>NW_026526721.1:78567570-79268404 GCF_024362965.1 Panthera pardus
GAAGAGACAAAAGACTTTCCATGTGGGAAGGCCCTAGGATAAATGGCATGAGAGTTGTCTAAGGGAGAGAGTCATCAGCAGTTCAAGTCATTAAATAAGCAGAGATCAAAGATGACTCTATTAAAGTTATGATTTCTACTGATAGAAGACAGAAGGTCAAAAGGGAGAGCACTGAGTGGGCACCTCAATTTAGGATGGGGGTGGGGGGCAGGCTGGTACCAAAGAGAGAAAAGGAATAGTCACAGATACAGCAGGGGAAGTAAGGAAGTTGTGTAGAGTGAAAACTGAAGGAGGAAGTGAGGAGGTTCAAGTCGTCAAGTGTTACCTGCCTGAAAGAGGTAGATGTCAGAAAAAGAACAATCACTAGGGAATCAGAGGTGGTGACAAAAGTGTACAGGAGCCATTTCAGTAGAGTGGAAATGACTTCTGTGGATGCTAAGACCATAGCTTAAGTCCCGGTTTATAGAGAGAAACATGGCAGGCAGGAAAGCAAGGAGAGGAGAGACTCTTACTTAATGAATCTGTAACTGTACAAAAAAACTTCTCTATAGTGGCCATGGCCTGAAACTGGTTTCTATCCCCGCTGGGTCAAGAAAGAATTACTAAAGTGACACTGTATGACTTTCAACGAGCGAAAAGGAAATGAAAACAATCCTCTAGGTACATTTCAACTTTCAAAATGGCTTGATGTAAAATGATAATAAAAATGATGAAGTCTCCTGAATGTGTACTGTGAAATACTCTACTGGCTGCCATGTCCTTTATTTACTTGTTTGATCATCTCTTCATGGAAAACCTAAGCCTGAGCTGGCCAGGTACTATGTGAAGTTCTGAGACAGATCTTTCTAAGTCACAGCCCTGACTTTGAAGTGCACAGGCTGTAGTCAGCTGGGGCTTGGATCAGTACATATCTGATCAGGGGACAGTCGGCCATTCTCTTTTCAATACTCGCCATACAATCAAATACAACGTTGAAAGGCCATGCAGTGATTCACTGTGGGGCGATATACATTGTAATAGAAAGAATTAAAGCTCAAGGATGTTGAAATAATATTATCAAAAATGAACACTTTTAAGGTAAATCCTTACTGTTTTAGAAAGTGCTATCAAATGGGTTGTTTTTATCTGATCATTAGAAAACAACAACAACAACAACAACAACAGAAAATAGAAAGCATGATACTAGTTTATGGCTGAAGAAACGGAGATTTGGCTCTTAGGGATGGTCTTCCCCAAATCACATCCTGTACAGTTCAAAACAAAAGTGGTTGTAGGACAGACGTAGGCTGTTTTAAGCACTGAAAGGAATAATACAACTTATGGGGAAAGGAATGAATCTGAGTACCTTCCCTCTCTCTCTCCCTCTTTGAGGGGGAGTGTCTCATTAGCCAAATCCTTTACTTCTAAAAATAACAGCAAAATCATCTTTTTTTTATCATATGAATCCTCCTGTCTTGTATTACTCCCCATTCCACCTTTTAAAAAACTTCCCTAAAAACAGTGTATCTACCAATTATCACCAATGTTACTTGTTTTCCCTCATAATGAAAATTGTTACCTTTACTGAAGTTTATTGGTGAAATAAATATAAAAACAAACAAAAAACTAAGGAAAGAATTCCATTTTACCGGCTTATAAACACATTTCCCACCTTTTAATGCCAAAGTACACTCTTTCAATCCATAAAGATACATGCAGTTGGAGAGGAAAAAAAAAAAAAAGAGTCTGAAGACAATAGTGCCACAGAGAAATCTACAACAGAACTCACAAGAGGAAGAGCTTCCAAATAGTGAGTACTTGGAGAGAAAATGACAATTGGTGTTTTATGCCCTTCATCGAAAAAGAATATAAAGGAAAAGTAACAACAAAGCAGGGATGGCAAGAGAGAGACAGGAATGGACTGACAGGACTCAGGGTCTGATCCCTGCCTGGGACACTTAATACCATGGAAACTGGGACTATTACTTTGCCTCCCTGAGCCTCAGCATCTTCACTTACACAAGATGGGGATTATCCCTACCTTTCCCTTTTCAGAAGTTATTTAAAGGCTCAAGTGAGATCAAGTGTATGAAAATCTGTTATTTAAAAACAAAACAAAAAACACTCCAACTCAAGTTTGGAATTTATGGAATTTGCAGGCCTTGGACAGGTCACACTCACAAAAGCTAATGATAAAATGATGATAAGAATAGTGTAACCCCTCAAGGACTAGCATATGTATTGCATGCAATATTATACTGTAAGTTATCTGGGGGGGAGGGCATAAATACCTGACTTTTGAATGGATCAAGCAAAATCAGTTATGCACAGAAAACCTCCCCAAAACATTGGGAGTTTCACAAATAAAATCTGAGTTGATGCCCTAGGTTTTTGGTCTTGGCATCTTCCATTCCCTCTTTTACCCTTTCTTTCAGATCAAGTTGTTCTGTGCCTGTGTTGAGTGGATTATGTAAATACAATGGAACTAAAGGATTTGTGAGCCCAACAGAGCCTCCTACCAAATCCATGGATAAGAAGTACATGGTACATACAATCTGTGAGGGGATTGTCAGAGAAGATGCCGAAGGCCAGGATGGAAGTGTGCTTATTTCCACTAAAGAACGACATGGAAAGCAATCTCCGTGGCCCCTGGCCACCAGCCATGAACACATATTGTTGATGACTTTGGCTGCTTTTAGAGAATTCAAAATGATCTGCCTTCTCTCATTTGTAAGGGAATTGATACTAAGCCAAGAGGCTTAAAAGTCCCCAAAATACATTTTGTTTTTGTTTTTGTTCATTTAAAACTAAATCACTGCTTCCAGGATACTTGTGAGATCTAAAAAAGTTGTCTCAACTTGTTGGGACATTAAAATATATTTTAATTGGTTAAAATATATCGGTCCTTTTTTTTTATATGTGAAGATCAGGTAAGATCATATAAAGCATTTTGCAATTTGTAAATTACTGTGAAGTTATAAAGAGGTGATATTTTATTACCAAAGCAGTGAATTTTAGAACTATAAGAAAAGATTAGTTCATCAAATCGTTTGTTTTACAGAGGGAGTTTGTGAAAGTATCTCTTTAGCAAAAGACTCAAAATCCTCACGCATTTAGGAGCAAGGAATAGGATTTCTGGTGATTCCTGGGGAGGCACGGGGCAAACCAAAGACAGCGACAACTGTTCCGGAACTCAGCACAGAGGCCAGCTAGCGCTGAATTGCCCAATAGTGATGACATCAACAGTAAACACTAAGTGCTGGGATATGTCAGGCACATACAATATTCTCTATACGCATCTCACAGCAACCCAAAGAGGTAGATTCCAGTTTACAGAAGAGCAAACTGAGGCATGGGAAGGTTAAATCACATGGCCATAGGCATACAGCTAGTGGGTGAGGGGCTGGGTATCTGGATCCAGCGCACACAGTGTTAGCCATCACACTATGTTATCCCTAAAGCTTGACTTGGCTTCGATGATGCAACCAAAGAGGGCTTTTCTGTGGTGAAGCCCTCGAGGGCAGGAGAGTGAGCTTGAGATAAAAAACAAAAGGTAGCATTACCTGACTTTCATAGCTGACTTTGAGCTGTCACAACAAGAAGGGTGAGGGGGTGGGGGAGCCTCTTGGGAAATGATGTTTGGAGTATAGAATGTCATAACAGCAGTAAAATCACTTAATGAGTTCATCCTTTCTAATAAAAAGTTCTTTGCCACATTCCCTGACACTCCTGGTGAAATACTCATTGAGAAGCATGGATGGGGGAAAGAGTGAGGGAGGAAACTCAGAAGCCTAGAGAACTCAACCAGAGACCATCCCGCAACCTGCTTCTGCTCTTACTTGGCATATACAGGACATTGCAATCGGGGCTTTGCTACCTGCCTGTGGATCCCCACAGCTAAGAAGTCGCCTCAAGGATGGCAGTGAAGCTCACTGGTCTGCTCTCGGGCTGTGCATCTAACAGGAACCCTTTCGTTCACCCGCCTCCCCTAATTACACACATAAAATGGAGACCAGGTGCAGAGACACACTCTGTGGTCACCATGCTTATTAAAGGTCTATATATTCCTGACCTGGAAACAAGATATAAGTTATCTACGTCAACAAGCACGGCAAATCCAGAGCCACAGTCCCCTACCACATTCCCTCCCCTAAATGCAGGTGGATGTAGCATTTAGAAGAGCAGACTACCAGGGTGCCTGGGTGGCTCAGTCGGTTAGGCATACGACTTCGGCCCAGGTCATGATCTCGTGGTCTGTGAGTTCGAGCCCCTCGTCGGGCTCTGTGCTGACAGCTCAGAGCCCGGAGCCTGTTTCCGATTCTGTGTCTCCCTCTCTCTCTGACCCTTCCCCATTCATGCTCTGTCTCTCTCTGTCTCAAAAAGAAATAAACGTTAAAAAAAAATTTATAAGAGCAGACTACCACCACAAAAAAGTTAAAAAGTAAAGGAAAGCAATAGGGGTTCTCCCATTGGCAAAACTACTGAAAAAGAATCTTAATACAAAGAATGGAGAAGAAATCCAGCATCATAAAATAGAGGTCCTGTAAGGACAAAAAAGGCAAACGAAAAGTTAAACTGCTTTGTCTTAATAACACAAGAAAGTCCCCCACCTTAGCTAAATAAAAAAGATCAGAAAGGTACACTGACTGCTGAGTGGAAACACGGGGTAAGGGTAGGGACCTGTATCCAGGTGCAGTGCCGTGAAACCACAGACTCCCCCAAATAAGGCTTGCAGATCCAACAAAGAAAAGATAATAAACTGGAAAAAGAATCACACCGCAATCAGATTTCTCATCCGTAACACTAAATGATACTAAAATAAGAATATAGACATCTTCATTGAATGCTGAAAAAGGAAATTTGATCCTAGAATTCTACCTGCCGCCAAAGCATTACGTAAATATAAAGGCAAAAATAAGTCATTTTCAGATATATAAAAACTCAGGAGCTGGATCATCCATGTAGCCTTTCAAAAAAAAAAAAAAAAAAAAAAAACCTTACTGTGGCAGAGATAAAAAAAGAACAGAAGGAATCAGAATGATAAATTCAAGAAAAAGAAATAGCAAGTAAGACACACTGCAATAAACAAGTAAAAGTTATAGTTTATGAGGTGCCTGGGTGGCTCAGTCGGTTAAGTGTCCAATGGCTCAGGTCATGATCTCACAGTTCATGAATTCGAGCCCTGCATCGTGCTCTGTGCTGATGGCATGGAGCCTGCTTGGGATCCTCTGTCCCCCCTCTCTCTCTGCCCCTCCCCTGCTCACTCTCTCGAAAATAAATAAACACTAAAAAAAGTTACAGCGTATTAGTAATACGGTGATACAATTTAACGTGAGAAGGGGTCCTTTCAAAAGAGTTTAAGTTATACAGTTTAAAATATTACAGCATAGTCTCCAAATTGCCTTAATAAGCTTTTAGATGCATCAGGAAGAAAAATGCTCAAACCTCACCTGGTGTAGACACTGGGCACGGGGTATATGTTCAGATCATGATTTTTCCGTGATAGAGAAACATTACTGAAAACAGTTGAGCTGCACTGTTTGATTTGTTTTCATTATGAGACAAAACATATTAAAAAAATAAGTAAGCATACTACAGCTTTGAAGAAATCACTGAGATTCTTGGTGACAGCGACAAAATGAGAAAAAAAAAAAAAAAACTTCCACTGACTCAGAAAGAACCAACTCCAATTTTACATACCTCTAGGCAAAGAAAATTTTCTGAAATAGGCAAATATTGTAAATTGCTGCCTACGAAGAAACTCAAGAGCTAAAGGAAACCTAGCCTCATTGGTTATCCTGACCTATGGCCTTACTGACCACAACCAGTTTCTCCACCAGACTTTTCTTACCCAGCAATTGGCCGGTTCTTCCCTGCAGGAAGCATACGTGTGCCCTAGGTCGCATCAAGGTAGCAGTGGCAGGGGTAACGGGATTGACAAGTGTGAAGGAGTGAGTGTGTGGACACATACTCTACCCCTGATCCCCAGAAAAAGGTTTACCTCTTTCAATAGGTCCTTTAAAAATATGGAGGAGAACACCACGGCATTCCATGCAAAAAGTTTCAAACTGCTACATGAAATATTGCGCTACCCCCTAGGGGCTCTAGGCCTGCTACTTTCCAAGAAGCTCTTAGAAGTCTAGACACCAAAAATCTTGCTCTTTTCTCGTCTGAATTTCCAATCACATGATGATTCAGAGAGAAAAGCAAACAGGAAACCTTTGAAATTCACTTCCAGAAAGTCATATTGACCAAAGCCATCCACATGGCTAGGAGCCCACCAGCCCTACTAAACATGCACTGACCTACCACTGCAACCATAAAAGGAGGAGATAACCATGAAGCAACCTGCTGCTGCTATCGCCACTGCTGTCCCCAGGGTCACAAGCAACCCTACAAACCAACCAGGGCTTGCTAACCCAAGGCCCAGGGAATAAGGTAAAGGGCCACGAAGAAATAGGCATCTCAATCACTCCTTTGGTATGTTTTCGTAGATCAAGATACTCTCGCGTTCTCACCGTGCAGAAAGGACAAGCACTTCAGAGTGGATTAGAGCCGCTGATCATTTCGGTTTTCTTAAGGCAAGACTGCACATTGCCTCCACTCATTTTAGCCTTTATAGCTTGGATCTCCTTTTTTACCCAGCCTCCTCCTTCCTCAGCCCACTATCAGGCCATGGAAGGAATGGCCTCTACAATGGAGTACGTCAAAGCCATATAAAGCAAGTCTTGCTGCCTGTTTCTGCGAGTGCATAAAAGAACGTGGCCATGGTTGTGGGCCTGAGCCCTTCATGTCTACAGGTAAAAATCCATCATTCCATACCTGTGAGCATGACTGTACTAGACTATGAGTCGCAAGACACAGCTTCCAGGGCTGGCTCTGCTAAAACTATGGTAGATTCTAAAATTATTATTGACATACGTGGATAACTGACTATAATCTATCGTTTGCCATGTACATAAAGGAGCTTTGAAAATGTTTTCAGAAGAACAGAAATGAGTTGGCTTGCAAACTTTGAAGACTGACTAAGACAAGACCATAAATAATTTCAGAGGTTTCCTTTCTCCCTTCTCTTTTCAATTAACTCTGGGCATTTCCCCAAGTTCGGTGCATAGTTCACATTACACTGTTTTCACACAGGCCTCCGGAAAAGTCACTTCTTTCAGCAGCTCTCATGATCAACTTCTTGGGGCAGATATCACCTATCCCTCCCCTGGCCTGACTGTTCCTTTTCATGGGCACTGTGTTCTAAGACGGTAGGACGAAAATCACTGGAAAGAAATCATGGGGGCGCCTGGGTGGCTCAGTTTGTTAAGCGTCCGACTTCAGCTCAGGTCATGATCTCCCTGTTCATGAGTTTGAACCCCGCCCTGGGCTCTGTACTGACAGCTCGAAGCCTGGAGCCTGCTTCGGGTTCTCTGTCTCCCTCTCTCTCTGTCCCTCCCCCACTCTCACTTTGTCTCTCTCTCTCTCCCTCCCTAAAAATAAACAAACATTAAAATAAAACTTAAAAAAAAAGGAAAGAAATCATACAGACACAAATTTCCGTTCCATAAGAGAAAGGAGTTTTTAACATTAAGGAGTAACCGACGACAGGCATCATGGTCTATTGTCTAAGGTGGAGGGACTGTGGTGACAGCAGGAAATGTGGCTGTGGCCATCCCACTGGGATGAGCAGAAAAAGGGAGATGAAAACAAGGAGTATATAGATCTCTGGAGAGTGGGCAAGTTAAAGCAAACCACGGGACTGGGTCACAAAGAGAGAGGCAATGAGGAGATATCAACTGGAGGTCATGAAGAAAAGTCAAGCAGAGATCTCACAAAAAGTGGATGTTAAATATCGGGCACCTGAACTTAGAAGCCATCAGGATAAGTCCCTGAGGACTTCTAGGAAGTGTGCCAGAGCTGTCTGCATGGGGTTTCCCACAAGTGCAACAGGTTATGCCTGATGGTGTGTAAAAAATACCACATGGCATCCAACAACAGATCTGGAGATGTCACCCTTATCTTTAAAATATTAACAAACACCTGCAGTAAACTGACAATGATTTCAGAATAAAGGGCAGATTCCACAGCTGGCAATGCAGGCCTACCACACTACTTCGTGCTCTCCTTCAATACTCTTATATTTGTTAGTTTATTGCTAAAAGATCTATTCACCCCACCTGAAAATTAAGGTCCTACATCAGCCATCAAAGTTCAGTTCAGTTGACACTGTCTCCAAGAAGCCTTCTCATAGATCTCCAGTTAGTTAATTTATTTTTCCCACCCTCTACCACAACATAGGACTTAGCTTGTGCTTCTGATCAGAGCATGATGACTAAGAAATAATTTATTATGGAACACTATAGCTTAAAAGCTGTGTTTGTGATTCAGAGGTATTATTGTGATTTGATTCAGAGGTGCTATCTGTGAACCATCTCCTTATCCGTCAACATCATCTCACCTGCAATAGTCACCCATAAATACCTTGTTAAACTAGAAAAAAAAAAAAAATTAGGAGATCCAAACAAAAGAGAGATACTGGAAGTATGATCTCTAATTCCCTTGTAAACCTGAAATTCTATGAGACATTCTCCACCTGTGAAACTATTCTAAGCAATGCTATAGGGCTGCCCATTAGCTGGCTGAAATAGGAAGAAATTAACAACTGCAGCATCAGATTAGAACAACACTACAGGGACCTAAGGTCGAGAGTCAGGACACTAGACCCATGATGCCAAGTTCTAAGGCTACAATCTCTAGTATATATGCTTTACTTACAGAAGTTACTCAATTTGTGTTGAGTGAATGAAGAACAAATGAATGAGTGAAACGGTCACTCCAAATCTCACAGGTCTTGAGGTCAAACTGATCTTGACAGAAAAGAAAAGATAAAGCCCTCATTTGTTTTCCAAGATTCATTTTTTTCTCTTAAAAAAAAAAAGAATTCTCAGAACAAGAAGTTTTGAATTGAAGTATTTGCCTTTTGCAAAAAAATACGTAAGAAGTGTGTAGCAGGTCTCAAAACTACAGGACACTAAGCAAAACTCCAGCAACGCCTAGTCCTTCAAAAGAAAACCGTATAATCCCGTCATCTGAACCTCAGAGACTTACAGGCTGATGGAAGACTAAAGCAAAGCCATGTGCAAGGCCATCTGGTACAACAGGAAGGACAAATCCAGAAGTCAAGATTTCTCAAAATGAGGTATGGATGATAGGATCCATACCTTCGTGAGACTCAGTTTCTCCACCTGCAGACACAGGGAACTAATCCATTTAGCAAGTCCCTGAAGAGGCTGTAACTAATGGCTGGCGCCAGGGTTGGACTAAATGATCTCTAAGGTCCTTTTCAGCTCTGACAATTTTAAAATTCTATAGTCGTACTTAGTAGACATTATTTGGACTCTGACCTGAAAATCTGGCTAGAAGCATAAACAGACTTCTACATAAAAACACATTCACTAGCTATAATTTGGACTTGGCAACCTGAAGTTTCACCAGGGCCGAGAGGAAAAAGTGCAAAATTTTCTCCAGCGATTACCTTACTTTGGGCTCTATTATACAGTTCATATTCCAAGGTGGTGCAACTATGGCCAGAGCAGGGCCAAGTCGCTATCATTCTCACACAAGGGAAGGGCATACCCCTGTGCTTTTGAACTTGCCAACAATCTTCCATATCTTCAAGAATAACACGCCTCTCCTACCAGATGTGTCCTTTCCCATTTGGCAAACTCAATTTTATTTTTTGTCCTTCCTTCTGTTTTGCAAAGAACATAAGCCAACATGGCAACCGGCGTTTTGTTTATTTCCTTCCTTATAAAAAACAAAGTCATGGTTTTGGTACATTTATCAGGAAAGGTCCATAGAGGAGAAGAGTTTTTGTAATTTTTATGAAAGCCCATGTTTGAATTCTTCTTCATTAAACCTTTTGGCAAAGCCTTATCATTACCACTGTTGTTATTTTTATATAGTGATAGTTATATCAAAATATCTGGATAGCCATTATAGCTTGCCAATTTCAAATCCATCTGTATTTCATTTGGTTACTAGAGGTAGTAGACAGTTACCTTACTTTTAATTATGAGAAAAATCGGACTCAGCGTGACCTGTTGAGAATCACGTAACTAGAATAAGCTGTTCAATGAACAAACACAAGTCTTCTGTCACAAGGTCAAACAAGCTTTTAAGAACTGAAGATTTAAAATGCAACAAAATAGCTTCTATAACGTTCCAAGAGAGCAAACAGACTAAATGAAATTTTTAATTACATAGATTCAACAATATGCAAAGAATAGCCCTGGACCAAATAAGAGCAAAGGTATATACAAGACAAATTTAAGAGTTTTTTTTTTTCGTTGTTAATAAAAGATGACTAAAAATAAGGAAAATTGATCATATTATTTCTATTTGCCAAGGGACCTATCTGTTGCATAAAATAAATATAAACTTTGTAGGATTCCTATCCATTAGTGGCATTTGAGCTTTGATTTTATTAGCTTACAACATTTTATCAGCAAGATTTTATAGGAAAGTCAAGATTTTTGTAGGAAACCCACAATATATATATCTAATACATAAAATTTTTAATGGATTTTGAAAAATCTAGGTTCCAAATGGACTTGGAGGCCACTGGTTATAACTGGAACTCACTAATTTTAACTTCTCAATAGTACAAAAAGCTTCTTCTATTACTTAAGTTCTAACATATGAAAATATACTCCCAAGAAACTCACATGGTTTACTCCCTTCTCCCTACTCCAAACGGTTGCTCAGGTGTCCCCTTCTCAGCAAGGCCGCTGGATCACCCTTTCCTCCAACCCACAGCCCTGATTTCATTCTAATGTTCTTCGTAATCAATGTACCTATTTTGTTTATATCCACCAGTTTTACTAACATGGCAGTTTCATGCGGGTAGAATCCTGTCTGTCTTTTTCACTACAGAATTCTCATGCTATAAAAGGTACGCACACCGGCACACGGAATATTTGTTGAATGAATGAATCACTTCTTCCTTTGTCTCTCCCAACCTGAAATTTAGGAGAAAGAAAGCCAGACAATGGACTGAACCATTTAAGCAGTGATTTCCCATGGCTTTTCTTCTTTAAAACTTACTATGAGGGGAGCCTGGGTGGCTCAATCAGTTGAGCATCTGACTTTGGCTCAGGTCATGATCTCAGAGTTCGTGGATTCGACACACGTCAGGCTCTGTGCTGACAGCTCAGAGCCTAGAGCCTGCTTCAGATTCAGTGTCTCCCTCTCTCTCTGCCCTTCCCCCACTCGCTCTCTCTCTCACTCTCTCTCTCCAAAAATAAACAAACATTAAAATTAAAAAAAAAAAAAAACTTACTGTGGGAAATTGTAAACATATGTAAAGGTAGACCAAATATAGATAGAATCAACCTCCCTCCAAACACTCAACAATTACCAACTCATCACTAATCTTTCTTTCACCTATTTTCTTGCTCATTAGCTCCCTATTCTTATTATTTTGAAGCAACTACCAGACACCATTAATTTCCTCCCCAAATATTTTGGATATATATTTTTCCTTCTATATATCTATAATAGCATCATCACCCCTAAAAGACAACATGATTCTATAACATTGCTATTTAGTTTTCTCTCCTGATAGGAACAGCAGTTAGCTGCCTACATTGTGGCATCTGGTCACCCGTGCTTCTACAAGGTTACAGGCTGAGAAGTCCTTCCACTGTTGCTTCTGATCCCAGCCGTGGGTTGCATGCAATCATCACTCCCTGGAGCACAGCACTTGTATAAGATCAATACATCCTATAATGTGCATCCCTAACCCCACTTGACCCCACTCAGAAAAGAATATCCCAAGAAGGTTTGCTGGCGCTTTTGCTAGAAAGATGTTGCTGGCCAATTAGGACCCACAGTGACCAACCAGAGTCTTAAAATATCACTCTTACCCACGCAGAATGCAATGTTTGTGGATAGAGAAAAGAGGCAATAAAAAAGCACAGTTGGTCCCTGGGATAACAAGGAAACATGGAATTCTCAAATGGCATTCCTAAAAAATGGCTTTCAGTTTCAGAACAAAATTAGGAGGTGAAAGGATTTCTAGGGCTTCAGAATGCAAGCCAGCAGAACTCTGCAAAGCTTCAGTGGGGCGTGTTGCATTAAAGTACCTTAGCTCTTTGTGAGTTGTAAAGCTCTCTTTAGGCTCTGGATAAATGTTTATCCACCACAGAAACAATCACTGAATTCATGAGCTTCCTAGCATGGCTTATTAACATGACTTCCACCACAGATCTTACCTGTGCCCTGAAAGCACCTTCATCAAGGGGTGGTGGAGGAGGGAAGTTTCCAGAGCCAGACGGAAGAGCATCAGGATCATCTAGAGGTGGAGGTGGGGGTGGAAGAAAATCACCTACAGAAAGGAAATGCACACATGAAATTAACATAGACGCAATTTTGTAGGACTCTTAAAAAACGTATATTTGCTGGCATTTTACTGCTTTTTAATTGGCCTTGACGCATCATTGTTTTGTCTCAATGGCAATTATTCCCTATTACAGTTCCCTTCAGGTAAATTGGTAGCCTTAATTTTGAGAAGAATGAGGACAGGAGTTGATACTTAGAAGTGAAATAAAAGCTAGCCTACAGGAGGAGGAGTTGGATATGTTTAGCTTGAACAGGGAAGGTGTTCGGGGTGGTGAATTGCTGAGGTGGGTAAGACTTGGTACTTACCCTCAGTAAAGTTTTCATCAAGCAGAGGTGGAAAAAATGTACCCACAGATAAAGGAAAAAGAAGATACAATTTATTAAGATGGAGAAATGAACTCTTCTGGAAGCTAAGAAAAAGGAAAACTTATGCCCAAGTAGAGCAACAAGGAAGGCTTTTACCAGAACATTTAAACTGCCCCTGAACAGCAGTTCACAGTGACCAACGAGTCCACTCTTGGCAGAAAGACAGGGGAACAAAGGCATAGCTTAAAACATCTAGGGCCTAGAGAATAAGGAGCAAGTCATAATACAGCATAAACATAGGGATGTAAAAGAATACTAGTGAACAATAAAACTAAGTGCAGTGACAAAAAGAATTTTTTCTTTAAGTGTGCTGAACATCTAGTAAGTAGTTCAAATTTTATCATGCTTGCGGTAGGGAGCCATCAAGCATTTCTGACAAGAAAACATTTGGTTGCAGTATGATTTACTAAAGACTAATCTAAAAGCACATGCAGGGCAGATTAGGAGGAAGGGGAATAAGAAACCTCCGATATCAAAACCTATATACAATCCAGGCAGGAAGTGATTAGGGGTGAGCATATCAAGAAAGTTCAACATCATTGCCCAACGAGAAGAGCATACCAATGTCGTGTTTTTGGAAGAGAGCACCTAATCTCTAAGGTCTGAGGTGCAGACATAAATCTAAAAGCTCTGTGGCTTCATGATATGGAAATTTTTAAAAATACTTTGCAAGAAATTCTATTAGGAATAGGAAACTTCCATTTAAAAAAATCTGTTTGCCTTTTTTCTTTTAAAAATAATATTTTAGATAACAATAATAAGTAATATTCATGAATAAGTACTTTTCCTTGCATTTCAGTTGCTCAACACTTAGCAGCAGGGCAGGAGTTTCTGTCACTCAATGAGTTGCTTTTGGGTAGAACCAAAATACCATGATTTAAGCCTTCAAAAAAAAAAAAAATCTAAACTGCACAGAAGAAGGATGGTGGCTTGGATTTCATTGTTCTGATACACCTTGATTCATTGTTCTGATGGTTCCTCTGGCCCCTATTTGCCTTAGAAATAACAGACTTCAAGTTGGAAGAGTAGCTGTCTAATCTAGCTTCCGGCCATATTCAGACTACAAAGCAGTGAAATACACTATATATTTAGAGTACTCTGCTTTTTAGACTCCCACCATGCACCAAACCACTGTGCTAAGATTTTCATAGGCTACCTATTAGTCCTACAACCCTTCATCCTGATGGTTCTCGAAATTTATAGAGGTCATCAGGATCTCGGAAAGGTCTGGTAAAACATGGATGGCTGTGTTCCACCCTCAGAGTTCTTGATTTAGTTGGTCTAGGGTGGGGCCCGAGAATTTGCATTTATTTTTTTTTAATTTTTGTTTATTTGTGTGTGTGTGTGTGAGAGAGAGAGAGACAGAGACAGAGAGAGAGAGAGAGAGAGCACGCAAGCAGGGAAAAGGTAGAGAGAGAGGGAGAGAGAAAATCCCAAGCAGGCTTTGCACTGTCAGCACAGAGCTGGATGCGGGCCTTGAACTCACGAACGAGATCATGACCTGAGCCAAAGTTGAGTCAGATACTCAATCAACTGAGCCATGCAGGTGCCCCCTGAGAATTTTCATTTCTAATAAACTCCCAGGTGATGCTGATGCTATTGGTCTGGGACAACACTTTGAGAACCACTGCATTTTTAGACCCTATAGGATTAGAAAGGTTAAATGACTGATGTCATACAGAAATATTTCTATTTCTCTTACTTTTCTGGGTGTGCACATCTAGGGACGTGCTTTGTCCATATCCTTATTAGGATTATAAGTCTCATAAACCTTCAGTAACTCTACCCAGTAGTTCTAAACACTGGCTACATACTAGAATCACCAAGAAAGTTTTCTCAAAATGCCGATGCCCAAACTCCATCACACCAATTGCAATCAGTATCTTGGGGCTGGGGGAAAGCGAGTTGGGGGGAGGCGTCAGGTGCCAGTATTCCTTTAAAACCCAAATGATTCTAATGTGCAGTCAGAATCAAGAGACTAATTTGACCTTCCTTTGGCCAAACACTGCACTGAAAAATATTTAACACCTACTAAGTAAAAATGAATCGTCACCGAGTTGTTTTCTGCCTTGGAAAGTCAAAACATACAAGAAAAGGGCTCACAATGAGATCTTGAGTGATCAGCGAAGGAGGTCTAGGTTCATGGAGACTAGTCCTACTAAATTCTAGTGCACAGCCTCATTTTCTGGTCCAAATGTTCTATCTGGACCTAGGTCGTCTTCATGCATAATTTAAAAGACAATTTCTGAGCACCTTCTTATACTTTACCCCATTTTATTATGTCACAGAGAAATGTCAGAGCATTAAACAGGATAAGAAGTAAATAGAATCTGGAGATCGAATTATAAAGTTAGAAACAGAGGCCCGTGAAAGCGACACAAATAGTCCACATTCTCAGGAAATTAGTCTTGGAATAAAAAATACAACTGGTTGTCTCTGCAGTCTCTTCCAACCATAGTTGATCTTTGAAAAACATGGGTTTGAACTACATAGGCCAACTTACAAATTTTGTACAGTACAGTCCTGTAAATATATTTTTTCTTCCTTATAATTTTCTTAACATTTTCTTTTCCCTAGCTTACTTGATTATAAGAATACAGTATATGACACATATAACATACAAAATATGTGTCAACCAACTGTTCATATCAGTGGTGAGGCTTCTGATCAACAGCAGTTATCAGTAGGGGTGCCTGGGTGGCTCAGTCGGTTAAACGTCCGACTTCAGCTCAGTTCATGATCTCATGGTTCGTGAATTCAAGCCCCACGATGGGCTCTGTGCTGATAGCTTGGAGCCTGGAGCCTGCTTCAGATTCTGTATCTCCCTCTCTCTGCCCGTCCCCCACTCACACAGTGTCTCTCTCTCTCAAAAATAAAATAAAACATTAAAATATTAATATTTTAATAAATATTAAATATTTTAAATTTTTAATATTTTTAATGTTTTATTTTATTTTTGAGACAGAGAGAGAGACAGAAAGACAGACAGAGTGTGAGTAGGGGAGGGGCAAAGAGAGAGGGAGACACAGAATCCGAAGCAGGCTCCTGGCTCAGAGCTTCCAGCACAGAGCCCGATGCGGGGCTCGAACTCACAAACTGCAAGATCATGACCTGAACCGAAGTCGGACGTTTAACCAACTGAGCCACCCAGGCGCCCCAACAAATAAAAAAATTAAAAAAAAAACCAATAGTTATTAGCAGTCAACATTTGGGAGAGTCAGAAGACATAGGCAGATTTTCAACAGCATGGGGTCGATTCCCTTAGCTCTCTACCATTCAAAAGTCAATTGTATATCCTTCCCAACTAAATTTTTGTCATAAAAATTAAATATATAGTGAGGCACAAGTTGGTGACAATCCTGGGAGGGTGAAAAGGAACAGAAAAGGAAGACAATGCATTTTTAAAAGAAATGAGTTGAAAACAACCAAGATCTAGACTATTTATTCTAGGCTGAAATTAGATTAAGATTTTTAAAAGTTCTAGTAATAAGCTTATAATAATTATCACATAATTTGCAGTTCTTCAAGCTTGACCATCATAGGCTTCTTCCTTCATTCTTTAGAGTGGAGCTCACATTTTAAAATGATGTGTAAAAAACCGATACACACATTGATAAAGGATAGAAAATAGGTCCTGTGGACTAGTCCATAACTAGTTGAGTTGGTAGGAATGAAAAGCTCTTAATAATTACCTTAAACCAGACTAAGAACTATTACAAGATTTCTGATTTATGGGTCACCATTTTAATAGGCCACTAAACAAAGGAAAATGCTTCTAAGTTGCAGGAAAAACAAATCCACTTAAGAGAGAAGTCATATTTCCATGTTTAAGTAAGATGGCAAAATGGAAAGAACAAAAGAACAGAGTGTGTGTGTGTGTGTGTGTGTGCATGTGTGAGCGTGTGTGTGTGTTTGTGTATGTGTGTGTTGTGGGAGGGGAACCTTTCCATCCTTACAGATGTTTTCAAACAATGAAAGAGCATCTGGATGGGGCGCCTGAGTGCTTCAGTAAGTTGAGCATCCGACTTTTGATTTCAGCTCAGGTCATGATCCCAGGGTCATGGGATTGAGCCCCTCACTGGGCTCTGTGCTCAGACTGCTTATGATTCTCTCTCCCCCTCTGCCCCTCTCCCCAAATCTCAGTCTCACTCTCTCTCTCTAAATAAAATAAAATAAAATAAAATAAAATAAAATAAAATAAAATAAAAAAGAAAGAAAGAGTGTCTGACTTTGAAGCTTAGCTGGTGACCCTCCTAAAGAAAAACATGGTGTCAGCTGCAGTACCTCCCAACTAGCAATGGTTAGCTGTAGACCTTCACATTAGTGTGTGGCCTGTCTTCTCTGCTTGCCAGGGAAATCCAAATGGAACTATCACACCCTATGAATTACAGGGACACTGAATAAATCAAACAGGCAAACCAAAAAAGAACACCCCCCCCCAAATCAGGCAACTTGGACAATGCAGGGATCCATAAAATCTAAGACAGAAACATCTAGTCTTAGAAGAAGGAGGGTAGTCAGAGCCACAAGCCTACACACCTGCTTTCCTCCTTCCCCTTCTCCTCACCATCCAAAGCCTACTCACATGCAATGCACATTTATTTCTCACTTGCCAGGTACAATAGTTTACTTGAAGTTACACAGCTAGTGAAATATGGAGCTAGAAACGAATCCTCACTCTGCATTAGAGAGAAGCTAGGAAGTATCTCACTTAATTTGCTCCCTATCATCCCAAACAATTCAGCTAATAGTCAACAGGTTTTTGCTTTTTGTCAGGGGTAGCACCATGGGTCAGTTAAAGGGTGAATCGTGCAAAAGTATATAGCCCCGATTCTCAAATATTATTTTCTGCCAACTTACTTTCACCATATAGCCTGTAATGCGTATCATTAACTTGAAAAGCCAGTGAGGAAAATCTCCCAAGTACCCAGGGATCCATACTTTCTCCAGCTACCCTTCCCAGTATAGGGCTAAAAAGGCAATAGCATTGAGAAGCATATATGGCTACCTGCTAGGAGCTGAGTAGTTGCCCTAGTAACGTCGTTTGGGCATATATGAAAGGCATCTATCCACCTGAATGCAGAACTCACTTATCCCTTCATGAAATAAAGGTAGGCCCCCATCAGAGGGGAAAAAAAAATAACAAGAACTGACCAGCAAAGAAGTTTACAAATTAAGGGTGATATGTGATTGTAGTGAAAAAGCCCAAAGGAATAATTAAACTCAGATCATCAGTGAAGTCTGAACTCATTTACTATAGTTTAAAAAAAAGCAAAAAACAAAAAAAACTAAAAAAGCATCATTCTTTTTCTTCTTCCAACATCCGTGTAAACCTACACACATACACAGGGATTCACACAGTAGCCCGTCTGTGCCTCACCAGCATCTCTAATACTTGGTTGCACCTAGATGTTCATGGCCATTCTCTCCTACTGAGAATGGAAGCTCCTAACCAATAGAGCCCACTTATAATTTCTCATTCTATCTCCACATCCTGGCATAAAGTGTGGGCCACTCTCCGTAAACATAGGCTGAAGAACTATATAAGAAGCCATTTAATCACTCAGTTGATGTTTGTTTGGTTGAATGGCCTGATGCCTTACATGTTGTTCAAATGTCAACGTTCAAATGGCCAAGGGTATCTAGATAAAACGCAGACTCTGATTCAGCAGCCGTGGGGTGAGGCCTGAGGTTCTGCATTTTTAATATGCTTGCGGGATGATGACACAGATCCATGCACAGTACATGGAGGGACATGGCTTTACGGCTCCTTGGGTTGGCAACTGTTGCTTCTCCAACTTTCTGATGGGGATAATTTTTGGTTGTTTAAGGGAACAAACTTTAAGGTAAATATAAATAAAACCACTTAGGGACTTCCCGAGTTAAGTATTTAAATTATGAGTGTACAAGAGATTGGGCTGGAAAACACACACGCACACACATGTGAAAAAATACAATTACAGTCACCAAGTCGTAAGCTTCGAGTAAAAGCAGTTATTCGTTTCCGTTTACAGTAATGAATAGAGCATGGAAATATGTTCAAAAGAAAAGAATACAAAATGCCAAGCCTAACAACTTGAAAAACAAGCCACAGCTCTACCCTTTACCTGAGAAAGAGCAATGCTACCATCTCAGGGTCAGGTTACCTCACCTATGAAATGAAGATAACAATATCCACTTCCCTGTGTGACTCTGCAGATCAAAGCAGTTAAAACAGTGACTCTGAACCTTTTTTGACCACAACCCAGAGCAAAGAAACAACCTTTTCTATCAAGCTGCAATACTACCTGCTTGGACATGTATAAGCACATGTATATCTGAAACAAGGGTCGCATGAAACCATACTTACCACATGGAATGCACATTGAAACTTCTATTACATGTATTTATTTCAAAAGTGTTGGTTATTCCTGGTGGAATAACCACCGCTGAAGTAACGGTGACCCACAAATGGGTTTCGACCCACAGCTGAAGTGTCACCAAGCTAATTTCCATATGACTTGGACAATGCCTACGTAACAGGTGACGATTCTTCTTGCTTTCCACTTATGCACAAGATGGCAACTCAGCTGCCTACGCAGGAGGCCAGGTCTGAGAAGGCAAAACTCTCCGCATAGGGTGAGTAAAGACAGTGAGCAGAAGATAAAGCAAACGTGACAGGAGCAGCAGCCTCCGTAAGGTGACTGAGTTGGGTCACCCTTACAGCATTCTCCTCAGAGAGGCAATTTATTACAAAACAAAGCAACTAAAGACCCTTTGGAATTTCACCCTCAACGCCATCTTCTCTTTATATTAAACACACTTGCCACCAAGAAAACTACACCAGAAAGCACACTGAGTAAAATACTTGAAAAATGGAGCGTTCTCAGGGCACCTGGCTGACTCAGTCAATAGAGCCTGTGACTCTTGATGTTGGGATCGTGCGTTCAAGTCGCACGTTTGGTATTGAGTTGACTTTTAAAAAAATGAGGCATTCACGGTATAGGACAAAATGGATAATGGTATCATTTGTGTGATGCTATATATGCTTGTGTTGTCATGAAGTATGTTTTACATGGATTCCTAAGAAATTGTTAACAGCAAGTTGCCTCTATGAAGAAGCTAATTTTGCCACTAGGGAACAAGAGTGGAAAAGAAATTTACTTTCCATTATACAAAATTTTAACCTGCCATTATTTTACCCATTTATATACATACATATATATTTTTTACTTCCAGTATAGTTAGCATACAGTATTATATTAGTTTCAGGTGAACAGTATAGTGATTCAACAATTCTATACATTAATCAGTGCTCATCACGGTAAGTATGCTCTTAATCCCCATCCCCTATTTCACTCATCCCCTCTACACCCCCCTCTGTTAACCATCAGTTTGTTCTCTGTAGTTAAGAGACTATTTCGGGGTTGGTCTCTTTTCTCCTTTGTTCATTTGTTTTATTTCTTAAATTCCTCATCTGAGTGAAATCATATGCTATTTTTAAAATCACATGTATACACAAAACCAAAGAGAAATTTTCTGTACCTAGAAATGTGTCACCTGCAAATATTGAGCTGAATAAGGTTTTCAAAACCACCAGGAAACACTGGGACATGGCAGAGGTCAAAACAAACAAACAAACAACATTAAGGATAAGTCTCATTTAATGCAACACCACTCAGACTTCTCAACCTATTTATGATCCATTGGTTGTAGCTAAAAATATGAAAGGAATTGCCCTGATCTAATCACCATGTTGTCTGCAGTAGAAAGAGGATAAAAAGCCCGCTGATTCCTAGAACCAAAGCCTGTGTACAATCTCAGTGTGACCTCTGTCCTAGAGAGCGATTAAGCCCCGTGGAGCTATTAATAAAGTGGGTTCCTATATTCCCATTCTGCTCCTGTTCCTTGAGTATTCAGCCCCTTTAAGAACTCTCTGGGAGAGGGGATAATTATGAGGGCAAGGCTAGGCATTCTTGGTTCTCTGTCCTCCTCATCCAAATGGCAACACCACCAGCTCCATTAAAAGAGGCATCTTCATCTGTCAATGAGAAGACATGTCACCTGAACCAAGTGATTCCAATTCTTCAGCTCCAACACTTGACATTTTTGGAGTTCGTGCTTTTATTATACATTAGAAAATTCACCTTTCTATTCCTTGTATTTTATGCTGCTTAACTAACACACAAACGGTTGATTCTTATAGTACTTAATTTTCAAGGCAATGTCATTTAAATGAGAGGACAAAGATTAAAAACAGTGACAAACGCACTATTGATGATGGCATACGAAAATTCATACTTTCATATGCTATTCATATATAAACAGACGAATGTTGAGGATAAGACTTTTCTCAAGAAAATCTGACAACAGGTGTCAAAAGCCTTAAAAATGTGTATACGCTTTGATACAGCAACACTACTTTTAATAAATTATCCTACAAAAGAAGCGACTGAGGACTACATAGAGAAGCATGTTAAAGAATCTCCATCACAATGAAATATAATAGAAATAATCAGAATGTTCATCAATGAAGTACTGGTAAAAAAAAAAACCAACTGTGGTCAATCACACACTGGTAAACTGTGTAGCCATCAAAATGATGATGTTGATCTAGAACTGACATCAATTTATTCATTGATTGAGTACCTCTTATGTGTCAGGAATCATTCTAGACAAGAGGGCGGAAGTCAAACAAGAACAAAAAAATATATAAAAAGTGCTGGACTCACAGAATTTATATTCTATCAGAAGGAGAAGAATACTTAAAAAAAATAGATTAAAGAAAACATAATATCAAATCATGATTAGCACCATGGAAATACGGAGCAAGGAAAATCAAGGGAGTACTAGGGTGGAGGTGGAACGCCACAATTTTTAAGAGAAAGGTTAGGAAATGCCTAACCAATGTGGCATTTGAACAACGACTTAATCTAGCGAGGGAGTGAGTCATGGAGTATCTGGGAGAAGAACATGAAAAACTTTGACATATCATGTGAGGAAAAAGGTGGGCTACTGAATAGCACTTATCACATGGTCCTATTTTTTTTCTTCCTTTTATTCCCTCTCCTTTTGATTCAACTGTTCTACAATAAATGTGAATTACAGACATGCATTTTTTAAAAATCAAAAGGAAGACACTGTGAAATGAATCGCAGAATCTACTCAAACCCAGAGTTTAATTTTAATGTGCCACTATATTTACCCAAGCCCAAATGTAATGTCTCCGTCATCTTTCTAAATAACTTAGCTTGAAATGTTCATTGTGATTCTCAAATTAAAAGCAAGAAGAATTATGATCCTAAAGTAGATGAAGTCTTCCTGATTTTCAAATGGATGGTTTCACTCTACATTTAGCTAATACAGCATCCCTGGGTCTTCACTGAGTTCAACAGTCCTCATGCTTAGCCACAAGTAAACTGTCTGTAAGAAGGTGAAACACACGAGTGCATCCCATCGAATCATACCTCATTTCTCTATTATACTGTGGTTTCCACTTGTTGAAAAACACATTCAATCTCTTAGTCCAAAGCACCGAATGATTTTCAAATAATATGAAATTAGGAAGATAGTCCGGTTCTGCAAATGGCCTAGAACCAGAACTAGCATTTTTAATCCCCCAAGTGTTATGTCTTACAAGATATGGTCATTTGTGACCCAAACAGCAAACCATACCATATACATTGACTTCCAGAGATGGGCACTCCAAATGAATAGGGCAATGACTTAAGCCTACACATCAATCTTCTAGCAGCTATTGAGATTATCTTCAGCCTCAATAGCAAAAAGTGAAGTTCTCTCAGTTCAAAATTGAAATAAAAATTAAAAAATCATGTTGTGGACAGAGAATGAGGCAACAGTCTAGGGGGGAGGGGGAATCTTAATTTACCACTGAAAAAGGAAGCTGGAAAACAAATATCAGTGTGTTGAGAGAGGACTCCAAAAATACACCTTTCCTTTGGAGACAGGACATCACCCTGTGGTCGCCATTGAGGCCAGAAATTTACTCTCCCGCCAAAGATGGTGATGAAGCCTGAAGGAGTGTGGTTTCACAACAAAAACACTTGAAATACCTCAACTAACTTATTCTATCACTCTTTTATGGAAAGAGTAAACCATTTCCACTTCAAAGACAATATACTGCTTTCCTGATTTAGCTCTATTAGAGCAAGTATTCTGCTCTTTTTGAGTTTAATTGTGTATCTATTGGTTTCTCCCACTAGCCTATAAGCTCCTTGAAGACAGACTCTGTGTCTTTCTAATCTCTATATAAAGCATATGCAACACATAGGAGATTTTAAGAAGTAGCAGTAACATTGTTTTTATAAATTGTCATTATTATAAATCTATATTCCATTAAACTGAATTAAACTCTGAAAGAATGAACACATGCATTTTTACCATGGACAACTTTGCCTCTTTCCAATTATTGACATAAGGTCAATACAGTACAGTACCAGGGGGCGGGGGGGAGGGTCATAGGTCCTCCAAGGTGCCAAAAGTTGGACAAGCTTAATAACATCAGTCTTAAAATAGTCACTGAGTTTTGCTCAGTGGTAGTGGGGGTATTTTTACACATTACCTTACTCAGAGATGTCCTCAAGATACAGGCCCTGAGTCCATATCCCTAAGTCATCTCCTGCTTATGGGGACATCCTAGCTCCAGAAACACTGCATCATATGTATTTTATTTGATCTTTCTTCTACAATAAAAGATCTGTATACAGGTTGTAACCCACGAGGTATCTAGAAACCTCTTCAAAAGTCCTCTTGGAATTTTGGAGAGTCAGAACTTTTCTCATCAATGAGAATTGGGAATGGAGGAGGAACAGGGAAATGAAGGAAGAGGAAGGACAGATGTCACATGGACAGAATCTCAAAATGTCACTTCTTGAGGTGTTGAAACAAATCCGACTTTTAACTGAGGGTGTGGATCCGAATCTCAAGGCTCATTGTCTTCGACAACATGCACCCAGGCCCCACTCTAGACTTCTTAAATCAGAATCTCTGGGGCTGGGATCGAGATACAAGCATCTTGATGAGCTCTCTGGTGGATTCTGATGTGTAGCCCTGGTTAACAGTCATTGACCTCCATGAAAAACAAAGACTGAGAAACTGGCCTAAGTTAAAGAAGACTAAGGAGACAAGACAACCAAATGCAGCTTGTGACTCTGGATAAGATCCTAGATTGGAAAAAGGATATTAATAGGACAGTTCACGAAATCTAAATCAAGTCTACGTATTAGTTAGTAGTATTGTGTCAGTGTGCTAATTACCTGGCTTTGGTCCCTGTACTGTGATTGTGTAAGATATCAATAATGGAAGCAACTGGATAAAGACTCAGTGAAAATCCTTCCTACTATTTTTCAGTGTTTGTGTAAAATCTGAAATTATTCCAGAATGAAAATTCAAAATTTAGTTTTAAATTTTAGGGGGGAAAAAGTAACTTCCCTAGCCTAATAACTTTGTCCTACAGCTGGAGGAATTCTTGACCTGTGTAGTAAAGGGAAACAGTCAAATGGCATAGAACCATATCAAAAAACCCACTGGGACCCCCAAATCTCTTAACTTCCAGCTGAGGACCCATTTGCCACAGTACGTGACAGATTCAGTGTGAGAATCTGAGACCTCTTGGGAATAAGGAGGGAACTTGTTGTGTCCCTCTGACTTCAGGAGACTATGATGAAGAGAAGAAGCTCTTACTATTTAGGAGACCTAGGATAGATGGATCAGGAAGATGTAAAATATCTTCAACTCAATCCAGGCTGACTGCAGCACAGGTAGGGCAGTAATCCACGCTCAATGATCAGCAGCAGTGAAATTCCACAGAGCTTCCTTTTTCCCACTGTTACACCCATTCCCCAGCCTCAGGAGACTCCCTGAGGAAGCAAATGGCTACACGACACCAGGGACTTTCTATGATTTCTCCAGTCTTCATCTTTTCTGCACAAATGACTTCAAATTCTTCTCACTGAGAAATTCTTGTTACTATTTATACAAAATGATGCCAACCATTACTCACTCTCCCTCAACCCTGCCATTTCATCTAGACTGAGGCTTAGCAAATGCAGAAATGCTTTAAAAATAATCAAATAGAGACACTCATTTCATTTCAAGGTGGTTGTTTTTTGGCATGGTTTTTTTTTCTGCAAAGGAGTACTAGGAGCTGACAGGTACTTGCTCTAAAAATTTACTTCACCATCTGCTAACTGAAATATTGCTTTCACGGATTTATATTGTATTAAAAGGTCACTGGCTGTTTAAGACTTAAACAGTTTTAATCATTCTAAAAGTCTCTTAACAGTAAGAAAAGGAAGCTCAGAACAAACAGCAGCAGGGACTCTAATTAAAAGGGCCAATTCATCTAATTTTATTTGGGGTTAATTATTCAGGATTCACTCTTTGATGTGTAAGGAATAGCAATTAGTAATTTTAGTGATTTGAGAATCATTGGAGGTGTAATCAGTTAAAATGAGTGAGTGTTTACAACACAAGATGGTGAATTAGTCTCTCTCAGCTGGAGAACAGGAACATTAGGCTCCAAGAGATCAAGGCTAAGGATTTTAGACCCTAGTAATAACAGTCACTTCAAAATAAAACACATGTCAACAGCATCTAGCATTCTGTTTGTTCTTAGCTAAGGCAAGGCACAGAAGCTTCACAAATTACCTTTAACCACATCTCCATCTTTGCCGTTGTCCCCAACCAACCACTTCCCTCTATTTGGCTCTTGCCACCATGGTAACCATAAATGCATGACATTAAAAAAGCAATTCTAAATGAATATACCAATTATAAGCAACACAAGACCCAGGATAATCATGACACCAACTCATTCCACGTCTGCATCTCTGTATGAGAGTGGGGCATCTCCATCCACCACAATCTCTCGCTCCGTGCTGAGAAATGAATGCAGATACCCTAACTCGCAGACCCACTTACCTTCTCGTGTATCCTCTACTTTTCTATTTACTTCATTACAATTCTCCCAATCCTACAGGTTGGAAGAAAACCCCTTTTCTCTAGTTTTTGTCCACAATCCTCACAGCAATATAGCAAGCCATACTGGATTATACCAAAGTGTTCAAGTTCATTTACTATTCTCCATCTCTACTGCCACCAAAATAATCAATGTCTAGGCTTGAAGCTCTTATCTAGGCTTCACAAACGGCCTAAATGGTTTCCATTCCTCCTTCCTTACTTCCTTCCAACTGATTTTAGACACGGCTGCCAGATTGAAAACATCCATCGGTCCCCCACAAGCCACAACAATTTTGAAAAAGGACAAAGTTGGAGGATTCTCCCTTACTGATTTCAAACTCACCACAAAGCTATGGTAATCAACAGTGTGGTGCTGGCACAAAGACAGACATACAGACCAACGAAAATAGCATAGAAAGCCCAGAAATAAGCCCTCATGTAAATGGCCAATTGATTCTATGGCAACTGTGCTGCAGTCTTAGAGAATGACAGATTGGGAGTATTACGGGCTTCACAAGACTTGACAGGACCTCACCCTGGACAGGCAGAATCCTAAAACAGGATGGGTCCCCTGGGAGGAAATGGAGAGAAACTTGACAAGCTCTCCTAGAATGCTCTGGTGGGTATGGATTCCCTGAGATTACTGCCTCACACAGCAACTCTGGAAGTTTTGTACTTCAGGATACTAAAGTTCCTAATCTCCATACCCAGTGATCTTCCTGACAGCTTCTCCTTGCTTCCTTGACTCCAAGAATTTGCTCGTGCCTTGTCTCCATCAGGTCTTTTCTTTCTAACATGTCTTTATAGCAGAACTCAAGCTATTCTTGGAGGGCCCAGGTCACCTGTCAACCATGCACAACCTTCTTTGGCTGCCCAAGAGCCTGAAACACTGAGTGGCTATCATTCTCAAGATACGTGTGTGGTGTGGTGCGGTGTGGTATGGTGTGTGTGTGAGAAAGAGTGAGAGAGAGAGAGACACTGAAAGATTGAGGGAGAGATTCAAGTGAACATCCCCATGGGGATGATTTCTATAAAAGGAACACGCTCTTGATTTGAACAGTGACTCGGTTAGCTGCCTTCGAAATATAAAAGAAATAGGCCTGTGGTATTAAAATATATCACTTACAGTCACACCTGAACTATTTGCTGGCTTTGTGAACTTGGTCAAATCATGAAACTTCTGAGTCTCAATTTTTTTTGTCAGATGAGAATAACAGCACTTGTCTTTTATACTGCCCAGAGTTGTACAGACTAGATAGATAACTGTAAAAATAATTTAAAAATCACAATGTCCGACACAAATATTATTTTTATTTTGACATGATTCTCTATGTGACTTAACCATAAACCCTTTCTTCACATTTAGAAACTTAAATACAAAACATAATTATTATAACTGAAGAAACACTATAATCTTAATATGGCTCTTCACATACAGTGGGTCCAAAGAGTTAGGGGTGAAAGCAAAGAGAGAGAAAGATAGAGAAACAGAGACAAAGATAGAGAGACAGACAGAGACAGAGAGAAAAAAGAGCATGAGTAAGTGAGACAATAGCAAAACAAAGTCCTAGCAGTCAAATAAACAAATATTGAGCTCTCCCTGGAATGTTTAGAAATCTTGGAGAGGAATCACGTAAGGAGCCCTGAGGTGGCGCTAAGTTGGCACATCAAGTACTTCTGTGACTGATTAACTCGACATTTCTTTGGGTCTGGAAGTATTACTAGGTCATTTTTTTTTTTTAATGGACAAACTGTTCCTGAATAATTTTTAAGATACAAACAGCTATTGTGACGAATCAATCAAAAGAGGTCAGTTTTGTCCTCACAACCCAGTGAAACGGCCAAGTCAAAACAACAACAACAAGCACAACCAGGCAGTCAGAAAACAAGAACATCCCCAGATCCCATGGCTCTGTGCTTGGTTCTCGAAGGGCTCTTTCTTGCCCACTCCGATCTGTAAACCCACACCCCCACGTCCACCGTGGGCAAGTCCCACAGGAGAAGCAAATTTCAAAAGGTCCGCAAAGCAGGGGCGCCTGGGTGGCTTGGTCAGTTAAGCGTCCGACTTTGGCTCAGGTCATGATCTCACGGTCCGTGAGTTCGAGCCCTGAGTCGGGCTCTGTGCTGACAGCTCAGAGCCTGGAGCCTGTTTCAGATTCTGTGTCTCCCTCTCTCTCTGCCCCTCCCCTGTTCATGCTCTGTCTCTCTCTGTCTCAAAAATAAATAAACGTTAAAAAAAAATTTTTTTTAAATTAAAAAAAAAAAAAAAAGGGTCCGCAAAGCCTATTGGATGCTTACCATCCATGAACCTATGTTTTTTGAATGAGAACAGAAAATTCAAAAAGCAATCTCTCAAAAAATCAAGTTTTGTCTCTAGGGAGGCACTTCAAGAAAAACCCCACTCCTGGTACTTCATTCACTCTGCTTTCTTCACTGCCTCCCATTAGGAAGCCATGTGATGGAAGATAGTCCCAAACGCAAAGCTTGGTGACGTGTTCTGGGCAGAAGTTCAGGCACCTTGTTATTTTGGCAAAGCCGGTCTGGCTGCCCAAAGACATAATTTAGCAGAGTGAGAAACGCATCCCCTCCCCCTGCTTCATCTGGCCAGCCGCCTCAGAAGGTCTTTCATTCCAGAGGGCAATGGATATATTGTCTCCTTTCATGTCTCCATCCGTAGTTCCAGCTCTCTGAGTTTCAAGTTCGGTGAGCTCAGCCTTGGCATTCAAGGATCTCCTTATGTCTCATTCTTAAGAGCATTTGTCCCCGGTCTGTTTGCCAAGGACATGGTGGCAGTTCCTTTCCTGGCACTTGAGTCTGCAATATTATGCTTCTTCCTATAAACAGACCCATCCCATTACTTGAGTTACCTCTCCAAATCCTCCTGGCACTTTCGTGGCTTAACTGGAACTAATGGTACAACTTTATAAACTAAAACTCACAAAAATCATCAGATTAGAAAGGAAACAGAAAGGAATGAGCAGGGTCTGCTAGTCTATGGGTTAGCAAACAAGAGTCAAATGTTCCAATCCAGCTCATTGCCTGTTTTTGTAAATAAAGTTTTATTGAAACACAGCTACAGTCATTAGTGTATTTATCATCTATGGCTGCTTTTGTATTCTGCCGGCAGAACTGGGTAGCTGGGACAAAGGCATTTTAGCCAACACAACCTAAAATATTTTCTATCCGGACTTACAGAAAAACTTGTCAACCCTGATATAGTTCTTAAACTCATTTCACAGATGAGAAAATTGTGATTCGGTAAGACTGAACAATGTTCCCAGGGAGTAAGTAAAATTTGCAAAGCACAGTAACTAGGGCCATGCTGGGCATATGGTTTACACACACTCAATAAATACTGGTTCTCTCTAGTGTTTGACAGGAAATTTTATGTTTCGTAAATGTGCAACTGGGTTAAGATGATTTTTTTTTTAGACCAACAGGGTTGCCTTATTTAAGAAATTCATTGTCTAGGGTGGGGGACAGACATATAAACAAAGAATTTCAACATAATATTGTATGTATTTGTTTTCTATTGTTTCTGCAACAAATTACTACATACAATTGTTTAAAATAACATAAATTTATTACTTTACAGTTCTAGAAATTAGAGGGCTGTCACGGGTAACACTGGGCTAAAATCAATGTCATACCAGAGTCACATTCCTTGCTGAAGTCTCTGGTTAGAATCCATTTTCTTGTGGGGCGCCTGGGTGGCTCAGTCGGTTAAGCGTCCGACTTCGGCTCAGGTCACGATCTCGCGGTCCGTGAGTTCGAGCCCCGCGTCGGGCTCTGCACTGACAGCTCAGAGCCTGGAGCCTGTTTTGGATTCTGTGTCTCCTTCTCTCTCTGACCCTCCCCCATTCATGCTCTGTCTCTCTCTGTCTCAAAAATAAATAAATGTTAAAAAAAAAAAAAATTTAAAAAAAAAAAAAGAATCCATTTTCTTGTAATTCCAGCTTTTAGAAACCTCCCTCATTCCTTGGTTTGTGACCTTCACCCACCATCTTCAAAGGCAGCAAAGGCTACTGAGTTCTTTCTCAGATTGCATCACTCCAAAAACCTGTCTCCCCAGACTACTTCTTAGGCCCATCCAGATACTCGGATCATTTCCCTGTCTTGAACTGAGTTGATTGGCAGCCTTAATTCCATCAGCAGACTTCATTCCTATTTGCCATGGAACCCAACACATTCATAGGATCCAGAGAGGAGGAGGTGGGCATCTTTGGGGGGCTATTAGTGTGCTAATCTCACGGTGCCAAAAAGAAGGAATATGTGCACACACTGCTGTAACCCTCAAAAGAGGGTTGATCATCACCGAGCCACAGTGTAGACCTGAACAAAAGCTCTTCCATGGCATAAATTTTCTGGCATTTCCTATAATTTTCTGAAAATGTGATCATGTTTTAGTGCATTCTTAAATTTATAAAATGCAAATTTATAAATTTAAATAGTAGATGATTTACAATATCTGATTATTTATGATAAATATTATTTAATATTACAGATGTATTTAAAATAGATATGCTGTTTTCTGTACATATATTTCTTTTATTTTTGGAACTAGCATCTTGATGGCCCATTTAAGCACAGAGAAACAAAACAAAAACCCTATTCGATATTCGGTGAGAAATTTTAAGATGCAGGTTTCAATGAGACCTCAGCAAAACCAGCCACACACTCTCCCTGTGGGATTGCTCTCCTCAGCCCCACTTTGTGGATAAGGAAACTCACAAGGACCAGAAACCTGCCCGTACAGAACTGCCCCCTAGAAGAAGTTACCTCATCTCTGCAAACCTCATAGAGAGAAAGATGTCCATGCCATTTTTCTGTGGTCATCTACGTGGCAATGCCCTTAAAGGGGTTAGGGGATGGATAAAATCTATCACTTTGAGAAAAAGGAGCGTTAGGATTTAGCAAAGATGTGGAGCAACGATGAAGCACACACCTGAGATGACAGAAATGTTTCATTTCAAGTCTGTTTACCTCTTCAGACAAAAATATAACTAAGGCTCGAAGACATAAAAATAGAGCCTCTACTGTTCTCATGATGTAGAAAGAAAAATTATGTTTGTTTAGAAAAGAACATGAAGAGTCTCACAGAAATATTCACAGAAGTATATATCAACACAGTGTAACTGCGTTTACAGATCCCGACACGTCACAGAGAAAGCGAGCTCGTTTGAAGAGAAATCACCCAGTTAGAGAACGTGTGAGTGCCAAATAACTGGAAATATTCAGGTAGAGGCGAGAGACTACTTGACATGAATGTTATAAAGGAGATTTGGGCTTTCTAAATCCAAGGAACTTGGTAAATGGCCTTTAAAGACCCTTTCAGCAATGATCGGTGATGATTCCATGACTCAAAATACAAGCACCAGTTAATGGCAATAAGAGACTCAGGCTTCGTTTTAATGGTTATAGTCAGAAAATGCCCCCTGCTTCCATGACTGGACGGTCATCCTAACCGCAAGTAGGTGTTTACTGAGAATAGGACATAAAAAGAATTCTCTAGGCAAGGTCAGACACAAAGCAAGTAGTAATGTGAATAATACCTATGTCTGACCCTGACTCCTCCCATGTATCACTGCCCCACTGAAAATGAAGCTATTCTGGGGTGCCTGGGTGGCTCAGTCGGATAAGACTCCGACTTTGGCTCAGGTCACGATCTCACTGTTGGTGAGTTCGAGCCCTTCCTCGGGCTCTGTGCTGACAGCTCAGAGCCTGGAGCCTGCTTGGGATTCTGTGTCTCCCTCTCTCTCTGCCCCTCCCCCCATCTCTCTCTCAAAAATAAATATTAAAAATTTTTTAAAAGAAAATGAAGCTATTTATATTCAGAAATTCCTAACAAGCTATATTCTACTATCAGGCTGTAATTCTCCAAAGGACAGATGGATGCTGACCTAGGGGTGTGAAGAGGGACACCTTGGCCATCAACCTTTTGCAAACCCTACCCACTCCCAAAAGGAATCCATAAACCCCCTTCAAGAAAATAGCATAGTCCCTTTGACTTAATAGGTACATAAAAATCTGGTAGAAAGGCTTCAAAACATGTGAGAACTTTCTGCCTTGGCCCTTGTTAACTGAGATGGAGGTGATGCAACAGTATTTCTTAAATTAAGGTGTACACATTTCCACCCTTTACAATAAAAAAACAAGTAAAATACCAAATTACCAAGACGGAAAATTCCCACCGTAAACAACTAGAGCTACCCAGAAGAGAAAAACAAGACATCCAGTCACAGGAGCTAAATGCCCTCCTGTTAAGAGAAAATATACACACATTCCCACGCAGAACCCTTTCCTTGTGAATAGAGCTGAAGGTGCAGGAAATGGTTTGATAGAGACATTATATTACTTAGACCAAACTGAACTAGATTATCTGTTTGTTTATTAGATTATGGCTTTAGGCACATTGTTCTTTTGCTAACAGCTCTTGACAAGACCCCACACACACATTCTTTGGGATGAAGGCTTTTGTGAGAGTATTTTATGGTACTTAGGCTCTTGAAAAGACCTGTGAATGCTGTCACACCAGAGGATTAAACCCAATCTTTGGGGCCACCACATTAGGAGGGTCTAGTTCATTTTGCACAGCCTTAACTAGGACATGTGAGCTATCTTGGACATAACGCTCAATGCTTCCAACCCATTCACTGTGGAATTTCTCATGTTAACCCCCACCCACTCATTCTAGTCACAAACCACACGCAGGATCCTTAGTGCCGACAGATGAAAATGAAAGCAATGTCCTCCAGAAATGGAATTCAAAAGGGTTTCATTTCTATCTATCCTTAAACGGGGAGACAGTACCCTTGGTTTTATTTTTATTTAAATTTCAGTCAAGGACATTCTTAAGACAAGAAATAAATTCCCAGAATATAGCAGACTACAGGTATTGACTCAATACTTTCTTAACTGGATAAAAGATCATGGCATCCACTTGGGGTTTAATTTGGTTTTGTTTGTTTGTTTGTTTGTTTTCATAGAAAGGCTTTTTCAGCATTTAATTTTGGTCTGCGATTAAAACCAGTGTGTGGAGTTCAAAGAGTTTCATTTTTAGCATTCCTTGACATTTACAGGACACCCAATGATAGTTCATCCCAAACCAACAGAGGTATAAATGTAGGAAGACCAACATTTCTAAAAAGGAAAGAACTTCTGACAATTCATTCAAATGCCCTCCACCTTTGTTTCTCTGATACTGAAGGGCTTGGGCTGTGGGGTCCCTCCTAATCCCTTCAGTTGTAAAACAGGTATAATAAGTATTGATCCATTTTTATCCTCAATACTTATCTTGCTGCTCTGTTGATTAAGTCTATGAAAACACTGGAAATCACGGAATCTCCGTGTTTTATCAGTCATCAATAATATTTTAAGCCAAGGGTTCTTTGCACTACAATATACAAAAACCAATAAAGCTCACCTCAGGGCTTACTCCTTTCCCCCAAATCTTCCATTTGTTAAACCATGTTAAACCACTGTATAGTAGAACTTTCTGCAATTTTGAAAGTGTTCTATATTGTGCCATGTGGGGCGACTAAGCACTTGAAATGTGGCCACCAACTGAGGGGCTATTTTTATTGTATTTAAGTTTAATTCATTTAGATTCAAATTCAATCTGTAGCTACCTCATAAGACTTTGCAGATTTAGTCATATTATCCTTAAAATGGTTCACCCATTCCTCATCATCCCCCCAGGAAAAAATTCTGCTACGCAAGCAAGAAATCCAACTTTTCTGTCGAGGTGACATTAATGAATTAATTAGTTAATTAATTAGTTAATGACGCCTTATTAAAGATTTTAGCTTAAGAGCCAGGGACAAGAACACACTCGTGCATTTCCATGTATTTTAAGTTATTAAAATTCTTTGGGAAGAAGAATTATGCCTTACTTTCTCTCAAAACTGGAAATTCAGTACTGTGTCAAGCATGTTTGCAAGTGAGAGACCGGAATGGGGGCAGTGGTCTTAGCAGGCGCTGGTCTAATGCAAAGGAGAAAGCAAACCAGATAAAAGCCCCAGGGCCCAGTACTGCTCTGCCATGGGTTTGCTGTAACCCTGGGACAAATCACACACAAACCAGGTCTCATGCTTCCTGGATGCAAAAGTTTCTCAGGAAAGCCCAGCACAGCTCGGGCAATGAGCAAAAGCTGGTAAAAGCCTCTTCTCCTTCTCCCCAAAAGCCGGAAGACCAAGAGGACTGTGCAGTTAGAGAAATCCCTACTCTGGTCCTGCCCTAGCCATGACTAGCTGGCACACTGCCCGTGTCCTTGGAAACAGAGGAGAGCATTTAATAAAATTAAGCTGGGCAGAACTGGACTTATGCAGGTCCTCTATCTTTTTAAAGACACTATGCAGGTGGCTAAGAAAATCTCAGAGGGGCTAAAAAACTGGCAGAGGGGATGTGTTTATGCAAGAGTAGCCAGATATTAATGGGACTGACATGTGTACACACTTAATAGCAGAGGAGAAAGCAAAATTACTGAGGAATGGGAAGACTAATCAATAAACATAACTGGAAAAACATACAAGCCATTTAAAAAGCTCATTTAGACTCTTGTCTTAAACCGAAAGTAGTTCCAGTTTGATTAAAAGTGGAACATTTTTTAAAAAGAATTAAAACCAATTTGTACCTGGTTCCAAATTACAAGAGAATTGAAAATAAACACTCCACAAGGTAATACACATATACACTTACATATAAAGCTCATAGTAATTGGCAAAACAGGTAAACACAACAATATACAAATAATCCCTTTAAGCCAATTGGATCAAAAGGATGTGCATGTGAGAGACAGCAGAGCCTCTGGCTGAAGAGTATAGAATTTAGAGTCAACCACTAATCACCTTCATTATATTGAACATATCACTCAGACTCTGTTTCTCAGTTTCCCTCACTGAAAACTTAGGATATTAACACTGACAATAATAGCAATGTTTATAATCATAATCAGAATATATCTATTTTAGGGGCGCCTGGGTGGCTCAGTCGGTTAAGCGTCCGACTTCAGCTCAGGTCACGATCTCTCGGTCCATGAGTTCGAGCCCCGTGTTGGGCTCTGGGCTGATGGCTCGGAGCCTGGAGCCTGCTTCCAATTCTGTGTCTCCCTCTCTCTCTGCCCCTCCCCCGTTCATGCTCTGTCTCTCTCTGTCTCAAAAATAAATAAACGCTAAAAAAAAATTTAAGAATGTATCTATTTTAAAAGCCATTTACAACAACGTGGATGGAACTAGAGTGTATTATGCTAAGTGAAATAAGTCAGTCAGGGGAAGACGGATATCACATGATTTCACTCACATGCGGAATTTGAGAAACTTAACAGATGAACATAGGGGAAGGGAAGGAAAAATAACATAAAAACAGAGAGAGAGGCAAACCATAAGAGACTCTTAAATACGGAGAACAAACTGAGGGTTGGTGGGAGTGGGGTTGGGGGAGGTGGGTTAAATGGGTGATGGGCACTAAGGAAGGCACTTGTTGGGATGAGCACTAGGTGTCATATGTAAGAGATGAATCCCTTCTACTCCTGAAGCCAAGGCGACGCTGTATGTTAACTAACTTGAGAGTATATATTTTTTTTAATTTAAAAAGAAAAATAAATATTAATCTACCTTTGTAAAAAGAAAAAAAGTTTAGGAAGAGGTAACGCGTAGACAGAATTTAACACAGTGACTGACTATATGTTCCAAAAGTATAACTGGTTTACAAATGTGTGAAGAAGGTTGCAATATTAATAATTCAAAACAAACATTTTCTCATAAAATTGGCATATTTTAAAAGAATTGCCAGCATATGGTTAAATAGGCACTATCATGTATTACTAATGGAAGTATAATTTGGTGACTTTAGGACAAAATTTTGGTAAAATGAATCCAGAGCATCAAAATCAACTTGATCCATATCAAGTTGATCAGCATCCATATCAACTTGATCTAATAATTCCCCATGTGAGAATCACATAAATACCAGGTGAGACAACAGGACTGAAGAGAAGGAAGGCAGAGGGGATGGGGAAGCTACATGTCCAAAGACTTAAAGAGTAAAAAACTGAAAAGAATCTAAATTTCCAGTATTAAAATACTGGCTGCCTGGACGTGAAAATCCACGTAACTGGGGAATCCTCTTGATCTCAAAATAAAGGGCCCCAAATTAATAATCAATATATATTACTAAGAAGAAAATAAGTATGCTTTTAACCTGATTCCAATGATAATAGTCAGATACTAAATTCAGAACTAGGTTCAGTGGGGAATATTAGAAAACCCTGTCTTTCCCTCGGCCACATTATATTAGAAAGGTACCATGAAAATGAAGTTCCAGAATTTTCTTTTCCATGGTTTTTATTTTAAAAAGTCAAACCATCCTTGGGGCACCTAGATGGTTCAGTCATTTAAATGTCCTACTCTGGCTCAGGTCATGATCTCAGGGTTCATGAGTTCAAGCTCCACATCAGGCTCTCTCTGTTACCACAGAGCCTGCTTTGGATCCTCTGTCCCTCTCGTTCTCTGCCCCTACCCCACTCATGCTCTCTCTCAAAAATAAATAAACATTGGGGTGCCTGGGTGGCTCAGTCGGTTAAGCGGCCGACTTCGGCTCAGGTCATGATCCTGCGGTCCGTGAGTTCGAGCCCCGCTTCGGGCTCTGTGCTGACAGCTCAGAGCCTGGAGCCTGTTTCGGATTCTGTGTCTCCCTCTCTCTGACCCTCCCCCGTTCATGCTCTGTCTCTCTCTGTCTCAAAAATAAATAAACATTAAAAATAAATAAATATTAAAAATAAATAAATAAATAAATAAACATTAAAAAAAGAAGAAGAAGAAGAAGACGTCAAACCATCCTCAAGAGAGCCATTTTGGAAAGTAAAGCTAATAAAGCATTTCCTAGGACAGTCAACAGCGAACAGGTAACATACTTGGATCAATGGGAACGAGGACCCAGTAGAGGCACTCTTCTCCCTTGCTCCTGTTCATGAATCCTTCTGAGACTCCCTAGTGTGGAGGCTTTTGTGAAGATGTGCTGTGAAACCAAGCAATCAGTCGCACTTATTACTAAGTACGGGGGACGGCTTGGTAATGTTCCCTTCTTCATGTTCTCCCCCCTTCTAGGCCTCACTCCTCTTTTTCCCTGCTTCCCTGGGCTTGCTCTTTCCAATCAAGCAGCATATGCTCTTGCCCCAGGCTCTATTTTCTAGGTGATCTAGTCTAAGACAAACACTAAACTATGCTTGGTGCGCAAAGAGCCACTTCCTGGGCTGAGGGAGTAGGAGGTATCACTGCACTGAAGGATTAGGGTGTGCTCAGCCTGGCTTCTTGGAGTATCGCGACTTACGGTACTTTTAAAATTAAGACCACAACTCTGCTATAGATGAAATACTAAATCATATTCTAGATAATGTAAGAAGACTGGTGGTTTGGGCTTCCATGCAAAAGGATGGCTAATGTTTGGTGCTCCTTGACTGGCTCAGTCAAGATCAGTCAAGATCTCCCTTGATATGGAGGTCATGAGTTTGAGCCCCCATGTTAAGTATAGAGATGACTGAAAAAAATAATAATAATCTAATGAAAAGAAAAGAGGGGCACCTGGGTGGCTCAGTCAATTAAGCGTCCGACTTCGGCTCAGGTCATGACCACACGTTTTGTGGGTTTGAATCCCATGCCGGGCTCTGTGCTGATGGCTCAGAGCCTAGAGCCTGCTTTGGGTTCTGTGTCTGCCTCTCTCTGCCCCTCCCCCACTTGTGCTCTGTCTCTCCCTCTCTCTCAAAAATAAATAAACGTTAAAAAACATGACAAAGAGAAAAAAGAAAGGATGGTGAATGTTAATCAAGTTTATCTAAATAAATAATTACAACAAAATCAGACCAACCTGGTGTCTCTCCCAACCAAGTATGCCACTTAACATTTAAACCCTTATCAAAGAACCAAAGCTAAGACTATGTCCAGAAAATAGACAGGCAAAACAAAAGACCGCATTTTCTAATCTCCCCCTCCATAAAACAGTAACCACTCCTATACTCATGCAAAAGCCACAAGATCAATAAATACCTTTCAAAAAGAGGCCTCCTAACATGTTCTTTATCTTTTAGAAATCCTTTAGATACATGTACTAAAGATTAAAAATTACAATAGCAGTTAAATGATATGATATCTGGGATTACCTTCAAAATAGTCTTGGGTGAAGGAAAGAAATAGGTATATAAATAGAACAAAACTGACTGAAGGCAAATCATTGCCAAATCCAGATAACATATTTATGAAGGCTCACAATAACACTTTTGTTACTTCTGTATATGTTTGAATCTTCCCATAGTAAAACACTTAAAAATGAGAAGTATATATTTTTTAAAGTTATGCTAGTAACCCCCACTATCCTGAGGCTAAGAAAGCTAATGCGGCTTAACTGTCTTTACCTCATTTCTTAGTGAAATGCACTGCCCTCATCTTGTTTTATAAAATAAAAAATAGACAACTCTTCGGGATCAAGAAAAAGCCCATCTTCAGGCTAGTCTCAGCCAGTATGCTTAATGTTTCATGCGGGTTGGAAGTGCCTTAAATCCCTGTTGAATCTTTTATACACATACACAACTTACCCATATCCGAGTTCTCCTTCAATTATCTCTTCAGAAGCTTAAAAAGGCGCCTAGTGGATGCAAAACTAATAGTACCACTTGGTTCATATTTACTGGAAACTGTTTGCACTGGAAATCCAACTTGTGAACGCCCGAGGTAACTGTGCAAGTACAATATTTGCATTTGCCTAAGGAAATGAACTAAAAATACAATATCTACTGCGCCGTATAGCAGCTCATGGTTTAATATCAATGTGCTCCACATTGCTGTCAATAATACCATTATTATTTGTACAGCACCAACGCAGTGACCTCAAAGGATACAGGGAACGCGCCCAGATTTTAATTCTCCAACCTTCCCCCTGAGGAACGCAAGTGTTGAGAGAACTGACACGCAAGAGGATGATTCCAAACACGGGAGCAGTTCGTGTGCTCACACCCATCACAGTGAAGAGCTGGCATTTCACTCTCGGTGCGGAAACTCCATCTAGGCAAATTCTAGCGTGTTAACGGCTTTTCCTCTCTTGAAAAAAATAAGATGTATTTGGAATTAGATTGGCACCCAAACGTCTTGTTGTCCCACTCCATTTTTTTCCGTGCCTGGGAACTTTTGAAAATTAAAGGATTTAACGGTACAACAAGATGGTGAGTTTAGAAGGGGAGGCTGTCGAGCAGGAAAAGATCTTAATGCCACCAACCTCTGACCCTACTGAAATACCTTCTCCCCCAGATTCCCAGGAATGGTATCGTCCAGACTCAACTCACAGACTGCAGCACCTGAAGAACCCTGCTCCTTTTCTTTAATAGGACCAAATTCTGGAGGAAGAGTCCAGTACTCCAAAATCCACCACCCATGTGCATTCTGAATGTTCACTGAGAAAACGAACGCTTCGCAAATGGTTCTCTTCCAGATGTAACATTCTATGACTCATCAGTAAATTCTGCTCTGGGTACCAGAAGGGAGTGCCTGTTTCTAAAGAGTTAATGCAAATACTACACCCCCCTAGTTTTCTTCAAGGAGGAACTCAAGCTCTGGCTCTTTACCTCTTGCCCTGTCCTCCAAGGATTCAGAACCACATGACCACAGGAGCCTCTGCATAAGCGATCTTAAAAGTAACTCTAGACTATTATCATGCTACTCCATGCACTTCTCTTCTCAGTCTTAGCCCCTTTCCTCATAAATCATCAGGCATTTCCTAACACTCTCGCTCGATTTGCTCACCTTACTCCTTTGCCTAGTGTGCTCACATCCTTCTTAAACTCAGAAGCCAAGGTTGGCTCTGCCATTAGCGGCCAAGAGAAATGCAATGCTTCTTAGAAATATCACGGAATGTTTTCAGGCCTCTGGGTATATCAACACACACCAGCCGCCATCCTGACTCCCATACACTAAACCCTGCTAGGAATTAACCAACTGTTAAAGTCCAGCACAAAGGGCATCTCCTCCATTAAACCCTTGCTGATTTCTTCACTCACATTATTTTTTTTCATCACCTTCTCATAGTAGATATGTGTGTCTCCTTTGGAGAATTGCCACTGTTTACATTATGATTATACCGACACCTATTTACCTGTGAGTTCCCTGTTGATGGAAACCAGGATTCATTTACATGTCTTCCACAGCAAGTTTTCAGATATTATTTTTACCAGGATCCAGAATAAGAAATGCATTTTACACCGAGATCCAACACATACATAAGTACATGCACACGCACACACATACACGCGCAAAACCAAAACAAGTTTTCCCAAACAATACTTCCTCTGACTACATGTGAAGTTTTTATTGTTGCTGGTCATATGACAACCTACTAATCTGATTCAGGACCTGCTACCGGTTGTGACCCACCTGGTAACACTCTCGGTAGCACATGGTACTGGGTTTTTTACAGTGTCAATAAATGATAAATGAATGAAAGAGCCAGCCAACAAAAACAGACATGCTTTTTCACAACCATATTTGGCAACTATAGTTCTCTTTGCCCCCTTAATAAAAAGATCCTTGTAAAATTCTGGACAAAAGTAGTATCCTCTTTACAGGTTGAGCACTGAGAGCTGGTTTTACCATATCCAGATCAGGTCACATTCATTTTTTTGGTTCTAAAAAATTCACCTATATTTGCCTTCTCATTCTCCAGTCAGTATACAATGACAGAGTTCACTTTAAACCTCATTTTTAAATCAAGTGTACATATCTACTGTTTTCAACCGTGGTCTAGGTCTCACACAGGGCAGGTGATTGATCAAATTCCACCGACTGAAATCTCATAAATGGTATCAATTACTTCACCAATCAGGAAATCAAGGATTTGAGCACTTTTCCTCTGGATGTGTTTCATTCATTCCAAACATTCACTGAGCCTTATTATCAGAAACGTTTAAAACCTGGTCTTTGGCTTCAAGAAAATCACATTTTTCTGAGTGTATAGATTCCATTTCACGTGAACCATGTAAGCAGGCCAAGATATCAGGTCGATACCTCCTTTTTCTTTCCACGTCATACTTAATACCAGTAGTACTTTGCTGGTGTCCAAATGTTATTATTATTAATGGTCTTGAAATTTCATCAGGCCCTCAACTAAGAATGTTTCTATATAAACTGCCTGAAACCATACAGCTTGATGAAGTGGCACCTATGTTACCCATTAAACTGTCTTCAACTCGAATTGTCTGTCCTCTGGAACTAGAATCCCGTTCTTGCTCAGCTCTTGTAAAGACGAATGTAAAAACAGGGTATTAAGAATTGGTGTCCTCTCACTTGTATAAAGGATACTTCTCCAAATGCTCAGTACTAACAGAAGTTGTTTTTCCATGAAGACCTGGTGAATACCTTCTAGAACATAAGATAAGCGGTTAGCTCATCCCTGTGTATAATGCCTAAAACGAGAGTTGTTTTCAAATAACACAAACATTTTATAGCCAAATTATTTCCAGGTAGGAAAACTTTAGCAATTAGTTTATCTCCAATTACAAATTTCAAGGGCCTGCAACAGAGGAATCTTTGAAAATAATAAAGTCTTGAAATACATCAAAGAGACATATTGGTTTCCCATTGAGAAAAGTTACAGAGAAATACTATAGCCCACAGTTCTCAAATATTATTAACTGAAAATGTCAGTGGCTTTAGGCTTCTATTTTGAGCTCCTGCTTATTATCCACAGCATCGCAGGGAAGTTAAGGGCACAGGCTGTGGAGCCAGACTACCTGGGCTGATACTCTGCCTGCCACACGCTGGCTGCGTAACTCTGGACAAGTTACTCAGCCTTTCTGTGCCCCACTTCCTCATGTGGACAGTGGGGATGGCAATATTGCTTGCTTTAAGTAATGTGATGATTATTAATTAAATACGCATAAAATATGTAAAACAATACTTGGAATATTCTAAGCACTCAATAAAAGGTAGACATTATTCCAGTACCCTGCCCTCAACTGTACTATATAAAGTGGAATTCTATACCTTATATTCTATACCATACACACACACACACACACACACACACCCCTTATATACTCTATATACCTTATACTATATAAGGTAGAATTCTATGAAATGGGAAGAATGTGGTATGCTGGAAAGAATATGGCATTTTTAGTTAAAATGTGAGTTAGGACCTCCACAGTTCCACCTGCTATATTTGTGAGTTGAGAGTTACTTAACCTGAGTGCCATCTCCTAATCTGTAGAATGCTAAGAAACAGAAATACCCATAGGGAACACACTCAAAGGAAATCAAAATAACTTTCACCTAAGGAAGCAGAGGAGGCTCGATAGAGAAGGTACTATTCTGATAAAGATTGTAGAATAGACACGTGGAAATAGAAACATTGAAAAGTGTATTCTAGACAGAGAGAATCATTTGGTTGAAGACACACAAAGGAAAGCATGGCGTGTTTCTGAGAATAGCACATGGTCCAATCTGGCCAGTGCAAAGGGTATAAAGGGAAGTCACTGGTGCTGAGGTTAAACAATCAAATTCAATCAGCACGGGATCACAGATTCCTTATTGGACTGGAACTTTTCCCACAAGTACTGTGTATACGGTAAAGACTGCAATAGGCCATTAACATAATCACGTTGGGGAGCCTGGGTGGCTCAGTTGGTTAAGCATCCAACTTCAGCCCAGGTTTTGATCTCATGGTTGGTGAGTTCGAGCCCTGCGTCGGGCTCTGTGCTGACAGCTCAGAGTCTGAAGTCTGTGTCAAATTCTGTGTCTTCCTTTCTCTCTTTGCCCCTCTCCCACTCATGCTCTGTCTCTCTGTGTCTCAAAAATAAATAAATGTTATTTTTTTTTTTTTAAAAAAGCAGGATCAGGTCAATATTGTAGAAGAAACTGAGTGTAAGGTGCAGAGTGAATGGAAGCCCAGGGCCTGGAGATAGGGAGTTCTAGAGTTCTTTAAGGGTCAAAACAAAGCATTTGCCAAAGAATGGAGTGCGAAGATGCCATGGAATGGTAGAAATGATGGGGACATAGAAAGGTGGATCTCCACACCTGAGTCAAAGAGAAATAACGTGGTTATGCAGCTTAGGAACAGAAGCCTGAGGAGGAGCAGATTTAAAAGAGATGAAATCAAAGAATCCAAAAGGTGAACCTTAGGTGGTTCACCTAAGGAGGGATCTTGAATAAACAGCTACAATCTACTTCCTGAAGGCCACTATATAGCAATGAGAACCATGTTCATGTACGGCTATGTGAGCTGACATAACGTTCAAGGTGAATTAAGGGGTGAGACGCTGGGTCGAGCTAAAGGCCTCTAATCAAGAAAGGAATCGGATATGGGGGCGTACTTGAAGAAAAGAGATGTAAGAAATAATATAATGTCAACAACATGTGACAAAATAGGGGTTCTTCACAGGACACAAACTAACTCCATCAAATAGAGAAGACAAAAACCAAGCTATGGTCTCTATCTCATGATATGAACCATTTGCATCATGGGTCAATTATGATGTCCACTTCATCCCTTAGAAAATCAAGCAAGGGCCACTAAAAAAATCTCCCTTGACATCAGCCATTTTGTTCCCACAGACATTGAGGGCAGGGGGCAAAAGTAGAAGATACAAAACATTAAGTTATAAGTTTGGGAAATCAGGAGTGGGTGGAAATTTTCCAAGGTTCTTTTCTTATTTGTTGTTTTCCCTTTTCATCACATGTCAACTCAAAAAAAAAAAAAAAAAAAGGGAAAAAGAGAGAAGACTTCATCATCAGTGGACAAAAGAAAAATAAACTCAAACAGCTGTTAAGTATTTTGTCTGAAAATATTGAGCAAGCAGACAATAGCCTGACTTTGTCATGTAGCAAGTGTGGTCCTTCTGAGGAAAGGAAGAAACAAGAGGTGTGGAAATCAGTCAACTAAAGGAGGTCAGATCGCAAAGGCTAACTCGTCTTACAGCCATCCCACACAAACAGACCTTGTTCCCTTGAAGACCATGTAAAGGATTGGTGGGTTAACGGCAAAAGAAGAACAGTAAGAAGTGACGTTTGCTGGTAATGTCAAGGAAACTTAACTAGTATCAAGGATACATCTGTTCCGGAGGGGAAGACTTAAAATCCTACTCCTGGTTTCGCAGGCCTCTGCTGAAGAGCGCCCGAGACAAACTACATCTGCTGGTAAAGGTAAATAAAAGGTTCAGATAGATCTGAAACCAGATTATTAAAAAGGAAAAAAAACAAAAACAAAAACAAAAAACAAACAAACACAAAACACTGGAAGACAGCCTGGTTGAATTAAAGAAAACCCAAGGGAGATGACAGCATGGGAGAGATCTGTGCCCTCCACCTTCCTAGCTTCATCTCACTCACCCCCTAGGCCATTCAGGAGGATAGTAGGCACTCAGTAAAAACATGTTAAGTAAATGAGTAAAAGCCGTTCAAAACAACACTGGTCTTTCCATTTCTTGAAGACCTCAGGTCCCTTCCTGCCTCTGGGTCCCTGCATAGATTATTCTGTCTCAATTTTCCTCCCCTCCACTTGACCTTACCCTGCAAATTCCCTGACCTGCAGCATCCCTATATAATTGTATCAAATAAATATAAATAGATGAGCCATGCCGATTATGCACCACAGTTGCTTCTCCTTCTTCCGAGTAGCACTCGCCATGGTTACTAGTTTGCCGGAGTACTTGACTAACTACTACCCACCCCCCACAACTAGATTAGCAGTTCCAAGACACCAAGGCCATGTCTACTTTCTCAAAACTGTGTGCCTGAGTACATAGAAAGTTCCCAGGATCTGACTGTCATTCAATAAATATTGAAAAAAAAAGGAAGGAAGGAAATAAGGACTCCTCGGGAACATCAGTAGAAGGGCCTACACTGATAAGACCACCGTTTCAGAGAATCTGTTCCCGCCCACAAAGCCTGATGAGTAGGAAATATGCCTTTCTATCACCACAATCTTAGAGATCTATTTGACCAGAAATGAACCCTTCACCATTATAAAACAAATCACTTTTCTCCCTAGTAGTTTTGAGAGACTGAGTCAGCTTACCACGTATGGAACCGAAGCAGAAACTGGGAGCTTCTGCCCTACACTCATCATAGTAGCAAAAAAATATAAAGGTACGTGATGTACCATGTGTTGCGAACTGCATACAGAAAACAAGACTCCTAATGTTTTCCTGGGAAAATGGACCCTGGTGCAGCCATTATCGGGAAAAAAAAATTGGCAAAAACTAGTGAAATTGACCATAGAAATATACTATGACCAAGCACCCTACCCCTAGGTACAAACTCTGAGCAAACTTTTGCCCATCCTTAAAAACACTTGCACAAAGTTGTTCCTCATTACCAGGTCTGTGGGAGTAGGAAGTCGGAGGTAGCTTTAAGGTGTCTTACCAGGGAAATGAATCCATGAAATGCAATGAATACACACTTTGGAATATTCTGCAGTGTCAGAAACAGTAAATTTCTAAATCCTTAGAAGACTGTGCTGATCATATTGACAAGTGCAAATTAATATAATTGTTAAAACCCATTAGCAATAATAAAGCACACTCGGTGGACAGAGCATTTATCAAAGATACTGTAGGGATCCTAACCATTATATGCTCACAGGGCATTATTTGTATATATGATTCAATCTATCTCACACATGCTTGACCAGTTTTGAAGTATATACAATTTTTCTCATCTGTAAATAATAATAACAATAATAATAATAATAACACCAATATCTTAGAGCCATTCAAAGTAAACACACTAACCCATACAAATAATGCCTGATAAAACCTGAAACCTCAACAAATGTTTTCTATGTTATTATCACTAATAATACAAATATTGCTTAATTTGGGGACCAAAGCAAGACTATGTTGAGCCATAATAACATCAAGAAAAGACAAGAAATACGACCAGGTCTGTAATACAGTACCATAATCTACAGAAACAAGAGCAAAGTAAACAAGAGTAAGATGTGTAAAATCAGGTTGCTTGGGTTTGAATCGTGGTCCAGCTACTAACTTGCCTGCTACGTGACTTTGGGAAAGTTTGGGAAAGTTTCTTTCTCTGTGCCCACTTTTCTAATCTGTAAACCAGGTAAGGTAATAGCTCCTATCTCCCAGAGTTTGTTGCGACAATCACTGGGGTTAATACATTTAAAGGACTTGGAAGAGAGCTTGGCATGTGGGAAGCAGATGATGAGTGTTCGGCATTATTATTATGTAAATTAAAATACTGTGTATTTCTAAAGATTCATACATATATAATGACTATTCCAAACACATTAGAGCAAGAATCTACAAGGTGCAAGGGAAATTGGAATGAGGATGAAGGACGAAGCAAGGGAAAAGAATGAAAGAAACATAAAAACAAAAACAAGAGAGGGGCACCTGGGTGGCTCAGTCGGTTGGGTGGCTTACTTCGGCTCAGGTCATGATCTCACAGTTCGTGAGTTCGGGCCCCACGTCGGGCTCTGTGCTGACAGCTCAGAGCCTGGAGCCTGCTTCAGATTCTGAGTCTCCCTCTCTCTGCCCCTCCCCTGCTCAGGCTCTTGTGTCTCTCTGTCTCTTAATAATAGATAAAAGTTTAAAAAAAATTTTTTTTTAAATAAGAGAGAAGCTCTCCAAGGACCAATAATGAAAATTTACCATCTTTGGAGGCCTATCATTCATTCAGTCTAATGGATGTGATGTCCATAATGAGGAAACGTCAGAGGTGTTGAAGGAGTCATGCACAGGGATTTCAACAGAGTGAAAGTCTTGAAACTCTTGGTTCTAAGGAGCCTGGAGCTACTGTGGTTCCCAACTTCATGGCTTCCAATCTCTCTTGGATTTCTAATATACAGCAAGACACCTTCACTTGGCTAATGTGAGTTAGTCTCTGTCTCCTGTTACCTTATACTATTTAACTAAGGAAGGTCCTCAGGAGGGAAAAAAGATTAGGCTTTCTCTGCACTAACTCAGAAGGCAAAAGATTTAAGAAGGCAGAATCCAATATCAGAAACATGTTTCAAAAACTTGTTTTACCCAGAGGTGCCTGGGTGGCTCAGTCCATTGAGTGTCGGACTTTGGCTCAGGTCATGATCTTACGGTTCAAGAGTTCAAGCCCTGTATCAGGTTTTGCGCTGATAGCAGGGAGACTGCTTCAGATTCTCTGTCTCCCTCTCTCTGCTCTGCACCCCACCCCACCCCCTCCTTATGCTCTCCATCTCTCTCTCCCTCTCAAAAATAAACAAACAAAAAAAAAAAACTTGGTTTACCCAACAAATAAGCAGGCTCCAAGCATTGAGTCACATGACTTTGGATGTGCAGGCAGAGTCTATGTAACCATATATCCAGGATGCAAGTTCTGGATGTGAAGCTGAACTAGTAAACTTCCAAGCTTTTTTAGGAATGCATGACTCTAGGACTCACTACGATCCTTATGAACATAAAAAGCCTCAGGTGCACTGAGACATAGGGCAGAATGCACTTGTGATACAAATATGGAGGAGAGGACCAGTACTTGTCTTACTGTCTCAGTTGTTACCTGCCTTTGGTACCACATGCCACATAAATTTCATGAGGCGGGACTTACCCAAAGTCTGCCAGTTGAGTCCTACTGAATGTCCTAAGCAAAGTTGACCTAAATCACCCTTCTGATTTGGCCATATACTTAGTACTACCTCATTGGTTGCAGCAAATGTTAGAGAAACTTGCCTTACTTCAAAAGCAATTAATACTTACTGAGTATCTATCACGTGTCAGCTCTGACATATGTCATCTCCAGTAAACTTCCTAAAACCCAGGGAGATGGGAACACTATGTCCATTATATAAATAGGGGAAAAGGAAGCTCAAAATGGGCCAGAGCTTGTCCAAGTTCCCAGAACTCATAAAGGCAGAATCATAACCTGGACCCAAGACATTTGCCAATAAATATGATACCTTTACAACATATCACAAATACCTGTTATGAATTCAATAACATTTTGAAGTATCAAGCCCTGAAGTTAAATCCTATGACCCTCTTCTTGGGCATCCAAATATACCCAGTTATCCAGATTCCCCTTCTTTCTTGACTCTATAGCCTACATGCTCAACCAATTACAGGTTCAATATTGTGAGCACTAAGCCAGTTACTCTCTTGGGTGGTCCAGGCTCTGGAACTCTCCCTACTGCCCAGGACCACAGTAGAAAATCTAACGTGCCAAATGAGAGTAAATGAGAATAAACGGTAGAGAAAGCAGCGCTGACTCTAAATCAGGAAATATATGTTCCCTACTGCACACAGCCATGCCACTGAAAAGTCTAGGCAAGTCACTTTTGCTTTGGACCTTATTTTCTCCTGGTAAAATCCAGTAGTGAAATGAACTCAGTGGTCCTCAAACCTGGTTTCACAGAACTATATGGAAAACTTCTATAAAGCAGTGATGCACAGACTCACTGCAGGGCAATTAAATCCAAGTCTCTGAAGTGGTTGGCGTTTGTATTTTATAAAAGCTCTGCTCCTGATTTTAAGGTATAATGAGGGTCGATAGCCCAGGTGATCCTTGAGGTTTTTGTTGAGACTTTCTAAGATTTTCTACCACAAAGAGTCAAAGAGTTAGACCAATCAGACCATAACCCCCACTTCAAGCTTTCTACAGCTTCCACACCTCCACATTTCCAGAATCCTCTGTAATGCCAATAACTGAAGGAAAGACACCATCTCCTCTTTCCAACAGTCATGCAGTCACCAGCATCTGTAGTTTAGAAAAGAACAATGAAAGCAGCAGTTCTATAGTAAAATGCCATTTCTGGAAAGCTTAGAAATAAAAACCAGGGCTAAACAAGACCTGCAGGAAAGGTAAAAAGAGCAATAAAAACGGCAGACTCCTGCTCTAGACAACTCTACTTGGGTGCCATTTTGAAAACATTAAGTGTTAAGGAGCAAATGGTCTTTGAATGGGGGAGAAGGGGAGCCAGGACTTGGATGCTGACAAGGAGCAGGATGCACCAAAGAGAAGCTGACACAGTTTGAAATCAGCACAGTATTTTAATCAGTCAGTGGGAGGCACCTGGGTGGCTCAGTCGGTTAAGCGTCCTACTTCGGTTCAGGTCGTGATCTCGTGGTTTGTGAGTTCAAGCCCCTCATCGGGCTCTGTAGTGACAGCTCAGAGCCTGGAGCCTGCTTCGGATTCTGTGTCTTCTCTCTCTCTGCCCCTCCCCTGCTGTCTCTCTCTCTCTCTCTCTCTCTCTCTCTCTCTCTCACTCTCTCTCTCAAAAATAAATAACCACTGGGGAAAAAAATTAAGCAGTCAGTGAGTGCAAAATTAAGGAAACTTGGCGACACTGGGTCTGACAAGTAGAATGGATTTTGACTACTAAAGAATAAATGAAAATAACAATTAAAAATAAAAACAAAAGAAAAAAAAACCTACAAAAGCTTCCCGATGACACTGTCAAAGCAGTAGCTTCAGGAGTGGAAGACAAAAAAGTTAAAGGTCATCCACAGTAAATAGCAGGTTACAAAGAAGCTTTTGCAAAGAAAGAGTCGAAATGAACATGGTCCAGTTCATGAAGGGTTGACCCTGATAGCTCAATGGCACAGAGCCTAGAGAGTGGCAGAAAGAGAGAAATTTACAAAAAAAAAAAAAAAAAAAAGAAAAGAAAAGAAAAAAACTAAAAGCCAAACACCACCTGCTACTTTCACTGGTTCATAAAAGCCATGTGAGATTTGAGTGGCAAAAGGAAGCCAAACCTGCAGGCTGACTTCAAACGATGAGACAATTCCAGCGTGCTTACTAAAGAGAGCTGCTTCTAGTCATTTCAGTGGGGCCCCATGAGCCTTTTTAAGGTAAGTATTATGGACAGGACTCTCCTGAGATTATTAAGCACAAAACACACGTGCACGCCACTACCTTCGAGCGGACTATGAGAAAGTTGTTTTTACCAAAAAATACAAGAATTGGGAGCAACAATGGCAGACAACTCCTACTCCCCACCAGATGGGAGGAGGAAAGTGTAAATGGAATAACCCATGATAAGAAGAGAGGCCTTTCAAGATGATGAAACTGATGGCAGATCATTATGCCTATTCTATATTACAACCAACCAGGGAATTCCTTATCCTCTTATCCTGATGTGTGTGTGTGTGTGTGGGCGGGGGGGGGGGGGGGGGGGGAGTGTGCGCGCACACCTGTGCGCCTTTCACTACTCTGAGCCCTTAGATATTTCTTTATGGCTGAACGTCTTCCTTTTTACAAAGTAAACTCCTGGAAGTCAAGGACTTTGGTCATGGTATACTCAGTCCTAAAACATTATCTGGCACATGATGGGTTTTCTCAAACATTGCTTGGTTGAGTGAATGAATGAATGAATGAATGAACAAATGCACAGATTAGTGTCTTCTTTTCTAGAAGCAATTTATGCTTGCATCTTTTCTTTCACAAAATCCTGAGAACAATCTAGTTCCGGTATAACAGGTAAGTTTTTCTAGTTAGTATGTAATCAAAGAAGAAGACACAGCCTTTTTGTTTCAAGTTTACAATTTAGATGTACTGCTAATGTGATAAGACAATTTTTACCATAATTGTGCCTTAATTGCTCAAAATTCACCTCTATATCTCTTATCTTTTCAAAATATGCACACATAGATACAGATCCAAACACACGTAGACACACATAGATGATCTGTATCATCAGAAGAAAAATAAAGCTCAACCATATCCATGGGTGCAGGTCAAAAACCCGTCATCCTTGCCGTTGGGAAGTAAAAAGTGCCTGAATTTCCAAAGGTGAAATTTCTAGGTTGGAACATTTTAATGAAGGGAGGAAAAAGCACAGATTCAGAAGAGGTTTGGGGCAGATTTAAAGGTGCATTTGAAAATTATGCACTGTATTCGAAGAGTAAGGAATCTCTACTTAAAGTACATTCTTGATACACATGCTGACAAAATTAAGGGCACACCGTCCTTTGCTGAATGAGAGCTTATCAGAAGTGCTAGTGTGAGCCATATCCTTTTGTTCCCTGGAGAAAAGTAAGACATGAAAAATACGTTGATAATGAATCATCTTAAGCTTGCACATTTAAAATTTAAGTCAGTAAGATTGATAAATTAAGGTTCTGATGGCAACAGGATTCTTTCCTGTCATGCACATGGTAGAGCTATAACAGGAACACCTGTTTCCATCTTAAGGGTTGGGAAGGATTGATACAATGCTGAGATTCGCATTGCTAATTAGGAATGTCAGCAAAAGAAGTTGGAAGCTCTCTGTTGCTGCTGAATCAAAATAGCAAAGAAAGGTAGGGAAGACTCATGCTACCAATTTCTCCTTAGCCAGGGGGTGAAATAATAACAGCCCTTCATATTTGTTAAGCACGTACAATTTACAATTCACTTTTGCACGCAATTACCATTTGAAGCAGAAGTAAATGCAGGCCAATTCTGTTTGTCCCCTTTGGATAAGGAGGCGAAGGGGCTTCCCCCAGGACATACAGCCTGCAGGTGAGGAAGCCAGGCCCCAAGAGCAGGCCAGCACTTTATCACTGTATACATTCAAACTGCAGCTAATACAGGCAAGAACTTGCCTTCTGCTATTTTACTTCGCTTACCTTATTTTCAGTAACGAACAGGGATTGCCATTTTTGTTGTTAGAATAACAGTAAATAAGTGCGCCATTAAATGGTGCCCAAGGATGGAAATGGCTTCTTGTACTTCTAGCAAGTATCATGTTTTCCCTTGTGTGTACGCATGTTGGTCATAAAAGCATGGAAAACAAAGTTCAAAGAGTGCAAATCAAGTTCCGAGGGGACAGATCACAGACACACCTTCAGTGACTTGTCCCTCGGCCTCTACCCTGCCTTTGAAACAGAAGCAAAACTTGTATTCCTTAGAGTGTTGTCATCTCCAAAATGGTTTTACAAACGGACACATAAACCCCTTCAGTGTGTTCCTAAGCAAGGAGGCCCTGGGAGCCAATGAGAGCCCTGTACAGCCAGCAGGCTTGCTCAGAACAGAAAACCTCAGCCTGACATACAACAGCAAAAATCCCTAGGCATCTTGGCAGAGCAGTTTCCATAAAAAAAAAAAAAAAAAAAAAAAAAAAAAAAAAAAGGGCTTATATAAAAATGCATACGCAGAGCTTGACTCTCAAGGTTAGAAAATTCCCCACAGTGAGAAGTATGAACTGAAGCCATGGCCACATCACAATCTGAGCAAAAATAGCAAAAGAAACCTACTTCGGGAAGCACCTCACTCTGCCTTGTGCTACAGATTACAGAAAGTGTGTTGTTCCCCAGACCACCCATCTGTCACATTAATTTTTAACACTGACATTCTGTACAACAAACTATTCACTGTTTAAGTATCAGCGTTTGGCAAGAAAGACAGAGGGGGAGAAGAGTAAGGAAGAATGGAGGCATGGATAGATGAGAGAGGGGTTACAGAAACACAATCATCAGTGCAAAAGGAGAAAAGAGTCATGAGCACATTTCACTTTGCATAGTCACGCTGAGGCCCAATACCAGTGCTCACAGATCCCACACTCCCTCCATCAGGACCCAGTGATTCATCCTCATGACCCATTCACTAAATACACTGTCCTTTCCTGACACTATTCCCATTCACGAAAAATCTCCTCACCAAGTCCAGATGAAATCCATCTCCAGGAACCCTTGCCCAATGTCCCTGATCAGAAGTAATATCTTATCTCTCTCATCTCTCTCTGCTGTTCCCAACAGGCTTTGCTAAGAGCTCTGTTACAATTCATTTCACATAGTTCAAATGCCCTCCATTAAATCATTAGTTTTTGAGCAGGGAAAGTATGTCTTGTTTGTCTCTATAAACTCCAAGGCATCTCTGTCAGCGGTTGGAACAGAGGAGATTTGTAGTAGTATTTCATTAAGCAGAATTCAAAGAACTTAAAAAGCTCCTTCTAGCACTGACATCCTGGACTTTAAATCTGTGCACCTCACTTAATCATTTATTCATTTGTTCATTAAACAGCAATTTACTAAGCACCTATTGCCCATCATGCCTTGTGCTCAGAGCCCTAGGAGACTATGGTGCCCCCATGAAGTTTACAGTCGAGTCTGGGAGAAAGGCAGTGATCAAATAATTGCACGCATCCACAACAACAATGTGTGCTAAGCACTGCAATGGATAAGTTTAGGAGGATTTGGGAGCATTCATTCAACTCTGATACTGCACATTCCAGGGCAAGTTGTCAGACACAGAAAAAGGCAATCGCAGTAAAAAGATATACAAAGGCCCCCAAACGATGACACGTTTAGCTTTGCTGTAGGTTTATTTTTGTTAAAAACGTAAAACAACATTACAAAAGAAGTGGATGTTCAACTTCAATCTGTATCCATGCTTCTAAATCATCTTCTGAGATACAGATACAGACGCAGATAGATACACATACGCATACACATACAGATTGATCACGGTAAAAGATCACTGCCTTGGAACTTTGAAATTCTGGGTTTAGTCTTTGCTGAGAACATACTAGTTAACTCTGAACTTCCCCATCAACAAAATGGAGACCATAATCTCTGCTGTGACAACTAGACAGGGTTGATGTGTAAGGATTCAATGACAATGCAGGATACACACATTTTGAAAAGTGCATATTGTTTGTACATAAAAATCTGTCAACTCAAACATCTGATACATATTCATATATAAATGTATATATATATATTCATATATACACATATATTCACATATATACATGTACATGCACATACACTTGGATTTCTCATTATGGTACAATTTTTTTCATCACAGCTGCTTCCACTCATTCTGTTGCCCTCCTTTAAACAACATTTTCTCTGCCAGCAGAAGATGGGAGAGGTCGGCAAGAGAATGGCAAAGTCTTGCTGCCTGATTGCTCTGCTCACAGCCAGAATAAACAAAGGACAAAGAACTAAGGACTTGAGTCAAACCCCAAAGATTAAGCTACACCGCTGGATGAGGACACCAATTAACATAACATCTAGTCAGATCAGTGTCAGCAAGAAGTATCTGGAAAAATCCCGAAACTTAAATGATACCATGGATTGACATTGAGGGGAAATGGTAGCATAATTTTTACTTGCCGTTTTGTCAGCAATCTTACAAGAATGCAAGATGTATACAACCGAAGCAGCATAGTTTCCTACATAAAGAAGGCTGACGTGAAATTCTAGACTGCATGTCTCTTCTCTATCAATCATAAAGAACTACGAGAAAATCCTAGAAGGAAATGCTCCCGCTTTATAAGCAGCAGTAAAATCATTTATTAATGATAACATTTAGTAAGTGCTTACCAAGTGCCAGGCACTATTAAAAGAACTTTCAATTTAAAACTTTAACCTTCCCAACAACCTAAGAAGTCGGAATTATTATTCCCTTTTTCACAGAAGAGAACACCGAGCCTCAGAGAAATTCACTCACTTGTCTAAGATCACACAGCTGGCATTTACTGAACATGCTGAATAGCTACCACTCATTTGGCACTCACCTTGCTAGAAGGCAAGGAGAGGTCAGGAGGGGAAAGGGGAAAGGTCAAAGGGCAGGTATCCCTGATCCAGAAAGGAGTCCCACACTGATTCTACTCAAAGAATCTGCAGGGAAACTGAAACATGAACATAAATTGCTAATTTTGTACAGTAGAAATTTTAAGTACCACAGGAAATGCATAGTTAAGTTCCACCTCAGTGTTCATGTGGGGGGAACAGGGCACAGATGACAAGTCCAGGCATTAAAAAATTACATAATTTACATGAATTACCTTCTTCTCCACAACTTTGCACATGCCAGTTGGACTTGATTCCTTTGGGACAAGCCTATGGGCTATATATTCTCTGAGTGAGTTTTTCCAGTGGGTAATTCAGCAATATGGCTCCCAGGAACTAGACTGGAAGCTACCCAAGGGCAGGTACTAGGTGCTGTATCCTCAGTGCATAGGATAGTGTCCAGTACCCAGTGCTTCAAGAGATATGTAATCAGGTACTGAATGAATTACTGGGTTAATGAGTTAATTAAAAAGTGAGCAAATGAATGAGTACAGGAACATAAAGTCAGGTATACACCATTCAGAAGCGCAGACGACACTGGAGTTCATGAACTCTGCCCCGACTGCCAAAGCCCCCATCCCCAGGTGTAACTTTGCAAACACGAGTGCCAAGGGACTTTTGCTAGACAGCAGGTGGGAGTTCTCTTAACTGAGAGACCACACTAGTGACCTAAATGGTCAATGATTTCAAGAATACCAAGAAGCAAAACATCAACTTGTGTTTTATCCCCCATCATGGCAGGAAGCAGAGAATGAACCACAAAAGCCATATTATCTAGAACTTTCTTGAGAGCTATAAAGCAAGTCATTTGCAGAAGTCGTTGATTTTGTACATGGGGACTGTTTGGTAAAATTGAGGAAGCGAATGATGGTTGACTTCCTGGAGTGAGTCACGGCTGTAACCCCCTCTGACAGTATTAATAGAACAGGGGGAAAATTTCCAGGAAACATCAATTACCACAACGACCAAAATAGAAAAGGCGGCTGGTGACTTAATCACTAAACTTTAGGGGAGACTACTCTCTTTCTTTATCAGAAAAAGACAACAATAAATCCAACTAATACATTTAGAAACTAGTTGAAAGCATCCTTCCACACTTTGTATAGCTATCTTTTAAATAAGATTTGGCTTTAGTGAAATGACCATACTTACTCTGGCTTGGTAATAGTTGAGCCAAGGTTCTAAGGTCAAAGTTAGACCTCCAAGAAATAGACATATGTATTAAGGGATCCATTCATCTCCACTCCTTCTTTCAAAGCTTGAATTAACAGGTATTTAATGAGCACCTACTATTATGTTCCAGATTCATACTCCCTAAGAAACAAAGAACTAAAGAAGGAACTACAATAAATATATTTATAATAACACATATCAAAATAGAATAGTTACATGTTTACATACAAAATACTTGGAATAATATCTGGAACATCGTGAATACTACAGAAAATTTTATTCTTCTTCTCATTATTATTCTAGCCGCAGGTGGTCCAAGATTGGGGTTTTCCATTAGTCTTCAGAGGAATTGAATCAGTCTCCCGCACTTGCATGGCTATGACTCTGATTGTGCATACCAATGGACCCTGCTTACTCACTAATCACCATCACCCTGTTCTATCATCCAGACTGCAATGAAACTACATGATGCAGTTCCAAAGGATAGCATACCCAGGCAACGTATTGGACAACCTCTCCCTCATCCCAGTTCATTTGCCTCATGGCCTATTTTAATTAAATGGGTGTGGCTCAGCCAACAGCCTGCCCATCCCATCCATGTACCTCACACACACAAAAATCTTCTAATCCATGGTAAATATCCTTCCTGGGCCCCAAGTACTTCACCACAGCTGTTGTACTTACTGCAGGATGGGATTTAAGTAAGAGGAAATTTTGGCAAGTACCAATTATCAGCCAGTAATAAACATACTCCCAGTTTCTTCGACATCCTGTCTCCCCAAAAAGCCCTTACTATATCCTCTAAGAGAAAAACACTGGAAGCAACACAGATGACTGCAAGTCTGGCAACAGTTAAATAAATTCTGGTATCGGGGTGCTTGGGTGGCTCATTCGGTCAAGTGTCCAACTCCTGATTTCAGCTCAGGTCTTGATCCCAGGGGATCGAGCCCCGCATCCGGCCCCGTGCTGAGCATGGGGTCTGCTTAAGATTCTCTATTTCTTTCTCATTCTCATTCTCTCTCTCTCTCTCTCTCTCTCTCTCTCCCCCTCATCACCCAACCCAAAAATGAATAAATAAATAAATTCTGGTATAGCTTCTCCAAGGACTATATGTCACTGCTGAATATGATGAGGGAAATTCTAATTCTATAGCATTAAATTGAAAAATAAAAAATTACGTCTCTCCTTGATTACACATTATAAAAATTATAGAAGCATACTGTTGAAGAATAAATCAGTACATAGAAAATGGGAGTTGAGGTGACAGGGAGAAAGGACCGTGAGTATATTTTTCAAAATGAATTTGTTCCCTTGCCCCTATAAAATAGCTTGTGCACATTTTTAAATGTATGGAAAATCTTCAAATTTACCTACGTTCACAAAGAAAAAAAAATATCCAAGGATTTTTCTGATTGAAATATATTAGAAAACTTCAAGTGTGTAACAAATTATCCTAATAGCAGGAACTTTTCCTTCTGAAGGATACACAAGTACTCCCCAAATTATATCCAGGCATTACTTAGCATGTCAGTCAACTGCAGGCACTTTGGAACGGAAGCTCTCATCTCCTCCCAGATCCATTTAGCCTGAAGCCTACAGAAGAAGTCATGTGCCTCAGCCTCATTCATCAGCAGCATCAAGTGCTATTTAGGAAAGTTGCTAACTTCAAAGAGCATCATCTTAATTTCTAATTATGACCATGTGAGCAGCTATATAAATGGCTGAATCCTAAAGCGTTTACATCCTTACTTCACACTGTGGTTCCAGGCTCCAGGCAGAAAAGATGGCAGTTTGCCTTTCCCTTCCTCTGATCACCCCTTCCTCACCTGGGAGACCTAGAACTCCCACTGTGCACCTCACCTCATACGCCCTTCCTGGTCACAAGCCTCTACTGCATCTGGCCACCTCTCCCCAACTACCCTACCCACATCGCTCCCCACCCCTCACCCCTTAGCCAACTGTACCTATCCAGCCTTTAGAACCCACCTGCTTTTGTCTATGCAGGCCTAAAACTATATGACCTTTTTCAACATCCCTACTGAACTTTAAGTCTTGATTATTTTTCTAATCAGTTAATTATTTATTTTTTTTAAATCTCACCAAAAGCACTTCTGAGTATTTCATGTAGAAGTCCCAACCAGATCTTAAGTTTTTGTTATTGTTCTTTCCCAAGGCAGTTAAGAGCGCTAGACAAATATTGGGTCCTAAGTCCATACAGGCTTAAAAGAACATTAATTATGCATAACTGGTAACAACAGTAAACAGGAGTTGTTTAGGTAATGTATACGTACTTCTCAAGTCACAATGGCTCTGTACATTGCTACCATTAGAACAGGGGATGTGGCAGCATTAAATCTGGGAGATATGATGTTAAGCACCTCCAAGACAGGGCATCGAAAATCTGCTTCTATGTGCTAATCTCTGAAACACTAATACCTCCATTTCTCTCAGCCTCAAGTTTCTTCCTCTACAATGAAAAGCCTTCAAACAGATCATCTGAACTGAACATCAGCAGGGACCTTCCACCATCCAACTAAACTCCCTTGGGTCCCGATCCTTTTACTCTTCTCTTGGCACCATGAGTTTGCAAGTGAGCGACATCAAGTGACATCAACTCTGGATACTTTAGCTTCATCATCTACACAAGGGGAGTAGTAACCCCTGCCATTTTCACCTATGAAAGGGGCTCTGGAGATCAAATTAAAAAAAAAAAAAGTCTGTGAATGTGTGCTATGAACGTAAAATGCCATAGAATATTAAGAAAATGTATTTACAGGGAGCCTGAGTGGCTCAGTCGGTTGAGGGTCCAACTTCAGCTCAGGTCATGATCTCACGATTCATGAGTTCGAGCCCCGTGTCGGGCTCTGTGCTGACGGCTCAGAGCCTGGAGCCTGCTTCAGATTCTGTGTCTCCCTCTCTCTCTGCCCGTCCCCTGCTCACACTCTGTCTCTCTCTGTCTCAAAAATAAATAAAACATTAAAAAAAATAAAAAGAAAATGTATTTACTCCCATCACTGTTAATTCAGGTGTGGGACAGAGGTATTAGGGGTATAGTATGGAAGAGTACTGCTCCAGAAGAAGCCTGTGGAGAGAAAACAGGTTAATAGATGAACTTCAAGAAAGCAGCATACTCTTCTGTCTCCTTCTGCCAGCAGGAAAGCTTTGGAGAACTGCATGGCTGAACAAGATATGTGAGTGCCTAGAGCCTCCTCAAGGAAACACACAAAATAGAAGCAAAATTACAAAGTCCTAGGGTCCATTCTGGTTGTTGCCCTTATTTCCCTTAACTGGCTTAATAACCAAACCAGTCTAGTTCAGAAAATGACATCACTGAGAACATTACCTCCAGTATCCTCAATAATGTGAAGTATTTCTATGGTTTATAAACTACTAAAAGATCAGACGACACTACATAAAGATCTGTATGTGAAAATATCTAGATAGATAGATAGATAGATAGATAGATAGATAGAGGGAGAGAGAGAGAGATTGTTTCAAGCATTATTTTTTTCTAAAAAGATCACAGGTATTAATTTGCATTTCCTTATTTACTTTTTACTCCCCTGAGGGAGAAAAACATTGTAATAACACCTTGTATTTGTAGAAGCATGTGTAGAAGCAGGGAATACTGTACAAATATTATTTAATCAAGCTTCACCTTATCAGTGAGTAGTGAGCAATGGATCATTATTAAGGGGTCATTTTAGATGGAAAGAAAAAAGTCCAACAAAATATAGAAAATTTCGGGGTGACAAAAAATCATCTCTGGTGAGTTCAGTGAAGTAAAAAACAAAAAAACAAAAAAACAAAAAACAAAAAACAAAAAACAAAAAAAACAAAAAAACCTCCAAGAGGCAACTGAGACTCCCTTCTCCCATGACTCACAAAGTTTAGTCTGCCTGAAATGGTCTACCATTGTCAACCTTTCCATGAATGAATATTCGCCTTCCCTCAAAGTCCAGCCCAAGAGCTTCCTCTCCCTATACTAGTGTAGCCTTCAGCCTTCATCTTTCCAGTCAGATTAAAATTAAATTATGAATTCTTTACAGTTTATATATATATATATATATATATATATATATATATATACACATATATATATTATATTTATGTATTATATATATAAACGTTTATTTTTGAAAGACAGAGAGAGACAGGGGCGTCTGGGTGGCTTGGTCGGTTGGGTGTCCGACTTCGGCTCAGGTCATGATCTCACGGTCCGTGAATTTGAGCCCTGCGTCGGGCTCTGTGCTGACAGCTCAGAGCCTGGAGCCTGTTTCAGATTCTGTGTCTCCCTCTCTCTCTGCCCCTCCCCTGTTCATGCTCTATCTCTTTCTGTCTCAAAAATAAATAAACGTTAAAAAAAAAAAGAAAAAAAAAGGCAGAGAGAGACAGAGTGCAAGCAGGGGATAGGCAGAGACAGAGGGAGACACAGAATCCAAAGCAGGCTCCAGGCTCTGAGCCATCAGCACAGAGCCTGATGTGGGGCTTGAACTCATGAACCACGAGATCATGACCTGAGCCAAAGTCAGATGCTCAACCAACTGAGCCACCCAGGCACCCCGGGACTACCCTAACTGTAGTGTTTAACCAATCGTACCTTTTCGTGAACTTAGTTGTGTACATGTCTTCACACCTATACCAAACTGAGATATCTGTAGTGAGAACTAGGATTCAGTCTTTTGTGGACATTACTGCCTACCACAGAGCCTTATAGGACATAGGGAAATCTATCCATGTTCTTTCTCTAGGACTGGATCTTGGAAACAGAGATATTCGATTGGATGATTTGCGGGATCCTTTCCAGCTATAAATTCCAAATGTTAGAAGGAATATATGACATTACCTAATTCAATTCATCAAACAAGGGGGCAAAGAAAGGGATGTGTCCAAGTGGAACCAAGTTTCCTGAGTCCAGTCCAGTGCTTCTTGGCCGCACTATAGGACCTTTCTAAACTGCTGACAGTCCAAGAAGAACTACCTCAGGTTTATTTCCCTAAAATTTCAAGCCAGGATCTCAGGACACATCTATTTGACAAATGACAAGGAAGTATCAGCTTAAATAACCATTACTCTGAACATCACAATGCTGGCCAACGGCTCTTCACCATGAGTGAACTTGCTGTTTGGCATCATTTTAATAAAATTCAAATGGGAGGCAAATGCTGACCCTAGACTAGTGCTTTTCAAACTGTATAAAGTAGCTCATGAATAGGTCATAAAATCGATTCACTGGACCCCCAAGGGTATTTTTAAAAATTGAAATAGAATAGAAAACATCAATGTGCATCATGTCAAGTAAGAACATACACTGTTAAGTGAAATATATATATATATAGGTGTGCGTGTGTGTGTGTGTAATTATCGATGAAAATTTATTTCTTACTGCCATTTGTCTTTTTAAAAAGTTTGAAAGCAACTTCCTTGGACCACACTTTCTGGTGATACATATTAATAGCTACAGAGCTGAGTGCTGTACAGGTAACGAGAAAGGTGGGCAAAAGCAGGTCTTATGAAACTAGTAACATCTCCTCTCAATTTTACATTTCCTATTTCTTGGGAGAGCCTTCCAGATCTCGACTGAAAACCCTGGCCACAATGAAGAGATACCACCGTCCCCCCTCTGCCCCAACACACAACCACTCAAGGTTTGGACTACCACGTCTTGTGTTAGGGGACAAGGCTTCTTTGGTCCCTGCCCACCCTTTGTCTCTTCCTCCCTCTTAATGAGAAAAGGTTAGAAAAAAAATTACTAAAAGAGAGAGGAAGGAAAGCAAAGTTTCAGTTTTAGAGGGGTTTTGTTTGTTTGTTTACTTATTTCTTTGTCTTTCTTTCTTTCTTTTCTAAAGAGAGACCCAAACCAGCCTACAGGAACTGTCACACAGGACTCATGTCCCTGGGCACTTTCAACAGACTATCAGAATATTTTTTTGCTTTCTACTTCCTTGGCTGGATGGCCAGGTTTGAGTAATTTTCTCTTTCTCCTGGGGTTGGTTGCTAAGAGACACTCTATTACTTCTCTTTCTCTTAGGACCTGATTACTGTGATCAGCAAAGACAATATGCAGGACAGCACCCTGACAGTCTTGTACAAGATCGCCGGGCTGGGTTACAAAACAATGGGATCTCTTAACCATCTCAAGGCCATCAGATCAAGTTTCCAAAATTCTTTTTTAGAAGGGTCTAAGGATTCTCCCATTTTCCTCCAAAATGGTGGTCACAACAAATCAACTATCTCTTCCATTATAGAAGCCAATATTCATATTGAAATGCGTTTCAACAAAGGTTCCATGCCATCTCTGTATTATCTATATATTTCATAGGTAAATAAAGAGACCAAAAAAAAATGTTCTGGGTCAATCTAAGCCTGGATAAAGGAAGGACAAGGCTGCTAGAAAACCCTAATAAGTTTGTTAGCCAGAGTCTTCCAATCTCTCCTTCTTTTTGGGGAAAACACAGCCAAAGTAAAGTTCGCACCTTGTTTATCTCTAATTCAACACAGCTCTTCCCATAGATGTTTGTTGAATGAATAAATGATTGGTGTCCAGATTAAGCTCTTCTTCTCATCCCTTGAGGTTCCTATCCACTCCCCATGCACGCATGCACGCGCATGCACACACACACACACACACACACACACATTTCAGCAAAATGAAAAAGAAATGGCTACATGTTCCTTTTTAAAGGTTTTGATGTGCTCAAAACAGACCAGGATTTTTTTTAAGTCAATGTAAGAAAGTAACAAAGATCTTTACCATACTACCTAGAAGACTCAGGTATCTGGCCAGACATTCACTCTTGTGTTTATTTTACTCTCCTCCTCACCACGAGGTTAATTTGGAACACGTAACATCTGTAGCATATATCCAAAGGCATCATGCTTCCCAGATCCCCCATCAGTTATACCTAAAATTTTATCATTAGAACTTCATGCCTTCAGCTTAAGGTTCTGATGTCTATTAAAAATGGAAGTCCTTCTAGCAAGGTTCCACTTTGGCATACTATGAACAATATCAATCTCTCAGATAGATAGATAGATAGATAGATAGATAGATAGATAGATAGATAATGAATATAGATGTAGAGAGAGATAAACATATGTATGTATGTATCTCAGTGTGTACACATTGAACAGATATTTCCTGGATAGATTTCAGGAGTTAGCATATAAAATACAATAGAAACACAAAGATTATGAAATTTGGATTTAGAGATAGCTGGATTCAAATCAAAGATTTGTTCATTATTAGCCACTGGACATGAGGCAACTTACTTCCCATTTCTCTGAGCCTCAATTTCATTATTTGAACACTGGAAACATTAGTACCAAATTTCAAATAATGCTTTAAAGATGATATATCAGATACCTAGCATATAGTAGGAACAAATAAAATGTTATCTCCCTCATGAACTACATGTACTTAAGAACATCAATTTTACTTTGCTCTGGTATACAGAAAAGAACATTTGAAGATATTAGCCTAGAATGGGAGAGCAAAGAGGGCATGGAAGTGGCAGAGCAACATGCTAAAGGCATACAGAATGGAGAGCCAATGGCCCATTTCACAGCCTAACTAAATTTACAATATTCCATGGGAACAATTTTAGTCCATGCCCTTCAGGAGTAACCAATTTTACACAATTTCTGTAGCTGAATCATACTTTCATATAATTTTAGGGCAGGAGGAAGTGAAGAGATAATATTGTTCAATCTCATTGTTTTACAATGGAGGAACCCACCCCAGGGTGGTTCAGTGACATACATAAGCCATAGTGTGCAACAGAAAGGTCCTTCCCATGGACATACTTCCATCCGGTTAGCTCTTGTCACGGGTGGTGGCTGCCTTCTTGATTGGTCGCCACCTCCTTTCAGTGTGGTCAAGGTAAAATTACCTTTATTTAGCAGGCCCTTTGGCTCTTCCATTTCAATGGAGTATCCATGTACAGTTCTGAGACTGTATTCAGAACAAAGTCAAACTTTGCAATAGATCCTAGCTACTTACTAACTGGGAATCATGGTTCTTTATACTCAGTCTGGGGAAAAAATAACAGTTGCTATGACAGTTGGATTTATTTCTGAAAATGGGATGTTTGAAGGGCATTTCAAGCATAGTGCCCAGCTTCTAACTAGGAGCTTTTTGCCCTGAAATTCCCTCTATGGCTCTAGCTTTGCCCTTCCTCTACTTCTAGCAACATGCCCCGGTAATGCACAGGTCTAGCAGCAACAAGTGCCCTGGCAATTGTTCCAGACAAGAAAAATTCCCTGGCAGCCCCCAAAATGGGCACAGATTCTAAGACATCTCCTTTTTCAACCTTGGACTGACACTGTTTTCCAGGATAAGAGGTAATTCCCAATGACAATTTCAGTCTAGAACAAGCAATACTGTCATACAGGTTAATTTTTATCTGGGCTGTATCCAGTAGAGAAGAAACTACATGAGATAAACTGCTTGGGAATAGTATAGACTCACCACTAGCAAAACACAATGCCTCAAGAAACACTATCTTTAAAAGGAACTATGGCTGAAGCTCTCTAAAATAATACAGTCACTTGGAGTCCAAAATAAGCTGAGAGTGGAAAAAAAAAACACCTTAATTACATATGACATGGTTCAGTGAATTGAAAGAAAAACACCACAATAAATAAAACCTATTCCCCTAAAATACCCAAACTGGGATGGGGAGAGGACTCGAAGTGATCAGTGATGGTGTAAAAGTGCTTTCAATTTTATGGAATGGGCCCTCGTCTACTGGGTGTTGAATTATGCCTGTGCCTTCTCAGGGTGGCACAGAAGGATATTCAAAAGTTTCAGGAGATGATCTTGCCATCTCTCCAGGTGTGTATGAGCGTTGAATCACCTGCCTCTGTCACTCACTCTGTGTTCTTTACATTAATCCTAAACAAGCACATGGACTTGCAAATCACAGAGGTGGGTAGAACTGTGGAATGACTGCTGCTGCTTCATCACCTTGATTGTGTAGGTGAAGTTTGAAGAGTCTGGTTCATTTTTCCAGTCAATCTATGCTCGAGGCACACTGCAACCAGGTAGCGGTAGCCTGTAACTGCAACACCCAAATAATTCATCAGCACAGGCAGCAGAAAAGTAACAGATTATCCTTCTTTCTTAAAAAAAAATAAAATAAAAAGAACGTAAGAATAAAAATTAAGGAGATGTACATCAAGGTAAACCCATGGACAAGATACACCAGCGAGAGCCATTGCAAAGAAGGATCATATAGGTAATTCTGCACTCTAGCTTTTCCAGGTTGTTTCCTCAAAATTTCAACTTGCTTGGGTTCCATGAACCCCAACTGATTTATTCAACTGTAATTCTTATTTGCAGTAATCAGACTGCTTAATCTAATCATAGGAATGATCTAAATTCATTTTTACCCTTACTACCTTCCAAGACCTTGTATTCTTTTCCACTTAGAGTAAGGAAAAAACAGTTGTTTATTTATTTTTTTAAGTGTCCTTATTTATTTTGAGGGGGATGGGGGTAAGGGGAAGAGGGAGAGAGAGAGAAAGAGAGAGAGAGAGAGAGAGGGAGAGAGAGAGGATCCCAAGCTGGCTCTGTGCTGATAGCACAAGGCTCAATTCCATGAACGGTAAGATCATGACCGAGCTCAAATCAAGAGTTGGACACTTAACCCACTGAGCTACCCAGGAACCCCGAAAAAAAAAGTATTTTAAAAATATAGGGGCACCTGGGTGGCTCAGCCAGTTAAGCGTCCAACTTCGGCTCAGGTCATGATCTCGCCGTCCATGAGTTTGAGCCCCAAGTCGGGCTCTGTACTGACAGCTCAGAGCCTGGAGCCTGCTTCAGATTCTGTGTCCCTCTCTCTCTCTGACCTTGCGCTGCTTGCACTCTGTCTCTCTCTCTCAAAAATAAACAATTAAAAATGCATATATATATATATATATACACATTATTTTTTAAATGTCAACCATAAAAATATCACACAGTATTAGTACATATATTATATATATATTAGTAAATACACATACACATATCAGTATTTTATTTAAAAAGAACGGTGCCATAAGTGAGTCCAACAAGCTATGCTAACGATTGTAATGGCAGTTCTTGGTACGTGCATGTTTGTTTAGGAAAAGGAATTCTCTTAAAGAAATTTGCCATTCTCCATCTGCATTCAATGGCATCACGTTCAGTTTTGGGTCCTGACAGAAGCGTCTTTCTAGGATAGGCTAGATAAAAAAAATTCAAGATGGTAGAAGGTATAAACCTCCAGTTACAAGATACATCAAGTCCTAGGGATATGACATACAGCATGGTGACTATAGTTAATAATACTGTATTGGATTTTTGACACTTACTAAGAGATTAAATCTTAAAAGTTCTCATCACAAGAAAAAAAATAGCATAACTACATATGGTGATGGATGTTATCTGAATTTACTGTGGTCATCATCTTGCAATATAAACACATATCAAACTATTATGTTGTATACCTAAAACTAACATTGGCTATATGCCAATTATAACTCACAATCTTGTTTTTTTTTTTTATTTGTTAATGTTTATTTTTGAGAGAGAGAAAGAGACAGCATGAGCGAGGGAGGGGTAGAGAGAGAGGGAGACAGAATCTGAAGCAGACCCCAGGCTCTGAGCTGTCAGCACAGAGCCTGATATGGGGCTCAAACCCACAAACCGTGAGATCATGACCTGAACCAAAGTTGGATGCTCAACTGACTGAGCCACCCAGGCACCCCTAGAACTCAGTTTTTTTTTAATGTTTTTAAAGTTTTAGAAACACTGCAATGGAAATGTCCAGCTTGAAGGAGGGCAGGAGGGGGAGATGAAGGATAGATCTCTATCTTAGAGGCGTGAAAGGATTCGTATCAGCAAAGGGACTGCAAGCTTTAAGGGCAGAGCTGGAACCAAAAGTAGATCGGAGGGGCAGCAGTTTCCACATAAATATGGGAAAATACCTTTTTAATCTAAAGGTAACACAGGTAACACTATAAATAAAATCTGTTCTCACCTCCACTGTATATTCAAGCCAGAGCAAACTTAAGACATAGTAAGAGGACATATCTGCACCAGGGCGATTGCTACTAAGTTTACACCCCTCCAGGGAGCTTCAGAGTTGTTATTCTAGTTTTGCTGTTGTTGTTTGGATATAGAACCCTCGTATCTCTTACTAAATTTGTGAGTAGGTATTTTAAGCCTTACTCCCTCTGCAAAAGGGAACTACTCCCACTGTATTGTCTCAAGTATTATTAAAATTTTTTTTTAACGTTTATTTATTTTTGAGACAGAGAGAGACAGAGCATGAACGGGGGAGGGGCAGAGAGAGAGGGAGACACAGAATTGGAAGCACGCTCCAGGCTCTGAGCCATCAGCCGAGAGCCCGACGCAGAGCTCGAACTCACGGACCGCGAGATCGTGACCTGAGCTGAAGTTGGCCGCCTAACCGACTGAGCCACCCAGGCGCCCCTCAAGTATTATTACATGTAAAACTGTCAGTTTTAGGAGACTCAATCTGAAACAAGCCACCTTCATAAATTTTGTAACTATTATTTACTCGATAGATATTCACTGAATGCTGCTTCTGTGCCTCAACCATGGTAGGCATTGTGAATTTAATGGTGACCAGCAGAGTCCCTGCTCGCAAAGCCAAACAGTCTAGGTGAAAAGGTAGCTCTTGACGTTACCTCACCAGACTAAGTACCTATTTGGTTTGTCTGTTTGCTCTTCCCCGTTCCTTTCCCAGAGATTTGTAACTCAAAAGCGATGAAGGGAGAGGGCCCATTTAATGAGGACTGGGTCACAATCAGAGAGATTCGACCAGATTGTACAGCTGGTTTTCTATTGTTGTTGTTGTTTTTCTTGAAGAACAGGTGTTGACAGCTTTAAGCACTAGCTAAACTCTGCAGAGATTATAAACTTAGAAGACTAAGAGATATGCCCACATTTTTTAAAGGCAGCTTTCAAGTCAAAATTAAGGCAAACTTTCCATAAAATCAGAGCTGTCCAAAGACAGAACAAGGAGTTTCAGTTTCCTCCATTAGAAATATCCAAGAAAACTTGTAGGGACACCTTGGGAAAGATGATTTATCAGGTGTTCAGTATCAGGTGAGAGACTGGTCCACCTCAGTAGTTCTTAAAACCAGAGAAGTGTTCCCCAAAAATGGTGCCAATTCTAGACCAATTACTTCAGAATATCTGAGAATAAGACCCTAGTCTTGGTATTTTTTGGAGGTCCCCGGTGATCGTTAAGTGTAGTGAGGGTGGAAAACCATGGAGAGACATTTATTAAAACGCCTGCAGTACTGCACTGGCTGTATTCTAGGAAGCCTGCAGACTTTAAGCCGTACAGCAAAAAGGAAGGGACACTGGCATACCCTTTTCCACATCAGCAAGGTCATCAAGGAGAAAGGCGAACAGGCTAGTGTTCTAGCTTGTAATAAACGAGTCCAAGTTCTAAGATGTGCTCACGAGGGAGAAAGGCCAGAACTATCAATAATATATAGGATACAGACAAAGAAAAGAAGATACGCATATTTTGACATTCCAGAGACCATTAAGGCTCTGCATGGACTAGGTGTACTGACTAAGATATGCATTTTATGTTGTCAGGGGGTACTTGTTTTTCTTTCGTTCATGCATTCATTTATTCATTTGTTCATTCGTTCATTTTTTTGGTTTTAACCAGAAAATTCCCTAGTTACATTCTTACCTCTTCCAAAGCCGTATTAAAGTGAATTAGATGTTTGCAAAATTCACTGGGACTTGGGGAAGACTGGCAGGAGAGACCACGCAGCAAAATTCTTGTATCAAGGGAAAAGCTGTGGCTTTTGGTATCGAACAAAGTTCTACCAAAGGCATGAGAGTAGAAATCAGGTATATAAAATAAGCCGAGAGCCCCCAATGAATGTCTATGATTTCCAGGTACCATAATATGCTAACACTAGAAAACAGCCTATTTTTAGTACTTGAGGTTGTTTTTGAAAATCACCAATCTTTTGAACCTTGTTTTTCTTTTTTTTTTTTTTTTTTTTTTCCTACTACAGCTTTTCTGTGCCTTCAAAGTTACTGAGGATCATTGACCAAGATTCTCCATAGCAAAAGGGAACAGTGGTAATAAGGTTGTCAGAACCTGGGAAAGAAAAGTCCACCTCTACCCTTCAGTGACCTAGAGGAAGAGAAAGGTAAACGCATCGGTCAAGGCCAGAGCGAAAGCTGGCATTAGCCCCAAGAGAAAAATGCAGAAGTTCTGATTCTCAGCCCTTATTGCAAACCACCAGCCATTCTCACTTCCCCTGCCAACAGAGCTGACTTTTGTCAGTGAGGGAAGAACTAAGTTTCACAAACAATTAGCACAATAAGAAATAAGGGTGGGGTACTAAGGGACCATAACCATGGTGACTGCTTTGTGACTCTAAGATCACTGACAGGCTTTAAAAAGAAATGGATTTTTTCCTTCAACATTGTATTAGATCGCTTTATAATGAAATCAAGTTGGTGACTGTCGGTGGTACTGGTATCGTTGAACCTTCTGTTCAGGAGCACAAAAAGCATCAGAGAATAAAGAGAGAGGCAAAGTTGACCTGACCAGTTAGCTTTCAAAATATAAAAGCTGCCATAAGAGCCACCGCAAATTAGCCAGGGCAGAAAAGCAAAAGGGGGTTTTCTACAGCCATTAATTGCCATATTACCATTATTATCATTATATAATACAGTACCATATGGAGAGCATTAAATAGTGTACTTTCAAACGAGACTCAGGCCAACTAGGTTAAGCAATGGCCTCCTTGAATCAAAACCTATTGCCCCTTGAGGCCCGCAGAGCTGCCTTGATTAAACACAGCGGCAGGCTCCAGTTGAAGGGATGATTCTTCTTTTTTGAAGGGAGGTGGAATAGAGTAATTGCCAGATGTTTGCAATTTTAGCTATAAAAAGATGGCTGCTTTCCATTCCTGAGTATGTTGAATCTTTTTTTTTTTTTCTTTCTACCCAAGCTATTGTGGTTCACTAAAATAGGCCACTGCACTGATGAATCATCGTTCAAAACTGCAATAATGGAAGCAGAACAAATATGACATTTTAAATTCACATAGAAGAGAAATAAGTAAAACTGTATGGGTAATAGTTCTATGCTAAGCAACAGAAAACATGTTGGAGTATAAAGGACCTGATTTGGGTTCAGACGAGTTATTCTTGAATCTCCTCTTGACTGTTCTCTACCTGTAAGACCAGGTCAAAGCAATCTCATCATGGAGACTTGATCTCCTCAAATACCAAATGGTGTCACTATCCCCGCCCAGCCTCGCTCTCAGAAGAAAGAACTTACGCCTCGCCTTGGATGGGCACTGTCCAGAGAAGGTGTGCAAATATATACGAAAGTATATCAAAACCATATATTGTGATATAATTGCACATACAGTGTACATTATTTTGTATGTGCATTATATTTTCTGATAAATATTAGAAACCCTCTCCCAATGCCACCACAAAATACTCAGTTCTCTGTTCAAACAATGCCTTCTAAATCTGGTGAGATGAAAATGAAAATCTGGCTTTTACTTAAACAAAAGCAATATATAACTGGATTGAGAGACTGGTGACCTCTTAGACAAGGGATGTTATCTTTCTTAATGAGTGAGCTAAGCATCTCCTTGAGGGTCTGATGACATACGGACACTTTCTGTGAAAAGAGACATACACATGGACCAAGTTTAAACACAATTTCAGGGCACTGGCTAAATCCCAAATATGAATCCTAGGGATGAGCGGGATGCGAGATAAAATTCCTAATTAATTTTTTTCTCAGAAAATATAATTAATAACATCTTTAGAATCTCTCTGCCTCATTGGATAAGTTGGAAAATAAAAGATTTTAAAAATTAATAAAAATCACCAGTTTATATTGTTTGTTCTATATAACTTTCATTTACATTATTATCTGTAATGATAGTTCAATAATAAAAATGCTACTTCTTAAAGAGACAATAAATATGAATTTTTTTTTTCATGGCATAGTTCAAGTAAAGTCTCTGAGAAACATGTTCTACAATTTTAAAATAGTATATATCAACACATCACAATTCTAGCAGGTCAAACTAAGACATTCAATCCTAAAAACATCACCATAGAACAAAAAAGAATAAACTAAGGCTATTTTCAAAAACAATCAGCGAGAGTTACATTTGGACAATAATAATTTAAAAATCTATGGCTGTAAAAACTATGGATTATGATTCCCAGAGCTAATACCCACATTTTAATTTTAATAATAACAGCAACAGTAAAAACAGCAGCTTCCACTGACTTAGCGATTATTTTGTGCCATACTACTATGTCAATGTATTCACTGGATTTTGAAAACAACTCTTTGAGATATATTTTTAAGATATATATATATATATATATATATATATAAAATTTTTTGACATATATATTTATTTAAAGTAAGAACAAATTGAGACAGCTTAAGCAGCTACTTAACCTAATTAGCCCAAGTTCCCAGAGAATTAGGGGTAAAATCAAAACTTAAACCAAGATCCATCCGATGCTGGAGTCTCCGTGCTTAACCACCACCTGCCATGAGTCTTCCCTCTTTTAGCCTTCCAGTCCTGTCCTGCTCCCAAGTAAACTCTTTTTTCTGAGTCCTCTGAGAAAATAATCATAGAGCCACTTCACAGAATTTAAAGCTTTATATTGCTAGTTAACTGGTCATTTTCATATGTCAAGTTTCTAATGAAAATATAAACCGCTTAAGGATTAGGATGTGTTTTTACTTGCTTCCTATCTCTTATAGAGCCCTATTAAATTAAAATGTCATGAGGCATATCTGAATTGTCCCCACTAGAGGAACTGAAATAAATGCAGAGGGTGAGGTATAAAAAAGTAAAATCCATCTACCAGGGACTACATTTAATAGGCATATGTGACACTTCAAGGTCACCTCAAATGGCAATATTTCTAGAGACATATCATGTACCTTGGCCATTTCTTTCCTGGTAAATAATTTTTATAAAGCAAGTACCTGATAAAATCCATATCGTGATTACATATATGAACAGATCACTAACAAAAACAGCAAATTTACATGTCATTGAAATTTCATTTTAATGCCAATAAAACTACCAATGATATCTAACAAGTTTAAGCAAGATGGCATAATTCACGCAACCTAACAGAGATTTCAAATAGTTATTGAAGAGCTTTCTGAAATAATGTCTTCTTGACATTACTTTGGCTTTTTTTTTTACTTCTGTACATTATCCTGTACACGCCAATGCACACGTGATTCTAATGGATTTTTGCACCTTATTTGGATGACTTCAATTTTCAAACAGCTCTAAATGGTAATGATTGGGGAAAATAACAGCGATAAGATTTTCTTCTTTTAAGATAAAATACTAATAGCATTAAAACCAGATGCAGTGTAGTGCTAAGAAAAAGTCTACACATGGAGTTAGGAGACAGGGATTCAAATCCCAGCTTTGCCCTGTGCTGGTTGTTTCACTTTATATTATATTCTCTGCAGATTGAGAGTGATGATACCTATCTTTTACAGTGTAGCCAAAGATTAACAGTAAAGCAGAGTGGATTTTAGATGAAATAGGATAATAAATCTACTAAAAAAGTTTTTCACATCCTTATGACAATGTTCTGCCAGAGAACTCGTTTTAGTGGTAGTAATAATTGTTGATTATTACACAATTGTTATTCTATATTACCAATATTTTACTTAAGGGGAAGTACCAAAATTTGGTCAAACGCGGCTTCTACATTTATAAGCCTTACTGTGGGTCCTCTGAATCTTAGATTTTTCATTTGTCTTTAGGAACTATAATCATGTAGGAACCATAATGTTACAGGATATTGTGCCAACTGGACTAGATATTATGTGGGAAAGGCATTTGAAATCTACTCATATCCACACACACACACACACACACACACACACACACACATACACACACACACACACACACACACACACACACACATCTTTGAAGCTGCAAGTTGTAATGAATATTTTACAATAAAGTGCTTCTTTCATTGCTTCCTGTGCAGCAGACCATCTATTCTGTTTGAGATCAGCAACATTCAAAGCAATGTAAAGAATGGATGGGAAGAGAGAATACTGGTGGTCAAAGTGCTAGGAAGCCTGAAGTGCCACATCTCAGAGACCTATACTCTTCTCCCCCTAGTGCTGTGCTCAGCCTTCCAGACTCTGGCAACAGTAAATTTAAGAAAGGATGATAAAAATATAATACCATGATTTTTTTTTTTCTTACAGTTCCTAGGGTCAATCATTGTTCCAGGGTATGGTTTCTTTATATGGTATATTTGCCCAAAGGCTCAGGTGTCAGATTTATTTTTATAATATCCATAATGAATCCATTTATAGATGATTTACATAGGCCTGTCGTGACCCAAAATCAGCTGAGATTTCAAGCATCCCTTCCTGAAGTAACACAATAGCAAGTGCTCTATAATGCACAAGCTTGGGCATCGCTGAGTATTCTAGAAGAATCTTTTTTTTTTTTTTTTAATCTCCTTTCTTCTGTTTTTGGATCCCAATTAAAATTCCTTGAGACAACATATGCAAAAAACTATGTTATGATGATAAAAGCACAGAAGGAAAACCATAGCAAGGTGAAGAATGATTTGAGTCCCTGAACCTCTACATTGTTCACATGATAAAAGATACTTAAGGCTTCAAAAGCCACTGCCTTTAACTAAGGAGAGTTTGTGTACTCCCAAGACCTGCAGAAGATTCAAAAGGTATTAAAACACTGGCCCCTGGAGTTATTGAAACAAATGAATGGCTCCCAAACTTCAATTGAGTCTCAATCAGAATTACATGGGGAGTTTTGCTTTGTTTTGTTTTGTTTTGTTTGTTTTGTTTTGTCTTCATGCAGATTCCTGGGGCCCATGCCTTGAGATTTTAAATCTGTGGTACTGACATGAGCCCCAGGGCTTGTGTGTTTTCTTTTCTTTAAAAAAAAATGTTCCCCAAGTCTTTCTGATGACTGGCCAGCTTTGACCATTGTTTAAACCATACATTATAACAGTAATCATGAAAGTGTGGTAAGAGAATTCGATATGCATGCAAGATGGCACTTGAGAAGGAGAAGAAACCATTTTTAAATACATCCATCCATACATATAAACTCATAGAAAGTTGTAAAAATTGTTTAGACTCTCAGTTTCTTCCAGTGGTAACATCTGATAATGGTAGAATACAACATCAAAACCAGGAAACTGACATTGTTGCATTACTGTTAGCTAGCCCTGACTCAGTTCCCGCCATTTTTTGACCCACATGCATTTGTGCGTGTATATAATTCTATTCCAGTTCATCCCATGCATAGATCCGTGCAACTACCTCCACAACCAAGATCCAGAACTGCTCCACCATCACAGAAAGACTCCCTGTTGCTTTTTCTTGGTATGAACACCCACTCCTGCCCCACTCCATCCTTCATTTCTGTTCCCTAGCAACCACTAATGTGTTCTCCATCTCTGGAGTTTTGTCATCTCAAGAATGTCTTATAAATGGAATCATACCGTATATGTAACCTTCTGAGACTAACTTTTTATTTTTTCATTAAGCATAAAGCCGTTGAGGTCAATCCAGGTTATTGCATATTATCAATAGTGCAATCCTTTGTATTGATGAACTGTATTAATGCATTGTTTGGAGATACTGGACTTTGTTGAAACATTTACCTATATGAAGGACATGTGGACATTGCCTTTATAGTATTTAGTCATCACGAAAAAAGTTGCTATGAACATTCATGTACAGGTTTCTGTGTGAACATAACTTTTCATGTCTCTGAATTGAATTCCCAGGAGTGCAACTGCTAAATCATATCCTCAGGACATGTTTGGGAAAGACGCTGCCAAAGTTTTACAGAGTCGTTACACAATGTTACACATTCTTACCAGCAACATATGAGTGATCCAGTGTCTCCTCATCCCTACAGCATATGATTTTTTTTTTAATTTCAGCCATTCTAATAGATGTATGGTAATATTTTATTGTATTTCTATATTTACTTTTATTTTCAAAAAAGAAATTAAGCTTTGTTTAGATTTAAAATATGAAGTGACGATATTACTATGTATTTACATAATTTAAAAATAAACTAGGGGGCACCTGAGTGGCTCAGTTGGTTAAGCATATGACTCTTGATTTCAGTTCAGGTCATGATCTCACGGTCATGTGACTGAATCCTGCCTCGGGCTCTGTGCTGACAGCTTGGAGCCTGCTTGGGATTCTCTCTTTTCTCTCTCTCTCTCTCTCTCTCTCTCTCTCTGCCCCTTCCCCGCTCATGCACACACGCTCAGTCTTTCTCTCTCTCAAAATAAATAAAAATAAATAAGATTCAAGAGCACCTCACCACACAACACCGCATTATTCACCACTTCCAAAGCCAGACAAAAAGCATGAGGAATCTAGCACCTTATTAAGGAATCTACTTCCATAGTTCATTATGCTGACAGGTTACAAAATAAGAGATTTTGTTAACAACACATGAATGAACTTCTCTTTGTTCTAAAACATCTACTCGACTCTGTCCACGTAAATTAATTCTATCACCAGAGCTCCTAAACAAGTCACCCAAAACGCATCAGTGACACAAAACTGTGGCAACCGTGGAAGGAATCCAGAGGATCAGAGCTCAGCTTCGCCACTTACTGTTCTGTTATACTGAACAAGCCACCTAACCTCTGCGCCTCTAATATTGGAGTGATAACCCGTGCCTGCAGTCAACAATTTTGTTTGTTATTTACAGCACTCCTAGGGCAAAGGCCCTATACCTTCTAGAAATGTATTAGTGAAATAATGATCCTCATCTCAGAAACGAAAGGGTTGCATTAGATAATTTTTAAGATTTATCCAGGCTCTAGAATTTCACAGTTGAGGCACTGTGATTCCTATCATTGCTATTTGAAGTTGATCATCTATATCAGTATAGGGGCGCCTGGGTGGCTCAGTCAGTTAAGCGTCTGACTTCGGCTCAGGCCATGATCTCACAGTTCATGAGTTTGAGCTCCACGTAGGGCTCCCTGCTGACAGCTCAGAGCCTGAAGCCTCCTTCAGATTCTGTGTCTCCCTCTCTCTCTGCCTCTCCCCCGCTCATGCTCTCTCGAAAATAAATAAAGATTAAAAAATTTTATAAAAAAAAATCTTTACCAATATAACTTCATTACTAATAATTCTAGCTATACCACTACACATGTATTAGTCATATTATACTACTAGAATTATAATTTAGAATAATTATTATAGCATGTAGTAAGATTCTGAAGTGCATTTATTAAATAAATACTATTTTTTCAATGTTAGTTATTAAGATTAAAAACAATGTTATTTTTATTATAGCAAGAAGTGTGTTCCATGAGGGCAGGGATTAATCTCTGTCTTGCTCACTGCCATTCCTTCAGCCCCCAGAAGACAGCCTAACACAAAATCTGTTTTAAGTAAATGATTGTTGAATAAGTACACCATGGTAATTCCTTAGAGTTGTAAGATATTTTATGGTTTATAAAACATTTTCATCCTCTGTTATATTTGATGCTCAAAACAATCTTGTAAGATAATATCACCAGCTAATTTTTATATATTAAGGAAATGTGGAATAGAAAACATCACCAAGGTCAAGTAGTGAAACTGGGGCTTGAATGTAAATGCCCTGCCCCCCAAATCAGCATGAATCTTGGCTCTTTCAAGTGTTAGTAAGGCCTGTGAATATTTGGTAAAATCTAATGTCACCCAAAGAAATTACAAATCCTTTTCTCTTCAGGAAGATGTGAGGTGAAGATCAAATTAATACAATTACTATCTGACCCTTTAATGAATGAACAGCTGTCCTTTCCTCCCCACACACCCTGCCGAGGCTCTGAAAATGAAAACTCATGTACAGCACTCCACAGTCATAGACGAGGCTCAACACACTTACCTGGAACCAGAAACAGGGCATGCCAGTCAAGCCCGAGTCTCATTAGAGTTCCTGATGTTTCAGTGACTTTGTGACTGTCCTCATGACAGCCCATGCATAATTATAACAAACGTCTAAGAAGCTGCAATTGTTCTTGTATGATTGCTGGCAACTTAACAGGACTGTCAGGACTACAGAAGTAAGATGTTTCACGTTTGTACCTGCAAAGTCACAGGCCAGATTCACCTCTGGTGGCAGGGGACAGAAACTATAGGACTCCAGAGACAAGATAGCACACTGTGAGTCTAAATACTTAGATATGACTGTTCAGAATTCACAGTCAGTTCCCCTACACTTTCTGCCACCTACTATTCTAAGTTTTTACAAACAAACAAAAAAAGTTTACTAACCGTAAGAAGAGAAGCAGCACCAAATTGGCTTATAGGTTAAACACAAAAATGGTAGAGAAAACCCATGCCACGTTATTTCTTTAAATATATTGTCATCGGTGGCCATCTGTTTCCCTCACATTTTCACTTCTGTTGAGAAAACAAATATGTCCAGCCTAACCAGTTTACATCACTTCGCATCACTAATGGCTAGTTCTCTACCAAGTATCAATAACCCATGACTTCCCAATTCCTACGAACCAAGCCTGTCTTGCCTTTTCCAATCTGAGACAATCAAGATACCGTGGAATGAGCACATTTGGCAAACCTGGGCTCTGGCTCCAGTTCAGCGCAAAACTCTTGGATAACCTTGGGAAGCCAGTTCCCCTCCCTCTTAGACTGAGTTTTCACATCTGGCAAATGGAAGGACAGGATTACAAGAACTTCAAACTCTTTTCTACTCCTGCTGCTCAAAGATGTTGTGATTAATGCATGAAGAATGGCTTTGTCAAGAAAGCAGAAATGAAGGAAGACTGGCTGCCATCTCCATCATGGGGAATTCAGTTGTGATGGCAATTTATTCCAGCTACTCCCATCTACTCCAGATTAGCAAATCACCTAAAAACTATTCCCCCTTCATGAAATGGATTAATAACCTCACAGGAGCACAAAGCATGGAGAGATCTAGCAACAAGTTTTCAGGTTTAGGACCCTCATTGACTAGAATTCATTTCAACCACTCTGATCAGACCTTTCAAGTCTAGGTGAAGCAAGGTAGGCAAAGCTTGAAAGCAGAGGTCTTATCTATATTATACAGAAGTGAATCAGGTAATACAGGTGGAAATAGTTTGTGAAAAGAACAACCACTTTGAAATTAACTCCAAGAAGAATCATGTAATAAAAAAATCATGGAGTTAAAGTGGATGAAGCTGCCTAACCCAATCTCCAATAAATAGAACCCCTTAACATCAGAAAGAGCCCTAGATATGAAAAGTAAAGGTTAGTATTTTACTAGCTACATGATTATTAAATAAGTTATTTCACTTCTGGTAGTTTAGCACTCAGCAAAATGGCAAGAACATCTGCTCTACCTAACTCAGAGAACTACAGCAAGAATCGCCTTTGAAGAATTAAATGACAAAGAATACGGAAGTGTAGGGTAAACTATAAAGGACTGTACAAATGCAAAGGGATTCTACTGAAAGTGTTACCTTGAATTTGCACCCTAGGGATTTAATTTTTCAAAATTCTTACATAAAAAATGCTCTTTAAAGGAACTTTATAGAGATTGGAGAACGTAAATTTCAGACCACAACACAACCCCAAATTTACAAACTTGGAAACATTACCAATTATTCTCTATGATAAGCTATTGTAATTATCACATTTCATTCAGCCAAAGTATTAAAAGAGAAAAAGAGATTGTGTGTGTGTGTGTGTGTGTGTGTGTGTGTGTGTGCACGTTTGTTTTCCAATTCCCAGAGTTGCAATTACAGGAAAATTTCAGAACCATCTCAAGAAAATAACATATTAGTAAAGTGGGAAAGCTCAATTACTTTGGTATCTACCAAAAACAGAAAAAGAAAGATCAATACCCTGTTCTGCCATCATAGTCTAAGGCTTTGTGTTCTTGGTTTTGTTTATTTATTTTGCAAATTTGGAGCAGACAGAAGATCCAGATTACAGTATAAAGATAATCACTGGCTACTACTTTCAAGACCAGAAAAAAAAAATGCATTATCTTGTTCTCATCAGTCTAAAATAGAAGATGATGAGACAAAATCATACATGCATAGCAACATTCCACAAAAAATGATGTGGACATTTAACAGGATAAACTTTGTAAGAAGGCAAAACTTAATAAAAAAAAATATGAAGGCTACTGTACTAAACATGAAAAGGCATTTGGAAACGTAGGGTCGTCATTCGAAGAGGACAGACGGAACACAAGTTGTTAAAAAAAAGATCAGTGGAAAGTTTGAGAACAATGAGCAAAATATGAGGATCTGAAGGCCTAAAGAGCTACTAACTGGGAAAAACAATACCCCACTTTTAAGTGTGCCAAAGCTCTTTAGAGGAAGGTCATTAGCAGAATTCATTATAAACGAATTATGAGAGTTGGGGCACCTGGCTGGCTCAGTCGATGGAGCACACGACTTTTGATCTTGGGGTCATGGACCTGAACCCTACAGCAGGTGCCGGGATGACTTAAATAAATAATATTTTTTTAAAGAAAATCATGACATACGGGATCACATAAATATAAGCTGATGTGGAAAACATGTGGGTACTTGGCCATTCTCAGCCCGAGTTTAAAAATGAGAAAGCAAACCCCAGAGATTGCAGACATAAAACTAAGGTGGGGAAATGGAACGGAAAACTTCCAGGTGGCAGTGGCTCAACAACTCCTGGACTAAAAGGCTCAAGGAATGGGTATAGGAGGGTAAAAGTGATTCAAACAGGTGGGTCGGGCTCTAGAACTGGCATGCCTGATGGGTAGCTATGAAGCCGGGATCTGAAGAAGCAGGATCTGCCTGAAGAAGCAGGTTTATATTGCTGTGGCCTAACCACCACCCCAAACATTACAGAGCCCCTACTATGAGGCAGGGGTGCCGCTGGTGCCATTGGGAGCAAAGGCATGAGTCACGCAGTCCCTGTCTCCAAAAGCTTCAAGTACACTGAAGGAGACGGGCTCATTTACAAGTAAGTCTGTTGGAAGGCTTGTGATAAGAATTGTGATAAGAATTCTACGGGATGGATAAAGAGGTTATGGTGGAGTGAGAAAGAGTCCTCTCCAGAATATAGTTAAGAGGTCCTGGATAAGTCTAGACTCAGACAGAGGGGACCTGAGCTCAGCCCTGAGCAGGCCACACATCTCTGAGCAAACAACTTATACCCCCTGCCCTGCATTTCCCACATTCACACCAGTAAAGGGCCGACCGTATGCTTTCTATTAATTCTAACTTTCTGTCTTTGCAGTTAAGCTTCTTAGAGGTCAGGCTCTGAATTAAGCTATGAATGAAAAGCCTTTATGGGCTACAAATTGAGGGAGAGTATGTACCAAAGGGAGAAAATAGGTGAGCTGAGGCACAAGACCCCGGCATCTTCAATTCACCCTCTAGGTAAAAACTGTCTTGGGGCGCCTGGGTGGCTCAGTCGGTTAAGTGGCCGACTTCGGCCCAGGTCATGATCTCGCGGTCCGTGAGTTCGAGCCCCACGTCGGGCTCTGTGCTGACAGCTCAGAGCCTGGAGCCTGTTTCAGATTCTGTGTCTCCCTCTCTCTGACCCTCCCCCATTTATGCTTTGTCTCTCTCTGTCTCAAAAATAAACATTAAAAAAAAATTTAAAAAAAAAACAAAACAAAACTGTCTTACCTACTATCTGGAGGTTTCACTAATGTTACAGAGCATTCTAAATGAACAAAAACAAAAACCAAAAAAAAAAAAAAAAAGGGAAAATGGATATAAACTTTAAAAATGTATAAAAATTTAGACAAAAAAATAACATAAATTATAAAAATGTTTGCAGTCACAGAGAATGCACTAACATTTCAATTAAATAGAAAGTAAAGCAAATCTCACACTTCCAACAAATATCATGTCATAATACAGAGCAGATGACGAGATGCAGCTTCATTTAAAAACAAAGTCTGAATATCCATGAACCTTTCCCATATTTATCTTTAAAATGTATATATGCAAGGGAAATTTCTTCTTTCACGTATTCAAAAAAGGTTATATTAAAAAAAGAGAGAGAGAGAGAGAGAGAGAGAGAGAGAGAGATTGGCAGCAGTGCAAGAAAGAATCAAGACTTCAGAAATTAAATGAGACTGAGTTGCTTGAAATGAGGATGCCATATTCCAAACTGTTTACTGCAAGAAAAGAATTACTGAGCCGAGTACTCACCCATCCAGCCATCCGCCATCCATCCAAATATATACACACATAAGAACATACAGACATACATTTGACCATACACAATCATTCCTACTAAAAACACAGTAGCATAATAGGAGCCAAGAGGAACATAAGGACGAGGGAGAAACCATGTCTTGTTGCTTAAATGGGGAAACAAAGCTTACATTCTTACAAGGAAGTATCACCATCACATGGGGCCCGAGAGCCACCTATGCCAAGAAGAGAAGGGCAAAGCAAGTTTAGCACCTGGGGAAGGACAAAGGCCGCGCTTCCGACACTGAACAGCCACAAAACTACCTCGCCTCTCCATATTCCCATTTCCGGTTTTCCATGTGAGAAAAACTCTTTCCTCACAGGGTAACACGAGAAAGCCATAAAACGATCACAGAGAAGCGCAGCATCTCGTACAGCCTACATGCTGAATAGGGGCAGAGCAAAAGCAGGAGGAATAACAGAAAGAAAAAAAAAAAAGCAGAAAGGTGAGGCTCACAGAACCAGAGGTACACGGAAACATCCCACTCCCAGGGATGGGAGTGGTTTCCTCTGATCTAGGCCATGTCTGGTCATTTTGGAGAAGGTGATACAAGTAGGATTTTGACCGGGGACAAAAGAGGTGGGGGTGGTATGTTGAGAAAGAGCACATGGTCCTGAGCTGCCGTGTTCTGGAGAGGATGCCAGCGTCCCCAGAGCACTAGACAGACAGAGAACGAACCTCGCAGACTACAGCAAAGGGAGTGGGGCATCTCAAGTGCACAGAGTCACCCAAGGGGCCCAAGGGGCCAACCCACTGCCACACATAGCATTGGGCGTGGAGGGATCTGAAGGGAGACCACTACCTGCTTCCCTCCTCCCTCTCACATATGCCATGTATTGGCCTACTTAATATGGGACCTGCCCTCCTCCCCTGCCCCTCAGGTGTGTGTCAGTTATCATACTTACCAAGGCTTCCTCACAAGTTTGCCTCCTACTCCAGGAGGGAGTCTATCTTAGTCCTTTCATGTGAGAGAGAAGTCTATTTCAGTTCTCCCCCAAAATGAGGGGACAAAACAATAGTCCCCCAGTAAGCAAACAGGGGAAATGCAGAGAAAGCAAATAAGGAAGCCAACATATGGCCCCTCCTGTCCTGATGAGGAGGGATTCTCTTCCAAATTCCAGCCCTGAGTCCTGAAACCACTAAAAAGAACAAAGACAACCAGTTCCACTAAGTCTGGGAGCAGACATGGAGCCTCCTTCAAAGCCTGTAAAACTCAGGCACTGCCACAGAGATTAGTAGAACACCAAGAGCGTCACATACTGTTTTTCCAGGGTAGCATTCTAATGGTCTTATTGTTGCTCCTCCCAGAACAAAAAATCCATGGCCACAGCCCAGGAGTGCATGCTGATGCCTGACCTTCCTACCACCTGCCTGAGCGTCCAGCCATCTCACACAAGCTGGATATCTGGACTAGGCTTCTGACTCCAGAAGTCATTAAACTCTATTTACAATACCAACAGATTAATGAAGTGTTTGCTGGGGACAGGTAGAGGACTAGGAAGCAAAGAGAAAGACTGCACCATACGACAGGGCGTGACACAGTCTTACTGAAACTTGCTGAAAGAAACACACTCCCATCACCCAAGAAGCAGTAAGAAACATCATGGAGAAGTTATGTAAGGTCATTTTTCTAAGTGGTGGTGGGATGAGGGAGAAAACAGAGAAAGGGGTACTGAATCTCCTTTCAGGTCTCCTCTCTCTCAGCTCCCAGAAATGGAACGTTCTTCTGCTTGTCAGTTATAAGTCATTGTTTCATGGGTTTGGATGAGCTGCTGACATTGACTGGTAAAAATATGGAAACTCTTCCAGCAAAGAGTACAGCACCCTGCACTGTCTGAGAGGTTCAGTGTGTGACTGTGCATGGACCTATGAACCTGAGATGCTGAGCTCGTGTGGATCATCAAACTCTACCTGATCAAAACTGAATGGACTGCCATTACAACCTCTAGAACTAGGTTTCATTCACATTTGCCTATGACCTTCTACAAACGCAGATCTCACAGAGCTCTCTGGACAACTTCATCCTAAGTAGTCTAGGGGAGGAAAGATAGCCAACGAAGGTTAAACAATTCCAGTGAGGTACCTTCATATGGGTTTCCAATCAGACCACTGCCTGGCACCATATGGGGCCACTTGTCCCATGTCAAGAGGGAGGGGCAGCTGGGTAGCAGACACATCTCTACATGAGATGAGGTGAAAGGATAACATGGTAGAAGGGCACTGGGCTACGAATGAAGAAACCAAGTTCTAGTTTTGGCTCTAGACCAAACTCACTGTATAACCACAGCCAGATAACCCCTAAGAGGTCTCACTCTCTATGTCCCTAAAAGAAAGGTTCGCTTTGATAGTTTCTAGATGCTTTTTAACCTTTGACAGTCTATTAACTACAATAAGCACAGCGAATTCTTGAGCTAACCTTTCTCCGACACAACACTGGACAGATGAGTCACTCTTATTGTACTGAACTCTCCCACTTTAGGCACCCAACTCTAAAATCCCCCCCACTTACCTTCACCTCCAGGTTTGTATGGGTTGTACTTGGGCTTTGGAGCAACTACTGGTGCAAACTTCTTGGGTGGTTGTTGTGTGGACACTGAAATGCTGGGAGTCCCAAAGGAATGGGTGGTCTCCATCCGTGCAGGCACATGGCCAAGAGGCTCACCAGTACTTTTGGGTGGCAGCCAAGACGGATGAGACATTGTCGGAATCTGAAACTAAAAAGAAATAAACACAGTTGGTTGGTTTCCAGAAGCACAAAAATGGAAGCAACCCACCTCTCGCTTCATCATAATTTCATCTTAATCCATACTTGAAATCTTGAAAAAGCTCTCTGAGCAGGAAGAAAGAGAAAAGGTAAACGGGGGGACTGGGAAGAGGAGGAAGGGAAGGAACAGGAAAAACTGACCATGGGAGGAGAAAATAGAAACTCCCTCACCAATCTTGAATACTTCTTCTAACAGTTAACTCTTTAGCACTAACACTCTTCAGGAAATGGATATGATAAGAAATGTTCCCTAACCCAAAGGAGAATCTGATACCAAACAAGGTTGCAAAAAGGCTCAAACTTTATCAATAACCTATGAAAATGATTACCAACCAATGACATGGTGATAAGTTACCTAAATGAAGTGATATTACCTAAGTGAGATAAAAAAGAAAGAAAAGTGTTTCTGGGATGCAGAAAAAGGTAAGATTATTCTTGTTGGGAGCAAAATGAAGACCTCACTGATGAGGTGCCCTTCAGACTGGGCCCTGAACTGGCAGAGGCCAGTCCGAACAGTGTCAGCAAAGTGGCACAGGCAGAAAGGTACACAGCACTTATGCTTGGTGTGACCGGAGGGGGAATAAGGAAAAGCAGCGAGCAAACAACTAAAACATGGGATGCAACCAATGCCCAGACAGCTTTGCACCCTAGCCCGGGGAGCCTGAATGTATTAGGTCAGCATTAAGGAGGCACCCAAAGTTTATTCTTGAAACAGGGGCATAACCAGGGCATGTCCGGATACTTTCAAGTGATCCCTCTTAGAGGAACCGTCCTGCTCCCCACCAAGGGGGCACTTGCAAATCGGGGGGAGGGGGACTTTGTTGTCCACAATGCCTGGGACCGTACCGGCGCTTAGTAGCGAGACACTAGGGATATTCAACACCTGTAATGAACAGGTCAGCCCCACGTGACCAAGCATCAGGAGCTGTGCTGAGCCAGTATCATAGGGAAGATTTATGAACAACTTAGCTGGTGGCGGGGAGGGGAGGGACAGCCCAGCCAATGTACTGTTCTGATGGGATTACAATACACTATGTGAGGAAAGAAAAAGGATGTCTTGCCTGTCAGGGTAAGCCAGTCACCCCTCCAGGGAGCCTGCAGGCTGGGGCTGAGCTTCCCGGACATCTTGCTGAAGAGGAGGGCTCTCCAAGCCTGATTGCAACAGCTCTCCAGCACAGGGAGGCCCGGAAGCCACCCTGCGCCGACTCGCAGCCCCACATCCACCCAGTAATTTATTAATTGAACTGAATTAATTGAGAGGGCTCCATGATTACCTCCAGATGTCTGTAAAAACAAAGAACACTGGAAACACAGAGAAAAATAAAGGCCTCCGTCCATGGCATGGCACCGGAGATGGGGTGACAGTGATAGGAAGGGCGCAGTGTTGGCCAGGTAGTATCGGAAGGAATGGCATGACCTCGAACATCGCCCCCCCCCCGCCCCGCCTACCCTGACCCTGCATCAGGGCTGCAGGTACCTCAACTGTCTCAGAGTTAAGATCAAGCCCTGCCCCCACTAACTCTCAGAGTTTTAGGACAACCAATGAGATAACAACATTAGAGTGTCTTATATACTATAAAGTGCTATGCAAAGTGAGAGAAAGAAAATGCTTGCAGTGGTTTTCTCCGTTTTTAGAAGGGGATGACGGGAATCATTGAGGAAGCCTCTAAACTAGGAATCAGGAGGCTTCTGTTGCTGAAGCCAGTGGTGACCCTGACTTTTCAGTCTGGTTGTAGGGAGCTTCTTTTCCTCTCCCTCCCTTGTACCTTGTGCACAGGCTATGTACAGACACTTATTAAACTGTGAGTCCCTTGAAAGGGCCACGACCAGGGTGCCTGGGTGGCTCAGTAGATTGAGTGTCACCCTCTTGATTTCAGCTCAGGTCATGATCCCAGGGTCGTGGGATCGAGCCTGGCATCTGACTCCACGCTGAGCATGGAGAATCTGCTTAAGAGTCTCTCTCTCACTCCCTCTACCCCAGCATCCCCACTTTGCTCTCTCTCCCTCTCTCTCTCTCAAATAAAAATAAATAAAATATTCAAAAAGAAAAGGGCAATGACCATATTTTACATATTTCTAAAACCACCATTAAGGCCAAGCACAAAACCAATATGGAAACCATGAGTCTGGGTTATTCATTGTTCTGAAGCCTGGCAGCAAATTAACAATCATATGAGAAGATTTCTCTCAGGATTGAAGAATACTAATCTCGGTTTTGTGTATATACTTTTTTTAATTGAGTCTCAGTCTCCTACTGAAAGGGGATGAAAGTGTCTGTTCTGCTTTCAACATGACTAAAGTGAGCACAGGTCAGGACCAAGTAGGATAAAATAAAGCTTGAAAAACTCTCGTGCCCTATGCACATTTGTAGTATGCATTTTAGCTGTACGTTAACATTATCCTCGCAACTTTTCTATAAGCCTAAAGTCATTCCAAAATAGGAACTTTAAAAAATGGGTTACTATAGGATGCAGTGATTTCTACAGCAAAGAGGCACATTTCCAGATCAATCCCACATTGCCAATTGACTGTAGAATCCTGGCTTTTTCAGATATGCCGTAGATAGAAAAGAACAGGCAACTTCTGGGAAAGTATAAGAAATGCGAACTTCAGCATCAAGATGCAAGTAATTGACTCCACCATCTTAACAGTCATCCCCAGTACCTCACGGTACCCTGGTATTGCCCTCCTCACAGACACAGCTCCAGCCCCACCCCCCGAGAGTGCCAGGGCCTGGCCATCTATCTGTTCGCGGATGACCTCTATGGCATCTCCTCATACCATTCTTCCATATGTCAACAGGGGTCCAGTGACACCATTCAGAGCATTTGTAATGAATATCAAATGCTGTGCCCACCATCTACACTGCCATTTTCCTCCCGTCACTTTATACCAACCTTCACTTTCTACCAAGCCCTATTTTTCTTTTCTTTTTTTTTTCATCTTGACCCAACACAAATGTGTCTGATGCTGTGAACATTTTCCGAACTCCACCTTCCCAACAAAAGAGTAGCTTAATTTGGGGGTCTTCTAGTACTTGTATCATACTTACAACAATCCACAGGGACTGACCCAGCGAGCGGGAAGCTTCTGAGTAGTCTCACTATACGACCGCAATGCTGGCTCGAAAGTCTTTAAGCAAGCCATGTTACAGATAAGTGTGTGAATGAATGAATGTTGATCTGTTTGTTTACTCATCCCTCTTTAGAATCTCTGTATCTTCCTTCTTAGCCTCCAGTGATAGAGTCAACTCTTTTCCTTAATTTAGCAATGGAATTAATCATTTTGATCGATTTCCAGATATTGAACCATGTCTGCATTCCTAGGGAAAAAAGCCTACTCACAGTTGTACAATTTGATATATTGATGAATTAAATATGCTATTTTGTATAGAATTTTTTTTTACCGATAATCGTAAGTAAGATTATCCTGTAGTATTATTTTCTCTACTTGTTTTACTTCTCGTTATTCGGTTTTAACATGAGGGTTCTACATCCTTTTCTACCGTGTGGATTTGTTTCCTACTGAGGAGATTAGAATTATCTGATCTTTAAAAGTTTATCAGAACTTAGTGTAAAGTCATTTGGATGTGATTCTTTAATAATAGATCTGAATCATATTTCCAGTAACTTCTATGATAGCTGCAGCAGTTTTATGCTTCTTTGGAGGTTATTTTCATGTTCTGCTGGAAAATCATCCATTTCCGCTAGTTTTATCTCCCTCCCTTTTGATGCAGCTACCTCTCAATTAAAAATGCTGTCTCCTCTATTATGCATCATTTAGATCCCGAGCATCACTTCCTACTAGTCCTTAAGGACATGATTCACGTTTTCTCTCAACCAGTTCAAGTTAACTTCCACAGCACTTAGAATACTGTGCTCTTCACACATCTCTGCCTCTCTGCCGGCCTGTATCCCACACTAAACTCTTGAATCCTTGAGAGCAGAAGTAATTATCTTCCTTGAGTCCCAGGACCTAATGCATGATAGACACTCAGTAAAAACGTCTGTTAATTTAATGAATGAATAACTGTATTTGCCTGGCACTCGAGCTCCAGATGAATCATATTCTCGTCCTGTACTCAAGAAGCTTAAAGCCTACCTGCAAAAGAGACATTTACATATGTGAAAAGAGACAGCAATACACAGTGTACAAAAAGAACCGGGGTGTGTGACAAGAGCTAGCATAGGCAAGGGTGGGCCTTGACAGGGACTTTGAAATCTGGGTGGCTCTGAAAGATAAATGGACCAACAAAGATAATGCCTGGAAATACTATAAGCTCAAGGAAGAAGCAAGGTCTTCCCATGGGACAGGGAAACAGGAGGGTTGTACTAAAATGAGGGACTCAAGGAGAATATTTGGGGAAAAGGTTTGGAAGATATAAACTGAGCTTGCCTTTTAAAAGTTTTATACAGAGAAATGAGAAGCTAGAACTTTTATCTTTGAACAGTAATCTAACAAGAGTACCCACTCTAAGTAAGAGTAAAGTTCTATGTTCCAGATGGATCCATGGAAGGTGACAAACACAACAACACAGACATGGAGTCCCCGTGTCCCCAGTTCCAGTCTCAGCTTCACCAGTGTGACCTTTAACAAGAGAGGATACTCATTTGCAAAACGAATGTCTGTAAAGTCCCAGTCAGCTCTAATATTCTATAGGGCTTTCCTTCTCCGAAACCTGAATTACAGCCCTGTATTTTGATAAATAGGTTTGAGGAAATCTCACAACTTTAGTGAACAGATGAAGTAGAACATGTCAGTTGGGGTTTCTCAGCTTCTCCAAGAAAGACCAACATAAACACAAAGATAAGCAGTGGTGAGAGCTGGTTTTGCTGGACCAAAACTCACTCTGCTCTTACTTCCTCTGGTTCTAGGTCAGTTTCACTGTAAGCTTACAATCATTGCGAAAGCAAGAAGTGAAAGGGAAGATCTCCAGAGAGGCTGTGAAAATACACAAACACCATCACAGGAGAGGCAAACAAGAGAAATGGCCCTCATCTAAGCAAAATGCCTACTGCTGCAGGGAGGCAGAGAGCTGGGCTCCCTGGTCTTTCTGAACTAGCGTCACATGCAAAGCAATTAAGAAGAACCTAAGAAGTTTCACTTAATTACTCTCTCCATTGCCCTTGGTCCTCTCCTCCTAGCTGTTCATTGGGTACAAAAAAGCCATGGACTGACAATAAACAGCCAGTGTTTATTGCAGAATTACTATATGCTAAGCAATTTTCTAACAATCACATAATTCTCTTGACTATTATATGACGTAAGATTATCATTCTCCGTATTCAGCAGATCAAGACTGTAAAAGTTAGAAAACGTGCTCAAAAAGATACATACGCTAACCAACAGCAAAACTGAAGCTTGGACCTAGGTCTTCAACCCCAAATCCATGGTCTTCATCATGGTATCACCTTCTTCTTTGAAGGAAAGAAAAAAAAACCCACAAACCAGAGGAAGTTACACTTAGAAACAGTCAATTGTGCTCTTATCTCCATTCCTAGCTCCTGGACACTACTTGCCATAATGTCTTCTCTATTCTATTCCATCAAACAATAACCATCATGAGCCACAGGCTCACACACTGATGAAGCCAGTAGTCTGACCAAACTACTCAAAGCACCACAGAACACAAACAGCCACAAAAGACCATATGATGCCTAAAATCCTTCCTCTGCACATGAGAAAACTTAGGACTATAGGTAAAGTGAGATTTAATACTTAAAAAAAAAAAAAAAAAAAAAAAAAGAGCTACTGAGCCTCTCTAAAGACACCATGTGAACGACATGTCATCGTCAGCCACAAAAATAGAACTAACTAGTGTTTGCTCAAGTTTTCCTCTTTCCTGAAATCAATACCGTACAGTTCTATGAACATTTACATGGGTCACTAAAATTTAAAAACAACCAATGAATCATTGCAGAGTACCATCTAACAACTAAGCTCTAGAAGCTTAATGTAATAGTTTTCAAAACTGTCTATACCCTAGACTCATCCGGGGATCTTTACATATATATTCTGATCGAAGGGCCGAAAATAATTGACTTAGAGCATTTGCATTAATCTTTAAATCATGTTGCATTAGTCCCTAAATCTCCTTTGGCAATTAACCCAAAGCCTGGCTCGTGGTCAGTGTTTGCTAACAAACGAATGATACTGAGGGAAGAGACAAGTACTAACACATTATGTTAGTGGTAGAAAACTTGAGAGACTGGGATGCTAAGTGACTGAAATATCAGAAGTAGCTGATGGCAGCCTAAGTTCAGGATTCATGTCCCTTCACATTTTCTTTATTTAAACGAGCATTAGAGATTTAAATAATACCTTGCCTTTAACTTTGGAGGGGTTTGGCCATCTTTCCCCTTTATCTAAAGGTCAATACTTTCCTACAATTTCAAACTGCTTTCTTTTTTTTTTTTTTAACGTTTATTTATTTTTGAGACAGAGAGAGACAGAGCATGAACAGGGGAGGGGCAGAGGGAGAGGGAGACACAGAATCCGAAACAGGCTCCAGGCTCCAGGCTCCAGGCTCCGAGCTGTCAGCAGAGAGCCCGATGCGGGGCTCGAACTCACAGACCGTGAGATCATGACCTGAGCCGAAGTCGGATGCTCAACCGACCAAGCCACCCAGGCGCCCCTCAAACTGCTTTCTTAACAATCTACGAAAATGATACACTGTGCTTCTCTCTCTGGGCTACAGCTAATCATCCTGTCTCCATCTCGGTGTTCAGCTGGAGGATACCTGATCCTCTGAATTAGACCCAGTTTTCAGGCTGAGCTCTGCCATGAACTCACACAGCAGCCTTCCCTCTGTGAGATGGCAGTGTCCGCCTCTGAAAACGAGGTGACTGGATTCGATGAAGACTAACGACAACCCTATTCACAGACTCTTCTGATTCCATGGAAGATCCTGACTGTAGGAGATCCTGACTGTAGAACAGGCCCCCAACAAGCAAAATCATGGAAATTCCAGATCATCTGCAATTCTCCTCTGAGCTCATCAGTAAGAAAGCACAGCCCTCTATTTTTGTTCTTCTTCTTCTTCTTCTTCTTCTTCTTCTTCTTCTTCTTCTTCTTCTTTTTTGGTCACCCGTTTCCCTGACTCTTCAATCCTCCCCATGGCGGGAGGGAATCTTAGATTGATCTCAGAGACTACCGAGGTATCAATCAAGATTTATTATGCACAAGTAAATAAGTACTTTAGGCAAACCTTTCCCAAGTTGTGTAGGTAAGTCCCTACCAGTGTAATTACGAAGCAGATCTACCGTGGCATGTGACGGAAGCATGGGAAGACAACGCTAAAGAATACGGCAGGCTGAAAATTACACAAATTGTTAGCTGAACAGCAAATGTGATCACTCTTCCTCTGAAGCGTCAGGTCAGAGGAGAGCCGGAAGGGCAAAGCGGGATCTGCCATGGGCTGAAAATGTCAATGTATTCACTCAACTTCTCTCTACAGGCAACTCTGGCCCAGCACTGGCTAAGCGCCCCATTCTCTGCATGGACAGCTGGCATTACTTGGAAGGGGTGACTACAGAATAACTCTGCAGAAATGCCAAACCTTTATATAGGCTATCGGAGACACAATTGGAAATACTGGAAAAAGCTCTGGACTTAAATACAGAGGACTCGGATGTAATTTCTAGCTCAGCCACTAATCAACTCGATGGTGACTTTAGTCCCTTGACCTCCTTGAACCGCAGTGTCTCTCCCTATCTATTAAACAAAAGATGCCTGCTGCCATTGCTTCCACTGCTCATGTCCCCCTACAAGTCTGCAAATTGAGTGAACTCAGGTTTCTTACACCCCTGTCTTAACTCCTGAGTCCCACTGACCAGGGAGTATAAAGTGAAAGAAGACAGGATAGGAATCCACACAGAAAATACCAACCTGCCTTGCACAGGGTTAGTATGAATACAAATTAATGCTAAAGGCACAATCCTCATTAGTGGCAACACCACTGGTGACAGGAAACGTACCACTGCATTGCAGATCCCAGGTAAATGGAGAAGCAGCAGGGGGAGAAGCATCAGTCCAGACAAGTAAGCACTGGTTTCTGATAAAGAGGCGAAGTAGAACAGAGATCAATGTCCACACTGAGCTTTCATTTCAGATTCAGAATGTCGCACGAAAAGGGAACCATCAACTCTGACAGGGAAACAATAGTACTGGAAGAGCAGGACACTCAGGAGAAGGTAAAAAGCAGAATGGGACCAAAGCAATTACTAACTCTCATCAGTCGAAAACAGACTTGGGTGGCAACAGCCGGGACACTGGCCAAGAAGTCATAGAGTGACAAATTGTAGGGACTCATTTGTTCTTCTAATTTGAAAATCCAAAGCCCAAGATTTAGAGAAGCTGAAGTAACTCTTCCAAGGTAACACAGCAGGTAATCACCATCAGGGATGGATTCAAACCCAGGTGTTTTGCTCCCCAAAAGCGTTTGAAGTAGCAAAGTTTCAATAAACAAGCCTGTAAGTCTATTGATTATTGGATGAGAACTGGAAAAGGGGGGCAAAGGCACAGAAATGGACACAAGAGTAAAGAATCTCTCCTCCAAGAGTCAGTATCCGTGCTGTGGAACATCAGCACAGAGGTCATGTGACCCCCAACCTTGTGCTCTAGGTCACATTCCATAGCAATAGTTCCGCTGGGCTAAGTGACCAAGAAAATTTTTACCCTCCCTGGACCATGAGTTCTCCAGCTCTACAATAGTTAGCATTAAGAAGACGATCTCCAAAATCCCCTCTCATGACAACATTTTATGTTCCTAAGGAGGTTTCTTCTTTTTTTTTTTTTTTTAATTTTTTTAACGTTTATTTATTATTGAGAGACAGAGAAACAGAGCAGGAGTATAGGAGGGGTGGAGAGAGGAAGAGACACAGGATCTAAAGCAGGCTCCAGGCTGTGAGCTGTCAGCACAGAGCCTGATGCGGGGCCCGAAGTCACAAACCGCGAGATCATGACCTGAGCCGAAGTCGGACACTTAAGTGACAGAGCCACCCAGGCGCCCCAACGGAGAAGGTTTGTTCTAAGACTCTAACAACAGGTAGTTTTCTGTCCAAGGCTAAGAGAAAGGGGCAAAAAATACCTACAGCCTCTGCACTCAGAAAATCTACTAAATGTGGAAATCTGAATTTACAAGAATGAGATTCTGAGTGCCTGGTTCATACAGGTTTTAAAATCCTACTTTACATCTCGCCCCACCACGAGGATGAAACACAAGAGTGTGGAAAAGCCACCAATACAATCGCTAATGAGGCCTAGAGATCTCTCTGGTAGCACCTGAAACCTTCTCATTCCAAACCCACCACGACAGGAGTAGGTACTCAAGTTAATTGCTGTTCACTTGTCTGTGTTCCCGACAGCCTGCTCCAACTTGTTTGAAAACATGTAAACACTATGTTTTAGTGTTTACCAGTCTGTCATGCCCATTAGACAGGTCATAGAATTTTATTAGCAGTTTGAGGGATGTTTTGACTGATTTCGATTTTTTAATATTTTGTTTGGACTTTCCTTTATTAAAAATTCACTCTTGGGGCACCTGGGTGCCTCAGTCGGTTAAGCTTCCGACTTCAGCTCAGGTCATGATCTCACACTCCATGAGTTCGAGCCCCACGTCAGGCTCTGTGCTGACAGCTCACAGCCTGGAGCCTGCTTTGGATTCTGTGTCTCCCTCCCTCTCTGCCCCAGCCCTGCTCAGGCTCTCTCTCTGCCTCAAAAATAAATAAATACATTTAAAAAATTGTTTTAATTCACTCTTAGGGGCGTCTGGGTGGCTCAGTCAGTTAAGCTTCCAACTCTTGATTTCAGCTCAGGTCATGAACTCATAGTTCCTAAGATCCAGCCCTGTGTTAGGGTCTGCACTGAGAACTCAGGGCCCGCATGGGATTCTCTCTCTCCCTCTCTCTCCGCCCCTCCCCCGCTCGCTTTCTCTCTAAATAAATAAATAAATACGTTTAAAAAAATCACTTTGATGTCCCAATAAAAACAAATAGAGCAACAGAAAAAAATTCTGCTTTAGCTGTAAGTTGGCGAAGTTGAAATATTTAATTTTGTCTTCACTGAACAGGAAGCCACCATTGACAAATCTCAGGCCATATTTTTATGAGACAATACTGCATGTGACTCTATGAGGCAATGTTTATTCAGGCCATAAACCCACTAAGAGTGATCACAGCAACAAGACACAGTGTTAACCGTTATACTTGAGACTTCCAAACATTAAATTGCTCAAAAACCTGTCACCTGTCAACTATGCTCTTTGTACCCTAATGTCACAACTACTGATTATAAACTAGCTTACAGCCTTTGCTCAGAGTTTAGACACTGTCATTTGAATGACTGTTATTGAGTTTGGGCAATAGTGTTATAAAGTTTCCGATGCAATCTTTGTTTCCCTATTACTTAATTTTCATCGTAAATTTGTCAAACCCCAAATCTGCTTTACTCCAGGGTTAAAATATAAGGATATTGCAAAATTAAATAAAAACGCCTGGACATCGGACAAATAAAGGGGGCTAGAGAAGAGATACAGATTTTCAACCTTCAAGCACCACGACATACAGTTTTAGGAAACAAAGAGATTCAACTTCAACTTCATGCATCATCATATGCTCTGAAATAATAATTTTTCTTTAACACCAGTCCAAGAGCCCGGAGAAATTTCTCAATACTTAAAATGGTATGAAAAACAAACCGGCTTTTCATTAGAATGTGTTATAAATTCAAATTAAGTAAGAGAGGCTAGTTTTGCAATTTCACATTTAATAGCAAAACAATTGAAACCATTTTCAACTGGTGACCTTTTTCTTAAGTCACGCTGGAAGTTGTTCCAGTTTTATTTCAAGATTTTGAAACAGAGACAAAAATCTGTGGAGGCATTGACCAATGGCAGCTGAGTAAAAACGAGCCAGGCTGTTTCGGATCAGTTTCAGAATGACATCGGTGAATGTTATTCCCTTTTAAATCTCCCTCCATGAGAGTACTGATGCTGTGCCTCCTGCATTTTGATCAATTACAGGCCACTGTGCATAAAAGACAATGCAACGTGTGAAGAAGGCACTAGGTTGGCTATTATTCTGGGGAAATCACTCACATACGCACGCATGCACACAGCACACTTTAGATTTGTAAGGTAGTAGGCAACAACATTCACCAATACAGAATTTTAATATCCCAGAAGCATGAAACTGTTAATGAAGATATTTCTTCTAAGAGGAGCTAAAGTTGAAATGTAATCACCATCTGTGAGTTTGCTTATACGTATCTAATGACCAGGAATCCATTACCTCACAAGACAGTCCCTTCCATGGCAGAAAAGTTGTAACTACACATAAAAAGTTATATGGAGCTGAAGCCCTTGCTCTCTTAAAAAGCATCTGTCAGTCCTACCCCTGCCCTCTGGAACCACAAGCCCTCGGATACATGGCAGCCCTCCAGATATTTAAAATAATTTGATGGGGCACCTGGGTGGTTTGGTGGGTTAAGCCTCTGACTTCCCCTCAGGTCGTGATCTCATGGTTCACGAGTTCGAGCCCCACGTTGGGCTCTCTGCTGACAGCTCAGACCCCAGAGCCTGGTTCGGATTCTGTGTCTCCCTCTCTCTCTGCCCCTCCCCCCACTCACACTCTGTCTCTCTGTCTTTATTTATTAAAAATAAACAAATACTTTAAAAAAAGAAAATCCCAAGAATAAAATAAACACATTGATAGAACAGTTCCTTGAACCTTATTTAAATTTTTGGCAGAATACATTTCAATGTGATGGAGGGGGGGGGGCAGAATCCAAAATGCATTACTTTCCTAGACTTCCTATGTGGGCCATGTTATGATCCAGGCTGAAAACCTGCTGCTCTAATATTATAACAGCCTCTGCAAGTAAATAAAGAACAAAGATGGCATCTTCTTTTATTTTCCTATTACTTACTACCGAATCTATTCCATTATCAGTGCTCAGCAATTGAGTACTACATAAAAAGAAGGTAAGCTTAAAGTTTGGTGAATATAAAGAATTAAGATCTGTTTTCATGTCAGTTCACATCTCAAACAATCTCCACAGTTCATTATAATTAGGGTGACCAGATATCCAATGCATGCTTGTTGTTTTGATCTAATTATTAACAATGTCCCTTTTCAATGCCCACTCTCAAAGGTGTCCCACTTTATTATATTTTGAGGTTTTTATTTACTTTTGAGAGAGACAGAGACAGAGGGTGATATGGGGGAGGGTCAGAGAGAGAGGGAGAGCAGAATCTGAAGCAGGCTCCAGGCTCTGAGCTGTCAGCACAGAGCCCGACACGGGGCTCAAACTCACGAACCACGAGATCACCACCTGAGCCGAAGTCAGAGGTTAACCAAGTAACCAAGTAACCAAGTAAGCCACGCAGGAGCCACCCAGGAGCCCCAAATGACTATATATAGTCATTTACTTATAATACTGTGATAACGAGGTTTTGGTCGCTTCATTCAAGAAAATTCTGAATATGGTAGTGTCTTCTCCCAAAGGTCAAAGACTTCCCATACTTTGACTTTATTACTGCCATTGCTAAGAGGGCCAAGCAGTAAGCAGTGTTAAATAGAGGAGGCTTTGGGGCTTCCCTGCTCCAGAAGCATGTGCTTCCCAAAAAGAAGGCAAGAATGTACTAAAAAGATTCTACAGGAGTAGGAGAATGCAAGATACAGCAGAAATCTAGCAGAAGTTAGTACCAACTACCCTACGCACTCAGCCTTTCTTCTGAAGCAAAGAATATTGCCCTAGGAAATGACACTATTTACTTCGATTACATCTTTACCACCTGCTCACTCCTGTCTCCTACCTTCACCAATGTTACCAAAGATTTCAAGTAGAAGGACAACAGGTTGGCCTGATTCATAATTTGGAACAGGAAGAATAAGGGAGCAGACAAGAAACTGAAATGTGTCCAAATGTATTCACTAGGGTACAAGAGTAAAGGTGATAGAGATCACTTATAATTGTTTTACATTTCTAAATAGGGGTTACACGAGTTAAGGGAGACGAAGTTGAAAGAATTCAATGCAGGCCGACAGGCTATAAGTCTATCGTATTTATTTTAAATAAACTATTTTATATTGATTTCCATTGCAAATTCTAAATGTATATTCTGCAGGGGTGGGGGAAGGGGGGAAGCGTACAAGATGGAAAGTCGACAACCCTTTGCCAAAGACGGAACCCTCCCCCCGAGACATGGTAAGCACTGTTATATCATCATATTGCATATCTTCTCGTAGTACTTTCCAAGATGTTTCAAACCAAAACAGTTTAGAATACTCTCCCAGCTCAGGATCTTCCCTCCTTATGGCATTTTCTCTGATAAATAGGAATTTCCCTTAGGGATTCCCTAAAGTAAAGTGGTTGCATTACCTTCTGCTATATAATTAATTGCACTGACAAATAGAGGTCTTCTAGAACAGAATTATTAATCCATCCTCAGTGTGGTATCCACTGCACACAAAGGCTCATGCGAAGACATGCCCCAAATGTAAAAACTGTAACCCTTACTGTGTTGAATATGGTGGATAAGCACGCAAACCTGCCATATTGCAAAGGTGGGCTTGCAGGAAGGGCTTCATCACAAAAGAGATTCTGCCAAGTTATCTGTACTGGCTTGAGATTTGGAAGACGAAAGTAAGACAAAGGCCATGTTCCTGTAGCTCTGGCTTGTTTTCTGCTGGAAGCATGGCCACGGAGATGGGATTTTTCTGCATCCACATTCCCACATCTCACCTGTAGCCTTGGGGTTTTCAGGAAGCAGCTATGGTGGAGGAGTGGCTGGACTCCATGTCTCAGGGTCCAGTGGCTTCTTTCCTGACCCTGATTTCTTTTTTTTTTAGCATTATGAACAAAACATTGACTTATTAGTTATTCTTCGTTAACTAGTACCGATTTCATCTTGTCAAGTTTACCACTGCAAGTTACCCAAACAGCCAAAAGTCACAATTTAGTGAAAGAACGTCATTAAACTCTGTATAATCATCAAAACCACAATGAGGTACCACCTCACACCATTCAGAATGGCTAAAATTAACAACTCAGGAAACAACAGATGTTAGTGAGGATGCGGAGAAAGGGGAACCCTTTTTCACTGTAAGTGGGAATGTAAACTGGTGCAGCCACTCTGGAAAACAGTATGGAGGTTCCTCAAAAAGTTAAAAATAGGACTACCCTATGACCCAGCAATTGCACTACTAGGTTATTTACCCAAAGGATACAAAAATGCTGATGTGAAGGGGCGTATGCACTCCAATGTTTATAGCAGCACTATCAACAATAGCCAAAGTATGGAAAGAGCCTAAATGTCCATCTACTGATGAATGATTAAGAAGACATACACACACACACACACACACACACACACACACACACACACACACAATGGAATACTACTCAGTGATGAAAAATAATGAAATCTTGCCATTTGCAACAACATGGATGGAACTGGAAGGTATTATGCTAAGTGAAATAAGCAGTCAGAGAAATCCAGATATCATATGATCTCACTCATATGTGGAATTTGAGAAACTGACCGTGGCTTCTTAATCACAAGTACGGCACTGCATTCTTCAAGCCAACAGTTCTGTGGTAGCCTCATGATTCTCTGCAGTCCTGACTGTGGAAAATGTAACAATCTTGTGTGGTTCTGGGTTTTCTTACTGGAAGCTCAGGCTTGAGCCCGCTGGATACGATCCTTCCAATTATTTAGAAGCACCTAATATCATGTATTCAATCCTTCCCGCCTAAAATACCTAGAGGGGTTTGTTTCCCATGGTAAACAGCAACTAAATCCCCCACGTTATCCTTACAATCGTTTGCCAATAACAATAATGACATAATAGCAACAAAAAAGACAGGTTCAAATCATTCATTGTGCGAACAAATCCTGAGTACCGATGGAAGAGCTCAGATCTTCGCTAGGGACCTGAGCCACGCACAGAGCCCACACAGCACCAGCCTTCAGAGCCCCGCTTCTGATGGGAAGAGGCAGCACTTGGTGATGCGGAGCAAAGCTGTAGAAGGATCATCTAATCTCAGCGATCTAGCCTCAGCTCTGTCCCTAAATGGCCACGTTTTCTAATTAAGGGGCCACATGGACGAAAGTCCCCTTAAACTGTAACATTCCACATCTCTATGAGTCTTTGTAATCACGAGGGAATTTACTTGGATTTAAGTCCTAACAAAACTTCCTAAATTTCCAGTTCCCTAAATCTGAAGGTCAGAACACAAAGGTCACTTAATACACAGAACTCATATAGTTAAAATAGGAACAGGAATCAGTGACCCCCAAACGCTATGTACGATGGCAGCCTCCAGCTGGAAAGCCGCAGGGAGAAAAAAAATCTAGCTCGTGGTTGCAGTGGTTGTTAAGAATACTAGAGAACAGGCACAGTTTCTTCAGGGACTCCATCTTCTTTGCAAATGTCTGCCTCACTGTCTGAAGGAAAGCGGAATATTTACATGCACTCTCTTTGCTCAAAGTACTCAGGCCACTCAGTCACAGAGTGAAAGAAATAATAGGCAAATGCACTAATGCTTAGCTCTCTCAAGGAAAGTCATTAGTTTCTTCATGTCCTGGACAAGAAAATCTCTGCAGCTCATAAAAGAGAAGCAGTTTTGGGGACAGGAAGAAAAATGTCAGGAGAAGCATGGTCATACATCTAATGGCAGTTGGGGTACCGGCTCCAATGGTGGCCTCAGGCCAGCGCCTCCCAGGACCACACTGGGCCTGCATTGACTCATCTGCCAAATGCAGACCACACTCCCTGCTCTGAGTACCTCCCGTGTTCTTAAGAAGACCAGGAGAAATACGGAACACAAGAGCATTTTGTAATATACATATAGAGATTATTAATAAAGGAATTTCAAACAAAAGCTACAAATGGGACTTTTCTTTTTTTCTTTTTTTAAATTTTTTTTTAACATTGATTTATTTTTGACAGAGAAACACAGAGCATGAGCAGGGGTAGGGGCAGAGAGAGAGAGAGACAGAGAGAGAGAGAGAGAGAGAGAAAGAGAGAGAGAGAGAGAGAGAGAGAGAGAATCCGAAGCAGGCTCCAGGCTCCGAGCTGTCAGCACGGAGCCCAATGTGGGGCTCGAACTCACAGAGTGTGAGATCATGACCTGAGCTGAAGTCGGATGCCCAACCGACTGAGCCACCCAGGCGCCCCAAATGGGACTTTTCAAGCCCAGGCAGCAAAAGGAAATATAAATATAGCCATAATTTTACAATTTTATAATGTAGGGGAAGAAATGGTGATCAGAATTGTAACAAACAATCATGTCCAAAAGAGAAGAGAAACCAGCTCCACTCTGTCATAACTGTCTCAGTTCCTGTAGCACATAGAACAATGGAAAGACTGCAGGGAGGGGCAGAGACCGCCTCTGTGCTTGCAACATACCAACGCCATGGACACTCTGGACCAAGAAAATGACATTTTCACCTCGGTAATCTCACAGTGTATGTCCTCTAAGAATGTTTGTGTGGCTCTGTGCAAGCGACTTCAGCACTTTCTCAGCCGTATCTCCAGGAAAACGGAAATAATGGTCACAACGCAGGAATGAAACCTAAGACTGATAGTTCTATGCAACTGTGCAATTAGAAGTAGTAAGGCCCAAGCTCTCGGCTTGCTCACCTGGATGGACAGGCATGCAAGGACAGACCTCACCCGTGAGTGGATTTCAGGACCCCAGCAGCACAGGCAGGTTCAGGTAATACTCAGGCAATAACTAACCTTAAAGGAAGTAGAGACAGCCTAAGCAGTAGGTCAACACAAGCAAATGCTGAGCTCTGGACCAAGAGGCAAAGCAGTCCTCCAGCTTTAGCCTACTGGAGAGCAGCCAGCTTAGGACACAGATGAAGTCTGAGCTAAAATTCAAGCCCCAGGCCCAAGGACACACAGTCACAAGAAGAGTTATATTTCACAAAGCAAAATGGCACCCTCTTGGTCTGCACTGGGCTAGAGTTACCAAACAGATCTCCAGGGCCTTGGGACATCAGGTGACAAAGGAGCTAAAATAAGCAAGATAAATTAACCCTACCTGTAATTCACCAAAGAGGAGACCTCAATGGCAAACAAATAGAGCAAAAATAGATAACAACAAAATATACACACATGTAGGCAACTTCAATAGTAAGGAAATGCAAAACAGGACAACAATGAGATACTACTTTTCACACACAGTTTGGCAAGAAATTAGAAGCGTCAGAAAATTTACTTTGGGAACAGTTGTGTCAGGAAACTGACACTCAAAATATTATGTTTCTTTTATAAGTGCATATTTTCTATTTCTTTGACGTATATTTGATGTCCGTGGCCGCTCTGGCGATACAATGGCAGACAGAGTGGTTGTGACAGAGACCATCTGGCCCTCAAAGGCTAAAACAGCTCCTACCTGACCATCCACAGAAACATTCTGCAAGCCCCAGTTCTAAATTAAAAAAGTGTTGTTTCCAATTACTAGAGATCTAAGAAATCTGTTCGGTTTTTAAGCCTTTTCTAGGTGTTGTTGCAATGGTCTAAGATGACCCTTAATTCATATTAGGGTCTATTTGGATGTATATTCATGATATAACTTGTTTTTATTGACGCTTACCAACTACCCCAAGGACATTACAATAGTCCTCCCTCTTCGGAGTGTTTCGAGATGCTGCTTCACTGCATATTCAGTTCCACGTGCAGGGGCTCCGTCGCTGGTGGTCACGTTACTGAGAGAGCCTCCTATTCCAGCACCAACACCACCATTTCACTTATAGTTGCTTTATAACGCACCTTAGCATCTGGCCAGGCTGGCCCCCGTTCCTCACCACTCCTGGTTTTCAAATTTCTCTTAGCTCTTCTGCCTACCTTTTATCAACACAGTTTTGGAATTCATTTTTGTTAGGATTCGAGAACAATACCCTCAAAAGCTGGGCCCAGATGACATGCAATGTAGAGGAAATTAACTCCTTAACCACCTTCCTATCTCCATTTAGGAAGGAGGTGTATCTTTCCCTTTATTCAAGAGGTCCTTGGGGGTACTCAAAAAGTTCTAGAACCTTTTCCTACAAGCCAGACACAATTCTCATTAAAAGACGCCCTCTTTGCTTTGCAGTGAATAGGCTTGCAAAGATCACAAAGTATTCATTTTCTAATGCCACATACAAAATGTAACTGCAAATGAGACATGAGGAGACATGTTTAACCTTACAATAACCAAAGAAATGCTAATACCAAAGAAACAACACATTGAATGCTGGCAGAAGCAGCAAGATAGGCAAGATACTGACTCCCTCATGCATTCCTGCAGCAGCTATAGAAACATCCCCTAGAATACAAGCCATCAGTGGATTTAAATAACCATACAATGTTAACCTCTGACCTTGATATCTCAACCCTCAGACATCATGCTTAAAATTGCTGATGGACTAAGCTATACTGATGTATAAAAATGGTAATCACAGCAATATATAAAAATAATGGAATAATTAAGTAAGATACGGTGTAACCACTCAATGCAATATTAAACAGGGTTTAAAATTGTAATCACTCAAGACTATGCAGCGATACTTAACGTATGATGCCAAGTGATACATAGCACTATGGTAATTTATGCTAATAGCTAAAGATTACAAGGGAATACACAAAAATGATAGATCATACCTGTATCTAAGTGGTAGAAGTATAGGTGACATTTTTTTTTCTACTCCACATTCTGGGCCTTGCACAATGTTACATTATTTATATAATTAAAAAATACAAAAGAGGGGGCCAATTTTCAGGTGTCTTCCAGATCAACAGTTTGCAATTCTTTTGCTCTTAAAGGTGGAAATAGGAGACTGAGGCAAGTTCACCAACTTTTCAAAGGCCCACAGATCAAGTACAGGCAGAATTGAGACTAGAACCCGAATCTCAAGATTTTAGAGGTAGTATTCTTTCCGACACAGCATTTTGCGGTGTCCTTTTTCTAGGGGCCAACCAACTCTTGGGTCATTTTAATATTTTTACATATTATAAATAAGTAAACGAAAAAAGCAATGATCTATTATTACCTCTCTTGAGAACAATGGCTTTAAAAATCTTACAAAATGTCTTGATTGGCTGAAGTTTGAATCAAATGTCTTTTCTGAATACGGCTATTCCAGAGAAGAAATCCAGTTGACCCTTAACCAACTAAGAAGTAGGGTCACTGATCCCCCAAGCAGTGGAAAATCTGTATATATCTTTCAAGGCCCCCAAAACTTACCTACTTAATAGCCTACTGTTGACTGGGAACCTTAGCAATCACCTAAACAGTCAAGTAACATAAGTCAAGTAACATATATTTTGTATATTGTATTATATACTATTCTTTCAATAAAGTAGCTAGAGAAAAGAAAAACTTATTAAGCAAATCCTAAGGAGGGGCACCTAGGTGGCTCAGTAGGTTAAGTGTCAGGCTCTTGATTTCAGCTCAGGTCATGATCTCACGGTTCATGAGATCGAGCCCCATGTTGGACTCTGCACTGACCTTGCAGAGCCTGCTTGGTATTCTCCTTCTCTCCCTCTCTCTCTGCCCCTCCCCTGTTCACGTTCTCTCTCTGTCTCTCAAAATAAGTAAACTTAACAAAAATATGAAAGAAAGAAAATCATAAGGAAGAGAAAACACACTTATTGTACTATGCTGTATTTATGTATTTACTTTTATTTATTTATTATTTTTTTAAGTAGCCTCCCCACCCAGAGTGGAGCCCAACTCTGGGCTTAAACTCACAACCCTCAGATCAAGACCTGAGTTGGACGCTTAACTGACTGATCCACTCTACTTAATTTTTTTTACAATTTTTTTAAATGTTTATTTATTTTTGAGAGAGAGACCCACACAGAGCATGAGTGGGGGAGGGGTAGAGAGAGAGGGAGACACAGAATCCGAAGCAAGCTCCAGCCTTGGAGCTGTCAGCCCAGAGCCCCATGTGGGGCTGGAACTTGCGAACCAGGAGATCATGACCTGAGCCGAAGTCAGATGCTTAATACACTGAGCTATCCAGGCACCCCTGTATTTATTTTTTAATAATCCACTATAAGTGGACCCACATAGTTCAAACCTGTGTTGTTCAAGGGCCATATGTCAGTCTTTTCCACAAATGCCTGCATACTACAATCTTGCTTTTGTAGAAGTAGTACTTTCCTCATAAAGTCATAAAACAATTTCAGGGGTAAATCAAGCATTAATTTAACAAAAAGATAAACTTCAGCTTTGGACATTTACTTTAGAAGCTAAGAGGTCTCAACTTGCAATATTATCAGTCCAGGAAAAAAAAAATCCCTTCAAAATTTGAAAGCTAATGAGAACTATTTCTTTGACTCTTCTCACTGCAACCTGACAACACATTTGGCAGAGAGGTGTTTATATACCTGTATACACAACGGATAACCATAATTAGTTTCTAATATCCTGTAATGTCTAAAGATAACATTTGGAGCCCACATGTATTCGAACACTCTGTGAATTCTGAGGGGGTTCTAATTAGGTCCCAGTGGAGGTAATATTTAGAAAAGAACAAGGTAAAAGAAATCATCAAATAAAAGACAGCAAGAATAAATGGTTAATAAGGCAGAGAGGCTCCTGTGGTGTGTGTGTGTGTGTGTGTGTGTGTGTGTGTGTGTACTAGGATTTAAGCATTATCTACTGAAGGCACATTTTCCAAGAGCTTGAGCAACCCCTTCCAGCAACTGGTGAGATAGTTTCCTATTTCCTGATATGCTACAGAACTTTCTCCTTCCCATGGTTTTCTAAATATTGAGTGACATATCAATCATCCCTCAACCTGCTGTTTTCAGTCACCTTCTGAAAAAAATGCCTCTTTCATCCTGCCTTGACACTATTCAAATCATGATAAAATAAACATTGAAGGGGCAGGGTTTGGGGTGAGGCAGAAATTAGGATGCATTTTACAGACTAGTAAATATATTCATAGAAGTATATTATAATTACAATTAAAATATAATTTTATGTTGCAGATGCCTGGGTGGCTCAGTTGGTTGAGTGACCGACTCTTGATTTCAGCTCAAGTCATGACCCCCGCGGTCACAGCATCAAGCCCCACGTCGGGCTCTGTGCGGACCGTGGAGCATGCTTAAGATTCTCGCTCTCTCTTCCTCTGCCCCTCTCCCCCACTTGCACTCTCCTCCCTCTCTCCAAAAAAAAAAAAAAAAAAAAAGCTAAGTGTGCACGTATATAAAACTTTATGTGTATATAAAGAACAATCACCTCAGCAGAGAGAAAGAATTTGAGGGTTAAATTTACAATGGAAGATGAGTATGCTGGCGACTTTGTGAGAGTCCTCATTCAAGTTGAATCTTTCCCTCACACATACTCCTAATGCACACTTTTGTGCCTTTAATGTTAGACACGTCTTAGCCCAGTTAGTATTACATCCTTCCTGTTAAGATGTCTGTCTCTTCTGCCAGACATAAAGTTCCTTGAGGGCAGAATTATACTTTAATCATGGTTTCAAGTCATAAAGCACCTCACACACAACTTTACCAGTGCCTGGTACAGAACATACATTTCTTAGCTAAAATGTATATCTATTTGTGGCAAACCATGCTAAGGAGGCGGGGAGAAAACAGAGAAAATGGGGAATAATTGAGAATATGTACAAAAAATATCAATTAAAATGGATTATATGTCCCTATGCTACCCACAGTCAACACAAACAAACAACCATATTAAATTTTCCAGAAAGACATTAGAAAATATCTTCTGTGTCTCGTGTCACCCCTGATGATGTCTAGGAACAAATGTACCACAGCAGGGTGAAAAGGAAAGTACAATTTAAGGTACAGTAGAAAGGAACTGGATTGAAAACCAGAATCCTCATAAAATTGAGTACCTGACAGGAGTCAGTCATTTCACAGTAAAAACTTAAGACATAAAAATAAAAAAAAAATAAGAGCAAAAAGTTAAACACCCGTAGGCTTCAGTGGCTAGCACACAATGAGCGCTATTGATAAACCAGCACTATACGGACTTGAACCTCGTCTGGGCCTTAGTTTTCTATCAAGGTTTTGGGCCCTATGTTTCTATAGGGTTTTAAGTGTCAACAGACACACTAATGGCACCATTGCTGGGGCAGAGTAAAAATACCAGGAGCCAAAACCTTATATGTTAGGAAAACAACACACATGCCGAGGGTAAGACACAAAGGAGGGGACCAATACAGTCAAGGAATATACCCTTTTTGTAGAAGTTAATGTCCCAGTAGCTTCTGGGGGAAAATCTTCAAAAAAATGCTACATTAATTTAAAAAAAAAGCAGCATAAGAAAAGAAATAAGGTCTTAATTATTACCATGCAATGAACATCTAATACACATACTGTTTTAGGTACTGAGGAGGGTACGAAAGAAATATCGTGTATATAAACCCGAAAGAGCTTAGAGTTTAACTGGAGAGTGAAAACAAACATCATTACTACATGTAAAGGTGAACAAAGAGGAGTTCTTTAAAGATTCCATTTAAAGAGCTTTTGCGTCCATTATGGTAGTTAAAAAGTGGACACCAACTCTGTGATGTAGACAAGACGGACATTAATAACTCATTTTACAGATGTGGAATTTGAATTTGAGAAAATCAGTCAACCCATCCATCCATCAATCACACAAACAGCAAACGACAAAGCCTGGACTCAAAGAGCTAGACTCCAGATTTCTAAATAAATCTGAGGTCCACTGTATCATGCCACCTCCCTTCCAGCTTTACTGGAATATACAAGTGACCTGGGTGAACGCAGACATTCACAGAAGACCAGAGACCGGTGAACATTGCCTGGGTTAGTAACGATTAGGAAGGACTACCCGGGCAAATGGGACTGGAGACAGGTGCCACACTCTAGAAGGAAAGGAGGCAGAGGGCTTGTTCTTCTCCAGATTCCTCAATCAATCTCATCTACTGTTCTGCTTTCATCATATCCTGACCATTCCCAACTCCAGTCCTGACCTTTCTTCTAGACTCCGGGCTTGCACATTCAGCAATCCATTTGCAGAAGTCTCAAATCTGAAAAGTTTTTTTTAAAACCTCCCATTCTATCCTATACCCATAGAGATATGGAACTTCCTTCACTATTGCCCATTTCAATGAATGGCACCAGCCAGTCCCCAAAAATCAGAAACAAGGGAGCCTACTCTGTACTAGGGTAATGCACTGATTTCAGGCACGATGCCTTCCCTCAACATGGTTTCAGGTATGACAGCTCCCTCGAGGACCCTCTAGAGACTACCGAGGAGTAGAATAATCCCCAGGGCCCCCAACCATAAAACCATTTTAGGAATAGTAAAATGCCGAATTATTAACAATTCCATCTCAGGTTGTCGAAGAAAGGAAATAGACGAAAGGAGAGAGAAGGAGAGGGAAGAAGAAAGGGAGACAAGAAGGGAGGGAAGGACAGGAAGAAACTCGGTGGCAGAACCAAAGGTCAAAATGGGGCATTTTTTTTAATTTTAAATTTTTTTTAATGTTTATTTATTTTTGACAGAGAGAGACAGAGCATGAGCAGGGGAGGGGCAGAGAGAGAGGGAGACACAGAATCTGAAGCATGCTCCAGGCTCTGAGCTGTCAGCACAGAGCCCGACGCGGGGCTCGAACTCACCCACCGTGAGATCATGACCTGAGCCGAAGTCGGATGCTCAACCGACTGAGCCACCCAGGCGCCCCAAGATGGAGCGTTTTTAATTTAATTTACAAATAAGTGTTGAAGTCTCACAATTTAACTCTGGGTTCATATCACTGTCACTTATTGACAGCTATGTGTCTTTAATCACAGCATCATCATGGACATGTGCCTGACTCTCTCTCTATTACCCATTTACTAAATGAGGGACAGTCAACTCCAGAGCCTGAAATAGGTAGAAGAGAGTGATGCAGAGGATGACAGGTTAAGAAAGCACAAGGGCAAGGACCATAGGCTCCAGCGTCAGACTGCAGAGCCTGAACCTGGCTTTTGTCACTTACTCACTTCCGTGACCTTGGCAAGCTGATTTAACTCTGTACGGCTTAGTTTTCTAATCCACGAAGATGAGTTAGTTGTAAAGATGTAACGAAATAACTAAGGAGCCAACAATTATCAGGGGAAAAGAGAATTTCCTCTTTGAAGGGACACAAACCACCTGAGAATCTGACGGAGCCGGGGGTGAGGAGAGTACACCCTCACACAAACATGGAGAATTATGCAAACAATTTCAGGAGGCTCACGGACCATGAACCCTTAATTTCATAGTCCTTAGACCAGATCATCTCTAAACTTCTTCCTCTTGCAAGAGCCTATGATGTGAGCAGCACAGAAACGAGTCCCGAGGGATTTCTGTAGGTTTCAAGAGAAGCAAACACAGGCAAGCTACACTCGGACGCCTTTGGTTTCCATGTGATTAGCAAAAGTCTGTCAAATGATTATAAGGAACATATCCAAGGCCTTGAGTCAAAGGGAATTCAAACCAAAGTGTAATACTGCCATGGACTGAATTGTGCCCACCGCCCCCCACCAAATTTCTATGTAGCGGCCTTAACACCCAAAGCGATATTTGGACATGGGGCCTGTGGGAGACAACTAGCTTTTGATGAGGGTGGGGCCCTAATGATGACACGAGTGCCCTTATAAGATCCCAGAGCGCTTTCTCTGTCTCCTCTCCCTCCCACCTTGCGAGGACACAAGTGAGAAGGCAGTCTTCTACGAGCCAGGACGAGAGCTCTCACCAAACCCTGAACATACTGGCACCACCATGATCTCAATCCTCCAGCCTCCAGAACCGTGAAAAACAAATAAACAAATAAAAAAAAAATTCTGTTGTTTAGGCCACTCGGGCTGCGATGTTTTGTTATGGCAGCCTGCGCTAATACGGATTCCTTATCCAAAAGCATGCCTATAGACGCAACCCCATTTCCTCATGATGGGATAAAATACTCATCGTGGGCTTTGCCATGAAAACGCTGCCTCATCCCAAGTGCCCGAGAAGCAGCATTTTTAACTATAACCTATACGGGTTCATTTTTTCCCTGGCTTCTAATACTTTAAAAAATAACTTTAACAGAGGCATCTGTACTTTTTTTACTTACTCCAGTTAACAAACATAAAGAGTAAGAGGCAGTAGAAAATGAGGAAAAAGTACCTGGGCTTTAGGCATAATTAATTTCATACCTGGCTCACCACAGCTAACCTGGGTGACCTTACAGTTTTAATGATCAATTCTTCATATTATATCCATCAAGTCATACCACTGCCCTTTCAAAAATATCTGCATCCTGAGAAAAAAGTTCAAATTTATTCTTAATCTTCATAATCTGCTCTCAAATTATAGTTCCAACTATATTTCCCATAATTTCCCCCACAGGCCCTACTCTGCAGATTCTAACCAATATTCTAATTTCAACCTCTCCAACATAGCCCATACTGTCTTAAGAAGGTCTTTCTCTTAGCTCAGTCTAGTGCATCATTGTGGGGTGAACTCCCTTACACTCTACAGCAATCAAAAGCCTACTTATCATGCCATAGCATGGATGAAACTGGAAAATGTTGCACTCAGTGAAAGAAACCAGTTATAGAAGATCAGCTATTGTACGAATCCACTTACAGGAAATGCCCAGAATAGGCAACTCTACAGAGAAGAGAGCAGATTACAACTGCTCAGGACTAGGTGAAGGAGATTTGAAGAATAAAGAGTGATTGCCAACGGGTGTGGATTTCTTTTTGAGGTGAGGAAAATGTTCCAAAATTGATTTTGGTGATGGCTGGACAACTCTGTGAACATAATAAAGACCAATGAATTGTACACTTTAAAAGAATTAACTGTATGATATAAGAATTAGATCTCAATAAAGCTCTTATTAAGAAAGAAAGAAAGAAAGAAAGAAAGAAAGAAAGAAAGAAAGAAAGAAAGAAAGAAAGAAAGAAAAAGGAAGGAAAGAAGGAAGGAAGGAAGGAGACAGGGAAGGAAGAAGGGAGGGAGGGAAGGAGAGAGGAAGAAAGGAAGGAGGGAGGGAGGGAGGGAGGGAAGGAGGAAGGAAAACATACCCATCCACCTAGTCTCTTCAAATGTATAAATGTATTTTCCCTACTTTGTCAGAGTTAAAACTCCTTCAGCTGAACTCCCTCAGAATGTTATTTGTACCTCCAGTTAACATCTCTCATTCTAGCTGGCAATATAATTATGTTTAGTTCTTCCAGTGTCTGCCTCCCCCACTAAACTATGAGTGCTTTCAGAGTAAAACAAAACTATGCAAGACATTTCCATAGCCAGGCCTCTGTTAACCATTAGATTCTTTTGTGCACATTAGAAAAACGCACCTGGACTTGGGCTGGGAAATAGAGTGAGGTTAGGACTTGAGTCTCTTCTGCCCTCCTGCCATCGAGCACGACATAATCTGAGTGACAGCAAGCAACAGCCCTGCCTATACCCTTCTTCTCACCTCCAACAGTCCAGTAAAATTCTTAACCCAAGGGAGGCACTCCCAATAAATGAATTAATACCTGCAGAATGAAAATGATACATCCGAAACCATGTCTTACAACAAGCCACTCCCAGATTCCAGCAGAAAGCTCGAGGCATTTGAATTTGGGTTTCTCTTTACCAGTTATTTATTTTCGTGTTTCTTAACAATGACATAAAAAATGTTTTTCTTACTAATTGGATTCAAAGACCTGGGGCGTACATATGAAATACAGCGAATTATTTTCACACATTTAAGTAGAAAGGAAAAACAGAAATTTTTTTTTCTTAAGTCAATTTACAATTACTAAAACAGGTCAAGATATTATGAAAGCCTGCCTTTTATAGAGGAGACAGCAAAAAAATATTACTGAAAGGAGTTTTAGCATCAACCCAGGTTTTACAATGTTCCTTGTCTCAATTTCTACACTTGAGCAGAGTCCTGACCATTTTGTACTTCATGCGGGAGGCTTCTGTGTCCAAATCCACTCTCCCTTGCCCATCTTTCCTTGGCTAACTCCATTTCTTTGGAGAAACATACCTTACCCACAAACTAGGCCAGGAAGAAGAAAGTGTTTTATATTCCCACAACAGCCTGCACCTGTTTGCTTTGTATCATGTATCACGACCATAATTACACGATTATCTGTGAAATTATGAATGTGATCGTTGTCGTTCCTGGACCGGAAGCCCTGCAATGAGAGGGCTTGTATCAGCCTGGTATCCACAGTTGTGGTTGAAGGCCTGATACTTGGTCATGGTAGGCGCTCAAGAACTAGCTGCTGATTAAATCAATGACCTCTCCTCATTCAAAGCATTAGCTTCTTGAAAACAGGAATAGTGTTTAATTTATCTTGGTGTCACCTATTGTGCCTGGTTCATTGTCCAATAGGTAGATAACATCACAGAATTCACACGCAGGTGAATGAATAAATGACCTGCATAGTGAGTCACTATTCATGCATGGTGTGTTAATGGTAAAATAGCACACTTGAGTGGGTTAGGAGGTGAAGGCAACCGTGCAAGGAAGCTGGACCCAATAAGAGATCGTGGACCCAAGACGAGAAGGCCGCGGCCGAGATCGACGATGTCCATGGTCTAAGACTGATGCCAATTTCCTTGGGCTCGAAGAGTTAATTCTCTCCGAACTCCAATGGGTGTGACCGTTTCCCAGATGCAACTAGGCTACAAATCTTGTGTTGTATCAAGCAGAACCCAAGAAAACCAGGCCGTTAGAAAAATAGAATCACTCAAAACAAAACCAAAGTTGGAGCAGCCAAAAGACCGGCCAGGGTTAAGCAACCATGAGAAGGTCAGGGTGTGCGTGCCACGCAGAAAGCAAACAGGCTGCAGCTTGAAACACGTCTCCCCTGTGAGGACTTGTCCGGAGTCGTGCCCCAGCAGCCTCTTCAAGTGGCTTTTGATGTGAAAAGGTCATTCTGCCAAACACAGTTTAGGTAGATGCCAGTGGAAGACCTCCCTGAGGGGTTGAAAGGGTCCAGAAGGTAGAGAGGGAAACTGTGTGGATAAAGAAGGACACTACGGTGTGCCAAACCCTGCGTCAGACACTGGCAGTGCACATCCCGCAGCTCAAGACCCGCAATCAAGATGCTGGGAACCCAACTGTGCAGTTTAATGACAACCACCATCGAAAACCCAAAGAGCAGAATGATAATCATGGGGCTGATTAGGTGAGGCCTCTGATAGCATGGCCCACCCAGCATCACAGGATCTATCAAATCGATGGAGCCGCCATCATTCTGGAGCACCAGACCAGGGTGTGCATCCCGGCTCCGACACTCACGGGCGGTGCGGCCTTGGGAAAGTTATGTGAACTTGGCGCTCTTGTGAGCCCTCCTCTGTTAAATGAAGAGCAGGACAGCCCTCAGTTCAAGGTGAGTTCGGATTCATAAGCAGTGATGGAGGCCACTGAGGGACAAAACACTGCCTAACAGAATCACAAATGCCACAACAGGTAGGACCTTACATTCAACTGGAGGTCAAGCGCCTCATTTACGAAGAGTCCACACCTCAGGCCCGGGGAGGAGAAGGGGCATGCCCACATCCACTCAGTAAATCACCTTACCCAATCCGGGTGAGCAGTCAGGCTCGGTGATTTATGATGCCTGGTGCTGCTCGCTAGCACACGGAGCCGCCGACAGAATTGTTTGCTAACAGATGCACTATGCTTCACATGGTACCTGGCTCAAAGGCAGCAGCGTGTATGTGTTTGTTATCACCATTGATAAAATAACGCCGTTACAAATAATGTATCATGGGGTGCTTTGTAGTTTACAAAGCCTGTTCATATCCACGATCCCATTTAATCCCCACAACGACTCCAGGAATCAGGACTCCCCAGCCCTGGGCACATGGGGTCAAATGACGCGCAGAAAGGTTTCTTGGTTTTCCCAGGATCCCATAGCTGGTGAGCAGAGAAATGCAGCCCAGAAACCCACGTTGTCCCGTGTACCACACACAGGGCAGATGACCGCTAGCACGGGAATTGAGATTTCTGGTGGAGACTTTCCACGAGCTCTACTCTAACAAACCTCCTACCTAAAGGAAGAAACTCAAAGGCATGAGAATGTATTTCTGTTTTTGCCGCAGCTGGCTTAAACCTAGCAGAAGGAATATCTTCCTTGGAGCCGGGGTTTCTTTCCCATCTACGGAGAGAGATGGCCTTCCTGCTGAGACGCAGGTGATGGACCAAGAAGAGGCTAAAACCGGGAGGAAGGGGGAGCGAAAGGAGAGAAATAACCACTGCTAACTAAACCACAGCCCTCGAGCACCTGGTGATGAGCTAGCTAATCCTTCTCCTTACCAGGAAGACTCTAACCACCACTTTGCTGTAGTGAATCTCTTAGCAGGAGGTAAGACAGAGAGATGATAGGTGGGGCATAAACCTCTCTTTCACACATATCTCTTCACGGAAGTGGGTAAATTTCTCAAGGGAACAGTAACAGAGGACTGGCCTGGTGTGGGTGAAGTCCTCCTAAAAATGAAACTGCCAAAGGACTAGGAAGGTTCTTCTTACCTTGAAGGTAAAAGAGTTTCATTACAGGCTTTTATCTTTCATCTATGCATGAATGCACCTATCTATCTACCTACCTACCTACCTACCTACCTATCTACTATCTAATCAAGAGAAGCAAATAACTCCTTTCTTTTTTAAGAGTATATTATTTAAAACAGAAAAAAAAGTACTGGACAGGTAAAAGAGAGACCTTGATTTTAGTTCTGGTTTTGTCACTAAGTAGGAGAGTGAATTAAGAAAGGTTATCAAAGCCTTCCAGGATTCTATTTCCTCATCTGTCAAGTGTGGGCTTGGGCAGATCAACAAGGACCTTTCAAGCTTAAAAAAGGAAAGGAGAGAAGAGGAAAGGAGGGGAGGGGAGGGGAGGAGAAGGGAGGGGAAGAGAGGGGAGGAGAGGGGAGGGGAAGAGAAGGGAGGGGAAGAGAGGGGAGGGGAGGGGAGGGGAGAGAAGGGGAGGGGAGGGGAGGGGAGGGGAGGGGAGGGGAGGGGAGGGGAGGGGAGGGGAGGGGAGGAAAGCTAATATTCTCAAATAAACAGAAGAAAATGTCATGATGGTCAAGTCAACTTTTCAGAAAAGTTAAAAAAAAGAAGTGTTTCCTCCATAAGTCTCAGTTTTGAATGCAAGAAACATGCCACAGTTTAAAATCACCCATATTCATGCCTTTGATGGTGAAAAAAGCCTACCACCAAAGCCAACAAAGTTTTGCTTAAAAACAAGCTATTTTCAGGAACAACTCTCCAAGTTAAAGCCCTAATTCACAAAATTGAGTTTGGCTGGTATAACACTGTCTTCTTTCTGCAATTATTAGGCTCTAGAAGGTTTTTTTCCTCCCCTTCCTAACAACATTTCATTTGCAAAGTGTTTGATCCTGAAATAAACCTGTAATCCCTCCTATGGTGAAGGGAGGGCAGACAAGGATCTGTAGTGTAGCCCAAATGCCTTTATATTTCACTGCAGATCATTACAAGATGGCAGAGGTGAGGCGTAAGAATTTTGACAATAAAGTCATGCTATTTTCCACAAAATTCCAAAGAATGTTCCACAAAACTCGAGTCTGAGAAATTGCCCACAAAAAGGCTCCATTATAAAATAAATTTGACAAAACCTGAATTTAAAGAATGCTGTGGCCATTGTTTTTAACCTACAGGACTTCTTCGAGTTAAGCTTGCTGAAGATGCACGGAGAATCTCCAAAGTGAGTGGCTGGCTATAAAAACAGCTGATTCCCCAGCTGATTCGGCCATTTGTGGAGCTACTATTCCACAGAGGGCATTTCAGGAAATGCTGCCATGAAGTGACCGTGGAGTATGACAAGGACAGAGCTTTATTCCTGACAACAACTCTACCTGAAAGGTAGGGTCTTACCCTGAAAGGTAAGGTCTAGATTCAGCTAGAAACTCTAGGTTTGACTCTACCTTTACCTACTCCCAATTTTGTAACAGATGCAACAATAATCAACTAACAACTCTGACAAAGCGATTTCTATTTCTTGAGACGTTCCTGTATTATACAGAAAGATCCTCACCCAAGAGGTCTGGGTCTCCCCTATGCTTCGGATATACTCTGTGATATTAGGCAATGCCAAGGGGAACTTCTCCCCTTTTTCCTCTGTCGTACTCTTTTTCTTTCAAATTATTCACAGGCATAACTCAGAATCCATTGTCTTAAGGATCCGTTTTCTCATTGTCTCATTTCTGGGACAATGAGAAAATACCAGGCACAGAGCTAACAAAGTCATTGAGAGCTGGTGCTTCCCCTGTCTATGTGAAAGACGGCTGTGCACAACAGTTTTTGTGTCAGGGCTTCGGTTTCTTGCACTCAGAATGAGGTAAGTGGACTTCATGGTCTCACATCTCACGCTTCTATGGCTTTTTGGGGTGGCTCATCATTACCTCTGCAGGCAAGACTGCGGATGTTTTGAGCAGTTGGCAGCAACTTCGGGACAAGTGCTCCCTGCGTTGCAATGGCACCCCCATGCAAAACAGTGCTTGGAAGGGTGTCTGGGTGACTCAGCCGTTTAAGCATCACACTCTTAATTTCGGCTTGGGTCTTGATTTCACAGTTCGTGGGTTCAACCCCGCATCGGGCTCTGCGCTGACAGTGTGGAGCCTGCTTGGGATATTCTTCTCTGCCCCTCCCCTTCTCTCGCTGTCTCTCTCTCAAAAATAAATAAATAAACTTTTTTTTTTTTTTTTTTTTTTTTTAAGCACTGTTTGGATAACTCTAACACTTGCTGTTCCAGCAGAGGCTAAAACTCCAACCTCCTTATTCTGGGACCACACCATGTAATGTCTAGCCAGTCATGGGCACACTATGGTGCCTCATCAGCTCACTTGCTGAAAGTGACAGTAAATTTAAAACCACCTTGACATGGCAGAGAGCTGAAGCAGAGGAGCCACGGTGTGGAAACATATCCACCAACTACCACGGGGTTGCTGGTAGCATCCCCACTTTAACGGCCTTCTTCTACAGGGAAGGCAGTAAACACCTACATCTCTTGCCCAGCATATAATGCATTCCAGGAATACTCTCCTGCATAACCCACCCAGCTGTATTTTTAAGGGCAGAGGGCAAGAGTAATTTTAATACTGGATCCTAAGGAAAAAGTAGAGATAAGGAGAAAAAAAGTGTCACTTTGATATTTAAAAGAAAAAAAAAACGCACTTATGTCACCCCTAAAAGTGATCTGCAAGGAAAAGATAAAGAGCACTCAAGAGCCTTTCATTATAATCCCTCTATACCCATCCAGCATTTCCTGCCTCTGTGTCTCCTACTCTTCCTCTCTCTCACCCATGCCGAAAAGCAAACCCCCTTTTGAAGACACTTAGACTCCACCAGGTGCGGGGCGGGAGGGGGGATGTGCATGAGGCTGGCTCCTCTGTCTCCTCTTCGTACAATACCTGGAGACTATGAGAGTGTCACTCACACACTCACTGGCTTTCCACCTGCAGCAACAGCTCTTCTAAGGGCCTGGATGGCAGCCAGAGGGCAGCACAGAGGAAACTCAAAAAATTCAAGCACAGTCCACACCCTTCACTTAGCCTCCTGGGGAGACTTTCCCCCTTTTCTACCAGGTCAAATTCCACCCAGTGTTCAGGGCCCACATTAAATGCTTACTCCTCCAGGGAGACTTCCTTCATTTTCTCCATATCTGTCTCCAACCCCACCAAAACTAACATCTCTCTCCTTCAATGACCACAAATCCCTGAATCAGAGGTGCAATCTAAATATGATGACTCTCGGGGCACTGGGTGGTTCAGTCGGTTAAGCATACGACTCTCGATTTCAGCACAGGTCATGATCGCACAGTTCGTGAGTTCGAGCCCTACATGGGGCTTTGTGCTGACAGCGCAGAGCCTGCTTGGGATTGTCTCTCTCTCCCCCTGCCCCTCCCGCACTCATGCTGTCTCCTTCTCTCTCAAAATAAACAAATCACTTTAAAAAAAATCAAATAAGTATCATAACTCTTATCAGGGAGATTTCTAGTCCAGGCAATTCTCTCTCCAGCAAGAGTTACCTGCATAAACTTTCACCAGCCCCACTCCCCTCCGCGAAAAGATCTCTCAAGAGGGCAGAGACCGGGTCTAGCTCTGGTTGAATTCATTGTGTATCGAGATAAAACCTGTCTAAAGAAAGAATTAATACAAGTATATAGATAATTATCATACAGGAAAGACTCTATTAAAGACAAAGAAGGCAGGAGGAAATGAAAGATTCCAGGCTGAGAGCTAGGCAAGGCCGTGCCGGATGTTTACTGAAGACCTTCTCACACAGAACAACGCATTACCTTAAAAAATGGAGGCAGCTAACAGTAACTGAGCATAAACCGTAAGTCGGGCAGAGCCATAAACATTTTCCAGGTATTCACTCTTGGGGTCCTCAAACTAACCTTGGAGGTAGGCAGCGTTTTCACCTCTAAATAAAGGGAGGAGGAAAAGGGGGTGCAGAGAGCTCACGCAAGTCGACAGGGGAAACAGAAGAACTGGCCTCAGCAATCAGTAGAGAGGCTCCAGCAGCGAATGTGCTGGACCATCACGCTCCACTACTTCTGCAGAAGACTGCCAGCATCCCACCCAAAGGAGGCGGGATGTGGTACTTTCTACAACCCAAGGGAGGGATTTCTGCAAAAGGGCCCAAGAAATGGCATCATGGGAGTAAAGGCAAATGTACGCAGAAACACCACATTCTAGACGTCATAGGAAGATGACCCTCTTGGGATTTTGAGAGAGAAGACTCAAGCCACTGGTCGGGCTGCAGCCTTTTCTCCTGGACCAGACTCTGCCAACTGGGACTTGCTCAATCCATGCCGTGAGCAGTGAGGCTGAACTTCCGGTAGCACTATTGTTTTGTGAGTGACAGAAACAGGGTTGTTACCTTGACTGTGAACATTGGAAATGCTTTCTGATGATCTGACCAGCGTTTGCCTTCTAGAAAAGGTTAAAGGCCTTTTAGTGAAGGACTGGATGCGAAAAATCGAACTTAAATGGTGAAAGAGAGCATCTTGTGGCCAATCTTAATGATACTTAATTCTCAGATGAGGAATTCTGTAGTAAACAACCTCTTGATTCTGTGCAAAACATTTTTAATTTCATGCCCTGCTAATCACACAGCTGTTAAATTTCCCTTCCCATCAGTTGTAAAAAAATAAATAGATAATAATTGTAATAATAATTTAAGAAACAGTTGGGCATCAAACAAAATTTGAACCCTAATGAATTTTCCCATCTGGAATTAATAATGGAGTGGATGGTGAAATTGCCTGGATTCAGTTGATGTAAAGTTATATTACATTATTAAAAGTATCAAAATGTAATGCTCCAAACATCAAACGTTTCTAATATGCCAGCCACAGAATAGAAAGCCTACCTCACATTCTCAGGCAAGCCGGGTACTTGAGGTTTCGTTCCAACAGATTTTAACAACCCCTTTCCTTTCACTGTGACCTTCTCTCCTCTCGGCCACAAAGGCATGATATACATATGAGTACTGACCTGCCTTGGCATTAGACACTTGATGGTCCAGAGCCCAGAGAAGAGAAAGCAGTGCCTTCGTGTTGCAAACACATCAATCTAATCAATACAAGGAAATTAAAAAGCTGCCATTAACGCTGCAGGTCAAAACACAAGCTAAGAAGTAAACGATGGAAGGGAAAGGTTTTAAAGTATTTGGGGACAAGAGAAAGAGGTGGCCCAAAGAAGCAGGGAAGTAGGGAGTAAGCCAATGTTGCAGGAAAGAGGACAATGACCCGGAAAGAAACCTCAAACCCAGAAGTTGCAAAAGGGAACATCCAGTAAAGAAGGAGGTGACACATGTACTAAAAGAAATAAGTATAGTCAGATGGACCAGACTACCAGCAGGAGATCTGCAAAGAAGATATTCTCAAGTTTCTGTGCAGTGACTCTTTTCCCATAGCCCTGGCAATAAAACACGATAGGAAATGCCTAGAGCAGTAACGCACCGTCTCTTCATCTGGCTTGTTCAGACCTAAAAAGTTCATTCAACAAATTCCTTTCAGCTCTTAAAGGTGTGCTCAAACGCCACTTCCTTCAGGAAGCTTCTCCCCCATTCCACACCCACCAGAACCCTCCTCCGGGCTCCCACGGCATGCTGCCTATACCTCTTCTTTGTCACCTACATGGATTAGCTTGGTAAAACTGGACCTCCCACTGGATTGTAAACTCTGTGAAGGAAGAAATTACATACAACCCCACTCCCAGTCCTCAGTGCCAGGTCTAGGTTTGGCATAGCAAGCATTGAAGGGATGGATATGCTTTCTCAAGGAAACCAAGGAGAGAACACTTCCTTTTTAGGTCTTCTCATTAGAGAAAACAGAAATTAAATGATTTAGCAATTTACCCACTAGCGATTCCCCTACAAACCCCTAGAAATGACAACCACTATCAATATTCCCTTGCTCTTCTCAAGTTTACACGAGAAGCTCAGAACATGAACACAATTTTCGTAACTGTTACCATAGTCCACAGGAAGCAAAAAGTACAGTATAAAGGTACGGTGCTTTTCTGTCCTGAGCACAGGCTCACAACTGTTGGTGTGAGAATCATTTCCAGGAACCTAAGGTGCTTTCTCAAAATCTCAGGGTCCCTTCAGCCCCACCCTCCAGTCTGCATTTCATTGAAAACAACAGCATTTCCTTCATGCCTCATCATTAATGATAAAGTGGATGAGTCAACTCTACAAAACAAAACAGCACCAATAATCTACAATGAATGTCACTGCACTTGGACAGCAATTTATATATTCACTATCTCATTTCATCTTTTCTATGAGCTTCTGTCGCAAGAGGAAATGGGACAATTACTTTAGAGATGAGGAAACTCAACTCCACAAGGTATGATTTGTCCCCAAAACACAAAGCTCATGGAGGCTATGACAAGATGTGAGCTCAGGATTCATGATTCAAGACGCCCCTTCCAAAGTTGTGTTCATTTATACAAAGTCGTCTGTCTTATCTAAAGTGTTGATGGCACCACAAGTCAGTAACGGAGCCCCTGAGACTTACATGCATGAAAAGTTACCTGATTCAGATAAAGAAGGAGATGGGTTTTACGAAGATACAAAAGAAGGAGAAAGAGAAAGAGACAGTAAAAAAAGAAACCACTACGGGTGAAGACAGTCAGTTAAATTTCCTGGAGAACAGGGGTCTTGAACTGTACTTAAAAGGCGTGCTAATGAAAATGAGCCCACAAACCGACAGTTTCAGAATCATCCAGAAGCTCGTCAGAAATACACATTCTCCCACACTATGCTCTCAGACCCACTGGACCATCATCTCTGAGAGTGAGGTGCCCCAAGTGATTCCAGCACAGGCCAGACTTGAAAAGGGTTGCTTGAAAGTTCTGACAGGACCTCATAAATGAGAAGGTAACAGGTAGGTTCCAGGAGTTGGGAAATGACATTAATAAGAAGGAGGCCCAGAATCTAGAGAACTCAAAATACGTCAGCAAAGCAGATCTAGGACGATGGGCTGGAGAGGCAGCGTCCCCTGCGGGACTGGGTCTAAAAAGTTTCCCTATAGTCCTGCCGTGGAGAACGCTGAATGCAGGCAAGGAAGGCAGTGTAAGCACGTGGGCTCTACAGTCGCTCAGACCCAAGTACCGAACCTTGAGAGAAATGGCGCACACACAAAGAACAGGATCGTCATGCAACTCAAGACAACGGGTCACGTGTGGCACAGAGGCTGTTCAGAGGAGAACCTCCTTTACGACCTGGAGGAACCCAAATTCACCAGACAGACAAGGAGGTAAAGGAACATGGCAAAGATTCAAGACATAAAACATGATCTACCTCAGCACAAGTGAGGTGCCCTGGGATTCAGCATCCTCCCGTGGAAAAGCAGAGATTAATAATCCTGACCTAGTCCGATTGTGGAGGGGATTAAGTGAAGTAATTTTATGCAACCGCTCCTCATGAAAGGCCCGGGACAGTGTCGACACTCAATAGAGCCTTCCCTTCCCTCTCAAGCTAATGCCTGGGAGGAAGAAGGAAATAGGCACAGAGCCCTCTCTGGGGCCAGTTGGTGAACTGCTGGCACCGAGGCTGTTTTCTCAAAAAATGTTCACAAGGCAGCCTGCTAGGGGAGTTCCTGTGGTTGGTAACCAACACACTTCTGCACATTCCATTTGAAGACCTCAGGCTCCCTCACTTCCTGCTTCTCACTCTTACTTTTCAGAGGGGCTGCATGTTCTCAAGTTTATCTTGAGCACAGCTTTCTTTCTAAATGACACGTCATTTCTACAGGCAAAAGTGCTCCAACTTCTTCTTTCAGATGGGACTCTCGGCCGCCCCGAAAATGGATCTAGCTCTAGTCTCAGATGATCTTTTCTTGGCCAATGGACACGATGGCTGGGGGTCTCCTGAAGTACGCCTGCTAGGGGATGTTGACTAGGGTTGCTCAAAGGCAAAAACAAAGTTCCAGAGTCAAAGGAGAGCAAGCTGCATGTTGTCCCAGAGGGTTCCCTAAAAGCAGCTAATGTACATTGTCAATACCTAAGAGGGCGCCAGAGTATGAGGTATTCTGCAGGTTGATGCGACCACTCTTTTTAGAGTGATGTCAACCTGGGCTAGTATTGATGGACCACGCATAAGAAAATGACTCAAAGGATGATATGGGTAAGGCAGGGATCACCCACCTGCCTACAGTCACCTCCCAGAAAGAATGTGAGGCTGCTCTAGTGTTTTTTGCTATGTTTTATCATCTTCCCATTCAATACCCTACTCACTGTTTCTCGCCCTCCCTCCAACGCACAGGATCCTCTAACCTCATCAACATTTGGTGAACGAACACCTTCTTTTCCACCACACTGCACGCTGGTACCTTGATTCTATCACTCCTTCCACTTGCTTACAAAGCATCTCCCTTGACCAAAATCCCACTCATTCAAGGCTTACCCAAATGTCACTTCCCCCACGAAGCCTTCCTTAATCCCTCGCCCTCCACCCAAGTTGGAAGGAGTGTTTTTTTCCTTCTCTGAACTTCCTCGCCAAGGTTCTGCTTTTTACTTTAAAGTATAGCTATCTGTGTACTGTGTCACCTTCACCGGGTGGTTAATACTTCGCACCTATCATCTTGTGTCAGCCTCGCAACATGCTAGGAGACAGAATAGGCAAGTATAATTATACTCACTGCACGGAGACAATACGGCTTAGTGGTGAAGAGAGCAGCTTCTGGAGACAGACTACCTGAGTTCCAGTTCTGCCTTTCCCTCTTATGAACACGTGACCTGGAAGCAAGTTGTGTTAAGTCTCTGGTGTTCAATTTTCCCTCTGTGAAATGGGAGAAGTAACAGTAACTTCCTCAGAGAGTGCTTGTGAGGATTGAGTGAGTTAATAATGCGAAGTGCTCAGAATAATACCTAACTCAATAAGCATTAAGTAAAAGTCCCAGGGAGTTCAGAAGTGGCCAGGTCAGAATTTTCCAGATTTCTGTCATGTGTCTTCCCTCCGTAATGCTACCTTTCAGTATTGCTCATCCATTGAGCAAGTATTTATTGAGCTCATAGATGAGCCAGGCATGAGTGTAGGCAACTGGGAAACAAAGACAAGGCTCTGAAGTCAAGGTCCTTAAGCTCTACCAAAGAGAAAAAAAGGGGCAGAAAGGAGTCAATGCAAAAGTAAGATAAGTAAACGGACAAGACAGGTGAGTGTTTTTGTTTTGGTTCACCCTCGTGTCACCTCCCCCCATCCTGACAACCCGGTACAGTATTCCACAGTGACAAAACGATGCAGAGAATGCTTCCTGCCGGATATGAAACTGTATTTCTAGAGCTCAACGTGTGTTCAGAACGTTTTGCCTCATCTCACCAGTTTCTTCAGGGCATGAGCCAGGAATCACTCCGGGGCTTTTCCCTCATTATCTTAGACACGTATTTTGGGTCATCCCTCCCCTCTCATCCAAATAAACCCAGGTGCATCCCCGGGGGCTGATATGTGACTCAGTACAAGAACATTCTGTCTTGGCACTCTGCTGCTGCTTCTGGACTCACACTGTTTGCATGAGATTTATTACCAGAGGGGCATTTCACTACAAGAAAGTGTCATGCACAGAACTGTAGACTTGACCACTGTCTCCCTTCAGGATTCCAGCTATTAAAAGAGTTAAATCAAACTAATCCCATAAACTGATTGCTGAGAAACTTTGAACATAATGTTTCTGCATCTTGCAAAATAGCCATTCTTCCTCTCTGCCATCTTTAGGACATGTTTTTCGTTTTGTTTTGTTTTATTTTATTTTGTTTTGTTTTGTTGTTTTCATCTAGGAGAAATATTTTCTCCAATTTAATTGTATTATGCTCATACTTCAAGGCTTTTCTACAGTGTTACTGAGTCATGCGCCCTAGTCATTTGTCATTCTTACAGTCTCTGCCTGATTTGCTAATTCACAACTTTGTATCTTCCTCCCATACCATTCTAGGGGAAATATCCAGGCGTATGCACACCTTCCTCCCCACACTAGCTAAAACTCTCCAGCTTAAAGAGTAGCATTCATGGGGCGCCTGGGTGGCTCTGTCGGTTAAACGTCTGACTTCAGCTCAGGTCATGATCTTGTGGTTTGTGAGTTCAAGCCCCCGTGTTGGGCTCTGTGCTGATAGTTCAGAGCCTGGAGCCTGCTTCAGATCCTGTGTCTTCCTCTCACTCTCTGTCTCTCGGTCTCTCTCTCAAAAATAAATTTAAAAAAAATTTCAAAACAGTAATATTCATGTCCTTGACCAGAAGCCGATGAAATACTTGCAAACATTCTATACCTTCCTCTGCCTGTACTTATTGTAAATCATGGTCTTTCCTGACCCGAAAACTGCTGACTTGGAAAGTCAGTCTATTAAGGCAAGAAAGATGTAAGAATTAAATGCAAACACCAATGTGACCTCAGTTAGTGGCCCTTCCCTCGAATCTGTGCCATTGAAAGAACTTCCACGCAGGCTTCCTGAATGCACAGGTGGAGCCCGATACCAGAGTGGCCAACATCTGTTGATGTGTTTCTCCACCAAAACCTCTTGGGAAATGAGCCACAGAGTCCAAGAATGCTGAGTCCAATCCAGCTTGTGGACTGGGTGTCAGCTGGTAGGCAAACTGGTTATGCAAGCAATGGAAACTTTTACTTAAGCGAAATAGTATAGAAAACTAAATTAAAACAAATCTCAAGAGTGCAGCTACTCAAGGTAGAAAGGCCCAGGGTCCTCCTCGCTCACCCTGTACCCCAGGATCTGAGGCCAAATACCCACTCAGGACCCTGGGGTTCCTTGAAGCATAGATTAAAAATTCGCTGATATAATCTAATTTCAACCTTAACAATTCTCCAGGGAAACTGAGGGCCAAAGATAAAGCGCAGCTCATAGACATAGAGCTACCAAGTATCACAGCCATCAGCATCTTGAGAGAAATCATACTCTCTTTTCCAAAACATAAAACATTTATTTTTTAAATGTGTGTTAATTTTTGAGAGACAGACAGAGAGAGTGTGAGCAGGGAGGGGCAGAGAGAGGGAGAGAGAAAGAGAGACAGAGAAAGAGACAGAGAGAGAAAGAACCCAAGCAGGCTCCACAACGTCAGCACAGAGGCCGAGCTTGAACCCACGAACCGTGAGATGGCGACCTGAGCCGAAATCAAGAGTCAGACACTTAACCAACTGAGCCACCCCAGGCGCCCCCCAAAACATAAAACATTTATGATCGATGATTCTGCCCTTTCAACAGGATGTAGAAGTTGGTATAATCATTGTGCCAAGCAAAATTTAAAAATGCATCCAAGGTGAAAGAGTGGGCAACAGCAAATAAGGACACCTAAATTATACCTTGGGGCTCCCAACTTCTGGAAACACAAAACATCCATTCTCCCAGTTTCAAGTAATGGTTCTGCAGTGAAAACAACAAAGTGACAGTAGCCGGATTTTTTTTTAGCCACTATACATAAATGTGTCAGGCACAAAATCAAACCGCTCAAAAATAATGTGAAATCCAGTCAGTTTCAAGTACAGAAAAACACAGCATTTGTGAGGTGTGGGAGACACGTAACCTAAATGTGCTCCTTGGGTTAGTGACTTGAACTAGGAATTCAGTAAGAGAAGTGTGAGGAGCCTACAAAAGCGAACACTGAGCAAAAACATTGTGAGACACATTTGATATAATAGTCACATGACTAACAAACTGTCACATCAAACTTTCCTGCAATGTGGGAACACTTTGACACTTCATATTTTTAAAAACTGACATTTTGATTCATTACTGTAAATAGCACTTTGGGTTAAATATTGTGACAAGGAACAGATCATATATATATGTACATATACATGCACTCTATATATTACATGTGTATATTTTTCCTAGCTCTGTTACATTTGGAAATATATGAAACCTTTTCTTACAGTAACAGTTTGGGCCAGCGTGTAAACAGGCTACTGCACTCCTAAACCACCCCTTTTTCTTGTTAAGTAGGCAGATGGACAATGTTTCTTCACTCCACATAAAGCCAATGAAGCAGAGGGGTTTCAAGAGTAATAGGATGCCTTCTAAAGAGACTCCAAATAAGCCTGTCAATCCCAAGCAAAGGATGTTATCAAGGTTGTTTTAATTACCTGCACCTGAATTCACAAAACCGTTCTTGCAAACATGCAGAAAACATTTCTCTTGCCTTCAGAGTGGTCCTAATCTGCTTAAAGACAGACACAGACCTATGCAACTCTAAAGCAAGGTCAACTGCCTCAAACGTACGAGACGGAAAGACAGAGTCCTGCTTTTTTTGTTTTTCTTTTTTCCTTTTATTTATTTAGAGTGCATTATTTATAGTAAATCACATGTTCTCTTAGCCATTGTTCAGAGTAAAGTGACTCAATGGAATTAAAGTATGGGCATCCATGGGGACCAAAAATTTTTAGAAAGATTGCAAGAATACTCAGATACCCAAGACAAACTTTCTCCTCAAAGAAAATATAGTGTTTGATTTCCATCTAACACCAAACAATACAATTGTCTAACTTCTTAACTTTACCTACAACGCTAAAACAAAAGGTAAAATATTTATCTCCCTGAACATTCAAGTTTAAATTTCAATTTTTCCTTTGGTAATTCCAAAGTTATTATGCACTTTCAAAGTATAGACAACTTTATAAAAAGACCATAAGATAATCACACACACACACACACACACACACACACACACACAATACAGAAATAGATTTCACAAACATATTTGTCTTATATATTCAGCTTTCTCTCTGGACATGATACTATTATTATTCAACTCATCCTCCTCCTTAAACACCTAGAAAGTTAGATATGAAAAGGAAACATGATATATGTCAGATATTACACTCACTACAAATAAGCCTTGCCTCTATTCTGAAATTTAAATTAGGCGAAGTTGTTCTTCCTGACCACATACATAAATTATTTATGTATTTCAGAAAGGATGCAGAATGTTATCAATCCAATTCATCCAAATCCTACAGAAGTTAGGAAAGCATAATGGATATCATGTAATGAATATGTCAAATGTTGACAGGAACCTAGAAAACAACAATATCAACCAAAATCCTGGCTTTCACCACAGCATCCAAAATCCTTACATCCTTCTTTTATAACCGAAAATAGTGGTCTAACTTTGTTCTCTGCTAAATTAGTCAATTCATTTAGTGCAGAAGACCATTCGTCCCCCTATCCTGTATGTATCCAAATGTATTAAAAGTTTAAAAACTCTTACACACTAAAGTTTATCTCAAACTAAACAAATTAAAGAATATACAAGTGCACCATTTTTCCCTGGCTTACTGAAAAAAAAAAATCAGCTACGATGTTGTCCAAAGCACTGTAACAATCACTGTTTGAACACGAGGTCTCGTAATTATTTTCCCAAACTCTTAAGGGGGTAGGTTGCAACCTTAAAAGGTTGGAGACTCCACCATAGAAGGCTGAACCACTGTCTATGAAACAAAGCCCCTCCACAAGTAGTGGGGAAGAGCAGAATGGAATGTTACATTATTTGAAGACAGAAGGCCTAGATTCAAATCAAGTCTCTACCATTTATTACTTGAAGTGAGTCTGAGCTGGTTCCTTGACTCGTTTCGTCATTGCAGAACGAGGATAACACTGGACAGCATACTGGGTTTTATGGAAATTAAGACCATACAAGAAGTCATACAGAATCCAAGTTGGTGAGAACACTGTTCCCCAAACTCATCATTTGCCAACTTTCATTGCCAACTAAGAAAACTTGGAAGAGGTCAATGTGAATTCAACCAAGTTCAACTCAACAAAAATTTACTGTATGCTCATCATAGTGACTTGGATCCGTGTCAGGTGCCATATTTGAAAGGCAAGGGGGAGGGAGGGCAGGAGGGAGAGGAAGAGAGACGAAAAAAAGAAAGGGAGAAAAATCGCTTCTATCCCCTAGGCCCCTGTAATCTTGTGGAAAAGACAGCATTTCACATGCAAACTACCTTAAGAATATTTCACACTACATAATCAAGTACCCACCAAGAAAGGACAGTGCTGACAATGTCTCTCATGGTAGTCTCATGTGAGGTCCTATGAGAGGTCAGGAAAGGGTTCAGAGCAATAGAGACCATGACATGATTGTCCCCTGCCCCTTTAAGCATCTACCTGCCATGACCTCATCTGTGGCATCTGATAGGAAAGTGTCTCTGCCGATGGGCACTGCTGAGTGGCACCTCAGGCATTCACTCCGGGGTATCTGTCAGCCAACACTTTCTGTAACTCCCCACCATTTCCTCATTCCTTCCTCTGAATGGAGTTCCTCTCCCAGTTCAACTCCTCTGCCCATCCTTAGGGACAGTGACGTCCCCAGGCCTGGCTCATCTCCATCCACAGCCCTCGGGCAGGGGACGTGTGGCACAGTCGGAACAGGAGAAATCAGGAGATCCAAGTTCCCATCCCTTGTCCCTACTGCACTCTGTAACCTTGAGCAAGTCACTGCCACTCAGTGGGCCTTAGTATCCTCACCCAGCAAATGAGTGGAGGATATTGAAAAGCCCTTCCTACTCCCAAGCGTTCAATGTCTGTGTCCTGACCTACAGCTTCCAACAGTTTCCAAGTGACAACTGGGGCTCACCAGTCACACAGCGTCTGAAGAGGCACTGACATGACCACATCGACGGTTTCTATTGTGGGGAAGGTCAGGGGCTCCTTCAGAAAATAGCTGATCTAAACAGAGCCCAAGGACTGTCATGGCAACACTTCTCACAAGCTGCCAGAGGTAGGGAGGAAAAGCAGCCAATGTGCGTGTGCAGCTGCCTCTTTTCAGAACAGCACTCAAACCTCGTTAATATCATCTTGCTTAATACCGAATCCCATAGATCATAAGCTATTTTTACTATGTATTTAACAGATCTGTGTCTCATCTTCCCTGCCAGCATTTTCACAGTCCAGTACAGAGAACTCTGCTATTGGAGAGCCTACGGAACCTCGGGCTGCCCAGGGTTAACTCAGAAGAAGGAGAGATGGGGAAAAGGAAAGCGAGCAGGGGGAAGAAATATAGAGTCAGAGGATTGCAGGTTTGGGGAAACGAAGGAGGAAGATGTAATAAGAGCAAGTAGGAGCCAATAAGGCCAACAGTCATGTGTGAGACACGAGTCTGGATCTCCCAAGACTCCGCTATGTACTTAGGAGAACACAGGCCCTCCCACCCCAGTCTTGCTCAGTCTTGATCACAAGCGCCTCCCCAGCACAGTGTGCTCATCAGAGCTTCTAAGGAGGGGCTTTTGCTAAATATCCCGTTTGCAACTGTCTCCCTCACGCGGAGTGTAAATTCTAGCTTACGACGACAGACCGAGCTAACGGAGGTGAAAGCACCTGTCACAAAGACTGCCACATAACAGATACCCAGGAAACGTCCGCTTGTTTCTCTCTGCTCCACACAGCCATAGTGCTGTGTGTACCGTCTTTATTCCTAAAGGTCTTCAGAGAAAGGAGGAACCCAGCCAAGGCCTGAGTGGTGAGCAGGAACTCAAGGCGTAACCTTCCCTCTCCTGCTTGGTCATACGGGGGCGCCCTTCTCAGACCTACTGCTGACTGGGCAGATAAAGTATGGTCAGTCATTTCTTCCCTGGGAGAGGGCTCTAGGCAGTTGTTGGGTCCCTTTCTGAAATTCTGTAAGCCTCCAAGTGTCATGGCCATCTTAAACACAAGCAACACAGAATGGGGAAAACTGTTGAAGAATATAGTTACAGGTTTCTTTATTGAGCACGATGTATAAGGCACTACCAGGAGTTGACGGGAATTTGGAGAAGCAGAACGCAGTCCTGAGATTCAGAAGCCTTATAATATGTGTACAGGAGGGGCAGAGGATGGGTGTGAGGAAACATGAAAAGATGGCAATAGAAAATAGGGTTTCATTATAACACAGTCCAAGGCTAAGAAGGTGTATGTCAGAGCCAAGAGGTAGAGAAAGAAAGCTTCCGTAAAAGGTAGGATACGAGCTGTCCTTTAAGCAGGAGAGCAGGGCCCACACAGGCAAAATGGCGGGAGGTGACATTTTATAGGAGCTGGTCCTATGCAGGAGAAGGGTCAGCAGTGTCTTATATGGTCCCATGTCTTATTCGTTTTATGTCTCAGATCATTTGATCAGTCTATGTTTGATGCATTAAAGGCCAGAATAGGGGTGCCCAGGTGGCTTAGTCAGTTAAGTGTCCCACTTTGGCTCACGTCATGATCTCAGGGTTCGCAGGTTTGAGTCCCACGTCGGGCTCTGTGCTGACAGCTCGGAGCCTAGAGCCTGCTTCAGATTCTGTGTGTGTGTCTCTCTCCCCCCCACCCCACTCTCTCTCTCTCTCTTTCAAATATAAGCATCAAAAAAGTTTTAAAGGTGAGATTAATAATGGTCACCTCCACCCGTCCCTCATCATGATGCCATGTGGGGTAGTAGGAAGATGGCCCTGTCCCACTGACTCTATCAGCTGTCAGGGTCGAGCTCAATGGCTTATCTGGCTCCACGATAGGAGATCTTACATAATTCCAGTTGGAGTTGAAGCTTCTTGACAGCCATCTTGTCCAATGCTCACGTTTTGCAGATGGGTAGACACAGTCCCACCAAAACAGAAGTGATTTCTCTTGAGTGAAGATTTCTGTTAGCCATTTCCTGTTCTCTGGACATGGCTGGTAGTCACCTGCTTCTGGGTCTTGCCTGACAGAGGCTTCCCCTCCACTTCCTGTAACATCCCATCCAAGTCCATTTAACCATCTTTTAAAGCGGACTCCAATCCAGTTTCTACAAGAAACCCCCAGGTAGAAAGACGCCTTCAAAATTCTCTCACTCACAAAGTGTAATTACTGAGCTCACACATCACACTGAGTCTTGGTTGGCCCTGACTCAAACTCACCTCCACATCCCTGCTACCTCCCTTCTTCAATTTCTTAGCAACCCACCCTGCTCGGTAGGTGCTATGTAAATGCTTATTAAGCCAGGCTGGTCTGCAACCTCAGTTTTTCTGACACTCAGCCAAGAACCTTCTCAAACATATCATGCAGCATCTGATCATTCCAAGTCTAGAAGTATGCAATCCCCAGAGCAGCGAAAATAGTTTCAACCTCTTCCAAATCCATCAAGCTATTTACCAGACTGACTACGTAGCAGGAGACAGGAGACATAAAGGAAAGGAGAGGAGGGGCAAAGGTCATGGACTACAAATTGGATAAACAGCCGTGCCTGTGAGCCGAGGAGCACGGGCATCACCATCCCGACGTCACAGGGAAGAACCCTGCAATGCAGAGATTCAATGGCTGACCCAGGTCTCCTCCAGAGTCCCCAGTCGGAGCAAGGAGATCCAGCCCTACGGTCTAAAAGGGTACTGTTTTCACCACTGTGCAAAAGCATCAGGTGGACAGTCTCGACACGCAGCCATCAGCTGGGCCGACCCCTTGATTCTACAGCAGAGCATGGGGTACATCTGGGGAAGCCACCTTTGGCAGAGGCTTCGAAACAGGTGGCGCTCAACTAGCAAAGTCAGTGAAATCATGGCAGGAAAATTGGGAGGCAGAGCTGTGTAACTCCAGAGGCAACCCAAGGCACACATCAGATGGGAATTTTTAAAAATCTCGTTAAACACACGAGGACTCGGATGCCAGCACACAGAGTGATGGCCCCAGCCAGGCAGCAAAGGCACATTGGCACTGTGTAATTTGTCCATTCACCAATATGCTTCCCGAAAAACACCCATATGCTTTCTTTTCGCTTCCATATGCTTTTTTAGCAAGGAAACTAAAATATTTCATTAGTTTTGAGTAATTAATAATTACTTATTTCACAATACTCACCCTCATTAAAAAACGAAAATAACTGATTAAGCTACAGGATCCTGGCTTTCGACTCAAGCTTTTTTTTATTATTATTATTTTTTTTTAATTCCTCCCCTCTAGGAATTGAGTAATAGAGTAAAACAGCCAGTGTGGAAACATTCGCACTATGGGGGGAAGGAGAATTCTCATCCGCACGGCCCAGCGTTCCTCCTGACTGAGACATCATGGTTTAATGAAAAGAACATGGACTTTGTGAGCAGAAAGATCTGGGATCCAATCCCAGTTTGACCCCTGTGAGTCGTACTGCTGAGGAAATGAAGGGCGTTGAAAAGATAAAGGCTGCTGGATTCCTTCAACCCAGTTTTCCGTTATTCCCAGGGAGCAACTTCACAGGCTTCCCTCCCACCATCACAAGGCATGGGTAAGGCATGCCCCGGGAAGGCTGGCAGTGTGCCAGTAGCTGGCACCAGGCCATGGCCAATAGCCTTGACATTGATCTCAGGCACAAAACAATGCTTCTCAAACTCTAATGAGCAAAGGAACTACCTGGGGATCTTGTTAAAATGCAGATTCTGATTCAGGAAGTCTGGAGTGTGGCCTAAAGTCTGCATTTCGAACAAGCTCCTAGGTGATGTTGAAGTTCCTGGTCTTCAGACCAAACCCTGAGAAGCAAGGACCTAAAAAGTACCATGATGAAATCAGGAAATAGAGTCTGTAGGAACAGGACAACCATGCCTGTCTCTTCAGCTATGACGAGGATTATCAATGACATTAACAATATGCCTCTGTGTACTGAACTTGTCCTCACAACAGTCCTGTCGGTGGGGCATGATTTCCATTTTACAGACAACAAAACCGAGACCCAAAGAAATCAGGTAACGTATTCAAGATCACACAACGAGTTCCGCAGGATTCCCAATCCCAGTATACCAAGCCTATCTGTTGTGTTCTGTTGTGTGAGTGCTAGCCAATAGAAGACAGAAAATTCAGGTAGATCCCCCCGCAGAGGTTGGTAGGAAGTCTGGTTTTTATTCTGCCTCCGTTTCCCCATGAGAGAGGTGAAGGCATTGCCCCTGATCATCTCGGAGGCCTCTTCCACCTCTGACACCAGCTTTCGCTCTCATGGCTCCCACGTACATTCACAGTGCCTCACCGAGCGCGATGCATTAGCTTCACGCATGTGGCAGACATTACATCTTGGCACGATCCAGGTTCTGGCTGCTCACATCTGCACTTGTGCTGATCCGTGCACGGTCAGAAGTCTATCTCTGTTTAAAAATCCCACGCTCAGTATACCAGGGAGCAAACAACCAACGGATTCCCCAAAGCATTGACATTCCAATTCAGTTGATGACCAGCTCACAGGTATCAGGGCGCTAGGACTTTAATCTCTCTTGGTCTCCTCCTCGCTTCACTTACAAAAATTAAGAAACCGAGACCACTAGCCTGATTGAAGTTTGAAGAAAAAGGAAAAAAAAAATGAGTGATTTAGAATACATTTTATACAACTGTCCAAAATTTCTTAGTCTGCCTGCAGCTGCCAGATAAGCACTTAATTAATAAATTATCATATAATGACTCAGGATATATGATCTTGTCCCTCTCTGAACTCCCACAGCACACATTCGCTGCACTCCTTTGGGGCCCATTCACCATTTTCTACCAGGGATTGCTACGGTTTATGCAATTTTCATTGTCCCTATTCATATTCAGTATGGTTTCTGGAGGTAATCACATATGTAGGACCAGATCTGGATTTAAATCCAGACTTTGCTATTTATTAGCTGTATGCTTAGGCAAATTATCAACCACTCTGAGCTCAGTCTCTGTACGTGAAAAATGGAAAAAAAAGTAATTTTTTTGTTTTGTTTTGGGAGATTAAATGAAATAATATACTAAAATGGCTATCATGTGCTGATTCTGGGTTAAAATTAATGTGTGTGAGTGAGCAAGTGAGTGAGTGTGTGAGTGAGTAAAGCTAGCAGAACAGCGGTTTCAATATTAAAATATCACTCAACAGTTTAGCACATTTAAATGTCCAGGGTCACACTCACAAATGAGGTGGAAACTCAGAGTAGAACTATAGGTGAACTACGGAAAAGTCCAACAGCAACAGGAAATGTATGTTAGCCAAACATCGAAGAACATCTTTTGCTTAACCTAGAACCTCCATCGGCATTCAGAAGGTCTACAAACCTCCTAAAAGTATAGACAGCATTCTCTGAAGATGTGCATTTTCTAATTATTTCAAAGATTCCCCTCAGTTTTTAAATATTCCATAATCTTCTTCCCTCTACTCCCGCCCCGTGCCTCACACACAGGCACCACACACAAATTAAAAACTACTGCCTTAGGCAAGTCCCTTGACAAAATCAAAGAGACTTGTCAACTGAGGGGGGAAAAAGATGTATTTAATTTTTAAAAGGCTGAGAGATGCAAGGGCACTGTTTAGAACCTCCACGGGCAGTAGAAGTTACGGTAACGGGCATTCCAAAGCACACAGAGACGCTTCTGAATTCAAGGCCTGGCTCAGCTGCGAACTTGCCATGGGGCCTTAGACTAAACAGAGACCCATGAAAATCAGGAACGAGAGAAGCTTTGACATCATCTCTTGCACCCCTCCTTCTCTTCCCATCACAGAGATGGAGAAACTGAGGTTCAAGGGAAGGTCATGGCTTCACCAGAGTCAAAGCACATTGATGAGAGCCGGAATGAACTTCAGACTCAGTAAAATGATTTCCACACTCTGTATTTCAGTATTAGGAGGTCCAAGATAAGTGTTTAGATCCAGTGGCTTCTAAATTATCTTCTCAATGATGGATAATTACTACTCTCTTCTCTGGACCTGGAAATCTCATGAAGACATGAGTTTGGTTTTGGCAAAGATCATTCCAGCTGCTTCTCAGGCCCAGCCCAGTCCCATAAGAACAAAGCAGAGAGAAAGTCTGAAAGAATGAGAGACGCTGCTATTAATCTTGTGTAGCACTACACCTGGGAATTACAGGCCTTGAACTAGATTTCACTGTGTTGGCTATTACTCTCCTGTCCTCTTGCTTATCAATCCTTCATCCGTCTTCCCTTTATTAATGTTCCCAACTATGCACAGTAAACAGCCAGCTAGGAGCTCATCCCCAGCTTCCTATAATTCACTGGATCAAAAAAGGGCAGGAGGCGGGTGGAGGAAACAGTGGTGATGTCAGGGTCAAGTAATCTTTTACAGGAAAGATTGCAGGGGAATCCATAGTCTCCTAATAAAAAACAGTCAGCAGAAGCCAGCCAGAATTCTCTACTCCATTGCCCCAAGGAATTAACAAAGATGCCTGGAATCCATTTTTGCTTTAAAAGCATCTTGCATCCCTGCATTGACACTGAGACGGGTTTTGCCCAAAAGACATTGGCCCTTTAAATATTGGGAACAGAAAGGACAGTTTATAGAAAGAGACAGCTCTCCTGAAACAGAGCTACAACTATGGAGTCAGAAGAAAAGTTCTAGATCAAGATCTGCCACTAATATCTCAGACAAATCGGACTCCCTCCCTGACCACAAATCTCAGTCTCTGAAAGGAGGGAATCTGGCTCGATTGGTTCTTAAAGTCCCCTCTGGCTTTGACATTCTGACCTCTCCTTACAGGTCAATGACTCAACCTGGAAAAGTCAACAACAGAAGAGGAACCCATCAACATAACCAGGGGATAAGTGTCCTAGACCCTCTAGAAATGAGACCCAGATTATGGAGTAGAAAAACAAGAAGGAAGATGGATTTTTGTTTCTCTTTTCTAACCAGAAACTGAACGTTGCTGGCGGTAAGGGATGATCCGTGCATAAACACTCTATCATGGTATACACAGAATTTAAATCATAAACTGCTCTTCTGGTACGTTAAAGAACCAAGGATAATAGAGATACTGACTTCCCAGCACTGGCTCCGTAGCAGAGTCATAAGACTTTCCTATGACTTTGGAAAAATGACAGGAGGAGAAAGAAAAGACTGGCTAAGAAACAAAATCACAGACAATAGGACATTTGACTAGAAGTAATGCCATGATCAACTGGTCCAACTCCATCTGTTGTTAGATGCTGAAATGGACCCCTGGAGAGGGAAAGTGACTTGCCAAGGTGACACAGCCAGAGCTGGGATTAGAATTAGATTCTCATGACTTCTGCTTCACACAACATAACATAAAACACATGGCTTCACTCCCCCAAACAATGCAATTCTATCCAGGTAACTAAGAAAATCATCTCATGTATTATAATATCACTGCCTCTTCCTCCACCTCAAAAAAGCAGTAACTGATTAATTTAATTTAAGGTACAGGAGGGCTGTTTCCATCAAATTATAATCAACAATTCACTCTAGCAATATAGACAAGTCCATGATAATTAATTCAGTATTATTCATCCTTGCTAATGAATCACCCGGTGGAAAACAAGGATAATCAACGGCCTACAGGAGGCCAGAAGCCTATTCTCGTTCAAGTACAGATCTTGCCTATTGAAGAACACTGGGTATCAGCTCTAAATAGTAAACAGGGTGCAGGGTTTCAGATTCCATGAAGCGCAGCTTTAAATAGATTTGGTTTGGAAGTGGAACAGGGAACACACCACAGCCAGTGGATCAACGTTGAAAGCGGAGAAAAACAATGATTACGCTCATTAAGTGGGTACCTGTTGACACATCTACTGTCAAGTCTAATTATTTACTTAAACTGTTATTCTTTCTTCATTACTGCCACCGATACCAATTATTACCACCAGATTATTTTAAATTTCTGCAGCGTGCCCTGAGAATATGTCCTTCTCTACCCTCCAAAGGTTATTTGAGCAGTTTTTATCTTTCCCTTCTCACACCCATCCCGAGCTCCAAAATACAGAGGATGGATGGAGCAGATATAGGTAAAAGTCGCCTTTCTTGAGAGCAATTGTTTCTTAACCTTTCAAGGCTTGTTTAAACTCCTATTTGTAGTTTCAAGATGGGTTCAGTGCAGAAGGGGGACACACAGCCACTTTTCAAAGCTTACTCTATTAATATTTAACAACTGGTATTTGGAGAAAAGTTAATGAACTGCAGCTTCTACATGAACAACTCAGACCTCTTCCTAACAGAGCTACCAAAACTTTGATATTACATGCCTACAGAACATTCTTTTCTAACATATTTATCCACGAAAGTACAGGAAATATATTGGAACGGAATTTTTGCAGGAGTATTTTATGGACTAGAGAGGGACCAAAAGATGGGCAGGAGCCATTCATGTATTTTTGGCCACTACAGAGGTTTTTTTTGTTTTCTAATTTTTTAATGTTTATTTATTTTTGAGAGAGATAGAGAGAGATACAGTACAAGCAGGGGAGGGGCAGAGAGAGAGACACACACAGAATCCGAAGCAGCCTCCAGGCTCAGAGCTGTCAGCACAGAACCCGAAGCGGGGCTTGAATCCACGGACAGTGAGATCATGACCAGAGCCGAGGTCAGATGCTTAACCGACTGAGCCACCCAGGCGCCCCCACTACTGTTTTTTTTTGTAACCATCTCTTTTGTAGGAATGAGAATAAAATCTAAACAAGTGGCTGCCATTCTGATCTAATTATAGAGGAGTTTCACAGGCTGTGCGTCACCCACCTTGTTTATACATGACATGTTCTTATTTGATGTGTGTGAATATTAGCTTTAAAAACCATATTAATGAAAAAAACATGTTAATGTAATACCATCATTTCCACTCAATTCTAAACTGTTAAGTCCTACATATATGGGGCACAGCAAGAGACTTTAATGTTTTCAAAGGTCTCTGTAACTAAAGTCATGTTTAAGTTCAAGATCATAGAAATAACATACCAACACAATTACTGAAATATTCAGCAAAACAAATGTTTACAGTACTTTAAATGCTGGTATAAAATCTTCTACAAAGTTGCTACAGTGCAGGGTCTGTAGTTAGGCCCACCGTATTGACTGTGTCACCTCTTTTTGGCGCAAGTCTTCTCATAGATGACATCGAATACAGCAGACCTAGCTGAGAAGTGCAGTTATGAGCTGGTTAGCCGCAAAAGAAAACTCACATCTTGCACATTTTGCAACTATCGTGCTTCCTTTGAATTTTTTTTCTGGCCTCTGTTTTCTTGACAAACTCAATGCAAATAACACTCTTTTGCCAAAAGTCTATCTCCTTCACACAGGTCCCCCAGAACAGTGGCATCTGGATACTATGGGTCCTGAGTTTCAAAAACCTCTAACTCACTTGATGTATTGTTAGGATTTTGTTGTCATCGTCATAGCCTTGGATTATGTCATTTTGAGATCTTTCTGGGGAAGCTGAGAGATGCCCCCACCAAGTAGAGTTTGATCCCTTCAAAGCCAGGTAGCATGGCAACATAGGGTAATGAAAAATTCAGCCAGTCAAGGGCTCGGAAACTGGAGAGAAGCCGTCCTGCCACATGCTAGCTGGGGACACCAAAAGAGAGTAGATAAGAACACACCATATCATGGACACGTAAACAATTGTTAAGTCTGAGTCTTCTGCGTTGCCCAGATCTTTGTGCTAGGACTTGAAAGAGAAAATTAGTGGTGCCTGGCTGGCTCAGTTGGTTGAGCGGCCAACTTTGGCTCAGGTCATGATCTCATAGTTCGAGAGTTCGAGCCCCGCGTTAGGCTCTATGCTGACAGCTCGAAGCCTGGAGCCTGCTTCAGATACCCTTTCTTTCTTCCCCTGCTTATGCTCTGTCTCTCTCTCTCTCTCTCCAAAATAAAAACATACATTAAAAACTTAAAAAAAAAAGAAGAAAGGGAAAATTAAATCAAAAAAAGATAAAAGGATGGCAGTTCATTGCTTTGGCCATTTTTCAGGTTTTGGTGCTCGGGAAATACTTTTGTATTTCTTCCGTTGGGAGTAAAATCAACTGTAAACATTATTGGATAACTTGCCCATTAGCAATTCTTAAATACGAAGATGCCTATCCTCTCTTACCTCAGATAACTAGCTCTTCAAACGGTCAGTGGACACGAGGTTCAGCAAACTGCTATGCTAGCGTCTGTAAATAAAATAGGTAAATGTTACTCTTAGGTACTACGCTATATGTATCATTAATAATCATAAACTCTTCTATCTATATAGCAGTTTCTTGTTTTGCAAAACATTTTCACATTTGTCATCTCATTTCACTCCATAACAACCCAGTGAAGAAGCAGGAAGAGAATCATCTGCTCACTTCACAGGTGAGGATACAGAAGCTCCAGGAGGAACAGAGAGAAGGAGAAGGGAACTAACATATTTCTCATGATTAACTTCACACACATACAGGGAATGAGTATCACTATGTTCATTTTACAGATGTGGGAACCGAAGTTCAGGAAAGGCAGGTAACTTGCCCAAGACTACACAGTATAGTATACAGCAGGGTATGAGTTTGGACTTTCTGGGCTCCACCTGTTGGCCCAGTGATCTTTCCTTTATATCTTAGTCTGTCCCGGGCTATTAGGTTGGGAAAACACAAACTCACTGACTTTATCCAGTAGGTTGGGGGGAGGAGGGAATAATAAAATGAAACCAGCTATTTGATTGACATGAGAAAGCAGCAAAAACACATGGGATTTAGAGCCAGTCAGACTTGTCTTCCTCTTAACAATGTCCTTGGGCAAGTTACTTACACTCTCTGAGTGTCAATTTCCTCATATGTAAATGGGGCTTATAATATCTACTTCATAGCCAAACCTCAGTTCAACTTTTTGGGGAAGATTTTCCTCCATTATTTCCTATCTGTAGATAATGGAAAGTGATGGTGTACAAAACATTAATATTTCCTCATGTGAGCCCATGTTTATCTGATCAAAGGACAATGTGATAAACACACAATACTAGAGAATACCTGAGGGGGGAGAATTGCTTTGATCCGTACGCCTAGTTCTAAAGCACCTCAATATTAACTATGTGTATCTCACATGGCCTCACCCCAACAACAACAAAGAATATGTGTTTCCAAAGACAACACTTGAAAATTGAAAAATGAAGTGTCCCCTCAAGCCCAAGAAGCAAGAGATACGGCCTTAGGTGAAAGACCTCAGGTAAATCTCAAGTAATTTTAAAGCTTGTGCCTTTGTACCTAAAGTTTGCCCCTTAGGTTCAGAGAGATGAAGCTTCCAACAGAAGACCAAGGGAACTGAATACAGTGGACAGATTTACTGAGAAGTAGGAGACTTCTGGGAAGTTTTATTCATCTATCCCATTTTCATATAGGACTCAAATAAGATTAAGAGTAGGACATGGCTGATAGGATACTCTGCAAGAAATTCTTGTCATAAGCCACCCAAATCAAAACATTAATCATCTTTGTGACCAACTTTATCAACAAGGAAACCAAACTTTAAAGATCGTATGGTTAATATGGAGCAGGTAAAAATGCAACCTCAAATTCTGATACCAAAACCAGTAAGGACCCTTCTATTACATGATGCAGCCTCCCACTTGGGAGCATATACCATCTAAAAGTCGATTGTCAAAGCATCAAAACACATTTAGTATTGAGTCCTGCTTCCTTTGCAAGTGAAAGGAGACAGAGAAGACTTCACATCTGTGGTCTAACCAGAAGGTGACACATTACTAAGCTGGGGCAAAAGAAGTGTTCAATGCAGGGTTACCATGAAGACTTTCTCAGCTCTCCCCAGGGCAGTTTCAGAGATGCAACCTTCTTGGCAAACTGTCAAAACACAAGCCACAGAAACAACAGAAGCCAGTGCCCCTGAATTCTCTCTCGTCAATAAGTCTCATGTTAAACAGTAGAAAAGCTGAAGCCTCCTAGCTAAGAAATTCACCGGCCCTCTTCACATGGTTGAATGTCATGTGTCCTCAGTAAACTCATGGGTATTACCTAATGCAATGGAGTTCTCCACTAGACCCATAAAGACATCTTGGACAAATGACAAACCCCACTCTAGCATGTTGCTAATAAACTCAGTTATCCTTAGTTGCCTCTGTATTTATGACCGCTGACCGAGACCCTGGCAGTCTGTACCCTTGGTCAAACCACCCATCCTCTCTCAAGAAAAACGTTCTCATTTTCAGAAGCAATTTCAACCCAAAATAAAGAAACTTGTATACTCACTATTTAATTTACAGAAATCAACCTATTAATTAAATATATACAAAAGCAAGACTCACCAGGCCTATTTGGAGCTGGTATAGAATAATTGATAATTTACACTCTATTTCAGGAAAACCAGCGGAGGGCAAATGAAGCCCATGAAGAAGAAAGAGAGGAAAAAAACATGGTGGGGAATAAGGAACAAAGGCAGAAAGGAATGGAAGGTTGTGAGAAATGAAGAGAGCAGAGACAACCATTCCAATAGGTTTTTCACAAACCACGGTACCTTCTAAACCGAAACCTGCACCCAGGACAATTTTTAAGCAACACAATCCAAGAAAGATGAACTTAACCTTACAAACACAACCAACTGACATCAGAATCACTGTACCCAATGTAAAGATACCTCTTAATACTTGATATTTTACAAGTGCTATAGGACCAATGAACATAATATGACAGAGCCTTGTAAAACCCTGAACTAAGAAAATTAATGCAATTAATAGGTAACTTGCTAGCTCTGTGTTCGCAGATATCCTTTCTGATTACGTGAGTGTTGTTCTGAAAAGAAGAGCTGAATGAGAATTGAGCTCCTGGGTTCTGCTCTTAGCACTCTAATCCCCAAGTCTTTTGAATTAGAAATTGTATAAAATGGCTTTCTTTTTTTTTTTTTTTTTTCCCACTCTTCATAGGTCTTGACCACAGTTATCCCTAAACCACTTACTTGTGAAAAGGCCAAAAATTATTTTGTCTGGATTTTGTGCATTTGCCTAAGTTTTAGGTAGTGGTAGCGGTGGGGTGAAAGGATCGGTAAGATCTCTTTAAATGAAATTATTTCCTTGTTTAAACTAAATCGTATACTAGATTTGCCTCCATTAAACAATGTCATAATCTCTAACATGATCATTAGGAATTCTATCTCTGAAAACAACTGAAATGTTAGACCAGGCCAAAGGCATTAAGTAACAAACACTGAAAGGTTTCTACTCCCATCATCAGATCAGGTACAAAGAGCATTTTTAAATGCACTCCAGCACATTTTTAAATGCACTCTCTCACCCGCCACCCTAAGATACTTATCAAGAATACAACATATTCCATGGCTTATGAATGATTTGGTTGTCTCATTAAAGTAATGTTTGCCAGTATTTAATTGCTTCCCTCCCTGATTTTAATTTCCTCACCTGTCAGCATCTATCAGAGGCACTGAGATCTTCTGACATCCTGGCTGATTGTGTTGAAATTAATCAGATTTTTAAAAACTAAATTGCTTTGGCCTAAAGGTAATGCTCAGCTTCTTAATGTGATATTTATAAGGGTTCTATCAATGGAACTTATAATCTAGAAATTAAATGACAGGCTTTAGGAATCCTAAGGAAAAATATAAGTGGCTTACACATTTCCAGCAGTGGACTTCAGAAGGTCAGTACTTTAAAAAAAAAAATCAATCAACAAGTGTTTACTGAACACATAGCACTTGCCTGCAGTCACTTTTGGGCTAAACGGGAGACAGTGAGACATGAAGCTACCTTAGAAAGCTTGGAGAAACAGGTAAAAATTAAGTTGAGCTCATTTCGACTGAAGTCGCTGACAATCTGGTCAATCAAAAGGTGCATTTTGTGTGTACGATTGTGACCAGCTACATACATTATGCCTTCACAAAGATTAATGATTTTATTCTTCATCTCAATCCAGTGAGGTGGAGTTAGTGTCAATGTTAGTAATAGCAGCAATATTCCCATATGACAAGTAACAAAGCTGAGGCACAGAGTGGTAGAGGGACACAGTCCTAGACGTCTCGTTATGGGCAGACCTGGTCATGTGATCTAGAGAAAATCAGAAAATACAGCATGATCATCTTGGAATAAAAAGAGAAAAATTCTTTGCAAATCCTCCACACGTAATTATTCAATGATAATTCTTGTGCTCTTATCTATCAGTGGCAGTGCTTAAGACACTCAGGAAACCCACAAGCATAAGCTGTTCTATAAGAAGTAAATGAAATGAAGGATTGAGAAATACTTTGTAATGTATCATATTATCATGAGATTATTTTTTCTGTATATGTGTTACTATTGCTATGGTGGAATGTGGAAATAGGCATCCTTGTGGTAATTAGGTCCCAATAGCAAACCTGTAATATCATCACATCTATCTTTCAGTTATTCTGTTGGTTGTAAGACCCCTAAAAGAAACGGAAGTATGAAAAACATTGGATGCATACAATTGGAGGGAAGAAGAGAGTCAAGGGTAACACAAGCAGTTGGGTTTCACACAACTGGCTTAATAACCAAACACAATCTAAACCCTTGTAGAGGTCTTATCTTCCCAGGGGACTTTAAGACCCTTACTCAGACTTTAAGTACGCCCCCTGCTGTGAAGCTTTTCCCAATCTAGAAAGGTTTGGGGAAGCAGCCCATCTCATAATGCCTGGATCCATATCTAAATCACTCAAGTTAATATACTCTCTTATCATTTTTATTGATTGTGTGCCTTGAGGAGAGAAATCTTTGTCTAATTCAGTTTCTTGAACCTCAAATCCAGAATCTGATCTTGAGTACTCAAGAATATGTTCCACGAATGAATGCATGAATACATAAAAACAGAGTTTTATGTAATTCCTAGAGCACCTAGCTCAATGCGTATCATAGAAGTGTTCAGTAAATGTTGTTTGAATTGACATTAATTGGACATTTAATTTAAAAAATGTATTATTCAACTGAGTAACCCTAACAGCTACTGAGTAAAGGCTTCAATGAGGAGTTAAGTAACATGCAATGACCCAGTCATCATTAACCCATTAAAGGGTGAACAAATGTTTTCCACAAGAGGAATAATAAAAGCTGAATATACATGTAAAGATGTAGGCAACAGTTGAGAAAATTCATGTAGATAAAAACAGTATTTGTCAAAAAAATGTTAAGGTCTAGACAAACTTGCAAAATAAAAGGGGACATGAATCAAGAAGAAATAGGGTTTTTTTTTGTTTTGTTATTTTAGGATTGTAGGTATGAATAAAATCTAAAAAGAAAGAACTGGAGAAAGATACGTAGAGAGAGAGGGAGAAATTCTTAAAATAATGAATTCTAAAAATCATGTCATGTATATAAAAAAGAAAAAGAAATCACTGGAAACAATCAACAAAACTCAAAGACAGCCTACTGACTGGGAGAAGATATTTGCAAATGGCATATCCAATACAGGGTTAGAATCTAAAATATACGAAGAACTTGTATCAACACCAAATAAACCCAAACAATCCAATTAAAAAATGGGCAGGAAACGTGAACAACCATTTCTCCAAAGAAGACACACAGATGGCCAACAGACACATGAAAAGATGCTCCACATCACTCAATGTCAGGGAAATGCAAATCAAGACTGCAATGAGATAGCATGTCACACGAGTCAGAATGGCTGAAATCAAAAACACAAGAAACAAGTGTTGGTGAGGATGTGGAGAAAAAGGAACCCTTTTGCACTGTTGGTGGGAAAGCACACTGGTGCAGCCACTGTGGAAAACAGTAAAAAGGTTCCTCAAAAAATTAAAAATAGAATTATCATATGATCCAATAACTCCACTACTGGTTATTTACCCAAAGAATACAAAAGCACTAATTTGAAAAGATATATGCACCCCTATGGTTATTGCAGCATTATTTACAATAGCCAAATTATGAAAGTAGCCCAAGTGTCTATAGATATATGAATGGATAAAGACAAGGTGGTACATACACGCATACATATATACACCCAAAAGCATATTGTTTGGTCACAAAAAAAGAACAAAATCTTGCCATCTGCAACAACATGCATGGATCTAGAGAGGATAATGCTGAGTGAAGTAAGCGATTCAGAGAAAGACAAATACCATATCATCTCACTCACCTGTGAAATGGAAGAACTAAAACAAATGAACAGAGAAAAAAAGAGACACACCAGGAACAAGAAACAGACTCTTAACTACACAGAACGAATAGAGGGTTACCAGAGGGAGGGGCTTTGGGGGATGGGTGAAACAGGTGAACGGAATTAAGAGCACACTTACCATGATGAGCACTGAGTAATGTATAGAATTGTTGAATCACTGTATTGTACACATGAAACTAACACTGTAGGTTAACTATACTGGGATAAAAATTTTTTTTAACCATTGGAAAGATCAAAGACAAAAAGTTAATCAAGGTAAAAGTAGTATTTATTAAACACACTGTGTTTCTGTAACTGAGCTAAACATTTTGCATACTTTACTCCTTAAAAATATTGTCAGAAGTCATTACTATATCCATTTTGCCTCTGAATAAACCAAAGCTCAGAACAATTAACTAATCTGATTGAGTTCACCCACCTAGTAAGTTATGGTACTAGAATTTATATCCTAGCTATTTTTCATTAATTATTGATGTACAGTTGATACACAGTGTTACATTAGTCCCAAGGTCACAACATAGTGATTAGACAACTCTATAAATCATGCTAACACGTAGCTACCACTTGTCGCCATGCAATGCTATTACAACACCATTGACTATATCCCCTATGGAGATCCTATCTCTCAGACCCACACACTCATTCTGTTTCCAGTATGTAACAAAGAAGCGCACCTAAAAGAGAACTTCAGAGGTGAATGGCATGGCAGAAATCTAGAAAGTGATGTGAACACAGGGATGGGATAAAGGCTATAAGCATCCAAACCTGTTTAAATCCTAAGATAGAGGTAGCAAGAAAGGAAGGGGATGGAGGGATTATAGCTACCCTCGAGAACCTGGGGACTGACGGTTCATGCACGTTACGCTTGTGCAAAATATGCAATGCTAGAACTCTTAGGGCTGAAACAGTGAAAACTCCAGTTCCTGAGCAATGGAGAGGAGAACTTTAAAGTGATGGGCATTGAGGAGGGCACCTGTTGGGATGAGCACTGGGTGTTGTATGGAAACCAATTTGACAATAAATTTCATAGTAAAAAAATAAAAATAAATAAAAATAAATAAAAATTGAAAAAAAAAATAAAATGAAATGAAATATAAAATAAAATAAATAAAATAAAATAATAAAATAAAATAATAAAATAAAATAAAATAAAATAATAAAAAACATGAAGCTGCCCAGCAGTAGAACAAACTGCTTCACAAAGAATTGGAAGTGCCCAAGTACAGGCTCAATGGCCATCTGTCAGGGAAGGCATGCGTAACATCCTGGCAGTGGGAGGGAGTCAGCATTAGAAGATGGGCCACTGCAGCTCTGCGTTTCAGAGATTTAGCTGCCCAATGCTGAGAGACAAACAACAGCTCCAAGCTCCAGATACAAATTTGAAGAATGGCCTTTGAAGAAGAGACCCCGGGGTAAAAATAGCATCCATGCAGCACACCCATGGGGCAGCGAGGATATGCCAAGCATGAGACAGTCCCCACGCTCAAGAAGTTCAGACAAGGCAGAAAACGCATTTCGAAAAGTTAAAAAAGAACTGCTGGGAGGCAGTTTGGGAGCCTCATAAATGGCTAGACAAAGCCATAACCAGAAGTCTCAGAAAGAAAGAGGAAAAGCTAAACGGTTCACAGGAAACTAAGTTTTACGGAAAGAAAAGAAGTCATCGAAGGCTTAAGTTTAGGGAAGAGCTGATTCACAGAAGTAAGCAAAGGTCAAAGCAGATCTCACTTTTGGGTAATCAAAACAGACATGGAGGAAGAAGCAGAAGAATGTTAGAAAACAAAGTTAAAAAAAACCAAAAGCTCACCGGTGGGAGAGAGCAATGAGATGTTGGGTGAGGAATAGGAAAGAAAAAAATGAGATCGTTCAAAAGAACATTCAACATATTTGAAAATGAGAGAACAATCCATTTGAGAGTGTGCAAGCCTACTTTCACAGTCTGCCAGATTCATTCACTTTCAAACACTGCAACCTGTCTAAACCCGACCCCCCAAAAGCTACTCGAGACAGGAGAGAGTTATTGAAGAGAAAACATGATGTCTGGGTCCGGTTCAATGGCCTGTCTCGGCAACCGTCATTACAATTTCAGGCTGAGCAGTTTTTATTGAAGAAAACAGATCGCATAAAATATTAACACAAGCAAAAGCAAAGGTAAAGGGCAATTTGTATTGGACGACCTCCCTCCCACAGGAAGGAAAAAAAAAATAAGGGAGAGAATTTTATTAGAAAAGTGGGGAGGCAGGAGGTGGTCCCGTAAGATGACTTCTCTGTGACAGTGAGGATCATGGGTATGTAGGCAGTTTCCTTTGCTGTGACTGCCAGCTAATCCAGGTAAAGAAGGAAGTGGCCGCTTCAGCCCAAACTCCCGGAGTCTTTTTTTTCCCCCACAAAGCTGGGATTCTAAACCAGAAAATGGACAAGCACTCAACTGCTCCTTCAACTTCTCTCAGGTCTTGCCAAAGACAAAACCTGTTCTGTTTAAAAAGGCAGCAGTGGTCACTATTGAAAAGCAGGAGAGTGAGCAGCGGTGCGGTGGTGAGCACAGAGTGTGGAAAATATGCAAAAGGTTTAATAAACACACCGAAAAAATATATGGAAATCTTCCCAAATAAATACAATAATGATATACCTTTGACATCGCATATTCACAAAAGAAATTCAGAAACATCTACCTTGAGATCCCGGAGACTGGTACAGGAACTCAAAAGAAAAAATGGGAACACACTAACACCTGGATTCTTGCCCCAGCTCAGCCGCTAACCAGCGCAGCGGTCCCGGTTAGGTCGCTTTCAGCTCCGCTCGCCTAAAAAAGCCAAAAGACAGGATTAGATCAGTGGCTCTCAACGCGCATGGTGCATCTTTTTCACAGTGTTGACATCTGCGTCAACGGTGCGAAAGCAATCAAGAGTGGGGCGGGGTGGGGGGACATGGCCAGAGTCTTCACAGGAATCAAGCAGTGGCACCAAAATGTCCTTACAGCTGCTTCACTTTTCACCACCAGGTACCCACAGTCAAGGGAACACGGGGCTCGTTTCATTTAAAACTGTCCTCCATGCATTAAAAGTTAATTTTATTAAACTCAATCCTTGAACACATATCTTTTTAATATTCCATGTGACAAAATAGAAAGGAGGCAAGAACATCTTCTGCTGAATCCCAAACCACAATGGTTGTCTCCAAGAAAGGCACTTGTGTGACTGCTGGAATCGAGGGCTGAGCTAACGGCTCGTTGCACAGAACATCATTTTTTTTTAATTTTTTTTAACGTGTATTCATTTTTAGGGACAGAGAGAAACAGAGCATGAGTGAGGAAGGGACAAGGAGAGAGGGAGACACAGAATCCGAAGCAGGCTACAGGCTCTGAGCCATCAGCACAGATCCTGATGCGGGGCTCGAACCCACGAACTGCGAGATCATGACCTGAGCCGAAGTCGGACGCTCAGCCGACTGAGCCACCCAGGTGCCCCAACATCATTTTTATTTGAAAGAATGACTGACAAATTGTGGTCATTCAGACTTGGTGATGACAAACATAAACCAAGAGAGCCTATCATTTCAAGGAAAACAATTAAAGTTATCTGTTGCCAGTGATAAAAATCAGTTTTCAAGTGAAAATTAGAACTTCAAAAACCCTGCATCTGCTATTGTATACTTGACATATTCCTAATAATTAAAATATGTTTTTGATGAAAGCAGTGGCGATATTAACGAATGGGATTTTTTTGTTGTTGTTACGGAATGAAACTTATCGATATTTGAAAGATATGCATAACTCAGTGAACCCGTATTTTCCAAATGAGCAATCTATGGTGCTACACAGAGGTGCGGAGCGATTCAAACTGAGTAGAAGACCAATGAATTTTAATATAACAGAGTATAAAGAAATTTATTGATACGATTTCAGGTTTCACATTAGGAAACCACCACTTGTCAAGTTTTAGTGTAGTATTAAAAAAAAAAAAGAAAATCCACAATTATGTCCTTTTTAACTTCCTTTTCCAATCCTTTTTATAAATAATTTCTGGATTTTCTTCCTAAACTTTACTCAAAGCATATATTTGTGACAAACTGCCATTTTTCTCACTACTTTTTTTGTGTGTCTTTTGGAAAATGTACTTATTTTCATACAGCTTTCTTTAAAATCTTTTTTGTATTTCTGTTTTAATTTCTTTTTTAGGATGTTTCTTTCTTTCTTTGGAGAAAAAGAGAGAGAGAGAGCACGTGAGCAGGGAAGAGGGGCAGAGGGAAAGAGAGAGAATCCTAAGCTCAGCGTGGAGTCTGATGTAGGGCAAAATCCCACAACAGTGAGATCATGACCTGAGCTGAAATTAAGAGTCAGAGACTCAACTGACTGAGCCACCCAGAGGCCCCAGCTTTAATTTCTAAGATGAATATCCTTACTATCACTCACATAAGGAAAAACTCATTCTGAGGAGTGTAGAGAGGTCCTGAGACCAAACCACCGCACTTAGATGGGACTTATATATGCTACCTTCCTGCCCAGTACCCATCTTCTTTGGTTCTAAACCATTAGGGAAGACAAAGAGTGGCTCAGCTCTACTTTCAGACCCTGCTATCTGTTTACCTTTATGTAGAGGCCACTTCAGTGAACATTTGGACACATGAAACATCTGTACGACTTCGCCATGGAGTAGGCCATTTGTTAGTAACAAATACTGATTGTGAGCTTTCCATGGGGCAGGCACTGGTTAATAGAGCCCTTAGATCAAAATCCAGATTCTACTACTATTTGAGGTACGTATACTCTTTTTTTTTATTATTATTCATTTTGGGAGAGAAAGAGCACAAGCAGGAGAGGGGGAAGAGGGAGAGTGAGAGAGGATCTTAAGCAGGATCCACAATCAGCACAGAGCCCGACACGTGGCTCGATCCCATGACCCTATGATCATGACCTAAGCTGAAGTCAAAAGTCGGATGCTCAACCGACTGAGCCCCCAGGTGCCCCTCAGTATGCTCTTGGTCAAAATACAGAATCTCTCTAAACCTGTTTTTTTTTTTTTAATGTTTATTTATTTTTGAGAGACAGAGAGAGAGAGACAGAGAGAGACAGAGAGACAGAGCATGAGTGGGAGAGGAGCACAGAGGGAGACACAGAATCTGAAACAGGCTCCAGGCTCTGAGCTGTCAGCACAGAGCCCGACGCGGGGCTCGAACTCACCAGCCGTGAGATCATGACCTGAGCTTAAGTCGGACATTTAAACAGCTGAGCCACCCAGGTGCCCCTACACCTGTTTTGTTTTGTTTTGTTTATGTGAAATAAGAATGGCAATAGACCTACATCTGAAGATTATTGTGTAGTTCCACTGAAATGATCCGTTAAAAACCTTACTATACTCAATGCCTAGCATACAGTAAAAACTCAAGAAATCTTACCCATTGTTATTACAACTAACATGTCTCCCATCGCTTCTCGGCCTTTTGGCTAAGATCAAGTGTACAACTAACATGTCTCTTACCATTCTTTGCCATGTACATGAAAGAAATAAAAACAATTTAACCATACAGGGACTCAAAATCTATCTCACTTGCTGATACATTCAGCTCCATGAAAACTCAGAGGCAGAAGTATCCAGGAGTCCTTGTTTCTCATCCCAAAAGTAAAAAAGAAAAAAAAAAAAAATCTGTGGCCAGGAATGGAAACGGGGTTATAATAAAGACCAGGCACCGCACCGGTTTCCAAACTTTCTACGGTCAAGAGAGCAAGCAGTTCAACCCCAATGTCATTCTCAGCACTACAGTGAAAGGTCCAAAGACAGGAAGTGAGAATCCAAACTTAGTCCCTGATCAGACAAGAGATGAGATTTTTACTTTTCCTTTGTTTCCACAAAAAGTCATATTCATTTCATCTCTTTACCCCATGTAAAACCCAGCAGGAAAAAGGCTGGGGAAAAATAAGGATGCTTGTCAATCCGAGGTCAAACCAAAAGAAAAAGAGATGCCCTCATGCTGCTAAGAAAAGATTGCATGTAGGAGAGAGGAGGTACTTAATAAAGCGATTTCAATTAAAAATATAATCTGAAGGAACAGACACATGCACGCTTACCTACAATTTCTTTAAAAAGATATAAAGGAATTAATCATTAAACTAGTTACACTGGTGAGGCTCAATTTCATTTTTAAAGAAAAATAAAACAGGATGCCACTTTTATTTTACTTTCTTCCATCAACTCTACATACAACCACTCAAGTGTCAGTATCTTACTAGCCTGATAAGACTTTTAAGTGCTGATTTAATAGAATGATGTAAGTTATGCTTCCAGAATAATGTATAGAAACGATTATGCCCCCTTAACAGCACTTGGATCTTCAATCAGGAAATTCAATTTTAGCTGCAAAACTATGTTTTGGCAAAAGTGCAATTGAACTCAGTGTACTTGTCACATTTCTAAATATACTCCGGTCACCATGACAACAAGGGAGACTGATGGATCGCTTAAAAGAGTACGGTATATTTAATTGTCAGCATTTTAAACTGACTCAGAAAAATGCTGTGTGATAGGGTCTACTCACCATGGTTACTGCCGGCTGAGTCCATAATAATAAAAGGCTCACATACGCACATCGACAGCGTGCGCGCAAAGAACGTAAAAATCATTAGGCCCTGTATTTCCAACCACGCTACGCACCAAACTTAAGGCTTTCGCAAGGACTTGTTCTTATTAAGGTACCACTCAAGAACCCCACTCCCAGATTGTCAGCATTTGCGTCTGTACCCCAGGCCGCGATAGCAAATCCCAACGCGAATTCCAAAGGCTGCTCCCTCTCTTAATCTAAAGATAAAAATGAACGTAAGGCTATTTTCTCCTGGAATGGGGGATGAGATACTCTTTCTCTCTCCTTCCATGTGGACTTGTTTCCCATTGACAATCTTCTGGGGTCCATACATATCCCAAATAACCATTTCCGGAGCACCACTCCTATGCCTGTGCGCGTCAATCTTCTACAGGCTGGGAACAGAATGGCAACAAATAGATACCGCTCCCCCATTTGGGGAGCTGACACCCTAAGAAAGGAGGAAGACAAAGATACAAGTAATCCATGAAAGAGAAAGAAATAGTCCAAATGAACTGATCCATTAGAGTGCACTACATACAGAGCCTAGCATATAGTAAGCACTCAGCAAATCACCCTCCTCATTATTATACCAAAGATATTTCTCACCAAAAGAGTTTGCAATATACAAAAGGTAAACACAGGCATAGTGACCATGCTTTCAGAGAACCATAAGTGTTGTAGAGAACTTAAAACAAGATAATAGGAAAAAGCAATGGGGAGGGGACAGGTGTGCTACTTTAGCTGTAGGTTAAGGAAGATCTCTTCAGGGAGATGACATCTGTACTGAGCCTAGAATGAAGACTCCAAGTCAGCCATATGCAGAATCAGAAGAAGGTCAAGTGAGAACAAGCTTGGCTTATACACGGGATAGAAGGGAAGTCAGTGTGTCTTTAGCTTACTGAGTAAAGTGATGATGGAGTGACAGATAAGGGAAGCCCAACTCACATTGCCTTGCAGGCCACTGAAAGGTCTTCTGAATGTTTCTAGATACCATGGAAGTCACTCTGTGGCAGGGGGTGAGATATGATCCAAGTAACAATTTCATAAGATCTCTTCACATGGTAGGGAGAAGGGCAACAAAGGGAAATCATAAAAGTATCATGACCATTTCAGAGAGTCTATTGTCATAGTCCAAATAATGGGTGGTGACTTGGCTTGAGTCACTATTCTCCTACCCCAGTGCTTTTCTGCAGCCCCATGCTTACCCTCTCGACTACCACTTGCAAGAGAGGCACGAAGAGCAATCAGAAACAGGAAATATTCCAGGGGCAGAACACACACACGTTGGCTAAGCAGGTACTTTGAGCAGATGAGTTGGATGAAGGCCCTACAGCATGACCGCATATGTGTCCTGTGATTCAGCAGGTCTGGAGGGCGGGGGAGGGGGCTCGCGATGCAATATTTCCAACAAGCCTCAGGGCCCGGTGGTGGTGCCGCAGGCCCAGGAACCACACTCTAGAACCAGGGTTCTAAGGGAGGCTGGAGACGGGAACACCAGGATAGCAGGAGGCAATGAGAGCTTGGCTCAGGGTAATAATAACAGGTGGAATAGGGAAGAAGGGAAAAATCCCAAGAGAAGTAGCAACAAAGCTACAATCCAAGACTTGGCAAGAGATAACGCATGGAAAATGAAAAAGAAGATGGTGGAATTGATGTGGAGCTTTCTTTCATTGTACTGTTCACTGTGCAGCATTTCCATCTGTCTAGTGAAACCGCTATCACAATGAATACTTCCTGTGGCCACAAGTCTATCCCTGTAAGACAGGGCCAAGGAAATGATTGTGGCGACAGATAATAATAAGAACAATAACAACAACAATCCCCATCCTTGACTGAGAGCTCCTTCTGTGCCAGGCACATTATAGCACGCACGATCTCCAGTTCTGACAACAACCCTATTCCTCCCTCACAGATGTCAAATGTGACATCCAGACACATTATGTAGCTCGCCCAGAGTCACTCCTGCTTCAGCCGGATTCAAACACCAGAACGGACTGTAAGATCCGTTTCCTTCACCCCCATGGTGCCTATGAAGTTGAACCTAGGGGAGAATCACATGCCCACGGGAAGCATCCGTCCTCAAAGTCAGGGTTCCCTTAGGCTCGGACTAAGTCTCAAGACTGCAAGTGGCAAAAGTTGATTCATGGACTCTAGAATCATAAGAATAAAGTATACAAAGTCGAGTGGCTGGTCTGTAACAGAACCGTGACTCATTTCATAGGCTCAGAACACAAACGTGGCTTGAGTATTTTTATGCTCCCGCTCAGACTCACTGTTCTGTACCCCTACTCCAGAGGGCCTTCCTTGTCCCCGTTCTTGCCTTCTCAGCTTTATTCTGCTTTTTCTTTACAACTTTGTCTGCACAGAGAGTAACTGCCTCCCTACATGGTGATGGTTTGGAGTGAGAAAGAGGCCCTTGTTTGTGAAGATGCATGGTGAACGGTAGTGGATATTGACAAGACATCAGTAGATAAGAAAGACGAGCTGAGACATTTCCCCAGCCCAGGAAGTGGGTAAGAAATGAGCCACAAGATCTTCCTTCTAATCACCCACACTGTGCTTTCCCAGGATGATTCACAGGTATGGCTCCACAGACCTGACAAAGGGGACCATCGTCAGGAAGATGAAAGGATGTTTTTATGCCTGCTCTCGCTTTTTTTTTATTTGTTCCTTCTTGAGTAATAACTATTAATTGTGCTATGCGGGCAGTGCAGAGATGAGTCTACCGGGAAGCCAGCACAAATCCATCAAGTGCTTTTAGTCCGAGCTTTTTAGAAGCAATTGCTTACCACATTCTCCCTGCTCTTTTTCTCAAAGCTAGAATTAAAGTGGAATTTACCACACAGTTACCCAATGCCCTCCTCCCCACCTCCAAAAAGAAGACAGAAGATGGCTATTGGTCTATCACCAACAAAATCACAAGGTGTAGGTGAAAAAAACAACTCATTTAGTGTTTACAAAGCTGACCTTTTGGTCCCTAAAACAGGTACTCCTCTTATATTAAAGTATGACAACCCTGTGTAAGCAGATACTGTCCAATTTGGACAGATGAAGAAATTAATGCTCAGAAATTATGTTTTTTGTCTAGAATCCAAGAACTAGGAAACAGAAGAACCAGAAAGTAAACACAGGTCTTCTGACTCTAAGGCCAATCCTTTCTTCCACCCATACCAGCTGCCTCGCACACACTTCCAAGAGAACCCATGCTTCCATGCTGTTCGGCAAAAGAATCAAAGCTTTAAATATTTCTTAGAGGGGCGCCTGGGGTGGCTCAGTTGGTTAAGCGTCTGACTTCAGCTCAGGTAATGATCTCACCATCTGTGTGTTCGAGCCCCATGTTGGACTCTGTGCTGACAGCTCAGAGCCTGGAGCCTGTTTCAGATTCTGTGTCCCCCTCTCTCTGACCCTCCCCCACTCACGCTCTGTCTCCCTCTGTCTCAAAAATAAATAAACATTAAAAGAAATTAAATATTTCTTAGCAATAAGGCTGTATATTGGGGCGCCTAGTTGGCTTAGTTGGTTAAGCATCTGACTTCAGCTCAGGTCATGATCTCACAGTCTGAGTTCAAGCCCCACATCAGGCTTTGTGCTGACAGCTCAGAGCCTGGAGCCTGCTTCAGATTCTGTGTCTCCCCTCTCTCTCTGCCCCTCCCCTGCTCACATTCTCTCTCTCTCTCTCTCTCTCTCTCTCTAAAAATTAAAAAAAAAAACATTAAAAATTTAAAAAAAAAGAAAGAAGGCTGTATTCTTTGAAAAGAACAGAAGATAAAATAAAATAAGTAGAAAAAGATTTATTTGACAAATATGCACAATATCCCAAAAGGGCTCTTTTAAGAGGTCTTTTCTAGGAATAGTAAGCAACAAAGCCATCGTAGATTCTTTAAGGCTTGCCTCTAACCAAGGCAACATGTTTTCGACTAAAGCTGGATTCAGGGATCAGTTAGGATCCGCACCATGCCTAACATGGAATCATGGAAGCTCTTGAATTTCCCAGCACAGGATTGTGGCCAAAGAACATCTAACAAAGCCTGTCCCCTCACCCAGCCCCAGGGCTTGCACAAAAGAAGAAAGAATCGGGGGACAAGACATAATGGAAGACTGAGGGCTGTTCACACAGGCTCTGGCTCATTATGAAATGGAAGAAACTTTTTTTAAAAAAAATGAAAAGTTAATATAGTCCGAGCGTAAACTCATCTCTCATTATTATTCCCACATCTTCCATGGTATAGGTAGATGTTAGAAAGGATCAAACAAGAGAAAATAAGAATAATCCAGTCTTTAGGGCTTAAGATATGCTGTCAGACCAAGGTGAGGATTAATGTGTGTAAGCAGCATCATTTTCTGTCTCCCCTTACCCAGAGGGGTGGTGAGGTTAAGCATTTTGAAAAGATTCTTTATCATAAGCAGAGCTGACAGGGACACCTGATGAGAATGGTAATCAAATCAAGAAGTAAATAAACACTCAGATCAGTGTTCTTTAATTTTGGTGGCTGCCTTGGGAAGAAGGGTTGCCTTATAAAGGTACATATTTCTCTCTTCCAACCATAAATACAGGGTAGCTTCATAATGTTTTCTCTTTTTAAAAAGTTATTTTGTTTCTCAACAAATGCCAGTTAACCAGCTTCTGTGTGCTAGTTAATGTGTGGTTTTGGGGAAAGAGATGGCAGCAAGAGAAAAGGACACCATCCCTATTTTCAAAGAGCTCAGAGTCTGGTACCTAAGGCCAAGCACAAAATGTTGTGATTTTTTTTTTTTTAAGTCAGCAAGTTATGTTCTCAATTATGAAAATACCAAAATGTCAGATTCTTCTCCAGTCCAAGCAATAATGTAAAATGAGCCAATTCTTCTGAATCAGATTTTTTTAATGAAAATGATGACTGCTGAGGCTTTTCCCTTTAATGCCAACATTATTAGAACTCGGGGAAGAACACAAGGTCAATTTACTGCGTTCCATATTCTTCCCAGGCGCAAACCACTGAGCAATAGAAATATAACGTGACACGTGCAATTCTAAAGGCTCCTAGTAGCTACATTTAAAAAGAATAGAAGATAAAATAAAATAAGTAGAAAAAGATTTGACAAATATGCACAAAGTATACAAATCTATGCAAAATGTACAAAATAATTGTATTTGTATAGCCACATTTCAAGTGCTTGGTGGTCACATGTGGCTACCGGCTATCACACTGGACAACACGTCCCCAGCCTTTCCTCAACCTTCATCTCCCAGTAAGTGAACAAAGCAAAACGTTTGGTGGGGACAGAGAGACAAGTTGTACGACGGGCACCAAGATACACAGACTCGACCCAACCCATCTAATATTGCCAATTATTCTTCTCAATCTTAAAATCTCACGATCAAGAGATTCCAGGACACTGGCTCCACCCTGTATGTGAGGATGAAGAGAACCAAACAAGACCAAGGATTGCTACCAACAAAATGGCAACTTAGCCACGCTACCCACTGGCATGCTGATATCATCACATACAAGGACCTGAGAGTCTACCCTCAAACTTTTGCAGTTTGAATCAAGGTCCATTTTCCCACTCTAACCATAAATACCTTCCCAGCTTCCCTGCACATCATCTGAGAATAAATAGGGTATGCAAAGATACAGTAAAAGTGCAATGCCTTAGGAGGTAAAGCTACCAAAACAGAGAGGTGAGGATCCCTTCTTCACCTTTTCATACCTTCTGGTCTGTGGATATGGAAGATTCTGTTCCTTTGTCAAATGATAAAGAGCTCTCCCTCCATCACTCTCCATACTTCTTCCTCCACGACAGAAGGAGGGGTGATTTTATCTGACTGGTAAATGGCATTTTGTAGTTTCATTAGTCGTGTTGTGCCAATGATAATCTCTTAGCTTTGATAGATGTAGTTGGTTATGTGAGATACTACTATTAAAGGAAGATGGGTGAAAGCTATCCACAGACTCTGTTACCAGTTACTATTCCTAGTTACTATTTTTGTAACTCACCAACAGCAACACAGTAAAGATTACTGGGGATGATCCCCTCAGGCTGCTTCCAGCCAAACCCAAACTCTATCCGGAAAAGAGCTGACAACACTGAACAACAAGAAAGGACATTACATGAAATGACTTCTCGCTTTTTATTGTTCTTGCAATAAATTAAAAAGTATTTCAAATGCATTTGATTAGTTAAAAGGTTCACTGGAAGCTAGGAATTAGCTGAATTAAAGATTGTTTAATTATAAATAAAAAAATAGAACGAGAAAGGCCAACTTTGCCAAGAAAGAAATTGTAATTGAATAATTCACATTTTTGCTAATTTTTGAAAAATTTTATTTTATGTTTGGACAAGCAATAGATAGAGAATCATCTTCCCAGATTATGGTTGAAGGTTTCAAATATTATATTGGCTCTATTTTACTGGGAAAAGAAAAAGTCTTCTCCATCTGTGCTAAGAAAGAAAAAAAAAAAAGCCTAGCCAACACATTCAGAGGGTTTTCAGAGATTCAGTGTCCAGACCTTTTAGCTCCCATCCCAAGTGTCAGTGAAACTATATAACTTAGCCTGGGAAAAATTCTTTCAAAGAATCATGATACCTTTTTCTTCTCCCCAAAGTTTTCTTTCAAAGGTCAGTGTTTCTTCAACTCAGTTCACCTGATTCAGCAAACCAATCAAAGACCAAAGATTAAGAAAAATTAAATTCTACCATCTTGCATAGATAGGTATGTGGGTGAGTGGGTCGGTGGATGGATGGACAGATGGACGGATAGATAGATAGATAGACAGACAGATAGATAGACAGACAGACAGATAGATAGACAGACAAGAATAAAAGCTAAAGTTATTTGAGCCCAGTTTACAAGCTGCAGTTGCCTGCTCAAGGAAACGGACTTTTGGAAACATTGTACTCCTTCCTGAACCCTTACCACTATAACAAAAATATCAACATATTCACCAAGTAATTTTTCTCACCCTACTTTTAGATAAATGTTTGCCTTTTGTCAAAGGTAGTGAGTGTTATAGAAAGCAAGTCACGAAGATCAACATCTTTGGGATGAGGAAACAGGGAACCAGAAAGGGAAACAGAATTACCCAACTCGGCTCCTTCCTATCAGAACCCCTCTTAAACATGCCTTCAGACAGACCTTAAATTAAAAAGAAAGGCCAAAAATATTAAACAAACAAACAAACAAAAAAAGCAAGTACTGTGAACAAAGTACAATGCTAAGTAACAGAAGGCAGAGAGAGACCAAGAACCCAAGGCTCTTCCTGGCCCTGAGAGATTCTGGAACTATCTCCAGCCTCCTTGGAGGGCATCTGGCAGGCTTTCCTGGACCTGACTCCCTTCTGAGGACGCAGGTTTCCCTGCAGCCTCTCTATGTGCGTCCTCCTGGCCCCCAACACTGCAGATACACAGGGTCCAAAGCCAGGGCCAGCATTTTTCTGAAGCCTCTTGTCACGTCTAGACCATTGCTCTGCTGCCACACAACCAGAATCTAGCCTTCAACTCTCACACTTCCAATTTTTACTTTTACTTCTCCATGGAGACTCCCAGTTCCTGGGATCCTCTCTTTTTCCCCAGGTGCCATTCCCTTGTGGCAGCACTGCTCCCTGGTTCAGGTTAGAGCCCGTAAACAATAACATGTCAGGCATCATGGTGGTCCTTTACCTACCTTCGCAGCTCTCTCACTTGACATCGTTTGATTATGGTACACTCAATAACACCTTAAGAAGCTAAGATACCAACACTGCAAACCATCTTCGGTGACAACCCTTTCAGTCTAGAGGGTAAAGTTATTGAAGCATTTCCTTACCCATTACCAAATTTGATTCCCACAACTGTAGTAAATTAGGCACAGCAGAATTGGATGCCCATTTAACAGAAGGGGAAGCAAAAGGACAAAGAGGGGAAGTAATCTCTACCAAGCGTTCACAGGAAATTTGGGGCACTGCTGAAATCTAAACCCAAATTTCCTCATATCTGGGGCCCAGGATGCTTTTTATCTCCCCATGCACCCAAGGCTCCAGGATCCCCTGCACAAAAAAATGACACCTCAGTAATGGAGAGGACAAATCATTAACCTCAGCAGGATTAAACTAGTATTTTTACTTGACGTAGACAGAGGGGAGTTAAAAAAAAAAAAAAAAAAAAACTAAAAAAAGTTCTCCTAACGGATTCTGGTAGAGACGATTAGCAGAAATATCTTGCAAAGAACGTGGGTGTCCTGGAAGACTCATCGTCGTCATCATTATAATTTCTAATCATGTTGTGTGGGCAGGTGTCCGTGTAGCAAAAACACCATTGGAACCCAGATTAGCAGTTTCATCGGGAGACTAGAAACTAAGTCTGCAATTCTTAGACCTCAAAGTCTGAATCACAGCTTTCCCCTTGGGGATCAGCAAATATGCGGTCTGTGCCTTAGCAAGGACTGTTGGGCCTGCCGCGGGGTGGGAAGGGGGGGCGGGGGAATCAAATCCCAGGTCCACCCAAAAACACAGAGTGGAGCAAGGTACCAGAAGCTTCCTGTGCGCCTGGAAATACCACTAGATTCAGAAACAGAAGGCCAGAGTTGTAGTCCCACGTTATGGCTCTAATTCACTGAGTAACTTTGAATGAATCATTTGCCTTCTTTGCATTTTTGTTTTCGTTCTCATCTGAAAATTGAGAGTTTTTCAACTATTGGTTTTCAAATGAGACATGGGATAAGATCAGGAGGGAAGGCAGCCAGCAGCAGGGTTTTGGGCATCCCCTAGTTCTGCACCCTCCCCCACAACTGCAGCACATCTGTTTTTATCATTTTACTTCAGGCCTCTGCAAGATTTAGCTACAACAAAGGAGCCAAACCCACAAAAAGCATGGGCATGCTGTCTGTTAACCCACCAGCTCTAACATTCTGATTCTCCTCAAATATGTTTTCTCCTGGGCTAATCTTTACAGAGATCGTTTCACCCAGTTGTACTTGACTGTAGTGGTAGACTTTAAAAATAAATCTGTTAATGACATACTCTGAAAAAGTAATGTGAAGCATGTCAGTAATTTCTTCCTCCTCCACATGAGCAGATACCTAGAGAAAATGGCCAAAGATAGCAGAGAAGGACCAGAGCAACAGGAGGGAACCCACCACAACTCCCATGATTATTTCACAGGGATATATTAATTTGTACAAAAATATCGCTTAAGCATCCACAATATGATAGGCATTATGATAGTCTTGAAGTGAACAACAGACAAGGTCCCTGTTCCCATGAGGCTTATTCTAATTGGATCTCACATTTTTTTAATTTATATTAATAAAAAAGCAGAAACGTATTTTCGTGCGTGAATTAAGAGTCAAGCTCAGACAATTGGAAAAACAACAAAAGAAACTTGGGCAAAGCAGAAGAAACCCATTACTGACAACTTTAAAGAGAAAATAAAGAATAGTAGGGCCAGCAAATAAGTGCAAAAGCTGTTTTGTGAATAAATAATAAATAAAACTTGGCTGAACTAATCAAAAACGGGGGAGAGAGAAATAAAGTACAAAAAACATAAAACTGTAAATAATGACATGGAAATAAGCACAAACACAAAGGAAATGAAAACAATTATATGAAATGATTTAACTCCATGCAAATCTATCTGAAATCGGTGACTTTCCTAAAATACAATTAACATAAGTAACCACAGAAAAAACACCAAAGAAAATGAGTCCAATTAGTATAGGAGCAGAGAGATAAAAAGCTGTCAAAGAGTCAACAACCTCCACCCCTCCAAAAAAGGCACCAAGTCAAGGCAGTTTCACAGGGGAATTCTATCACATATTTTAGGATTAGATCATATAAGTGGTGTTAAAACTATTTCAAAAGGAAACAAAGAAAAAGAAAGGCCTTTGAATTATTTTATGGGATTTAAGCATAACATCTATACTAGAATCTGACAATAGCAAATATACACATATACGCACTCACACAATTCTCAAATAATCTCACTTAAGAAAACTGATTCAAAACTTGTTAATAAATTATTACCCTCTAGATTCCAATAACACTAAAAATATAATGCACAAACTATGACTAAGTGGAACACTAGCATGATTTCATGCTTGAAAAATGTATTTATATATTTCACCAAATTACAGAACAAAAGATAAAAATCTAAGATATTTTCTCAGCAAAGAAAAAAGGAGACAATGCATGATGATTTCCATAGTTTCCAAAGTATTAAACATTTAACAACTAGTCTCTATTTTAAAAATAAAAAACACTCTCAGAATAGGGATGAATTTTTTTTTAACACAAGATATTTCTCAAACCAAAACCAACATTACAATTAATAGGAAACATTATAAGTATAAGCATTCTCATTAAAGTCAGGAAAAAGAGAAGGAAATTCACTCAAACTCTGCTATTTAATATCTACTCCTCTTGATGCAACAGAGGAGTAGAAAATCTACTCCTCTACTCCTTTTTCTAATCTATAGATTAGAAAAATCTATAAGATTTATAAAGGAAAATCTACTCCTTTTTCTAATCTATAGATTAGAAAAATCTATAAGATTTATAAAAAATAGAAAGAAAAAGGTAAATTATAGCTATTGCCAGATTATATAAGATTACTGAACCAGAAACTCAAAGAAATTTATCTAAAACTTATTCAAATAAGGGCGCCTGGGTCGCTCAGTCGGTTGAGTGTCTGACTCTTGGTTTCAGCTCAGGTCATGATCTCACAGTTCATGAGATTGAGCCTTGCGTTGGGTTCTGCTCTGAGAGCATGGGGCCTTCTTGGGATTCTCTCTCTCCCACTCTCTCTGACTCTATCTCTTTCTAAATATAAATAAACACATAAAATTTAAAAAGTAAATAAAATTTGAAAAACTTATTTAAATAATGAAAGCATTCAGTAAAGTGGCTGGATAGAAAAACCCATATACTGATAACAAGAGGCTATATAAACACAGGTAAAATCAAATGCTATAATATAAAATAATAATTCCATTAACTAGAGAAAACCAAAAGTACCTAGTAAAATAAACTGACAAGAAATATGCACAGTCTGCATGAGGAAAATTTTAAATGCTCCTGATGATATAAAACAAGACTTCAACAAATGGAAAGGCATTGTGTTCTAGAAAAAAGAAATAACATCTTTACAATGCATAATGTAAATGAATAAGTTTGGAGCAATCCCCATAAAAATATCAATGTGACATTACTTTCAGAATTGGGCACGTTCATTCTAAAGTTCATGGGAAAATAAAGTGCTAAAAGACGCAAAAATTTAGAAAAAGAGGAACTAATGAGATTGGAGTAGCCCCATCAGATAACAAAACATATATAGGTACAATAATTGAAAGCATAAACATGGTGCATAAAGTGACAGACGAATGGAACAGAAGGTTCCAAAAATAATACAAATTCCTAAGTAATAAGTAATTAAACATTAAGAAATTTAATATTTAATAAAAGTGCTTTTTCAAATCAGTGTGTAAAAAGAACGGACTACCCAATGAATAGTGTTTGGCAGGTGTATCTAGAAAATATCAGAGTGGATCCCTACCTCGTATCTTTTACCAAAATATAATTTCAGTGAATCAGTGATGAGAGACAGAGTGAAAAAGAAAAAAGAACCAAATGAACGGACAAGAAAATAAGAAGATATTTTTTTTAATAACCAAAATGGAGAAGGCATTTCTAAGTATTACACAAAGCCCCAAAACTATAAAACGAAAATATTTAACTGACTATACAATTTTTTCTGTTATTTTTTTGCATGCAAGCTAAAAAGACAAATGCAAAATGGCGAGGTGTTGCAACTCCTATCACGGACTAAGGGTCAACTTTTTCCCTGTAAAAAATAAGCAATCATTCAATAGAAAAGGAGGCAAAGGGGAGTTCACAAAAACAAAAACCAAATGGCTATATCCTATTTAAAATGATGTTAACAGTCACTGACAGCAACAGAAGTGCTAATTCAAACTATAAGATAACCAGACACAAGATACTAATACAGAAATGATCATCTAGCTATAGGATTGCATGAAAAAAGCAAGATACAAAATAATGTGTGCAGTGTGCTCCCCTTTGTGTAAATATTCTCTAGACATATAAATACATAAAAATGTCTGTCTCTACCCAGTTTATTTCTAGAAGCAGATACAAGGAACTGGTAACAGTGTAGACCTCTGGGTAGGAAAAGTAGACAGTTGAGACCCTGATAGGAGAAAAATTTATTGTTTCACTACACTTCTTTTTTGTGACTTTTTACTTTTGCACTATATTTTTGTGTTGCTTGCTCAGTTATTTGTTTTAGTTTTCTTTAAAGAAAGACTGGACAACAATGCACCAATGAGGACATCAAATGCGGGGAAAGGGAGCCAGCTAGATAGTCTGCAGCCTTCCATCTCTGCAATTTAATATGGCCTATCAGAAAGAGGGTGACAAAGGTGTTGGGCTTTGAAGCCTAATGCAGCCACTTAACAGTGTTGACTTTGAGGAAGTTCTTTACTCGTATAGTGTCTCAGTTTCCACAGCTGTAAAACAGAAAGCTAAAATTGACATCTTAACAAGTTGCTGTCAAAATGAAGTATGATAACAGGTATAAAGCACCTAACCCAAAGCCTGGCAAGGAATACATGTTCAAAATGATGATGGTGACCATGGTGATAATATAACAACTCTAGTTCTGTGTTGCTCAACCACATACATTCAACCCAACACCCAGCTCGCCCACTGGCCTCACTGGCCTCAGCTTCCCAGCTCATTGCCAGAACACTCCGAGTCCCCATGAAGCAAGAGTTGAATAATTACCAATTCCAAACACCAGTCAGAAAGACAACTGGAAACACCTGTTTCAACTCCCACATAGGGCTGAGGGAGGAGCGGAGGAGAGCTGTAGTTAGCAGACGGGGGAAAGAGGTGGAAACTCCAGTCTACTGACCCCCATTATACAGACTTCCCACCACAAAACTTCACATGTTGGCCAGGAATGGGCCTCTTACCCTCAACTCCAATGGCCTCTCATTTTTCAAAGTTACCTTGTTTCACCTTCAAGAGCTCCATTTTCACTGTGAAGCACCTATAGCACATCCCTCCATCAGGTGCCCCGGTCTCACTCCCTCGCGAATAGTCCCAGTACCCACAAGGCCTCCTCTTCAGATTCTCACACATTAGACGGCAAAACTACCCTTCCTGCTGTGTTACAAAAGGCCAACTTTGTCAGTCTTCCCAAAGAGGGAGGAGAAAAAAGAAAGGATTTAAAAAAAAAAAAAAAAAAAAAAAAAAACTTCACTGAAGACTACCCTGACAGAAATGTGGTCCCCTCTCTCTAGAACGTGATGACTTCACAATGGATAAAGAGGGTGCATCCTTAGAGCACTGGGTTTTCTTTGCGGTGATGGTGGCAGTGAGGTTTTTGTGTGTTTATGTTGTTTTATTTTTCCTTCTTTCTGTGTTTGGTCTTTGAGAAAGATTCTCTTATGGTGGCTATCAATTCTCATTTAAAGAAATAAGGACAATGGTATTCATAATGAAACAAAAGTACTTTTTACTCTCTGTGGTCTGCAAGGAGTTTCACATTTCACTCAGATAGAACTCCATGTTTTACTAATGTGAAAGTGTGTGGTTTTGGCGATAGCCAAGTTCTTCTAATATTCAACCTTCTGTTGTTTCTTACTTGCAATTTACAGTAAAACGAATCCCAACTTTTCCCCTTTGTCAAAATCAGCCCATTTTTAAGACACCCAGGCCACCTCAAACACTGTACTTGTCATGAATATCCCACTGGCATGAGCCTATTTAGATCCAGTTTTGTGCATTCATCTCCACCATGAAACAGAATGCCCAAATTTGGTCTGTGGACTCCACAGGACATCACCGTTCTGAAGAAGCACTGAAGAAAGGCCAGTCCTATCTTTGCTGATCTCCCCTTCCCCCAAATCCCTTTCGACCTTCATTTTTGGCTCAAGTTGGACAGATCAGGCCTGTGAGTCTGCAACAGGAGAAAAGCTACCCCCACCGTCACAGGGGTAGCTTAATCATCACCCTTTACTTGGGTTATAGAGCTCCATCTTGAGAAGTTCTTTCCCAAGGGCTTAACCATCCCATCAAGCTCCTCCACCATGTCCAGAAGCAACTTAGGCTCAAAACAAGGCAAGTTAGCTGCCCAGGAGCCTCCTCCTGCAGTGAGTGGCAAGATCAGGTCCTCGTTCCAAGTTTTACTAGTCTAGAGCAAGGGCTCTTCCTGCTCTCTGCACTGCCTGAGGAGAGCCACCTGAAGTTCCCCTCAACCCTGCGAACATCACTGACTCTTAGCTGCTGCTTCATGACATACCGCGACCCCACCAGCAAGGCCACCCATCAGCCCACCCCTGATGGCACAACTGTTCATGCAGGGGTTGGTTTTGATTGTTCAGGGCTTGGGCCATACCAGTGATGAGGTATTTTCACTACCACCAGGGTCCATCAATTGTCGGATGCGTCACAGATAACCGTTAACAGTCATCGTTAAAGTCCTGATGTGCCAAATGAATTGTTTTTATTCAGAAATCAGCACTCTTTCCAGGTTATTCCTACGCTATTGTCACTCACACTTTCGTCTACTTCCTTAAGTGGGAGAAGAAGAGACGAGAGTTAGGGATAGATCTCCGGTTATTCCACTTAATCCCTGCCTGCCTTTCCTTGGTCACAGCCCACAGTGTACTGTTATATGAACATAATCCGCTGTAAGAGACTTTGATGAGTAAAGGCTGAGGACTACTGCTGTAGATAAGGAGAGCAGAGGGCCCCACAAGAAGCTGGCTTTCCTAGAAAGAGGAGATAATATCTAAATTCCCTAATGACTGGGTAAACCTCTACCATCAGTCCTGAATTTGTTCTACAGCCTGATGTTTGGATAACAGAACTCAGAATGCCCGTCTTGTAATCCCCAGCTGCCTCATTAAAAATTTTGTCCAAACAGAGTAACATAAATGTGTTATCTATTACACAGTGTACACACACTCACCCACACACACACGCATACACACCTCAGAGCACAGAAGAGACCCAGTCTAGTGCTGCAGATGACTAAAAATGCAGTACAGATCAGGCCAACTTATCCTATCAGTGCCTAAGAGATAAACAGTCTTGCAAGTTATAATGAAGTTGGCTTGACCATCCCTGTTAACAACTTCTCTCTTGGGACTAAGTATATATTGTCTTCCTCACTAGACTGTAAGCTCTCTTCAGTGAAGGACCAATTCGTGATTCAAATAAACATGTAATGAGCACCTATTATGTGCCAGGCACTAATTGAGATGGCGGAGATACAGCAAAGAATGAGAAAAGACTAAATGTCCGCACTCCTGGAGCCCTATGACAGCAGAAAATTCACAAACGGGGAAAGGAACACCTAGTTTTCAGAGAGCAATACATTCTTTAAAGGAAAGTAAAATTGGGTATAGGAGGTAAGGAGTGCTTGATGTGGGGAGAGCTGTTGTTATTGACATGACTTTTACTTCTAACCATGGATTTGGAGTTTTTAAAAGAATCCCCATGACTGTCTAATCCCCAGACATACTGATTTAATTAGTGTGGGGGTGGGCTTGTGCAACAATGCTTTTGAAGGCATTCCATCAGGGTGGACAACCACTGGTATGCTTGGTTGTGAAGGCAAACAGGCCTGGGCTTCAAACCCACCTATTATGCACCATCTGTGTGCCTCTGGGCTTTATCTCTGAGCCTCAGCGTCCTTATCTGTAAAAACAGGATAACAATAGTAATGCACAACTTTTGGGCTTACTGTAAGAATTAAATGATACATGTAACATGCCTAGCACATGGAAAGCACTTAGGAAGTGCTGGCCATCATGCACCGTTATCTTTATCAATCAGGAGATGCATACTGGAAGGCTATAGGTCCAGTCTGGCCCTTTGATAAGTTTGGTTCGCCATGTACAGAGTGGACTTATAAAGTGCTTTGCCGTTGCGGCTAAGAGCCAAAGTTGATGTTCCTATGCGAGATCACAAATTGCACTTTGCTCTTTCCATGAAGAAGCATCTCTCGCAGTGTTTTATAAGAATTTGAATGAGTTGCCAACATTCAAAGACCTAAAGACCTCACGTAAAAATCTGACAACGCATTCCCATGGGCAATAATTGATTAGCACCAGACAGCCGCCATCTCTTTCAGAGAGAGTCCTCTCAAGCTATCCGCGTGCCTCACCACACCCTGTAGCTCCCTTCCAAAAGTGCACAATGATCGTGGCCGAGGACCAGTCACATTTCATTGGCACATCTGCACTGTTACCTTCTCTACAGTCAAGAGGAGAAGAAAGTGGCACCTATACCCAAGACTCCTGCGTGGGAAAAGGACAACTAGCAAAAAGGGCTTTGTATTTCCCGAAGACACTGGAAGTATTTGTTTGTGGAAGCAAAGGCTATTTCTGTATATTAACTATGCAAATGCAGTGTGTCTGCGTCAAAAGCATAAAACTTGCATGTCACCCAATCACTCTTTTACATAACTCACCTCGCCCCATAGGCATACGACCTATCATGGCCTGGGCACTGAAACAGGAGCTCAGCAAACACTAGCCCTGGAATCTCACAACTTTGAGAGGTACTTTCCATTACCACCATTTTCAAAGATGAGGAAACTGAGCCCAGGAAAGGATAGGCAATGGCCTTGGGTCATATAAATAATAAATGGCAAAGTTAGCTGTGGAACCAGAACTGTCTGACGTCAAAGTCGAAACTTCTTCCACCTAGGGAGCTATTTAATGTAATTTAACTATTGAGGAGAACAACAACTAGATGGGAAACTTCTTGGAAAGAATGCCATCACTTTAGAACAGTATATCTCTCCCTGGTCAATGTACTTGGAGTTCCTGCCACTAATGGTGAAGACCATCCCAATAATTTCTGGCAACTGTGTCTTTCAGATGTTGAGAAACCTGCAAATTATACAGTGAAACCTGTTTCTCTCTTTCTTTTGTCCCATGTAAAGATAGTTCCACTTTTACTTTTCTCCAGTTTATTTATTTATTTTGAGACAGAGAAAGGGGGGGGGGGGGGGGCTGGTGCATGCACACAGGGAGGGGCAGAAAGAGAAGGGGACAGAGAATCCCAATGTGGCGCTCCATCCCACAAACCTGTGAGGTCATGAGCTGAGCCGAAATCAAGAACTGGACGCTTAACCAACTGAGCCACCCAAGTGCCCCTAGAGAGTTCCACTTTTAAATCTACAAACAGATCACAAAAAGAAAAATGCACTTGTATGTGTACGCATGTCTGTCCACACGTGTGTGTGTGTGTGTGTGTGTGTGTGTGTGTGTGTGTGTGTTGTGTTGACAGAGACCAAAACAAATGACTGAAATGGATGGATGAAGACATATTCAGGTTCAGCTCAAACACTGTCTCTTTGCTGAAGGCTGCCTTGATTCACCCGGTCAGAATGAACCTGCTACCAGATTCTAAAACAGGTCATGTGTATGTATCTTAGATCTGTACATCACATCATATCTACGTGTTATGTGTCAAAATCCCCACCAAATTAGCATTCTCTGGAAAAAAAAGATACGTTTCTCACGTTTATATTACCCACCCCAATCCAGCCCCATCATCAATGTTAAGCAGAAAACCCAGCACACAATCAGATGCAAAATAAGTAAGCGAAGACAAGGTTGACCATTTTCCAACCATGTTTCTATAAGTAAATGCCTACTTAGCATTAGCACCTATGGACCTAGGTTTTGTAGGGATGCAGAGATTCATTTTTTTAAACTTCAATTCAAGATGTGCATCATCTACTGGAGGAGAAGAATGAAAAATGTACATACATAACCACAAAGCAGAAAAAAATTAAAATTAAACCTTCTAAGAGATACAAACAAAAAAAGTTCTGACAGTTGAGAGAAATGTGCAAAATATGAAATTCCTCAGAATTTTGCTATAATCTTTAAGTGGTCAATTAAAATATATCTACCCAAATAAACATGCAATTTCTTTCTCTGATAATTTACTGACATTTCTTTTTTCAAGTTGCTGACATTTAAGTATCAAAAGAGCTGTTAAGAAAGGTCTCAGCCGTAATGGGGAATTCAACTTTTTTTTTTTAAAGGCAGCTTAAGAGAAAGTAGCTTTGTATTTTAGCAATTCTAGAAGAGCTTGACTTTTCTGACAATATAAGTGGAAAGAAACTTGAGTCAAAACACACAAGAAAGAAAAAGATGCTCAAGATATTTCAAGTCTACAATTATTTGCTGAACACATGCTAAGTGCCAGGAAATATGTTAAGCTCTCCAAGGAAACAGAGCTCAGTCTTTATTTGGGGTAACCGTGGGGTACTGGTCCAGCACAAAAACATTAGGATATAACTTTATGATAAGCAGTATAGAAGAGGTGTGGGCAAAAGGCTAGGAGATTCAAGGGGGAGAGAAATTATGTAAATTAGGAATTCTATTGATAAATGTGGCATAGCACTATGAAAAGAAAACTAAATTGAGTAACTTGGCATTTGCATTATAATCCTGGTTTTGCCAATAATTTGGTGACAGAACTTGAGCAAGTCACTGCCTACATTTTAGACTTCAGCTTCTCCCAGGATTAAAAAGGAGACAGGGGTGCCTAGATGGCTCAGTCAGTTAAGCGTCCAGCTCTTGATTTTGGTGAGGCCATGATCTCACATTTCCTGAGATCGAGCCCCACATCGGGCTCTGCACTGACAGCACGGAGCCTGCTTCGGATTCTCTCTCTCCCTCTGTCTGTCCCTCCAGCTCCACTCCCCTCTTTCTCTCAAAATAAGTAAATAAACATTTTAAAAAATAATAATAATGAGACATATGACCCTCCCAGTGGTCACATTCTACAAAACTTAGTATTAAATAGCCTTCTGAACTAGAATTACGGCAAGAGGAAGTAAGTTTTCCACTATGTTGTTTGAATCCATTGCCCTCTTAGATGTGTGTCGACCAACAGATTCAAAAGCAATAAACCTAGTAGCTACACGGAATTTGATATTTTCCTTGAAATTTACACGAGTAACTAAATTTTATGTCATTTCACCATAAAAGCTAGAGTAGTCCTACAAGGTCAAGGGGGGAAATATGGAGGCAGGCAGAGAAGGGGGGGGTGGATTTCCACGAGGGCTCCCCCTCCATTTCATGGCACAAAAGGTACAGAGTAATTCTAGGTCCAGCTGCCATCAGTCAGTACTGGTTCAGTTGGTAGGAAAAGTGAGAACTTCATCAGAAATGACCCCAGTATATCTTTCCAATGTCATCTCCCACTATTACTTCCTCTCAAATTTTTATCTTATAAACAAATATTGCCAAACTTGCCTTACCAAATCAGAATCTCAAGGGAGGGTGCTAGAAATCTGTATTATTAACAGCAAGTGATTACAATGATCGGGCAAGTCAGAGAAATCCTATTCCAGAACATTCAAACTATTCATCATTCACCACAAATTCCCTGCTCCTTGTCCCTTTGTGTTTTGTGTCCCTTTGTGTGTTTCTCCTGCCTGCACTGCTCTACTCCCATCTCTGGCTGGTGACATACATACACTTACCTATCCTTCAGGTCCCAGTTAAAGCACCACCTGATTCTACTACCTGAATACTCTCCTACATGTATTTCTTATTTCCTCTATGGGATTATGAGCTCTTAGAGATCAGAGAAAGAGTGTGATTCATTCATTCATTCATTCATTCATTCAACAAATATTTATAAAGCACCTGCCACACGCCAGGCACTGCTCTAGGCACTAGTGACACAGCAATAAACAGACAAAATTCACTCTTTTCATGGACACTGTGGTCCACGGACCAAATCTGGTTCACTGCGTGTTTTGGTAAAATTGTATTGAAACATAGCCACACTCAATTATTTCCATACTGTTTATGACAGAGTTGAGTATTTCGCTCTTTATATTGTAATATTTATATTTACTTCATATTGTCAGATAGCAGAATGAGTAGCTATAACACAGACCATATGGACCACAGAGGCTAAAATATTTACCATCTGTCCCTTTACAGAAAAGTCTGCTGACCCCCCTGTTCTAGTATATCCTTCCCACATAGCACCATGCCTGGTTGACAGTAGGCAATTAATAAATGCTTAAAGAATAAAATAAAGGTAGAAAGTGAGAATAAGATCATAGAAGGCAGGTCCTACAGCAAAATCTCTTTCACCCAGTCTCCATCTTCCTCCTTAATTGTGCAACACTAATTTCCATCCAGGATAGAATGATAGCAATGCTACAGTTCGGCATGATTACAAAGGGAGGGGGCAAGCTTTCCAACCTAGAAAAGTTAAGAATGAAATAAATTTGCTATGTCCTCAAAAGTCGTTACTATTTCAGTCTCATTTGTGATTGTAACAGCTGGCCTGGCAAAAAAAAATACATCACAATAGCTGCCCTTCTGCCTTCCTCCAGCTTACAAACATTTGGGGAGAAGTTGTTACTGTGATTCCTTGGTTTGTTTGCCTCAGTAAGATGCACCTTTTGGATCAAGCTAATGAAACACAAAGTACCGGGTCTCCACTATGACAGGTAAGTCAAACACAAACACACAGCTACACGTGAGGAGAACCTCATTCTGTCAAATACTAAAGTAAAGCTTATAGACTCAATCGTATATCCAGAGCCTCAGAATGGTCTTTATCATGTCCCCATGCAAACCTTCTCATCTTTCACGAAACCAACTGAAAGCTGTGCCATTTGCAGGCTGCTTTTCAGAGGCTGAGTTACTATAAAACTGGAAGTGGAGAGCTGGTACACAGCTAAGGTTTTACAAGCACTGAGCAGTGCGGTTTACTGCAAAGAGTAACAGCTTTAGAATCAAACAAGTCTCGATTTCACCAAAGCTTCGCTACTTGCTAACCATGTAAATTTGGGCAAATCATTCAGCCTCTTTGAGTCTTTGCCTTACATTATGGGAATAACACAAGTTACATCACAGGGCTGATGTGAGAATTAAATAAGATAGGGAAGTCCTAAGGACAGGCAAGTGCAAAGCAGCTTTCTCGGAATCAGAAGAAAGTAGGTTTTCGGTAACACTTGGTTCCTTTCCTTCCATTTTATCCAATAGCAAGTGCAAAACAAATCCCCACACCTCAAAAATTCCTTTGTACATAATACACCTAAACTCCCTGAAAATGTTATATATACATATATATATATATGTATATATACATATATATATATATATATACATACATATATACATATATACATATATATATATATTTTTTTTTTTTACTCAATAAATTTGGAAAGATGGCATCTCTACATCTATGACTCTTTCTTAGTCCAAACTCAAGAAAATTCTTTCCCTTCTTAATTTACTACTCAGAAGTGAGATAACAGCTCTTGTTTAGGAGTGCCTGGGTGGCTCAGTCGGTTGAGTGTCTGACTTCAGCTCAGGTCATGATCCCACGGTTCGTCAGTTCGAGCCCCGCATAGGGCTCTCTGCTATCGGCACATAGCCTGCTTTGTGCCTCTGTCCTCCTCTCTCTCTCCCCCTCCCCCACTCATTCATTTTTCTCTCTCACTCAGTAAATAAAACGTAAAAACAGCCCTTATTCTATCTCCTGGTGACTGATTTCTAGCAAAGTATTAGTTGAAACGACATTCCCCAAAATGCATTACATTAAGAGCACCCTGATGAGCATCACAGAACGGGGTATCACGTCAGTTCTGAACACTCCTCCAGATTTTGAAGCAAAACAAAAACGGTCAAGTCTCAATCATTTTCATTTTCTGGTTCTGGTGTCCTCGGTCCCTGTGATACCCTTTGTAAAATGCAACAAAGAAATTCATATGCTTCCATCAAAATAGTTTACATTCATTTTACAGATAGACATGGACGGGGTGAGTAGATGGACATGGGCGACAGATGAAGACGGAGAGAGATAAAGGAGAGGGGGAGGGGAGAATGGCCACAGGATGGATGATTACATGGATGACTGGACAGGTGGGAGGGTGGGAGGGGGGTGGGGGGCACATGGGCAAATGCGGGGATGGAACTCACCCAAACATACATGACAAGACGCTAGGCAGACACAACAGAAACGCAAAGAAAGGGACAAAGACATAAGTCTACAACAAAAATATCAATCAATTTCAGGACTGAAATACCAGCAAAATTCCCTCTCCTAGCCTACTGCTCCTTAAATCTCCATTTTTAAATATCCAAAGGACTCTCTTCATCATTATGTCATTGCATCCAAAAATGTGGTAAATATAGGATTATACATGTGCACAGCAACAGAAAATGAATCCTCTGGGCAAAACAAATTTGCCACATCCTCCTAATAAGAGAATATAAAAGTATTCCAGAAGGCATAAAGCAACTTATCTGATATAGTGCATTCATGAGAATAACCATACTATTTTTCAATGTTTCTCTAATTAACGTTATGTTAATTAAGAGAACTTGGCCTAATAGATTTTGTTGCAGTCAGAATTTTCTCTAAATTAACAATTCTCCAGGTCTAACTTTACCTTCACTGAGATCTTAACTAAAAGTACTGCTCAACTCCAGCCCAATACGTATTAATTTGGGATGAAATAAAATACGCCAAATTCCTCTACTGCAAAAACAGTTGTCAACTGCCTCTGACTTGTCTTACAGCAAGTTCCCTTCTTGGTAAACAGGAAGTACTGTTTACTGTGCTATGGAAAATGGAAACAATGGTCAAGCGTCTCACAATACATGCAAATACATGACTCACATAATACAATACTATGTAATGATTAAAATGTATACTTTTGCAGGAGGTTTAATGACATCGGAAAATGTTTGCAATGTAGTATCATGTAAAGAAAACATGTAAGAATAAATATGTGTAACATGACCCCCCCCCCCTTAAAAAAAAAAAAAGAATAGAGCGGGTATATGTGTAAAATAGAACAATAGTTACCCTGGATACTGAGAATGGGTGTTTTAATTTTCTTCCCCATACTTTTTGGCACTTTAATTTTCTAAAATGAGTATACTTAACTTTTATAATTAAAAATGAAAGGTTATTTTGTTTTAGGAAAAAGACCAGCACCCATGCTAAAAATAAAATAAAATAAGAATAGTTTGTTTGTTTCCATTTACAGAGTATTTTCACATGCATTCACTCATCTGATCTATTCAACAACTCAGAGAATGGGGTTGAGGATCCACACCAACAGCCAGGCAGTCAAGCTCATAGAGCAAACTACGACAGCACACCTGACTAAGTTTCTTGATGTTCTATAGCCTTCTTTACAATGACCATTCACTTATCTAAGGAAAAGAGTTGGTCTTGAGGGTTTTTTTTTTAATAATAGGGGCTCCAAAACTGTCCAAAGTACCAACATCACATCCTATTAAAAAAAAAAAAAAAAAAAAAACAGGGGCACCTGGGTGGCTCAGTCAGTTAAGCATCTGATCAGCTCAGGTCATGATCTCACAGCTCGTGAGTTCAAGCCCCACAGCAAGCTCTGTGCTGAAAGCTCAGAGCCTGGAGCCTGCTTCAGATTCTGTGTTTCCCTCTCTGTCTCTGCCCCTACCCCGCTCCCTCTCTGTCTCTCTCTCTCTCAAAAATAAATAAACATTAAAGAAAAAAAAAAAAAACTACATACAAGCACACCTAAGCCCCTCAGTATCTTGCCCCAAAATGGGAGGGAAAGACCTTATTCAAGAACAACACAATTTCCTACTGTTACTATTTTCATGAACATGTAAAGCCAATTATCCTAATGGGACGAGTCCAATCTATTAAGGAGATATCCAGGCACAGTTTTTAAAAAGACAAAGTCTGACCTAGATAAGCAAATCTGAGACAAAGATTCGAAAGCTGCTTAAGGCAACAGAATGCTGAAGGAGGTTCAGAGTCAGCATCGAAGAAACATCACAGTTCAAACCTAGCTGGTCTTGGGATGACTCACCAGTGCTGCTGTGACACCTTCCTGCCCCATTCATCAGACAGGTTTTTCCATTAGAATTTACTGACGATGTCATCGCTCCCCAGTGAGGTGGTAAGATCAATTCTGCAGTTTTAAGATGGGGAACATATGACTGAAAAGCCGTAACACCAATTCCATTCAGTACACTCAAAAAAGCCCAAGGACAGTGTAGTCTCAGTTGAAGGAACACTTGTCTCCGTTTTACCTCCACCCATGAGCAAACCCACCAAAGTCTGTCTGTTCTGGAGTTCTGACTAAAGAGCTACCAGATTCCGACAAAATCTGGTGCATTGCTAAAGGTATAAGGCAGATTAATTACGTAGGGAATATGCAGAGAAAAAGGCTGGGCCTGCTTAGGGGCTGGGGCAAAAAAGGACGTTGGATTTTTGTGGAAAAGTTGGAACCTATAGAATAAAATGGAGCCTCATGACTGGCCTCACCTTCAGTGGGGACTGCCCTCAGTTCCACTCCTATGGAAACTTCTAGAACAGAACCCATACATGTAGGAGGAAGAGTGTTGCTGGGCAGAATAAATACTCATTATGGGAATGAGCCTGGAGAATAAAAGCAGCAGATGGTCAGGACACGGAGCCTTTGTTCCCTCGTACCATCATCCAGCTTCCTCTCCAGCTGAGGCCAGAGCCTTTTAGATACCTTCTCACTCTCTTTCATGCCCTGAGTAGGTCTTCCTCACCCTGGAACCAATAGGTTAAATGTCTTTTAAAAAGCTGTAACTCCAAGCACTGTATGCCACAAGTAAACTGGTAACAGATTTTAATAAGCAGGAATGCCCATCGGAACTACCCAGAAAAGGTTTTAAAAATGCTAACGCCCAGGCCCGCAGCCAAAAATTTAGGGATACAGACTGAAAATCTGAATTCCAGTAGGATTTCCCTAACTGAAGCTGATCTACAAACTCAAGTTGAAAAACTCCTACTGTCTAGAGCAATCGTCACCTTGGGTACTCGAGGCCACTGAGGGTACCTGGGCAAGAGTCCCCAGGAGGATCAAGTGGCCAGTAGCTAACCTGTGTTCATGGTGGACAAAAGGAGAGGAGAGGGGCGCCTGGGTGGCTCAGTCGGTTAAGCGTCCGACTTCGGCTCAGGTCACGATCTCCCGGTCCGGGAGTTCGAGCCCCGCGTCAGGCTCTGTGCTGACCACTCAGAGCCTGGAGCCTGTTTCAGATTGTGTGTCTCCCTTTCTCTCTGACCCTCCCCCGTTCATGCTCTGTCTCTCTCTGTCTCAAAAAGAAATAAACGTTAAAAAAAATAAAAAAAAAAAAAAAAAAAAGAAGGAGAGGAGAACCAAAGAGTGGCTGGGGTAGCAGTGAGGTTTCCCAAGGCGCCAGAAAGTTGCCTCCAAGGGAAGGGCTAGTATATTCTGTCAAACATCTCCAGGAGAATGGGTCCACTTAGGAGCCCAGGAATGAGGTAAACAGAGACACTGGGGCAGGATTTGGGTTTTGCAGGGGTAGGTATGCAAAAAGGCACTCACCACAGGAGGGCTGGTTAATGAATCTACACAATATATGCAGTTTGTGATCTTAAAGAAAAAAAATAGGGCAGGAGGTAAAAGTAGCGAGCATATCCAATAGGCTCTGGATAAATCCTGAGTTGGAAGGAATTTGTCACAGGCCCCCAAATCAGAGATGTACAATCCATCATGGCTACTAAGCTGCTATGCCAAATCTCTTTGGCTGAACAAGGCAGAGAGCTTAACTAATTATATCTCCCTGATTTCTTCGGACGTCATGTCGAAACCAAGTGTAACTCAGTTGTTTGGTGAGCTCCTATAAACAAATCCTACTGTTTCACCTCAGTATGAAGTCCCCAATACAAAACAAAGGAATACGGTGGCTAATGAATCTTAGTTCAAGTGTCCTTAGATAATGATCCTTATATCTGTCTACTGTTTCTTTATTTGTAAAATAAAATAAACTCTTCTCAGCAGTATATGTATAAGAATAATAATAATAATGCCCTAGAGAGTTCTCAAATAATGAACCTAGCTATAATTGCTAAATTAACTAGTGACTTATATTTATAAAACCTAATAGGGGCGCCTGGGTGGCTCAGTTGGTTGAGCGTCCGGCTTCAGCTCAGGAGCCTGTTTCGGATTCTGTGTCTCCCTCTCTCTCTGACCCTCCCCTGTTCATGCTCTGTCTCTCTCTGTCTCAAAAACAAATAAACGTTAAAAAAAATTTATAAAACCTAATATACATTTATACTTTGTTTTCTAGAAGCAACATATAGTTCCTAATTTATATCACCAACCCATTCAATTCCTGATTTGCAAGAACCCCTTCTGCTTTATCCAAAATTCCAAAAATGGAATTTATCTCTTTGGTAAGATTCTCCCCACCTCCATTATCATCATTGAATTTATGCCTTCACTCCATGGCTTTCTTTATCCTGCGACATTCCCTAAAAAGAAGTCTGGGAGGGAAGCAAAGAGGCTGGCATTCCCGTGTGGTTGCTATCTCTGAAATGGGGGCTGATTCTTGCACCACAGACCTTGACAACATGACCCAAGACCCGCTGGTCCAGTCGGAGTTCTAGAAGTGTGTCCTTCCATTGGTGTTTCCCAAGCAGATTAAGCAGCCCGAATTACAGACTGAATTACAGCATTCTCTGCTCAGAAAATTGTCCCTCATCCCCACACTGTGGCCCTGCCCTACCCTTCCAGCTTCCCATCCCACCCCCACCCCTGCCCCGGCCCCAGAAGGAACCATGTTGCAACGTGGGGGAGAGTTGGGGGCAAGGAGCCTGCTAAGAGCAGAACACCTTTCTACCTTGCTTTTTGTGTGTTCAAGCAGGACTCCCCTCCACCGGCCTTGTCTGCAGGGGAGGAACAGGTGAATTACTCAGCTGTTGAGTTTAGAGAAGGAACTGGACACTCAGCCGCTTCCTCCCAAGCTTGGGATTTACCTGACCGCTGGAAGCATACACTCCCTGCTATTCAAGATGAGGGATTTCATAGGCACGGTCCCCTACCGGGGAGCTGTCACATGCAGGGGTTATCTGAGAGAAGGAGAGAGTCTGATTCAGAAAAGCGGAATCAGCAAGCCGTCTGAGCTGACAGACACAAAGCCCACTCTACAACCTAGTCTTTGTCTCCAGCTGCCTGACTGCCGCACTACTTACAACTGGGTTCTAGATGGGTCCAAAAGAACAGGAGGCAGACAGAACAGCAAAGGAAACTGGGACTGAGGCTCGGGGGCCAAGGCAGAGGCTAATAAGTTCAGTCTCCATTAGGATCCCTCGGCCCAGACATATCTCCTACTCTAACCACACTGACAGCCCCCTACTGTGCACCTGGGCACATCAGGGCCTCACACTCTCCGTTCATCCCCAGGGCACCTTCCAAAATGCTTATCTTGCCCTGACCTGACCCCCAAGCCAAAGATCCAGACCCAGCCTTCTCAGATGTAGCCAACCTCAGGGATCTCTTCATTCTCTGCTCATTGTCTCTTCCAAACTTTGGAATGACATTTCTTTGACCCTCGGTAATTACAAAGCCATTTTTTAAGTATAAAACACATCTCTAGGAGGGTCTAAGTTCCTTCATTGTCAAGACTGAGCCCCCTTCATCTCCACGGAGTCCTTTGGTGCAAGTTAACGTTTATTGAAAACTTATTATTCACCAGGCAGGAAACCAAGAGCATTACACCTTATCTCATTTAATGAGTAGATAGAGGAAGTAGATACAATTATTCTCTAGAAGGAACAGGATCTATGCTCAAAAAGGCTCGCCATTCTAAGCGCCTCTTGCTGTCTCTGGTATAACTATGGGGATGCTTGTAGGCATGACACCGAACAGCAGACAGGGACGGGAAGTGAGAGCCAGGAGGCCAAGTTTAGTTCAAAACTAAGGGTTCCGCCTTCACTGCCTTGACGTTCACCTACAGGGCCTCTGGGGTTTAAGGAGAAAAGGAATTCTCACTTTACAAAAAAATGGAAACGGAGAAAATAAACGTCCATGTGGTCACTGCCCCACGAAGGGTCTCACTGCCCAGTGTGAGCAAGTCTCCCCATCCCAATCCTTGCTCTGAAAACAGAGGCCTGGAGGACTGTGGTTGTGTCACTAGATTTATAACAAGCCCGGGGATTGCTAGAATTACAAGGCCCAGACCAGACCCGCTCGAATATAGCTGGAAGCTTTCTAGTAACTCCAACCGTGCATGGGGGATGAGCTGCTCAGAGAAGTGAGTCACTTACTGGAATCTGTGCTTGCCTGCATTACTCAGCTGATATTAATACACCCACTTGTTCATTAAAGTTTAATTGGAGTTCATGTGAATTGGTTTCACCGGATACTTAATCAAAGAGAAGTGTTTGCGTATGAACTGTTCCCATACGAAGCTAGAAAGCGCCACTTTCCTCCACCCTCTGCACATATCCACTGGCTGCTCTTCGAACTCTACTGACACAAGTTAGTTGGTCCGAGCAGGTGGAACCGTGGTCTTGCGGGGGGGCGGGGGGAACTGTCCAGACACACACAAAGCTAGAGTAAACGAAAAATGCTTTGTGAGGCACAGCCGCAGGTCCCTAACTCATCAGCTACAGCCTGCAATCAGCCAGGACTCAAATTCCAACCCCTAACTAGGATCCTGTTCTTGCGCAGGGTTTGTTACCAAAGCTACGGGGATCCTTCTTTCTCTGGGCACCTGTCTTCCAGGCGTACATCTTTATTTTTAAAATGGGTGGATAAGGAAATTAACCATCATTCAACATAATCACACATTTCTCTTGTACTGACAAGCAAACCATGAACACAATCCCAAACGCCTATTTATACAATCGGGGCTGTCAGTAACCTGTTATTTCTTATCGGATATCTCACTAATCAACATTTCTGGAAGTATAAAATTTGAAAGCTCCTAAAAAGATTGTGCATGAAGTCAGGGAGAAATAGATTTCCAGTTTGGTTGTTGTGGGTGTTGTCCATGTTTCCTGAGGCGTGGTCACCATTATTAAGTACGCATGACTTCTTGGTCCCAAACAAATCAAGATGAGTTAAAAACTCAACACTCACTATTTAATTCACCGAAGCACCCCTCAGAGACTGCAGACTGAAAGGCAATGTACTTAATTATTTTTAATTTCTTTTAAGTGTTCATTTATTTTCGAGAGAGAGAGAGAGAGAGAGTGAGCAGGGGGAGGGGCAGAGAGAGAGGGAGACAGAGAATCGGAAGCAGGCTCCAGGCTCTGAGCTGTCGGCACAGAGCCTGACGTGGGGCTCAAACCCACGAACCGTGAGATCATGACCTGAACCGAAGTCAGACACTTAACCAACTGAGCCACCCAGGTGCCCAACAATGTACTTACTATTTAACAGCTTTATTGAAATATAATTCGCAAGCCATACAATTCGTCCATTTAAAGTCTATAATTCAGTTTTTAGTGTACATACAGAGTTATGCCACCATTACCACAATCTAATTTAAGAATATTTTTCTTGCCCCAAAAAGAAGCCCATACTCATTAGAAGCCTCTCCCTATGTCCCGTCCCACCCCTGCCAACAACCATTCATCTCTGTCTCAATAAACTCTATGGTCCTGCCTGTTATGGACATTTCATATCATATAATACGTGGTCATATAATACGTGGTCTTTGGTCTTCTTTTATTTACTGTAATGTTTTCAACATTCGTTCCTCTGGTAGTTTATACCAGGACTTTATTCCTTTTTTATTGCTGAAGAACATTCCATTTTATAGCTTGTCCACATTTTGCTTATCCATCCAGCAATCTACCTTCTAAGAATAAAATAGACCCCATTTACATCAGCATAGCGAATTACTTCAAACTCAGTCCAAAAGATCATTTGCTTATTCCTTCCATGACCGGTTCATGAGTATCCTTTCACACATGTAAAGAAAATGGCCCCGTGGGAGGGACCCCCTGAATGTGGGAGGCGGCAACAGAGTCTTGTAGCATAGGCCATTCTGAACTTAAAGCTATTCAAGACGAACCAGCTAGGGTTCCTGGGTGACTCAGTCGGTTAAGTGTCTGACTCTTGATTTCAGCTCAGGTCATGATCTCGAAGTTCGTGGGTTCGAGCCCCACAGTGGGCTCTGTGCTGACAGGGCAGAGTCTGCTTGGGATTCTCTCTCTCCCCTCTCTCTCTCTCTTTGACCCTACCACCCCACTTACTGTTTCTCTCTCAAAATTAATAAATTAACTAAAAAAAGACAACCCATCTGTGCATTGTTTCCCAGTTTACAACATGTTCTCACTGACGTGATACAGCTAGATTGTGGCTCCCTACCAAAGGAGCTGTGCTCTCTGCATCCCTGACTTCTCCCAGATGCCAGGCAGAGCTTGGAACACACCAAAAGAACAACACTCACAACTGTCTCTCTCTGAAGAAAAACTGCCTTTTTCACCTTCTTACAATATGACCCAACAACTTAGTAATAAGCACCTACTATGTGCTGGGTATCCTCATGGTGATTAATAAGACGTGACACCTACTTTCCAGGGCTTCAGAATCTAGCAGAAAAGATCATACCAACACACAAGGAACAAATTAATGTCAGACTCAACAGAATTAAAGGTGTGAGAGAAACTCAGAGAAAGACCCATCAGCTTATGTCTCCCTTGTCGTGCTATTAATCTCATTTCTAACCTCGTTGGGGCTAATTATTATATGACAAACATAGATGGTAGATTTTCATGAATATTGAGAATTCATAACTATGTGTGTGCTGAAAACATACAAGCTGGGACATAAAACAGAGCCAATGTTAACACCCACATCAGTAACATTACCAACTAATGTAGACTTAGGAGACCATCAAAGATGGGCAGTAAAGAGGGGCACCTGGGTGGCTCAGTCGGTTGAGCGTCCGACTTCGGCTCAGGTCATAATCTCGCAGTTCGTGAGTTCGAGCCCTGTGGTGGGCTCTGTACTGACAGCCCGGAGCCTGCTTCAGATTCTGTGTCCCCCTCTCTCTCTCTGCCCTTCCCCTGCTGGCTCTCTCTCTCTCTCTTAAAAACAAATAAACATTAAAAAAAATTTTAAAGGATGAGAAGTAAAGAGAGTCATCTGTCCAAACTGACACTTTCAGCCTCCTTCTTAAGCAGCCAAGACGCTGTCAGGAAGTTAGCAATTCACTCAGAAGTTGCCATCTAAGAAACCATGTACTGTGAAGGAAAGTAATAGGTTTCCAAAATACATGTAATCTAACCCATACTCTGATACGTGAGCTAATACTACAGCCCCGGGCTTATGTAATGCCATGTGTGTAAGGGGCTCATACACTTTGGTCAAAGAAATCTCAGTCCTTCCCACCTCCCGAAGTAAGGGTAGCACTGACTCTAAGTCTTTATGACACTCAAGAGCATCTTTTATTATTCAGTAAACACAGTCAAGCTTCCAGATAAAAAGGCACCTTGTGGGGGGGGTGCCTGCGTGGCTCATTCAGTTGAGAGTCAGACTCTTGATCTTGGCTCAGGTCATGATCTCACCACTCATGAGATTGAGCCCCACATTGGGCTCTGCACTGACAGCACTTGGGATTCTCTCTGTCTCCCTCTCTCCCTCTCCCCTTCTCATGTGCTCACTCTCTCTCTCTCTCTCAAAATAAATAAATAATTTGTTTTAAAAAGCCACCCTGCAATCAAAACTAAAATTCCAACTCGTGTTTCTGGTTTTTTTTTACAGTATAGACAAGTTTACCCCTTTTGGATCCAACTCATGGAACAGATTAGGTTTTCGTGAAAACCAAGAACAACTGATCTACTTAATGAAAGCTTCTTTCACTTGAAACCTCTACCAGCATGAAACCCTCTGGAACATACTCATTGAGTTTGCACATCAGTACAAGTATTCCTCTTTAAATTCCCACAGCAAGTTCTCACATCCTGTTTCCTAATTAACTCATGCAAAAAGAGACTTTTACCTTCACCTCTCTTTTTCATTAAACCAAGTTTCAGGAAATACGTTGACGTTTGATTTCTGAAAAGCACATGCTGGTTTACAAGAAATCCTAGAGATTTATCGCTATTTATATTTGGAGAGAAACAAGTCATATCAAATCAGAGTTAACTTTTTAACCAAAGAAAAAAAGAACAAAAAAGAGGCAGCCATTTTTTTTTTTAGATTTCTTACATCTCTATCTAAGTCGGGTAGTGCTTGGTAAGAATGACCCCATTACACTCAAATCAGGGCGGTGAAGCAGAACGCCCCTGAGTTAGAGGTTCTGTGTTTGCATCCACCACTGCTTTAAGAAACTCACTTCATCTCTCCGAACCTCTGTTACATCATCTCTAAAACGGACACCATAAGTTCTGCCTTGCCTAACTCACAGGGATGCCATAAGAGGCACCTAAGAAAACGTGTTTTTAATGGCTTTGAGAACTACAGAGCTCTGTATACAACATAAGGGATTATCTTAACTTCCTTTCCTACAAAGACATTTTTAAATGACACTAACAAACACTTTTGCCCTTCTGTTTCTATTTTGAATAAGCTGAAGAAACATCCCCACAATTAACCCTACCAATTCCTGGAAGCTTCACACACACACACACACACACACACACACACACACACACACGCTGTAAGGACAACTGCTTAGGACAACCAACCCAAGAAAGCACAAGATCCTGAAGAACCTTCCTCCTTGGAGATACCCTCAGCGGCAGGGCGTTCACATTGTCTTTCAGTGTATTCTTATTTTTTGAAGGTAGGAGAAATATATTAAGAATATATCACCTTTCAAAAAGTGGTATACCACACTCCCACTCACCTCCTTCTGGTGCAGGAGAAATGGTCTCAAGAAGAGCAGCCCCAGTGTATCAATGCTTTCTACAGGGAAGGAAAATGGGGGACAGCTCTGAGGACAGGACCCAGGCACACGCAGACTGAGGGAAGCCGGAACCTGCCTGCCTGCGTGACACGGGGGAAATACCACCCTACCAGCCATCTTTGACCAGCCAACTAACCCTCAGCAGCCACATGGCAACTCTCCAGGAAGCAGCTTATCAAGGACATGGAGCATTCCACTCCCACGCATACTCTACCAGCTCAAGTTTACTCTCTCAACTACCATCTGCAGATAAGCAAAGGTCAAGGATGAAGAAGCAAAGAACTTCTCCATGGCCATTAGGGACTGGACAAGTGCAACTCCTATGTCCCAGGCCGAACTGGTCCCCTGTCCTTGAGTAAATAGGACAGGGTCCTAAAGCAGCCCTAAACTCTATACCTGCCTTCCCCATCGCAGCGTGATGGGGCCCTAAGAGTTAACACTAACATATATAAATATATATATATTTCATAATAAGAGTAACACTTATATAGGCTTTGCTATGCCAGGCACTGTTGTACATGCTTTACTTTCATTCTTTCACTGATGTTTAACTTATTTAGCCCTTACAAGGATCCTATGAGGTAAGTCCATATTACAGGTGGGAAATTGAAGCTCAGAGAAAGGTAGCTGTGTGCCCAAGGTCACACAATATGATTGTGTGGTGGAACAACGGGTTTAAAACCAGGCAATCTCGCCCGGGTGGCGCTTCCTACACAGTACATAACACTGCCTGTTGACAGGCACTCCCGGCATTGGCTGAACACCCACCAGGACCCAGGCACCTCTGGAGACTCTCTTCTAATTTATTCTCACAATGACACTGGGAGACAGATGGCATGATCCGTACTTTAAAGGAAGACACTGAGATTCTAAGAGGAAATTTAACTGAGGATTTTACAAACACTACGAAGCATACCAGGACTTGCACTGTCCAATTTCAAGCTGAGTGCTCTTTATGGACATCCAGGTTTTGTGCCAGCCCTGACATCAAGAAACTACACAGCCTTCTAATCGTCATCGGCACTGTCTACCTACCTGTCCGTTCGTTTCTTGCCAAGTGGTGCAGCAGGAAGAACGTGTATTCAGAAGACAGGAAAACCAGAGAGGCTCCACCATTTGCTAGCTATGTGACTCGGACAGGTTACTTACTCTCTCTGCGCCTCGGGTGTCCTTGTCTAACCAATGAAAACAGTACCTGCCACTGTTGCATAGCATTCTTGCCAAAATTAAATGACACGTTGCACTTAAAACGCTCTGACAATGGTGGGTACATAATAAGTGCTCAGCGAAAATTAACCCCACAAATAATTGAATGAAACGTGAAGATTAAATGGTATAATCTAAGAAACATCTCTAGTACAGTTCCTGTCATATAACAGCTGCTCAAAAACAAAAACACTATTCATTTGTAGTTAATATCCTAATAACCTAAACATGTCCTGAGTCTCCCAGCCCTGATACAATCTATAAACACCACAATAGGCAGTCCAGCATCGTGCACATTACAGCCGATCAGAGTCAATGATTATGTGCTCTTTCTCTGAACTTACTAAGGAAAGAAAATCTAAAATGTTAAGATAGCTTCTCTGAAAGTCTGGGAGCTTCAGTGGTCCATTTTCACCCCAAATTTTATCTTCGGTTTGAAACATATTACCTGTAATTGAAGCCTAAAACACACCGAGAAGCCTCAATGTAATGTTCTTATTTATTTCTGAGACATTCCATAAGAAATAAAGAAAAATGATTTCCCAGTCTCCACACTTTTAAAACTCATCTCTGCCTTCTCTACAAAGACCGCCACATTACTTGCAAAATCATTTATTTTGTGCCAGGTCCTTCACAGATGGTAATCACAAGTGCTTTCCTACGTCAGTCACTAGTGAGAGAAAGAGAGAATGAGTGAGAGAGACTGTAAATGCAAGAAATGGGAGACATTTGCTATCAAGAGAAAATTCACATGGCAGAATTGCTTCAATCAGGACATCAAAGGAAAAACAACCACAATAGTATTATCATTAAATTTGGGGGGAAATTTGCCTGTATGTATAGCTGTGTATACACAGCTGTGTATATGTATAGGTGTGTGTATGCACAGGTGTGTGTGTGTGTATATATGTGTGCATGTGCAGATGCGTGTATATGTATAGACGTGTGCATGTGCAGATGTGTGCATGTGCAGGTTGTGTATGTATAGATGTCTGTGTGCAGGTGTGTATATGTACATATGCATGCAGGTATATCCATGTATAGGTGTGTGTATACAGGACATATATGTATAGATGTGTGCGTTATACAGGTGTGTGCATGTATAGATGTGTGTGTGTGCAGATGTATGCCTGTGCAGATACGTGCATGTATAGATGTATGCAGGTACATCCATGTATATGTGTCTGTGTGTGTGTATACAGGTGTATGTATGTATAGGTGTGTGTGTGCACATGGGTATGTTTAGATGTGTGCAGGTGTTCAGGTGTGTATATGTATAGATGTATGTGTGCAAGTGTGTATATGTATAGCTGTTTGCAGGTATATTCATGCATAGGTGTATGTGTGTAGACAGGTGTATATGTACAGGTGTGTGCATGTGTGCACAGGTGTGTGCATGTATAAATGTGTACATGTGTGCAGATGTGTATATGTATAGATGTGTGCGTGTGTACAGGTTTGTGTATGTATAGGTGTGTGTATATGTACAGATGCATGTGTGTGCAGGTGTGTGTATACATAGATGTGTGAGTGTACAGGTGTGTGTATAGATGCATGTGTGAAGGTATAGATGTGTGTGTAGGTGTGTGTATATGTACAGATGCATGTATGTGCAGATGTGTGTATGTATACACGTGTATGTGCAGGTATATGTATGAATGATGTGTGTGGTGTGTGTATGTATAGATGTGTGCATGTACAGATGCCTGCAGGTACACGTGTGCACATGCACATGCACACACATGCATACATGAAAAAGAGCTGGCATGAATACCACCCACCCTAGGGCAGGAGAAAGAGCGCCCACACCAGGATGTTTGGACAACAGTGTGAAGGGTCGCGATGCTGAGCCACGCCTGGGGGCTGAAAGACTGGGTCTCACAGCTTAGCTCTGCCATTCTTCATCTGGAACACAGCATTTCAACTCTTCTATTCTCAGAATGGAGCCCTCACAGGACAGGTGTGAGACGTGAGCAACAAAAGAGCCGTGAGAATGTTTCAGACACCCGTGCGACACAAAGGGGCGTTACTACCCCTTTATTCCAATGCCAAAGACAGTGACTTTTTGAGCCAATGAGCCTCACGAGTGGAGTCTATTCTATCACAGGCCGCTTTCAGCAAAGGAAGGAGGGATGTGGCCAATGTTCCAAAGAGGCAATGCTTTTTAATTCTGTATTATTTCCAAAACAAAAAAGCAAAATCTTCCCCCCCCCTTTTGTTTTTCCAAATAAAAATAAATTATAACCCTAACTTGATAATAAATGCAGGCTGGAGCTGTCCTTAAGTAAAAGCTTTTGATAACAAATTGCCTGCACTAACTGCTATTTTATTGCTGAATTTTTTATTGTTGCTTAAGCACAGCAATTATGCTAATAAGCCTGGGAGGATGGTACATCGAGTATTGAATCTGACAGATAAAATACTCAATAAAATGCTAATCTCACCTGAAAATTGGAATCAGACAGCCTTATTAGTATTTATGGATATGGCATCTTAAACATGTTTTTTTAAAGATGAATATATATGAAATCAATGTTGTCTCCTAATACAGCCTGCCATTTCTAGGCCTTTATGTGCTTTAAATTCAAGGTGACGATTACTCATTGCCTAAGCTCTGCTTCTTGACAGAGAAACAAGAACTTATTGGTCATCTCGGCCACATAAAGGACCAGGCAATAAAACCTTTTTCTTCCTTCATCCACATCCCCTCCTCACTGCTCACCCCACCAAATCCACCCCCCCCCCAAAAAAAGGGAAGGTAAGAACTGTGTCGGAGCAAAAAGAGAAGGCAGATTTGACAGCGACAAGAACCATTTGTCAAGCCATCTGGCTCCTCTCTCCACCTGACAGGAGGGAAGAATGACGTGTCAGAAAGAGCAGGGAATTGAGGGTCCAGAGAACCAGCTTCTAGTCCTGAGTTTTTGCTATTTCCTCGATGTGTAGCCTTATCAGGCCTCAGTTTCCTAAACAGGGACCTTCTGGAGCCCAACAATCACGTCTCTATACCTTTTCTTTACATAAAAAAGGGGGAACCCAAGCCCCAGTGTCTAGGAGGAACTGACCCAAGGTGGATATAAGGCAAGTGGTAACCTGAAATCCTTGACCTTGTGCTTTGATTCACATTGTCCGCTCTTACCAAGTATCCCCAATATATATTTGAAATGGTCCAGGTTTAAGGTCAGAGACGTCAGACACCAAATTAAAAAAGACTGAACTGTTTACCAACTGTCCTCAGAAATTAAACCAGTTTTCTTTTTTGGTTTCAATACATTTTCTCTGGGAGGGAGCAAAGAGAAGTCCACCGCCTGTCTTAAGTGGCAGACACGAATGATATATAAATATAACAATGTAATTTACAAAAAAAAAAGTCTTCTGTCTTTTGGTTTCCATATGAACACTGTGAATCAGTAAGAGAGAAAGTCCTATTCTCCGGAAGTTACCATGGATAAGGCAATGGAGGATCAGAGATGACTTTCTCATGCATGCAGAGTACATGGGCTCTGGGGTCAGGACGAGCAGTTTTGCCTTCTGACTAATTCCAGCAACCCACAGGTCCTTTGGATCATGGGCCTGTTGACTCACCCAAAACCCAAATACCCAAGTAACTAGTCACTGCTGGACAAGAAGGGAAGTGAATGGGAACCTCAACACACTCAGCAGTAGCCACACTAGAGACTTCTCCCACCCCTGCCATGACTTCAAAGAGCTGAAGTCCTTCCAGAAGCTTCTGTCTCCCTCTGAGTAGGTCTGAGGAATGGACAAGTCAGGTTCACACTGCACAGTGGAATTTGGCATGCTGTGAAAAGAGTGGGCAGAGGCTCCAGGCTTTGAAAAGTCACTTTCTGCTATCAGCCCTCATTTCTGCCTCTGTACCAGTCTATCCTTTCAAGACCAAACCTTGGCCGCAGCCACAGAAGAAGGGAGAAGAGCGAGAAAATGGGCTCCAAAAATACAAAGAGTTCAATGGAACTTACAAAGGCTCTTCATATCCCTTTCATCAGCAAATCCTCATCATGGACGTGAAGCCAAGCTGGCTGTTTCCTCCTTTTGCAGAACAAAGGCCTAGACATTCAGAAATTCTCCCAAGATAACACAGGAGCTAGGAGATCCTCAGGACACAGCTGGGGCTCAGGGGACTGCGGGCACCATGGCTAGCCCAGGCAGGGGAGAACCAGTCAGTAGATTCTACAGTCATTAGTTGACCACAATGTTCCAAGACCCGCCCCTGGACCCCCATGAAAGAAAAGGCTGGCATTCCCTACTATCAGAGATATGCACCACCCTCCTCTCGCTACTGGGTCACACACACGGAAATGGGACCCAAGGCCAAGTATCCCTTCATCTTTACTGTACCATGACCAACACTGAAATTTGCGCAGCATCATCACAACAGATTTATCAAGTGGAAATTGATATCCCCCGATTTACAGGAGGAAAAAGCCAAGGCACTATGAAGTATTTTTTCTACCCGCCTTGTTCTCATAGGTCTCTGCCGGCACTCAGGTCCAGGCCTCTAGCACCCAATGCCCTATTCTCTCCACCTGGACCTGGCTGCCCCTGAATCGCTTTAGTAAACAACCAGAACAGAAAGTCTGCTCTGAAGTGAGGCATCTCCCAACAGAGTAACGATTCGAGTCATACTTCGAGGAATAACTTCTGGGAAAGCAGAGGAGGTGATGCTATCAAACAGTGAAACTTAAAACTCCTACTCATGACCTGCCTGGGGGGGAGCAGGAAATGGGGCCAAGGTTCTTTCCCTACAGACTCCCCCTGCCCATTTCAATCACTCTCAGTCATTACTAAAGTCAGCACTTTAAGCAAATGAATGATGTTTCCCAGCTGTATGGCCTTGGGTAAGTCCCTGACCTCTGGTCCTGTTACTAATACACATTCATGCCCACATGGGCGCGCACGCGCACGCGGGCACACACACACACACACACACACACACACACACACCCGAGACTATCCCCTCATTTACCTAGAAGGATGGTGACAACAGAAAGTCCCTATCTGCCTTATCCTGCAAAGCACTGCAAGTATACCCTAAGTGGTTCCTGTACTGCCTCCTGCCTCTGCACCCAGTGCTGTGACCAGAAACCCCCACCTCTGCCTCGGGTCTCTGAGTGCCCATCCCCCTTCTTCTACTCCGCCTCTCCCGCCAGCCCCACTTGCCCATCGTCACCTGCCACCGTCCTGGTCTAGGCCTGGCCTCCTGTACCCTGCACCCTGGACAAGCACGGACTCTTCTCTCCATCACCAATCTCAACCTTCCCCTCCCCTCCCCTCCCCTCCCCTCCCCAATCCATCTTGCTCTGGGGACAATACTGCAGAGTCTTCAATGGTGTTTCATATAAATCTATTCAATACCCTCACCACACAGGCTACACTTCTCCATACATGCTATGGCCTCTATCCTTCCAAAATCGGCAACTCCGTAACGAGGTCTGTTTTACGGATCTGGTTTTTAGACAGAGAGATAGGAAATGTGGTCACAGAGAGGACATTTAGTCAACACCACTGAGGCATGCCACCACAGAGCACATCGTCATTCCAGAGAGGCCGGGGCAGTGGTGAGTGTCAAACCCTGGGCCAGGTGCTGAGAAATACCACTCTGGTAGACCTTCTACAAACATCCTCTCAGCTTTTTTTTTTTTTAAATGTTTATTCATTTTCGAGAGACAGAGAGAGAGCATGAGTGAGGGAGGGGCAGAGAGAGAGGGAGACACAAATCTGCAGCAGGCTCCAGGATCTGAGCGGTCAGCACAGAGCCCGACGCGGGGCTCGAACTCACGGACCAGGAGATCAGGGCCTGAGCCGAAGTCAGATGCTTAACCGACTGAGCCACCCAGGTGCCCCAAATATCCTCTGATCTTTACAAGTGAGCAGGCAAGGTCTATTTAATCCCAGACAAAACCCATTTAAACTGGGACTCAAACAGGTTTAGTAACTCAGTCTCACTGAAGTTCTATAAATCCTCCTCATTCAAACGGCTGTTGGGGCCCCAGCACATAACCAAGTCTAGATACGGTTTCACTCAGCTACGCTACTGTTGAAATGTATCAAGGTTCCGCCAGATGCTTCCCCTAGAAAAGCTCAGTTAATCTTGGTTATAACAACCCTTCCTAACAATTATCAGTGTCCCATTTTACAGATGTGGAAACACACAGCACGTCTCCGGCAGATCAGGACCAGAACCAGGCGTCCTAGGTGTGCTCTCATTCCCTTTCCCCCGCGCCACGCACTTTCTTTCCACCTAATTTCCTATCCATGGAATGTGGAGTGATCCTGGGCATGAGTCACAGGAAGCAACGTTCAGCAGTACACGCAGGGTCTGAACTGTGAGTCGTGGAAACATGCTTTACAAGCAGCAGTCGAGTGAATGTCCCACAGTGACGGTGGGAAGTGTCAAGCACGCCATGTGAGCACAGCCTGTCCCTGGACGGTTCCCCAAGGTCAGAGTCACAAGATGAGGCTGGAACGCAACTCGGTTTCACAAATGCGGCACCCGGGCATGGCCACCTTCCCTGGAACAGGGGCGACTGCAAAGTCTTCTTCAAGGAAGTTCAGAATCAAAGTCAGAAATTCGAAAGTTTTCGTGGAATCCGCTCCCTCCTCTTCAATAGGGGAGCTTTTCCGACAGAAGCAAGTTGATATTCTAGAACTTGAGGGCTGGGAGAAGAGATTCTGACTTCATCTCTCTGGGAATGTCACCAGCATCTTAACCAAGCACCACCTTTCCCTCTGCCTCTAGAGACACAGGATTAAAAAGAAACCTGAAGGAAAGCTGAGAGTTGCCCATAAACGCAACATGCTCCAATGGGGGCGCCTGGGTGGCTCAGTCGGTCAAGCATCTGACTCTTGATTTTCGCTAAGGTCATGATCTCAGGGCCCTTAGACCAAGTCCTACGTCATGCTCTGCATTGGGCATGGAGCCTGCTTGAGATTCTCACTCTCCCTGTCTCTCTGCCCCCCACCCCATGCTCACTCTCTCTCTCTCTCTCTCTCTCTCTCTCTCTCTCTCTCTCTCCCCCTCTCTCTCAAAAAATAATAATAATAATAAAATAAAAAAGCAACAGGCTCCTAAACCAGTTCCCACGGGCCCTTCTAGCTCTGGGGCTAACTGCAGTTAACTTTCCAGCCCCTCAGACCTCCTTATTACTCCAATTATATTTATGGAGTGCCAAAAAATGCCAGCCACTGAGCAGGGCTCCAACGGCTGAGATGCTTGCCCTCTGGAGATGAAAGCTTGCAAGCTTTCATCCACCCATTAAAATACAAGGTGATTGTGGCGCCTGGGTGGCTCAGTCAGTTGAGCGTCCGACTTCGGCTCAGGTCATGATCTCACGGTCCGTGAGTTCGAGCCCCGCGTCGGGCTCTGTGTTGACAGCTCAGAGCCTGGAGCCTGTTTCAGATTCTGTGTCTCCCTCTCTCTGACCCTCCCCCGTTCATGCTCTGTCTCTCTCTGTCTCAAAAATAAGTAAATATTAAAAAAAAATTTTTAAATAAAATAAAATACAAGGTGATCTGTGAAAATGTTTCTGAAAATACGAACCATGGGAAAGAGAATACAGGAGCAGGGAGACTGATTCCACATGGGAAAGCTGATGTTTGTGAGAAGGTGGAATTTGAGCTGGGTATGGAGGGAGGTGCCTAGAAGAGCCGGGCATGCAAGATGGCCCTCCCCGTGGGGTGGAGATAGATAGGGAGGAGTCAGGGTGCAGGTGGAATGGTAGCCTGAAGCCAGATTGGGTGGGGCTCTGTGCAGGGATGTCACTTACATTAAGGACAAGGGGAGGCCAGAACGACACCTGGCAAGTCTCGTGACAGAGCCTCAGAGCTATCCGCGCTCAGGGGCACCCCACCAAAATAAAACCTACTCCTCCATAAGCCCCAGGAATGTGCATGTGTATGCAAGCCAACCTCCTATCACCCTGCAAACGGGACAGAAAACCATGTAAGACCTGTGTCGCTCCTGCTCCAACATGGCCTCCTAAGGCTGCACAAGGGTATCACAACCTCCAGCGCAGGAGACAAGGAAACGAGGCCAAGAAAGCATATTGGTGGAGACCTGACAATTCGGAGCTGTCACTCAGTAACTGGACCCTGACGCTCCAAAGGCCTATTGAATCATGTAAATGCCTGGTCACTAAGACCCAATTTAAGCTACAGGCAAGATAAAGAAAGTAAGAAGAATAGGAAAGTAGACAGCAAGGGAGGGAAGGAAGGAGGAAAGGAAAGGGAGAAGATGGGAAGGGAAGGGAGGGACAGGTACAAGGGCTGAAGGAAGGAAGGAAGGAAGGAAGGGAAGAAGGAAGGAAGGAAAGAAAGAAAGAAAAGAAGAAAGAAAACAAAGAAAGAAGGAAAGGAAAGGAAAGGAAAGGAAAGAAAGAAAGAAAGAAAGAAAGAAAGAAAGAAAGAAAGAAAGAAAGAGAAAGAAAGGAAGGAAGGAAGGAAGAAAGAAAGGCAGGTCTCTGAAGGGCCACAGTGAGAAGGGAAAACAGTACAGTTACTACTCTGCCTGTGAATAGAAAGATGATTAAATAGAAGTCAAACATAGGTTTGTAGCTCCAAGGGACTATTTTTCTTTTGAAAATCCAGGTATGTTATGAAAGAACAAAGAATGTAAACTTTGTAAAAATAATTTTTGAGGTTTGTTTAACCAAAAAATAAATATATATTTACAGAAGTAGAAATCTATGGGGGAAAACTAGACACATAGCCACTTTTTTTTTATTTTTAATTTTTTTAGGTGGGGAGGGCAGAGAGGGAGAGAGACAGAGAGAGAGAGAGAGAGAGAGAGAGAGAGAGAATCTCAAGCAGGCTCCATGCTCAGCACCAATGTGGGGCTGAATCCCAGGACCCTGGGATCATGACCTGAGCCACAATCAAGAGTTGGACTCCCAACCAGCTTGGCCACCCAGGCGCTCCAACATGTAGCAATTTTTTTTTTTAATTTTGTTTTAAGAGAGAGCAAGTGTGAGAGGAGGGAGGGGAAAGGAGAGAGAATCAGAAGCCTACATGTGGCAATTTTAAGGACAGTTACTTCTTGGGTGAAAGAAAGGATGGAGGAGTAGAACAGGGGTTGGTAAGTTGCAAACAAGACAAGACAAAACAGCCACAAATTGCCCATCTCTACATCCTCGCAATATAATTTTGAAGCTTGCCCCATCAAAAAATTGGCCTTTCCCTACGCACGTTACTAACGCGCGTGCATTCATTCACGGACCCACAAATTCATCTACTGCCTAATTCATAATCCAGTTTATAGGTCTCCATCTTACACATACTAAATTCAAATGCCTTCCTACTATGAGTAAGGATACAACTGTTATTGGATGCTTAGGATATGCAAGGGGTTGTAAGCACTTCCCAGACAGTATTTCCTTCAGCCTTCACCACGTCCTTCCTTGGTCCCATCATCAGCTCCATTTTATAAAAGAGGGAGCTGAGTCACAGAAATTAAGCAACCTGCCTAAGGTCAAGTGGCTACTAAGCAGAGGATTTAAAACCAGACAATCTGACTCCAAAGGCTGCACTGTCCACACTGCATCTGGGATGTCACTCTAATCCACCAGCAGGTTACCCAGATACATGGGGCAGTAGCTAAGTGACCCTGTTCTGCCTCCTGGTGAACACAGCTTCCTTTCAAAGATGCACAAATCACCTGTCTAATAAGCCAGTCTAAATGGGACCGGGAATCACAATAGAGTCAGCAGATTCTAGACTCCAGATACCCGGTCTTCTGGGGGGTTTTGTTGTTGTTGTTCTGTTTTTGGAGAACCAATATCTGTTTCCTCATCTCTCACTTCTGGCATTTCTGCTGATTTCCAGGTTTCCTCAAAATTCCTGTCAGCAGTTCCACAGTCACCGTCAGAGACTGTCCTCTGCATCCTGAGATGCAGTGTGTGTGTGGTCCACAACCTTTGCAATCAGTTAGCCGGGCAAACTGCCCACACATGACCTCCACCACTGTTGTGGACATCAGTTTCTTCTGAATGATGTTGATTCCTCCTTCCCTAGTTTAAAGATCATCCCCCTTCCCTTGATAGAGATGATCATCAGCTATGCAGCTCCGTTTGCCCTCTGACATCTGGGCCACGACATCACCCTCCCCAGGTTACAGAATGCCTGGCATCCCCTCCCAAAAAAAAAAAAAAACAAAAAAAAACAAAAAAAAACAAAAAAAAACAACTCCCAATCCTGGAGCCCATTCTAATCCCATCCCTGCCAGGAGGTAACTGAAAAGAAAGGTTCTGATTGGCTGCCCATTACATCATTGCTCTACAGGCCTGATTAAACTCTTAATTAATTGAATGCCACTTTACTTCTACCCCTGCCTCCACAGACAAATAAATAAGCACAAAGCAAGCAGCATAGGGTGAAGGCAGCAATAAACCATAGCTTCTGGCCCAGGTCTGAAAGAGGAACCATTTGCTGGGGTTACCTGTCATTAAGAACGATTTGGTCACCAGGTGGGGACATACAGTTCTCTATATTAAATTAGAGGAATGATTCAAAGGGGACCAGTTTCAGCTGACAAGAGCAAAAAGAAAATCAATTTCAGGTTGCCAGGACAACTAGACTTTTCCTGCAAGAATAAATTTGATACAGCCCTAAAATCTGACAACTAAATGTTTCCTCGCATTACATCACATCCCTAAAACGTGTGTTGAACCAGTGAGATAATCAAGCCTGCTAATTACTCTCTACAACACCCAGAAGATACAGGATTGATGATCTTGGCTCCAGTCTGACTTCCCTCCAGCAGCCCCACTCACCCTTTCGGTTTTAACGGGAATGAGGATTGTGTGCTTCTTAAAATGAGTCTGAAGGCACTGTCATTGTCAGTGAGTCCTTGCATCCGGGAAAAGGGAAGGTGAGCAACTTTTTAATCCACACCCCCGATGTTCCCTGCGATACGGTTCATTGGCCACCCCTTCCGGAGAAGGGAGTCCCAAGTCACAGAACGCTATCTCACACAATGTTGGACCTAAACGGACTGGGGGAATAACCCTTGTTGTACCACAGTGTGATTCCAAAACAGAAACAGGCAACGTGGCTGTTCAAGGTCAACACAGCTGGCCAACAGCAGCTAGGACTGGAATCCAGCTCTTGCGACAATGGCTTCTGTGCAATTTCCTTAAATAGCTGCCACCGTTCCGCTTCTGCCTTAGAGACTCTGGGAGCTGAAGTTAAGTCCACTTGATCTCCTATTAATCCTCATGAGGCAGTGACCCCAAATGGCCTTATCCCAGGAGTTCAGAGTCCTGACCCCAGATCCAATAATATCTGATGAGATGAGCCTTCTTTCTGCATTTATGTTCTCAGAAGGCTGAATATCAACTTACCTCCAGGGGCTATTAAAAACAAGAACAGCTAATAAATCACTGGAAAGCACTTTGCAAATGTAAAGTAATACAAAAAATGCTAAGCACCAATAATATGAGCGGCCCAGGCTAAGGCAGTTCCCTGAAGAGCATGATGATTTCAAGCGGCTAAGCTGGTCCCACCGTCATCCTCGAGAAGATGTGCAGGCCATGCCTCTCTCTAAACCTCACTCTCCTTTCACTGACTTCTCCCAAATTCGCAAGCATGCCTCTAGACACTGTTGTAACACATCGTGTTCTCGCCGATACGCAGAAACGTACTCTCTTGTCAATTCATGTGGTCAGAGTCTTTGCGAAGTGCAGAGGAACGACCAGAGGAGGTCGGAATCCAGCAGGCAGGAAAGCAAATGTCAAGCTGTCCCTAGCTGGTAATAAACCAAGTAAACCATGAAAAACAATGAAGCCACTAGAAAGTGCTTGTCAGCAAAGTCAGCCTTGAGAGCCAATTTAGAACCTGGTGAGAGGTCAGAAGTGCACAGCACACACTCACGGGCTCCGGCTGCAGGTGCCAATGGGAAAAAGAGGTGAGGACAAAGCATTCCTCCCAGCCACCTGCGTGGTCCTTCGTTCTCACATGCGAACCACACACGGTGAGCAGAGAAGGGCAGGAGAGGAAACAGGAGTGAGCAAAGTAATTAAGAGATCAAAAGCTGCATCTGACAGACTTGGCCTCTAACTCTGACCCTGCCGTCACACGTCATGTGACCTTGGACAAGTTACTGAAGACCTCACTAACCCTCAGTTCCCGCCTCCATCCAATACGGATGACGCTAAGGACCGACCACACAGTCCGGCTTTGGGAATTAAATGGAATGCGGTATGGAAAGCAATGTACTCAGTGCCTGACATGTAGTCCATGTGCAATAACCATGAGTTATTACGCTAACCGTGCATGATCTAAGGCTACAATCCTAGCAGACACAAAAGGCCAGACATAAGGCATAAAGTCAGAGGTTGAGATCACTGGGACAGAAAAGAAAAGATCTATCCCACAGGATACCACCTAGTATCTACTAAGGAGTTATCATTAGCCCCATCCCCAAATACCTAGTTGACGACGACAACAGCCCACGGATGTTCAGGCACCTGCAAACCTCAGAACTGAGTAGAAATCCAAGTGAACTGGAAATCCAAATACTTGGTCATTACAGAGGTCAGCTCTCTGCATGTGAGCTGAATTCTAAAAGTCTAGGATTCTGGGCATTCAGTGTGGCGGCAAGATCCTCGTCGCAAAACAAGGAATTAGTTTTCATGGGAGGAAAATGGTCCCTCCACCCCTAGTTCATTTAACACACTTTAACACACATGGACGGACATAGTACATGCTCCCACAAAGGTAAGCAATGGGCACAATCATCAAGAAACCAAAGACCCAGGGGCACCTGGGTGGCTCAATCAGTTGAGCACCTGACTTCGGTTCAGGTCATGATCTCACAGTTCATGAGTTCAAGCCCCAGCCCTGCATTGGGCTCTGCACTGACAGCTGGGAGCCTGGAGCCTGCTTCAGATTCTGTGTTTCCTTCTCTCTCTGCCCCTCCCCTGCTCACGCTCTCTCTCTCTCCCTCTCTCTCAAAACTATATAAACATTTAAAAGAAAGAAAAAAGAAACCAAAGGCCAAGCCCCATTAGGTCAACAAGCCCAGATAAAGAGTCGTGGGATTTCAGAGAAGAGAAAGAAACTACAATTTACTGAGCTCCTATTTGGCATCACATTATACATTTCTTTATAAAAATTAAGAGAGAGGAGAGAATAAGGAAGACGTCCTGAGAGAAACTCCTTTGAGCTGACAACATGCCGGGGCAGGTCTGGGCCACATCCATGTCTTCAGCAGGATCTTGACAATGCAGTGCCCAGAACCCCCAGGGCCAATGGCCCCTCTCGCCTCCAGATCCTGGTTCCCAACGTGGTATCTACACACCTTACGTGTCTGGGGGTGAAGGTAGGGAAGGAATATGAAGCTGGCATTAAGGAAGCAGGAAGCTTCCTCTGCTTCAACTCCACATGCAAAGCACTAGTGGAAACAAAGAAGAGACAAAGGAGGGATTGAGAAGAAAATATGGATGTCCTGGTAAGGCAGGGTGAGAGAATAAAGGGTGTTGACTCAGGTGATGAAGAGGGGGGAAAAAATGGAAGATGAGAGAAAGAGTAGGAGGAAAGAAACTGCTGTGTTTTTTTGCTTGCTGTGTTTATTTCTTTAAGCCCACTTCTGTCGAGTCATTTTATGAAAACCATACTTCTGTTAAGTCCTTCAAATGTTAGTTCGAGAAGACTTTGTTTTGGTCACTGACCAGCACCAAGAAGCATTCCTGGAATATAGTAAGTGCCCAATAAATATTTACTGATTGAATGAGTAACGCCCAGCTAGAGTGGGTCGCTGTTACGGAGAAGAAAGAGGCTTTTACAGTCACCAGGAAAAAGAGCAAGACGTTGTTTATATTTCAGTTCACTCACTTAAATAAGGTGGAATTAACCCAAGTGAAAGCATAGTTCATGGCTCCTGGTGCAGTCACCATACCGTCACCAAATATAAATCAGACTGACGCACACTCTAGGACAAAGGAAAGGCAGGCCATTCCCTGGATGCAATCCCAAGCGGGAAAGGAGGGTCTCTCTGTGAAAACAGAGAGGGTATCTAGGGAAATGCAGTCTACAGAGGCAAATGATGTTTACTCTGAACCTCACGGTCCAAAGCCAGGAAGGGCCCTGGCCATTCCACTGAATCCTTTGGAGAAAGGTGCCAGTTTCAACCTCTGGAGAATAGAGGTGACTGCAGACTCTGTAAACGAAGTAGTAGTTGAGGAAAGGACAGAATACAGAAAGCACTGGACTAAAGTCTTGAAGGGAAGGCTTGCCTCCGATTTTCATGGTGTTCCTTCCATCCCTGTCCTGAAGATAACTGTAAGGATTAATTTGTAGATAGTTCGGAAAGTAAACTTTGCCCACAATGAGGACGATACAGTGACTTAGAGATAAAGGTTCTAGTTACAGAAGTATGAAAGGGTCAACAGCCACCATTTCAGTCTTCCACTGGAAGTTCTATCAGACGTTTCTACAGCCTGCAAGATCAGCACTTCTTTCTGTGGCCGTGCCTCATCTTGAGAGACCATTATTATTTATTACACATGAAGCACTTTCCATCTGCAGAGTGCTTTGGAATCGCTTTTTATTAGTTACTCAGCATTCTTAAATCTAAACACAGCTAAAACCCTAGTGGAGGGCAAAAAACAAAACCCCATGATTTACTCGTCCATCACACTCAGTGGGTCCGCACACCTTCTCCCAAAGACCGAACAGGTTGAATAAGAGGCAAAGAAAACACTAAGAATGACACATCCCATTCAGTAGAACACTCGTTTATGGAGGTCACCCGGCATTGGGCTAGGTGTCTGAATTTCAGCAAGAGGAGACACAGAAAAAAATCTGACACAGCTCTTGATCTCAGGGCTATTTAAAAGATCTTTATGGTGCCTTCCCACTTGAAGATTTTGTGGTTCTAAGAAAGTATAAATAGGTTTCAAACACCATGTGCAGGAACATGGTCCTACACGGCTCAGAATTTGAATGATCCTATAGGTATAACTCTAGTCCCCAAAATGGAATCAAAATGAAAGAACATGGCACAGGCTTCTTTCCCCAATATTCAATCTCCAGAATCTAGATAGGCAGCCCCAAATCACATAAGAAAAAATTTTAGGACAAATGAGTTCGTAATCTCTCTCAAAACCATGCAGCCAACCCAAGAAACGTACTCTAAGAAGAAAACATAAATTTAAGAGGAGGGTTTAGTTTTCAGAAGGCCACTTAGTAGATGCATTAATTACCATCGATGGAAGTCACAAACAGTTTGTGTATATCTCTACACATTAAAGATTATATCGCCTTTGGAGCAACCACTCTCGACTATAAAATACCACATAAAATTGTCAGGGATAGTTGGACTTATCACCTGACAAGAATATCAGAGGAAGGACTGAAGGATGAGAGGGAAGATGGGGTATCCTACATAAATTTTAAAGTTCTTTCCAACCCTCGGTTTATGATTCACCTCTACAGATCAGCGTCTAGCACAAAGCATGACACATATTGAGTATTCAAGAATTGTTAGTTCTTTGTCGCCTTAAATAAGTGAAAGTACACAGGCAAAAATGGACAGTCAGAAACTGGAAATCTTCAATGCTGTTAACCATAATGGTGCCCTAGTTCATAATTTGGCTGTGAACAGGAACGGACTGACACATCACCCCACTAATCACCAAACATTATGGCTCACACAATTTACTACTAATTAAACACCACCCCTCTACCATCCTCTGATGGAGGAGGTGAGGACACACATGTTTTACTTGCCAGGCGGAAGCTTCAAGACAAACAGGAAACATGGTGCAGGCATAAGAACACGAGACAAGTCTTTGCCATGCCGTCTCTTTACCATGTGACATGGGGCAGGCCCTTCTTTCTATTCGAGCATTGCTTTGCTTTTAAGTGGAATGAGGGTGACATTCCTTAGCCTGCCATCATCATGGACCAGTTGTGAGGATCTTATGAGTTAATGGGTGTTGAAAGGGGTTAGTCCACCGTGAAGCCCTGTGTGAACCTATGTCACGTACCGTACTCCCCAAAGGATTAGTCACGGCCAATAAATTATTACTGCTTTTATGATTGGGCTTCCCTTTGGTTTTCTCATAATAGCACTAAAGCATTTATAACCAGTAAAATGTATGCTTTTTACCAAAGCAGAAGACACACTGTGCTGGGTTTCCCAAGATCTCCCCTAAATTCCTGGTGGAACCTATCACAGAACCCCAGAATCCTGAGGTGGTCCTTCTCAATTCCACTTTCAACCCAGTGACACTGCCTCATCATTGTGGGCAGTTGGCTCTTTTCGTTCCCACACCCGCCTCTGTGGCACCAAAGGGCCCACAGCTAGCTCAGTCATGATGAATGCCACCCGTGGAAGGAAAGGCTGATGAAGGCCCCATTCCCAGAAACTAAGACCACCAGTTGGAAGACGACTGTGAAGGCAGTTGAATGCTGTAGTAACACGTTTAGTTGTGATATTATAATGAGCAGGGCTCCACAGACGGGGCATCTTGTCTTTGCTTTCTTTCCAGTTAAGGAGGCTATGGCACGGTCAGAACTTGGTACAAGCTGATGAGCTCGGTCTCCCGGGGGTTACCACGTAAGAGAAATATGAGACATCAAGGTCCAATCGGAAATATACTAAACTCGTGCTTTAAGAGCCACAAAAAGCCTTCAAGACCCAAAGCACTTCACTTTTCAGATGGAGAACTAAAGGCCCAGAGACTTGAAACATCTTGACCAACTCACAAGCCCACGACACAGCTTCCAGTAGAACATACACCTCTTAGTTTCTAAGCTAAGCGAGCGCTCCCTGCATCGTCAGCTCCCATCCACCTCTTCCTCCTACTCTCAGGACTCAGCGGCCGTGCCGTGGCCACCTCCTGGCAAGAGGTCACTGCAGTGAGGCAGGGCAGAATGGTGCCCGGTTCTTCAGCCCCAGAGGGGAGGAGGGCTCCTGCACCACGGCTCCCTCAGAGCAGTACCTTCCCACCACCCTTCAGTGTGCTGGTGAGGCACAGGATACATCAAGACATCCAAGCCCAAGGGCTACAATGTTTTGTCAACAACCCCCCCTCCCCACCGCCCCTTATCTCAGCAGAGAAAAGAATGTCTTGCTTTCAGAAAGGAAACAGGGGAGATCAACTTTGGCTGGAACGCGTTCCAAAAGGAGTGGAAAATTACAAACTCTTTTGCAACATAACTGTTGTAGTGTCTTAACAGTAGTCTGTAGAACCCATAAAGACAAAGAACACTAGAAAGCATGTCTGTCTCAGGGCGACTGGGTGGCTTCGTCAGTTGAGCGTCCAACTTCGGCTCAGGTCACGATCTCCCAGATCGTGAGTTTGGGCCCCGCATCGGGCTCTGTGCTGACAGCTCAGAGCCTGGAGCCTGCTTCGGATTCTGTCTCTCTCTCTCTCTCTCTCAAAAATAAATAATAAAACATTAAAAAAAAATCACGCCTGTCTCATAAATTAAAGACGACTATATTCCACTCTAGGGCCAGAATTTTGTGTTTCTGTTTCTTCCAAACCTTCTTAACATCTGTGACAGGCAAGTGACTCATCCAATTACCGGCTGGGAAGCCAACACCTCTGCTTCACATCCCTAGTTCTGTTTCCCAAGGTGTGAGGAAGCTGTGGGGGATGCCTCCTACCAGTCCTGCTCCTCTCACAGGGAAGGCGGAATTCACAAGAGAAGCAGACAAATAACAAGGCCACTCAAAGGCCACGTTTGCGAAGGGCACACCTGTTCCCACAACGCAGGGCTGAACATACCTCCCGATTCTTCTACAACAGCAAGAGGGACAAGCAGAAGGGATGGTCATGAAGACAGTCCATGCGCTCATCTCCGCCTTCAGCACAAAGTTATCTGCCAAGTAAAGTCTAATGATGTGTCCAAGGTATATTTAAGGAAATCACAAAGAAAAATTCAAGACCAGGGTTTTATTTTGTCTTTTCAAGTTCAAGCCACAGTAAGTATTTGGAAGGATCAGAAACTACTTTCCGCAGGGAATTCCACAGAAACTGGAAAATCTCAGGCAAAATTAGAACCAAAGAAAACAGAAATAGCAGAGATCTTGGCGATCACCAAATCCAGCCCTGCCACTTTGACTGAAGAAAACAGACCAGAGAGAGAGAGCTTCACAGCTGGATGGCAGTCGAATGGGCTGAGAACCCACATCTGCTGACTCCAAGAATAATTTCTTGGTCCTCGTTCCAAGCTAGCATTGACTTGAATGCTGACTCCAAATTAAACCTACATGTGACTGAAAAGAAAAGGGAAAATAAACTGTTCTCTGTGGCAGATGCTTGGAACACTAGCTTCTTTCTCAAAACTTCACAGTTCACGTTCTGCAGAAGATGGAAACCAGTGGGGTCCTATTTTGTCAGTTGCGAAGGCACATTTCTTAGGAATGCATTGTATGTCTGGTATTCTCTCCCAGCACCCTCTCCCTGCGCCTCTTTTGGCCATATATGGCACTGAGCTCCAACGCCTGGGTCACAGAACTCAGGCCCCGAGTATGAATGCAATCCGGTTTCTGAGCTGTTTGTCTTTACTGGAAATCTGAAGAATCCATCTAGGAAACATTTACTAAAATGCAAAAGGCAAGGAGAATTGATTCCCACCCTGAACTTGGCACAGAGAAGAAGATTTTTCTTTTGCTCACCCAAAGGTCTGCTAACCAGACTCTGCAGAAAAAGTGACAAGTTTAACAAAGGTAGGAAGGTTTGCTTCTCAAGAATTTTGTGTGCACGTGTGTGCACGCACACATTCACACGGGTGTTGGGGGGGGGAGGGGAGAAGAACTGTTCTAACATAAGAGTTAGAAAGACAAACTGACACGGAGAAAGCAAGACACAACTAGCTAGCCCATCAGAACATGTCCTCGGCGTTCATCTTTCTTGATATGACTTAGACAATCTCTTCATGTGGCATCTGACTTTCAAACGCTTGCAAACTATGATGTTTCAGAAGCAGAAAATCTCTTTGAAAACAGGGATAATCTGCAATTGCCAATCCAATTTAAAACAAAAACGGTATTAAGCACCTGTAATTCCAAACGATACTTTTGAAAGGAATTGTACAAAGAGAATTCAATAAACACATCCCCTAGAAATACTAAACTTAAAAGAATAGCATGATCGGAGCAGAAAGGGAGATTTGAGAGGGGGTGAAACCGGGGCCTCAAGAAGAGAAATGACTTGCCCAGTATCACGGAGTCAGTTGGACGGAGGACTCATCATTTCAATGTGAAGTACATAAAACCTACAAAGAAAGTAGAAAGGACTGTATAAGGGCTTTCTGATCTCCAAGAGCGAAGAGAGAAAACAGCCACCTGTTAATTCCTAACAGGATGCAACCATCGCTGTAGCACGTGGCCACCCACAAACTAGCTTTGTGACTTTCAGGAGTGCAACTCTCGTCTCCTCAGGGAGGACTAAGGATGGACACACAGGGACCACATCCTATATTGGCAGGCAGACAGTCCTGGTTAGAATCCGAGGTCCGTCAATTCTCTGATGTGGAACTTGAGCAGGTTATTTATCCTTTCAATACCCCTAGTGATTCACCTGCAAACTGGACATAACCATTTCTACCTGATGGGGTGCTTGAAAAGACGAAATGGGCTTTTTGCAAAGTGTCGACCTAGCTGTGTTTGACATATAAGTAAGCACTTAATAAACAGTACCTGTCAATAGCATCTTCGTTCACAATTCCCAAGAACAAGAACAATGAGTGGTTTGCTGCAATGGTAAGGGACAAAGAGCCTCTGGTTCAAATCCCCATTTGCCGTCTCACCCTGTGATCTGTGAGCCTAACCCTGGAGTCTCCTTTGCCCCAACGTGGTGAAGATCTTAGCCGGGAAAAGCTCTTTAGAAACTGTCTTGCGAGGCGCCTGGGTGGCTCAGTCGGTTAAGCGTCCGACTTCGGCTCAGGTCATGATCTCGCGGTCCATGAGTTCGAGCCCCCGCATCGGGCTCTGTGCTGACCGCTCAGAGCTTGGAGCCTGTTTCAGATTCTGTGTCTCCCTCTCTCTCTGACCCTCCCCCGTTCATGCTCTGTCTCTCTCTGTCTCAAAAATAAATAAATGTTAAAGAAAATTAAAAAAAGAAAAAGAAACTCTCTTGCAACGTGAAAATGGAAAGTACAGTCATAAAGGTCAGAACCTTCTTTGGTGGATAACAGAGTGTCCTGTGAGCAAAGGTGCCACATAAATATCAGTGTTAGAATGAGAGACAGTCCATGCTTTACTTTTCCTCACAACAAGCAAATTCAGCACTTAAAAAGACAGTTACCTTAAAAGTAGCTTGACTGCCATGCTACTCCTTTCATAGAATGTTCCTGAGACAGAGGCTGTAGGCCCAGACTCCCACAAGGGGGGCAAGGATTCCTGCAGACTACCACTGAGCACAGAGGAATGAATAATAATAAAGTGCTAGCCAGGGGGTGCCCTGACTCACAAGCCAGGCATGGCCTGGGTGAGGAGGCCCGGGGAAGAGTCACCTGAAGTGGCCAAGCTAAAAGGCCTTCATCGTATAGAATTTCACAGCCAGCGTGAGGAAACAGCAAGGGTCATGTCTCCCACCGGGCCCCGCTTCCTCATCTACGAAGGTGCCCCCTTCTCAACCTTGAGAGATGTCCAGGGAGGCGGAAAGCTTGGAGAAGGCAGCACAGTAGCCACAGGGGCTGCCAGTGGTCCAGTACAATGGTTTCCAAAGTGGGTTCCACAGAGGCACAGCGTTCTGGAAAGACAGCTTTGGCCTGGGGCAGAAGCCTATTGGACCCTCCACATGGAACATCGGCACCACCATAAAACTACACTTTGGTGATTTCATATATTGGGATTTCACATCACATTCCCTGAGGGGTTTGCAAAAGGATTCCACAAAGGAAAAACGTCTGAAACAGCGAGGCTCAAAGAGCCTACTGTCAAGAGTCATACAGCCCGTAAGTGCCTGAACGACAGGTTTCCCAGAGAAGGCCTGGGAATGAAAGGCTAATGGGAAGCAATCAGAAATGGTTAAGAAAGCTCCAGAGAGCAGGCACTGCTATTAGAGAGGTCAGCCCACCCCCCAGAAGATGGAAGTTTCTAGAAGGATTTGAGAAGCAAGAAGTGAAGGATCACAGGGGCTAGACAGAACAGGCATCCCAGGTCTAGAACTTCTTTACTCCTCTCCTCTGTGCTCATCTCTGGGACTTCACACCCAGGTGAACAGCCCTGGGAGAAAGGCCTTCCTGCTTGGTGGTGGGACTCCGGAAGGAGAAGGGCCAACCTGGACAGAGGGCAGCACACACTTTTATTCTTCCTCTGACTGTGCATACGGCACTCTGGCACCTTGGCGGGGACAAAAGCCCTCTGAAACGACAATGGACTTGAGCTTTTCATTTCTCCATCTTTGCACAGGCCAAATAGGGATAAGGGATCCACATCAACCCAAGACTTGTCTGGCAAAAGCACAGGGAGGGCCCTCCAATCTGCTTAGTAACAGCAATAGAAAGTGCTAAATAAGTGAGTCAAGAAATATTTCTGGAAGAGCTATTCAACTGGAATGCTTGGAGAGCCACCCGCATCGCAATAACTCGATCTGTCCTCATCTTTTAGAACACGCGCGAGCCCGGCTTGAAAAAGGGACTTCACAGCTCCAGCGGCAGCCAAATAAATAAATAAACACGTAGAAATCTCTCGGTGGCTGACTTGAAGGTACCAGGGAGAAAGTTATGTTCGCAATAAGGATGTGATTTCATTCTTCCCTCTCTCTCTCTCTCCCTTCACATCTTTTCCCCAACCACTTTCGGTAGTGAGCAGTTTGTCACGCATCCAAGGGAAGCGACGCAGCCTCCTGCGTGGCCGATCCATCTAAAAAACATATCATCTGTCTGTGCGGCAGAAAGCCCAGTTGGAATAAGCAAGTTCTGTGCGTTCAACTAGAAAACACTTCTTGTTCTCGCTGTCAAAATAATTCTGTATTCAACTTCTGGGGTATGTGACTAATGTGCCTGGAACCTTTTGGAGCGACTGGTTTATTTATTTTAGGGAGGGGAGCGTGGCTGCTGGCGGCGGGGGTGGTGACAGAGAAAGAGGAGGAGGAGGAAGAGAAGAGGAGGGGAGGGATGGGAAACAAGAACAGACAGGGGCTGCCCAGGGAGAGCTCACAGCAGCAGCCCCTGGGAGCCGGCACCGCCACATTTCATCCCCCAGAAGCCCGAGAACGAGCAGGGCCCAGCGGGGAGGAGAGAGGAGAAGATCGATAAAGACAAGCGGTGGACACTTCCCAGAGTCAAGGTTGCCCAACAGTTCCTCAAAAGACTGGGGAAATGAAAAAGTAAAAGCAAAACAAAACACACACGTGCGCGCGCGCACACACACACACTCACTCACTCACCAGAGTAATCCTATCACAGCTCCTTCGAAAACCCCTAACAGCTCCTGCTTGCAGGAAAAAGCCCCAAACACAATAGCAGGGCGTGTAGAACTTGTATGAGGTGAGATGCCTCACTCCGTGCACCTTCTAGACTCAGCCTGCCAGACTCCATTCCTCTATGCATTCTCATACCTCTGCCGTTCGCTCTGTCTCGAACACTCATCCCGCCTTCCTTATTGGTCACAGCCTAGCTCTCTTTCAAGGCCTACAACATCGCCACCCACAGAGAAGCCTTTCCCAGTGGCAGCCAACAGCCACCTTAGCCTCCCGCATGCTCCTAACGCCAGCCTTGATCACGTGACAGCTTCCCTCCAGGTGCTCCATGTTGGCACACCTGGCTGCATACTTCCTGGTCCCCAGAAACCAGTCTCCCCGAAGCACCCACAGCACATGTGCCCACGTAACACCACGCACTTGGCCATCAGGGGTCCTCTGTCTCGGGATGCCCGAGTGGTCCAAGGCCCGCATACGCTAAGCACTAAGAGGACGTGTGCCCATCATCAATCCTCTGTGCCTTCGACAGCAAAGCATCTTCAAGGAGCAAAGTCAAGAGACGAAAAAAAAAAATCAGCCAGAAAATCTTCAGAATAAAAAGGCCAGGAATTTGCTTCTCTCCTGCTTTGAGTCAGAAAGTGGATGGAAGGGTGAAACACTAAGGGAGGAGGGAGTGACAGAAGGGGTCACTTCCGGGGGAAGCAGATGAGGGGATGAGGTAAACAGATCTAAAATCTACCAAATAGGTTGACATCATCAGCTTACTTTGGGTTTTGTGGTGATTTTCCCCCCATTTTCTTACTTATAATGGGAAGGAAGGGAAGGAGGGAGGGAGGGAGGGAGGGAGGGAAGGAAGGAAGGAAGGAAGGAAGGAAGGAAGGAAGGAAGGAAGGAAGGAAAGGAGGGAGGAAGAGGAAGGAAAAAAGGAAGGGAGGAAGGAAGGAAGGAAGGAAGGAAAAAAGGAAGGAAGGAAAGAAAAAAAGGAAGGAAGGAAGGAAGGAAGGAAGGGAAGGAGGAAGAAAGGAAGGAAGGAAGGAACGGAGGGAGGGAGGGAGGAAGGAAGGAGGTGTCTGGAAATGGAGAATAAGGACGGGGCAGCGACAGGGACAATGATGAAAAAAGAGTCAGTTGGCTGCGCGCTGCTGGTCAGCTTTGGCAGGCCCACCTCCTGAACTTTCTCTCCCCGGTTACTTGGCAAAGGGAGCTTCAGAAAACAGTTTTCACTTTCCTTCTCCAAACACCACCTCCCTCCCCCACCTCGTTTAAAAAATGAGTTCCAATCTCCTAAAGAAGGAAAGGAAAAATGAGACCCAATTCACTTCACATTTTCTACCACTTAAGGAAAACCGTGTCTCAGAGGGAATGCTTTATGATTCAGAGAATAACCTCCGCTCTCATCCTGCTTCTCTCTGCTTTTGCACCCTCCTTGCACCCCTGTCTTCATGCCTTTCTTCAACTTGGAACTAGTGCTCTGCCCTCAGACCAGCCTCAGCCCTCCTCCCATTCGAAATCGCCCTGTCTCTGTCAATCTCTGTCAGTCTCTCTCTCTCTCTCTCTCTCTCTCTCTCTCTCTCTCTCTCTCACACACACACACACACACACACACACACACAAATCAAGTTTTGTTTCTATTTTCTTACTTTTGTTAGAAAACAATAAATACCACAAAGGGTAATTCATTCATTTATTCATTGTAAATAAAGTTTAATAAGCACCCTACTCAGAGGGAGCTAATATTCTAACAGGGCCCATTAGAAACTATAGAGAGATGCCAACGGTCACGTCATAAGACAGGCATACAGGACAGACCTCCCCTAGCCGGAAGAACTGTGAAAGCTTTCTTGGAGAAGACACCTGCAACACAGTAAACCCTCCATAAACACCTGCCAAACAAATAAATGAGTATGTTGAACGAGTGAAGAAATAAATGGACGAAGATAGATTTAAGTTCAGCCGAAAAAGGGTGAGGAAGTTTCGGATGGGCAGAAAGGAGAGAGCCGGCAGACCACAGGTGAGGGGCACAGTGGCACAGAGGCAGGGGAACGAGGAGCCCATGTCAGGAACGCCCAGAAGTCTAGTGCAGAAGGGAAATGCCATCAGGAGTGGCACTGGAAAGGCACTCATTTTAACAAGCTGGTACCATGTAGTGCTTTCTGTGTGTTGGATGATCTAATCGCTGGGGAGCCTCTACAAACACTAACTCACGTAATCCCCATTACTGCCCTCCTTCTACTTCACGTCGGAGGAAACTGAGGCCCAGGGAGGCTCAACAACCTCCCCAGATAAGAGTGCTAGCGGGTGGCAGAGGCTCCTGCCTGCAAAGTCTGGCTATTGCATGACTCTACCTCCATATTACATCGGTGTCTGATGGACGGGCCACCGAGGGCCAGACCGAGGAGCCCACGCTTTGTTCTAAATGCAAAAGGAACCACCTCAAGACTTGGGGAGCTAGAATAGTAGGGCCACATTTAGGGAGAATACTTTGCATTTGTAAAACGAGACTTGTCAGAGCTCGTGAATGGATTAGACAGTAAGAGAGGAATGAACCCCAGCATCCGCCCCACCCCTCCCACCCCACCCCCGACCAGACACACACTCCTAAATCCCTGTTTCATTGTCATGTACGTGGTCCAACAGGATCTACAGTAATTTTTCTGTGTGTACACTCAGACCCTGAAATTCGATTTTCGTATTGGAATAGTCTGTTTCCATCTGGTTTCCAGGCCAAGGATTCCAGAGAGCCTGCCATGGAGGGACAGCATGGCTGCAGTCGGTGGTGAATGGCCTCTTAGTCTAGCCGAATGCTCCAAGAGGCAACACCGTCCATGTACTGAAGAGTCACAAAAATAGCCCGGCTAAAGGACACAGGGAAAAAAACCGCACTTTAGAACTGACGTGTTTTTCCTTTTCTCTCTCTACCACTGCTTCTATGACCTAGTAAGGACGCATCGCTGTAGAGAAAGCATTGGACCAGAATTCAGGAGACCTAGGTTGGAGTGTTGACTGCCATTTTTTTTGAAACATGATCTCGGACAAGTTCTAGGCATCAACTTTTCTTTCTGTAAAATAAGAGGTTGGATCTCAACGACAGTGATTATTTCCCCGTGTCTGAGTGTGTGTGTGTGTGTGTGTGTGTGTGTGTGTGTGTGTGTGTGTGTCTGTGTGTGTGTGTATATGGTAGGGGAGGGGTGTCAAAACAGACACAAGTGCATTTTGGTGGAGACGGGATTTGTTTTTTCATCTTAAATCCTTCCAAAATGCTACATAAAGTAGAGCTGAGAACGAGGATGTGGAAGAGTGAGTTTGCAACATGGGGTCACAGGGCAAAACCGACTTCCACAAATAAAATATCCTAGTGGTTACAAGGAAAGGGTGAGATTAGAGGTAATTTTCCTTTTTTTATACTTTTCCTGAACACTGTAAATTTGTTAACTTGAGGTGTTTTCCAAAACTTTAACAATGACTATCACTGAAGAATGGACTTGGCGAGACTTTTATTGTGTTCATTCCACTCTTCTGTGTTGTTCAAATTCTCTTCAGTGCTTGGCAAATAATGTTTTAAAAAAAACAATAAAATTACGGTATCTAAAAATAAAAGAGAACAAGATAAAACCTAAAAGTAAAAAAAAAACCAAAAAAATAAAAATAAAAACTCACCCACCAGCCCCTCACACTTGCCCAAACATGTTTTCTAAACACTAATCTTCCTGACTTCGTGGCCATAGCTGGTGAACCCATGAGACATTGTGGGAGAGGGTCCCTCATTCTTTTGTGTTTTTTTTTAATATTTATTTTTGAGAGAGAGAGAGAATGTGCATGAGTCGGGGAGGGAGAGAGAGAGGGACACACAGAATCCAAGGCAGGCTCCAGGCTCTGAGCTGTCAGCACAGAGCCCGACGCGGGGCTCGAACTCACGAGCCATGAGATCATGACCTGAGTTGAAGTCGGACGCTCAACCAACCGAGCCACCCAGGTACCCCAAGAACCCTCGTTCTTTAAACTCATCGCTTTCCTTTTTTTCCCCAATGAGCTGAAATCCATTACTATGTGGTAACAAGTGCTGTGAGGACAGTGGCTTCCCTCACACAGCTGTTGTTAAGGCACAGCTGCTAAAAAAGACAGAACGCACTTTGTCAATAGAAGGTGCGTAATCACAGAGCAGCCCCTGAAGTCCTGCTGGGGGCTCTGACTATGTGGATGCTGTTTATAAGTTTCAGTGGTGATGATGAAGAAGCGCAAAGAAGCAGACTCCTTTCTCCAAGCACAGGACACCCTACATCATCACATCCTGCTCAAATGGGGCAGGCTTTATTAATAATGACTGGAGGTATGAGAGGTGATTTTTATTTTATTTTCCTTTTCCGCCCCCATCTCCATTTTCTCAATCTTCTGCATGAGAATGCATTGCTTTTATACTTTAAAAAAAAAAAAAAAAAAAGGAGGATCATTTTTAAAGACTTGTAAACAACCACCACCATAAATAAGCCAGGCTCTCCTTTCACAGAGTTTAAACATGAGCCTTCCTCACCAGTGAGCCTGCAGGGGATATTCTGTAACTAGGTCACCGGATTTCACTCCATCCCAGTATACCTCTCCAAATGTTCACCAAAGCCACCAATATCTCATGAGGTTAATTTTGGACAACAGCTAAGCTGAACTAAAAGGAACACATTTAGTCCAAAAGCATTTAGGGAATGCCTCTAATATTCTTGGCACAGCGGGAGACACCAAAATGAAGAGGCTGCCCCACCCTCCAGAAACCTACAGAAGGGTAGCAATTAATACACGCGCATAAATAAGAATAGCTCAGGGAACAATGTGATAAGTTCTAAAAGTGTTCCCGCTCAAAGCCGTGTGGGGGTTCTTGGAGAGGCAAGGTTATTTCTAGCTGTCGGGATGAGGGACGGCTTCGGGACAGAGTTAATGTCTCAGCAGGACGAGAAGCGGCAACAAAGGCAGGGATGGGGCAGATCCTGGTCCAGGGTACAGTTCAGCTGGCTGGAGACCAGGGACAGGAAAGAGCAGCCTGCATTCTGGAGAGAACGGCGGTGTCAGCCAGTAGCGAGAACACAGGCCGCCAGGCTGGGGAGCTGGGGGTGTACTTCCGCCAGGGGACAAGGCGCACCATATCTGCATGCGTCCGGTGCCCAGTGACCACTTCCCTGGAAGCCATTCTTTCACATGGTGGTAGAAAAGTGAACTCGTAAAACAAAAAGTAAAGAGACGACAAATACCTAAGCTAGTACAAATAAGCCACAATATGTTCCGGAGTAAAGTCACTGGCGGGAGTGGTGAGTATCCCACAAACTAGAGAACACACCCTCTCAGTGACGAAAATCTGGTGGGTGTGGGGAGAATGAATTAGGAGGGAGGATGGCAGAAGTCGAGGCTCTGTCTTTTGGATGTCCCCAGCAATCCAGTAAAGGGTGACTCAATCCCCTTCTCTGGAGCCACTAATTCAGCATCTGCGTCCATTCCTGTAACACCCTCTCCACAGCCGGAAACACCTCAGAAAAGCACGAATGCTTTCGGTGAGTAAATTCTCCCTGTCAGGAGTGCCTGGATGGCTCAGTCGGTGGAGCATCCGAATCTTGATTTTGGCTCAGGTCATGATCCCAGGGTCATGGGATCAAGCCCCGTGATGGGTTCTGTGCAGGAGCCACACTCAGCACAGAACCCATCACGGGGCTTGATCCCATGACCCTGGGATCATGACCTGAGCCCAAATCAATTTGGCTCCTGCTTAAAATTCTCTCCCTCCCCTTCTGCCCCTCCCTTGCTCTCTCTCTCTCTCTCTCTCTCTCTCAAAAATAATAATAATAATAATAATAATAAAAAATAATTCTCCTTCCCAATGGAATGATGACATCATAAGATTGAGGGTTGACTGGGGTCAGGACAAAAGCATACCATGTCAACCAAAGAGTGAAGAGAGCTTTTCTGCCCTTAAAGCACTGGTTCTCCTCCCTGGTTGAACATTATTATCTCTTGGTGTACTTATTTTTTTAAATGCAGATGCTCAGGGCCCGACCCTAGTCTATTCAGATCAGAATGTCTCAGAGGAGGACACAGGCACAGTGGGTAAACACTGGCAGTCTGGGTAAAAATGGTCAGGAGACAGTGAAAAGTCAAATGAATGAGAAGGATCGATGGACTGTTCAGTTTAAGGTCAAAGTAACCCCTCATCACACACAGGTTCCTTTTCAAAGCCTCTTTCCCCCTCGTTGGGGCATCCAGGGTGAGCTCTTCATAGGAGGGTGTCAGGTGCCCCTGGGCCTGTCAGCAGAGGCCACGGGAGGGTCACCAGCACCATGTAATCAATGACGGCAGATGCCCACGTCAAAACCCAAGTCAAGGCCACTGGGGCAGTGAGAGCCAGCACTGGCCCAAGCCAAGTTCTGTTCACCACTGGCATAGGACAGGGGAAAGGAGGAGGCTGCAGATCTCAATTTCCAGCCTTCAATACCTTGGCAGTGTCCGGATGCAAGAGAGGCATAGGCTTTGCAATCAGACAAATGCTGGCTCTGGCACTTTCTAAGTGGACTTAAGCAAGTCTTTGAATCTCTCTGAGCTGAAATTTCCTTATTTGCAAAGTAGGAATTAGAATTTACGCCTTGCATATTGTTTTCCTTTAGGACTAGGAATGACGATGTACATAGTCTGGCACGTACTAGGTGCTTAATCAGTAAGTGAATACATTACTATTACTGTTACTGTAATTACTAAGCAAATAACCCAACCTGAAACTGTCTCCAAAGCTGCATTCCATCACCAAACCATGAATTGAAGATGAAAATAAGAAATACATATGGGAGACAACCAATCCCGTAACTCACAGACCAGGAAGAAGTATCATTTATACCTCCAATGTCAACTAAAGCCCAGCCTGTTTAGTCGTCGATATCCATTTACTGCCCTCGCTCATGCCTCTTCACAATTACAAACTGGCTTGGACTTCAGTAGTCTTAGGTCTGGCCTTTCCTCTATCCACCCGTTATCACACAACAGAACGCTAGGCTGAAAGGTCTCTGGAGGAGACATGATCGTCATGCTCACTGTGCAGGTAAGAGAGGAAACCAAGGCTAGCTGGAGCCACAGGGCACGTCAGGAGCACGTTCATCTTCGAGAAGGTGATCAATTTCAATGAAACTTGGAAGTCAGTGGTCAGAATAAAACTATAAACACAACGCTAATTAATGAGCTTACTGACACTTCTCATGAGACAGGCAGTATGGAAATCATGCACCTCATGCTAAATGTGCCAGGATCAGCCCCAGAGCCAGGACTAAGAGCCAGGCCTGTGGCATTCCGTGCACCCGGATGAAGGAGTAGTTGGACACTCAGGCTCCACCACAACCCGGTACCCTTGGACACTCGTGCCCTTCCCTTCTCTAAGCCACGGGTTCCCTTTCTCTAATGAGATGATACTCCTTGACTTCCTTAAGGATTACTGGAGAATTAGTGGGTGGTGACCATGGAAACCATTTGTAAACAAATTAATGGCAGATAACTGTGAAGGATTTGTTCTAGTCCGACCTTGAGACACCTACATGTTGCCTTCTGGTATGAAACCTTCAAAATCCACTGATAGAAGATTTGTACCCATTACCCATTTGGGTCAAACGCCCAATAACTGGGTGTTAAAGTCAATATTCAGCCCAAGCTGAGGCTGAAATCTATTAGCATCATCATCTGAATGTCCTTAATACAAGAATAAATAGGAAATTTCTCAGTGTTGAAGATAACTGATAGTTGATGTTACTGTACATCATTTTGAAGGTTTTCTTGATCATGAGATATTGAGGACACAAATTTGGCATTCAACTTTCAATATGTCTTCAAAAACATGTGAAAATTTCTTAAACAGGCCTTTTCTGTGGCTTTAAGTAAAATCAAACAAATGAAACTAAAAGGAGTTCTTCATGGGCATTCTTTTTAATGTTACAAACGCAACTAATCATTATGTGTTCGTGGAGGTCTGGTAATGGGCGTGTGTGTGTGGTGGGGAGCAGGGTGTCAGGAAAGGCTTCGGAGAGTAGAATACATAAGCCCCAAATGCAGGCTGCGTGCCCCGCATCTATGAAAAGACCAGAGAAAGAGTGATGCTCTAGAATGGCACGCCAGGTGGCAGCGTGGACAGGAAAAGCCACAAATCTCATGGCTTTTCAGACCCGGTTTGAGTCTCAGTTCCGGGACGACGACCTCTGGGACCTAGGACAGTAACATAAAGTATCTGAACCTCAGTATCCTCATCTGTAAAATGGGGTTGTGTCTACGTTTTCAGTGCATGTTGGAAAGGTTGTCCAAGGTGTCCAGTGAAAGCCCAGCACACGTCCCAGCTGTGGATAATGGCTTTCCGTATCTCCTGTGCTCCTCTCCAGTTATGAACCCACACACTCAGCAGATGTGCTCAGCCTACTAGAAGAGCACCCTGCCCTACAAGATGGTTCATAACCCTGTGGCCGAAGCAACCAAGATGCTTTCCACGCCTGCATCAAAGCAAAGCGTACTTTCCCAAGAAACCATGATAGGAATAATACTTAAGGAAGCCACTCAAACATTTTATAACTTCCCCGGCATGAGGTAGGAGTGAGTCAGGATATGCGGGTTTATCTGTGTTTATCCAGCACGACACAGAGGAGAGGGACACTGGGCTGTGACTGGCAAGTATGGCTGAGAAAGACAAGGCCTCCAGGGGGCTAAAGGGTTAGGTATCTGTTTCTGCTACAAGTCCTATAGGGAGGTCACACTGCGGGAAGGTGACGGACCTTCCGTAATGCTTGCCCAGGGGATTCCTGACCATTCAGCTACACAGACCTCATCTCTTACCTGAGGAAAGGCACTGAAAGAATTCTACCCACCGTGTCTGGTGGGCATAAGCTTGTCGGTACTCCAAAGAGGAAGATGCCTGTGGAAAGGGAATATTCTCCTTGACATCCTTCAAACTCTTTGCTCTGATTCTTCCTTCACCATGCAATGGCCCTGACACCCAATCCCATTTCCACAGCATCCAAAGCTGAGCACAGACATGGGCAAGCCAGTTAATGCAAAGCTCTTGCTCCCAGGCATGTATGAAAACGGCTGAGTTGATCCTGGGCTGTCTGATGCATCTGACTAATGCAAGCCAATTGCCTCCCCGTCCCACCGTGGAAACCTTGATTTGCTATTTTTAAAAGGGGGGTGGGGGTTCCAGGCCTAAACTGATGAAGAACAGATACAAACTGTACCAACTATGCTGCTCACACAGTAAAGTGAGGCCCCCTGTCTCATTAATGGCATAGACTTCCAAATCACCAGGGGTAATACCTCCTGAACTGGGAGAGTTTTACTGAGCTCTTGCTGCCCTGATGAGGGCAGCTTCATCTGCTCTGGCTGTCACCTTCTTTTGCAGTTTTGGAATACATCGTTTGTAGAGTTGAACTTCTTAAAAACAGGTGGGCAGATCCAATTCCAGTTTATGGGGCGCCTGGGTGGCTCAGTCGGTTAAGCGTCTGACCTCGGCTCAGGTCATGATCTCACCGTTCGTGGGTTCGAGCCCCGCGTCGGGCTGTCGGGCTCCATGCTGACAACTCGGAGCCCAGAGCCTGCTTCAGATTCTTTGTCTCCCTCTCTCTCTGCCCCTCCACCACTCACACTCTGTCTCTCTGTCTCTCTCTCTCTCTAAAATAAATAAAACACCTAAAAAATTAAAAAAAAAAAAAAAACAATTCCAGTTTAATGTCCAGTCACTTATGTACATCAGGCATCTACTGAGCAAACAACATGTGCACAGATGGCCCTGAGCCAGACCCTGGAAGAACCAAGGTGAATTAAGATACAATTGCAATACACAAATAGTATAAATATTAATTGTGATGTTAAAAGTACAGGAGATAATTAACAACGGAGAATGGTTTAAAAAGCAAGCCCCAGAATAGCACCCTGCAGTGTGTACACGCACGCGCGCACACACACACACACAACAGAACACAAGTCACTATAATGTACTTTGGGGCAATACGATTACAGGTCATCTAGAGTTTGTTCCTAATACTTTCTTTGTTTTCCCAATTTCCTGCAGTGAAAACTAGTTACTTGTCTCTTCAAAAAGAGCACCAATAAAATGTTGACAATAACTAAAGTGCACTGACTGCCTCAGAATTCTGAGTTCCCAAAGTGCCCCTGTATTAAACCTAGCTATTTGACACACCTAGGTCTCTCACTCGAAAGATCCATGTGTGTGTGTCTGTGTGGGTGTACATGTGTGCCTTAAACACATGTGTATGGTTGATTCTAACAAAGCTAAACTGTGGGATCCTTTGTGGGATCCTGGTTGGGTGGAAGAAGACTGGACAAGTTCTGGGATCTTTCAGAGCAGCTGAAATTGGAGTACATCAGAGTGGCTGCTTATCAGAAAAGGTATTCAAACAAAGAAGATGCACGGGGTATAGAAAACCACCAGCCGTTCAGTCTGACTCCTAAACGGGAAAAGCAGAAGGGCAGATCTCCCAACCACAGGCATCAGCTTGTGAACCAGCTGCCTCTCCCAGGGGCAATTCTATGCGCCTATTCCTGGGGACAAGCATCAATAGCTAAATCATCTATTTAATAATGATCCATGACTAAGCTTTATACCGCTACAAGGGCCAGAAACATTACACACATAATTCTTTGTAAATATGTTCATCTGATTTGTTTAGAAACGGCTGTTACAAACATACATTTGGAAGGGGAAACCAAAGCAGAAACACTGCAACCAGCTCAGGGAGCACTGACACATTCAAGGTCAGAAATATTTAATGAGCACCTACTATATGCCATAGTAGGTGTTTGTACTACAGTAAGGAATAAAACAGGAGCAGTCCCTTCCTTCACACAGCTTAACTGTGGAAGAATTGAGGAGGAAACAATAAAAACAAAAAGTAGATGTGGAAGCCTGGCACTCATAGGACACCATATCGCAGTTGCAGCCCTAATAACCTTGACTGTGTAGGTCAAACTATCAAAGCTCCTAATGCGTTGGGGGGGGGGGGCAGATTTTAGTTTCTGATCAAATAAACTCGACAAATTCACACTATGAGTTCGGAGAAAATCTACAGCAAAGAAACATGTCTAAGTTTGCTTAAGCTGACATTTCCCAAATGTTCTGACCACAAGAATTCCCCTTCTCATGGAATACCTATCAACAGATCATGGAAAACTAACATTTAGCAAAACTCAGCTTGCAAAATGCACAACAATGGCTGTGCCAACAATATTAAGTTATCATCGGTGAGTTCTTTTTAAAAAGACAGGACGGTTCATTATGCTTTCTATAAACATTCACAGACTTGTAAGTTTTGACTCGTGAAGGCATGAAAATTTACTTGGAATCGTCCATTCCCCAAAATTAGAGAAAGAGATTTTGGTATATGTCTCAACTTGGCAGAGAATTGTGGACCTGTAAATCCAGCCTCCTCCCAAACCCCAAAACCTCCAGGGTCCACTGCCTAGCCAATGTGGCTCTGAGCTACGAGCAGAGGCACCACAGAAACAGACAGGTGGCCGAAGAGGGCACAGTGAGTAATCAGCATGTGACCAGGTGCTAGAGACAGAAGACACAGAGTCACAGGTGCTCACAAAAAAGTATGCAGCCAAGTTCTCATAGTCTATTTCAGGGAAGGGGAGTGGTTACAGAGACTGCTGACCAGAGGGAAAGCACAGACCATCCCTTAACCCCTCCCTTTTGTTTTAAATACCTTTCCTGTCAAATGTGTTAATCCATGTGTCAGTAAGAGAAATGGATGGGAGACTCTGACTTGTAAAAGAGAAAGAGTTCTGAGTTGAAAGACAACAGATTTAGGTGCAACACAGTCATTATCTAGCCAAGACCCCATTTTCCTCTGATGACCTTATCACCCTGTTCACTCCCCTTCACTTCTAGTTACGGTGTGGGTTAAAGAGTAACCACCAATCTCAAATCACGGAGACAAAGAATTTTCTCACTAAATGGTGTTAGGACACTTAGATAGCCATTTGGATAAGGACAAAATTAGATCCATTCATCACATCATACACAAGAATAAACTGCAAATGAATCAGAGATCTAAATGTGAAAAATGAAATTATACAGGCACTGGAAACTAACACGAGTGAACATGGCTGTTGAGAAATGCTTTCTAACCATGATCAAAAAAGAGAGCAATGAAAGAGAAAGTTGATAAATGTGTCCACATAAATATAAAAACTTTCACATGACAAAAAAAAAAAAAACCACCATAAGTAAAATTAAAAGGCAACAAATTGAGACGCAATATTTATATTTCATAGATTAAGGGCTAATTTACAAAGACATTTTTAAAAACTTTTTTAACATTTATTTATTTTTGAGAGAGAGAGAGACAGAATGCAAGGAGGGGAGGGATAGAGAGAGAGGGAAACACAGAATCCATAGCAGGCTCCAGGCTCTGAGCTGTCTGCACAGAGCCCGATGCGGGGCTCGAACTCAGAAATGAGATCATAACCTGAGCCAAACTAGAAAGCTCAACCTACTGAGCCACCCAGGCGCCCCTTTACATAGACATTTTTGAGGGGAAAAAAGACCATAACCCAACCGAAAAAAATTAGTAAAATGTATGAATAGACAATTCACAAAATTTAAATTTATAAAATTAACAAATATGATCTTTAAATACATGAAAAAAATGTTCAACCTCATTCCTAACAGGATATATGCAAATTAAAACTACATCGAAATAGTATTTCTCACCCATCACGCTGGCAACAATTCAAAAGCCTGACAATACGCTGTGGTTGAGAATTCTAGCGAGACACTCCTACAGAGAAGAATCTGGCATTGTCTATCTAACACAAAATTTGCCTTTGACCCAGCATTCCCACTCCCAAGAATATAGCCTGAAGATATACCTCCACTACTATGCAAATAAATGTGAATAATATTACCAATTGCAGGAAGCCACTTAACTGTCCAAGTATAGGAAGGAAGGAAGGAAGGAAGGAAGGAAGGAAGGAAGGAAGGAAGGAAAAGAAAGAGAAAAAGGGAGGGAGGGAAGGAAAGGAAGGAAGGAAGGAAGGAAGAAGGAAGAGAAAGAAAGAGAAAAAGGGAGAGAGGGAGGGAAGGAAGAAAGGAAGGAAGAGAAAGAAAGAGAAAAAGGGAGGGAGGGAGGGAGGGGGTTAGGGAGGGAAGGAAGGAAGGAAGGAAGGAAGGAAGGAAGGAAGGAAGAAAGGAAAGGAAAGAAGGAAGAAGGGAAATGGAAAGAAAGAAGAAAATAATTTTTATTATTTTTTAAATTATTTTTATTTTAGAGAGAGAGTATGCATGTGTGGGGGAGGGGCAGAAGGAGGGAGAGAGAATCCCAAGCAGACACTCAGTGTGGAGCCTGAAGAAGAGCTCAATCCCACCATCGTTACCTGAGCCAAAATCAAGAGTCAAATGGTCAACCAACTGAGCCACCAAAGTGCCCCTATTTTTTTTAAGTTTATTTATTTATTTTGAGCGAGAGAGAGAGCATGAGTGGGGGACAGGGGGCAGAGAGAGAATCTCAAGTAGGCTCTGCACCGTCAGCACAGAGCCCTACACAGGGCTTGACCTCAGGAACTGTGAGATCATGACCGAGCTGAAATCTCTTGACTGAGCCACCCAGGTACCCCAAGAAAAGAATTTTTAAAAAGCAAAGTTCTGGGGCACCTGGGTGGCTCAGTTGGTTAAGTGGCCGACTTCGGCCCAGGTCATGATCTCGCGGTCCGTGAGTTTGAGCCCCGTGTCGGGCTCTGTGCTGACAGCTCAGAGCCTGGAGCCTGTTTCAGATTCTGTGTCTCCCTCTCTCTGACCCTCCCCCGTTCATGCTCTGTCTCTCTCTGTCTCAAAAAGAAATAAACGTTAAAAAAAAAAAATAAAAAAAAAAAAGTTCAAAGGCTTATTTTTTAAAGGTTTATTTATTTTTGAGAGAGAGAGAGAAAGAGCACGAGCAGGGGAGAGGCAGAAAGAGAGGGAGACACAGAATCCAAATCAGGCTGCAAGCTCCGAGCTGTCAGTACAGAGCCCGACACAGGCCTCGAACCCATAAACTGTCGGACGTTTAACCAACTAAGCCAATCAGGTGCCCTAAAAAGGCTTATTTTTATAGTATGTTACCTTTTGTGTAAGAAAGACAAAGAAGTATGAAAACACACGTAAATCAGGCTTAAAACAAATACAGGAAAGATAACAAAGAAAACAAAGAGGTTGGTTTCCTACAAGAGGCAGAGGGAGTATCAGGGTGGATGGAATGTTGGAGGGAGTAGGAGCACTTCTCTGAGTATACATTTTTGTTTGGTGTTGACATTTGGAAGCATGTTATTGTTTTACAAACTCAAAAGGTAAAATTAAATCAACAAGGCAAGGGTGGGAAGGACGAAAATTAAAACTGAAAGCAAACTCAAAGAATTAAGCCCAAATATATTTTATTTATTTATTTATTTATTTATTTATTTATTTATTTATTTAATGTTTATTTATTTTTGAGAGAGAGAGAGAGAGGGCAACAGTGAGAGAGGGGCAGAGAGGAAGGGAGACACAGAATCCGAAGCAGGCTCCAGGCTCTGAGCTGTCAGCACAGAGCCCGACCCAAGGCTCAAACTCAGCAACCACGAGATCGTGATCTGAGCCAAAGTCAAGACGCTCAACCCACTGAGCCACCCAGGCACCCCAAAACCAAATATATCTTAAATGAACAACATAATGACACCAGGGAATTGGGAGGAAGGTCCATAAAGGAAAACAAATTCCTAAACTTAGTATTTGACAATAAAAGCTCAGTGTTAGGCAGGGTTAAAGTTGGAGAAGGGGCATCAGAAGCAAATCCTGAACTGTTTTTAGTAGGTTGGTTTTGTGTAGTGGTATGAGAGAAAAAATCATTATTATCATTACTTGTGTATTCATATATATACATATACACTCACATCTATATAGCTGCAGGTGTGTGTATATGTAGACGATACAGATATAGACAGATGCACGTATATGCCTGTATACTTTTATTTGTATAAATTCCTAGTTCTGGTCATCAAAAGGGCTTATGACCAGAGGCCATGAGCACAGCTAGCATTCAAATACTGGTCCCCAATCCTTAGTCCTCCACTAAACAGAACCAGAAAATACTGAAGACATGGTTGATCTCAGAGCACAGGCGGAGATGATGCAAGAGGAAACTGGAACAACTTTTTATCCTAGCATGGAAATAAGTGCTAACAACAACAACAAAGATGGGAGCCTGCCACAGGGATGTAGGAGCTAGATTGAAGGAGCTCTCACGGGACAAATCGGGGGCAATCTAAGCATCAAAATAATTACACAGCGCTAATAAATTATACAGGAATGAAACAGAAGTCGGGAAGTCCATTCCTATATTAGAAACAGAGAGAGAGAAGGGCGGGACTCTTGCTAAGAGTAAAATTCGGAATACTGATGATGGCGGTGAAGGCTGTGCTGAAGACAAGACAGCATGATTTTGCAACCATCCCAGCAAACACTGCTTTAGGCAAGAATTTAGGGGAAATGTCTGATGCGGAGCAAGAATAAAGGATCTCATGGATTGCTTAATAATTGCAAGGGAGGGGTGCCTGGGTGGTGGCTCAGTAGGTTGAGCGTCCGACCCTTGATTTCGGTTCAGGTCATGATGTCACGGTTCATGGGATCCAGCCCCTCGTGGGGCTCTGCACTCACAGTGTGGAGCCTGCTTGGGATTCTCTCCTTCCCTCTCTCTCTCTCTCTCTCTCTGCCCCTCCCCAGCTTGCTCTCTCTTTCTCTGTCTCTCTCTCAAAATAAACTTAAAAAAAAAATAATTCCCAGGGAGAAAGAGTAACTATGACGTGGAGAAGCTGGACAACACCTTGACCAGGTGATCGTAACCATCATGAGCCTCCCTATATAATTAATCCCGGGGGAGGACGTCACACCATTCATGCAATATTCTAGCCGGGAAGACACAACTGAATCTAAACACGAAGAAACAATTATCTAACCCAAATGAGGAACACCGTATTTCTTAAAAGGAGGGGCACTGTATTCTTCAAAAATGTCAGTGTCATGAAAGACAAAGAAAGGTCGTGGAAACGTTCAGAGTACAAGACACAGAAGAGTCACGACAACTAAGTGCATTGCCTGATCCCAGGCTGGACTCTGTACTGGAGGGGAAAAAATACTGTCGAGAACATAACTGGGCAAAGTGACAAAACAGAAGTATAGAGAGATTAAAGTACCAAATCAGTGTTAGAGTACTGAAGAGGGGAACTACTGTGGGAAGAGGAAGAGACACCCTTATTATTAGGAAATACACACTGTACTTGGGGGGTAGAGGGCCATGACGTATCGTGATGCAGGCAGCTTCTCTCAAATACTGTAGAAAATAATTACATACACACACATATATATTATATGATATATAAAATATCTAATAAAGAGAGAGAAGGAAGAGGGAGAATGCAGATAAAATAAAATGTTCACAGATGAATCTGATGAAAGTACATGGGTATTATTTGGACTATTCCTGTTCTTGCAAATTTTCATTTGAAATCATTTACTATTAAAAAAAATAAAGAAAAACTAACCACTGAGAAAGAGAAGGAAAAAATGTAGCAATCAAAAATTAGCTCTAGGGGCGCCTGGGTGGCTCAGTCGGCTCAGCAGCCAACTTCGGTTCAGGTCATGATCTCACAGTTCATGGGTTCGAGCCCCGTGTTGGGCTCTGTGCTGACAGCTCAGAGCCTGGAGACTGCTTCAGAATCTGTGTCTCCTTCTCTCTCTCTGCCCCTCCCCTGCTCACTCTCTCTCTCTCTCTCTCTCTCTCCCTCTCTCTCTCTCTCTCAGAAATAAACATTAAAAAAATTAGCTCTATTTTCCAGCAGGATTTGAAAACAATAAATTAATCCCAAAGTACATCATTCCGTATAACACTTACACGCACATGTATTTCATAGCTACTCAAAGAATTTTGTATATTTAAATTTCTTAACACGGGAAAGGATTCTAGCATTTCTTTTTCTAAAACTCCTGGAGATGACCAACACCTAACATACCTAAGGCCACAGTGGCTATGCAGCCAGGGCTACAATTACAAGATTTGTAGGTCAATGCAAGCCTCTGAAATTCCAGTTCCCCACATTTGCAATCCGAGTACTATTTCCCTTCTAGAAAGAGCAAGTTTATAGTTAGAAGATGAGCTGTAGCTAACAAGCTAATAGCTAGCATCAATTTTTAAAAATCTATCAGCAGCGGCCTTTGAGGTTAAGTATCACCAAACGGATAAAGCAAGGAGGAGCAGGGAGCACTCTTTTTGTCAAAATACGGATCGGGCCACATGTGCTACCCTCCACTACAAATCTGAACTTCCCAGCAGAAGGAAAAAATCAGTGAATCGGGCCTTGAAGTTTCCTTCCTGGATAAGTTCCAAGAGGAAAAATAAAAAGATAGGAAGGTTAGACATTATGAGGTCAAGAACCATCAACCAAATGGAATGTGATGTTTAAACAGAAATAGGTAAAATATCTGGGAACAGGCAGAAAATCCTCAGCCCTCTGATTCCACAACAGGCTCTGCTGACTGAAATACACACACACACACACACACACACACACACACACACACACACACACACACACTGCAGCTGAATACTAGGTATTGTTCCCTTCCAAAAAGCATTAAAATATAAAGGTCAGTTAGCTTAAATGGTATTTTATTGCACATACTTTAAAAAGACCTTGGACAATTAAAGCAGTGAAATATATTCCTTGCTATCATTTCTCAATGTTCTTAGAAGTATAAAAAGAAGGCACGTCCCCATGTAAAACATGTTAACTCCTTCTCTTCTGTACACATTTATCTCAGGACCTCCCAGAACTTATGAGCCTTTTCAGTAGAGTCTCCAGTGCCTCTGTCATCCAGCAGTTTTCACGTGGGTGGCAGGGGAGTGAGGTCCCACCAGTGCCACCCACGGAGCAAGAGATTAATCAAAACGCCAGTAAAGGCACAGGTCAAAGATCAAGACCAGATCAGTGGTTCTCCTGGGAGCCCATTTAAAATAAGACTGAAGCTCAAGGCCCTGCCTGCAGACACTGTGACATCAGGTGAGAAGCAGAAGGACAGAGCTTTAAGTTCCTCTGGAGATGTCAGTAGGTGGCATGCTCGCAAACCACTGACCTAGAAGATTCTAAACCCCTCTGCAGCTCCTGAGCTCTAGGAAAAGCTTCAACTGTCTACGGCTTTACCATGTCCTTAGACTGACTAACACTGACGGCATCATTTTGTTTCTCACCCTGCTTCAGTTTCCACAAAGATAAAACGGCACCAACGAGAAACCAATGTCGCTAGGCTATAACAAAAAGTGAATACATTGTAAAGTACTTTGCATATGTGAATATCAATTTTTATCACCTTCCTTATATAATACATAAAGCTATTCCTTAAGTTTTCAAAAGTATTGCACTCCTAACAAATAGTCCATAAATAGTTATAAGGCTCTAGAAAACAGCCTTAAGTACTTGGTGGGTGTGGGTTGGTTGTATTTGCTCACAGAATCAGAGATCCCAGGGTGGGAAAAGTTCTCCAGAGGTCATCTGGACAGCCCTCTGATTTCAAGCAGAAAAGAGATCGTTACCCCATTTCACAGATGGGTCAAGTGAAGCACGCTCAGGGCTCCACACTCCATGCTGACATGCCTCTTTGATTTCTGAAGGTCAGAGACTTTCCGGTCGTGCCCTTACAGCTGAATATAGTGCTTGTTCTGGTTCATCTGGGTGACCTGAGACAACCAGAGTTCCCTCTCCGGGCCTTGGTTCACTAACCGCTAGCAAAGCAGGCTGAGGCTCTATAACCTCTCATGTGAGGCAGTGAAATGAAAGAAAAGCCCTCAATGTCAATAAATTGTTAACTCACTAAATGGATTAGTGACTTTGAACAAGACATTCCGTGCAAGGGGGAAAGAATCCCCTATCATTAAATATCAAAACCTGAGCCTGGGATCTGAGAAGGGGCAGAGGATGTTAATCACAAAGGAGTGCACTGAATTATGGGGCTTCTGCTTCCTAAGGGCTTCTGAAAGTTACTGAAGCTGCTGGTTAAAGGGACCTAGGGGTCATCCTTCCCACTTAAAGGGCAGAAAAATAAATAAACTCCTCGAAATATATGTCTGCTCCCAATGCTCTCAAGTACCATGGATTTAATGTTAATGGGGAAAAACAAGTTCTGGAAATCGCCTTTCTCAATAATCTCATTTTTAGAGACAAAGAAACAATGAGGAATAAAGAAACTTACTCAAGATAACAAAACAATTAAGAAGCAGATAGAATACCCAAGGATATTCTTAGTCATTTCTCCATTAGAAAAAGCCTCACATCACATCACACTATTTTATGGTATCAGTCAAAAAATAAAACAGAAAACTTTGACTATATAGTTTAACAATTACAGTCAAGAAACAGAAGTCTTTCTGTTCTCCTAACATATTAAGGAGATTTCATAAACAAAGGGGAACGGTAAAGGTAGCAGAATATATTTGCCGTTATTTTTTTTTTTTTGAAAGCAGGGCACACCCAAAAGCAAAGTTACTTTGATCTACCAAGAACGTGGGGAAGGAAACACCGTCTTTTATTTGATTATTAAGTTTACCCTGCAGTCTCCATTGTAAGGCTGGTATTATCATATAAGCTGGCTCCTAGCAGGAGGGGAAAGGCAGTAGAAAAGCAAAGTCGGGGGATGAAACTCAAGTCTGCAAACATTTACTGAGCATTTTCTCTGTGGACGGCTCTGCGCCAGAGCCCGTGGGGAACACAATTATGAGAAAACACCAGCCCTGCCCACAAACTGTTGAAAATCAAACGAGGCAGATTTATGCAAACAATTTACCCTAATTCAAGCCTTGAAGGATGAATGCAAAGAAGAATTTAAAAAAAATTTTTTTAAATATAAAAAAACAAAAAAACAAAAAACGGGACACCAGACCAAGGATGAGACCAATCATCTCTAACCCAGCCCAGGGGACCTGGTATGAAAATGAGGAAATTAGGAGAGGCAGTCACCTATCGCAGCCCCCATGGTGCTCCATCACAGACCCACAGATGCCCTACAACCTCTGTCAGCCCCTCACCAAGCTAAACAGTTTGTGTCTAAATGTGCCTTCCCTGCTCCGGACCCATCTCTACCTCTCTTCCTGCAATTCAACAAATAGCAGGTGATTACGTAGTGCACTCGAAGCCCTGGGATGGGCATCCTGGGGGAGAAAAGAAACTCATCAGACAAGTCCATGTCTTCCAGAAACGGACAACCTGGTGAGGAAACACAGGATCATCATCCACCACTCACTCACTTAGCTGACATTTATGGAAAATTTACTTTAGACCAGGTACCGAGGGACACGCTGAGGCTTCAGAAACGTGCAGGACACAGCTGATTTCACAGTCCAGAGGGGAAGACAAACACACAATACTGAATAAGCACCGTGCAGTGACGTCAGGCTTAAGAAGAGGTGTAAGCACCTGGAGCTGTAAGACAGGAGGGAACTCAGAGGAGAGCGGTGGGTTATCAGGAAGGCACGGCGGAGAGCACCTCTACAGCTAACAAGTATACTTCTGACTCGGACACGAGGTAGAAGAAAATAGGCATCTGATAAAGACACAGACGACACAGCGTGAAAGGGTCCCCGGGATTCTTCTGAGCAAAGCCTGAGCTGCAGGGCAGGGTAGAAAGTCTTCCCATTGCTTTGATGACTCGCAGACCAACCAGTGAATCAGATCTGGAGAAACTTCCAGAAGGTCACACGTGGGTAGCAGCAGAAGTAGGACTGGCACCCAGAACTCCACACACCTCGACGGGGCTTCTCCCCAGCCCCACTCTGGTCCTCTGGGTCTGGCAGTGAGCCAGCCACCTGCGGCTCTGACACACTGCCATCCGAGGCAGTGGACTGAGGAACCACCTCGGCAGGGGGCTCAGAGAGTGGATAAGAGCACCCGCCCTACCTCAGCCAAGTGGACTTTTGATCAGTGTTGTCTTGAGGACACACGTTTGTCTCTAAACACTCCCAAATCTGGGAGCACCTGGGCGGTTCAGTCGGTTAAGCGTCTGACCCTTGGTTTCGGCTCAGGTCATGATCTCGCGGTTCCTGAGTTCGAGCCCCACATCGGGCTCTGCACTGGAGGTGTAGAGCCTGCTTGGGATTCTCTCTCTCTCCTTCTCTCTCTCTCTCTCTCCCCCACCCCCACTTGTGCACTCTCTCTCTTTCTCTCAAAATAAATAGATCAATTTAACAAAAATAAAATTAATAAACACTCCCAAAGGAAAACCCATCCCCAACCTTCCCCAGCCTTCCTATAACTGTTTATGACAGCATGCGGACCTGAAGGGAGGAGTGTCAGAAGAAACATTCTAGGAACCTCCTTCTTCCACAGCGGGGAAACAGGCCCACTCACACCACAGGTCAGACAGCACCTGGACAAAAGGTCTAGCACATTTTACTGAACGCCCCCTGCTTGGTGGCCCATGAGCTCATTCTCACAGCCCACGTTTTCTGTCACCTTGGGAGTGATAGGCACTGGAAGGGCAAGGCTGCTGTCACAAGGATACATTAATTGTGTACTGTGCAGACAGAGCCTAAGCAATGAAGAAATAAAGAGAGAAGAAACCCTTTCAAAGTCTCCTCTCAAGCTTCTCAAAGGTGCGTCCCAGCCACCACCCTCTGCAATGTCACCCAAGTCCTTTGAGGTTTGCTCTCTCATTCAAATGCCCCAGCTCCCACTGCTCTCCTGTCAGTACCCAGCAGCAAAGGTGGGAGAGGACTGCCAAATTCTTATGAATCCTGAAGATTTCCTTTATGAGTCACGGAAAACCGAAATAACTCGGCAGGGGGTTGGGGGGGGGGGGGGACTTGATAAAGAAACACAGTTTTAAATCCATTCTCACTAATTTGTTCCTCTGTGTGGTAGAACTCCTGAGCACGGGAAAAATGAAGTTTCCAGAGCTGACGCAAAGATGGGAGTTTTTTGTTAGGTTGTGTCAATTGTCACCGTGGCATTTCTCGTTAGGATTTTTCTTACTGTCATTTTTTTTGTTAAATTAATTACAGTTTGATCAGTGTGGGAGCTATTTTGAATCCATGGGACTTTCCTAACCAGATTGTTTTGGCATTTTGAAGTCACTCACATTCAGGGCCTAAACAATATGGCAAGTATCTCTTTTTCTCTTTCCTTTATACTCAAATTCTAAACAAAAGAACCATCTGTTCTCTCTCTAAAAACATCAGCCCTTGTTTTCATTTTTCCGTTAATAATAATGCCTCAAACCTAGACCATGTCTTTCTGCCACTTGCTTATTAAAGCACTTTGTAGATACTGTCTCATTCAACTTCAACATCACCACCTATCAACTGGGGAGGAAGGGGAAATGTTTGTCGATATTTACAGATAAGTGATTTTCGGATACTTGATGAATCTGGCACAGATGACGGCATGTTAGCCTCAGAAGGGACCTTGGGGCCATCATCTAACCCAGTGCTGGCTCTTCGATATGTAAAAGGGAGACCCAGAAAGGAGAAGTCACTTCATGTTCTATTTGGGTACTTAGCTCTCTACCCCTGACTAAAAGCAGCGAAGGTAAGAACCGTGTCTGACACGTTTTTGTATCTCTGGCACCTGATGTGTAAAAAGCGCTCATTTAAATATTTGTTGAGTAAATGGAAATGTTTGTGACTAGTTCCACAGGTGGTTGTGGCAGAGCTGGGGCCAGAGTTCAATAATCCCATCCCCTTAGTAAGTATGTTGCTCTTAATAGTACCCTGCAGATCTGAATGCAAGAAGAATCGAATAAAGACACCACCCAACTCAGGGAACAAGAAACGGGCTTGTGTCTCTAAGTAAGAAATCTGTTGAACAAACCCAGTAGGAATCACCAAGTCTGGCCACCGGCCACACTAAAATTTAACCCACGTTGAGGCTGACTTTCTATCAGCTCAGCGCTCTGTAAGTGCTCCACGTATTTGGGGATTTGGTGGAGCTATTCCTTAAACCTCACCCGACTGGAAGAACTGATGTGTCTTCAGGCCAAAGTACAGCATGTCTTCATACCCCCAGGAGCCCAACAAGACCATCTTCTACCCTGCGATTTGCTCTCCTCACTCGCTGTAACTCGAGAGCGCCCAGACTCCCAGGATCATGAAATCCACCAGCCCAGAGTTTTCCAGTGAGCAGAGAGGTCACTGAAATAAAAACCTTTTTTCCATGTGCCTCACTGGAAATCAGCAACTCATTTGGCATGTTTTTCTTATTTTCTGAATGCCCTATTCCCCACTGCTACTCCTTGAAGCTAAAGTAGAAATAAATTATTTCTGGAAAAGCAAGTTAAATGTGGGATTCTGTCATTGGAATTGCTTCTATAGTAGTAGTTCTAACAAAGTCAATAACTCCCTAAAGACTGTTCAAAAGCAGTTTGTCCATGTAGACAAGAAAGCTAAAAGTCCGAGGAGAGAAGAAGAACACATTTTTTTTTTTAGTAAAAGAAGAAAGAGCCGAAGAGAATTCACGTATATTATAATGTGGTCTCACATAAAGGGAATTAGTTTCAGATAGGAACAAGAAACGAATTAGTTACAAAATATAAAGAAATCAACATAAATAAACCTTCAAATAATTCGAAGAATAGTGTTTTTAAAGGGGGAGGTGGGGAGGGGATGGTAGGGGAGAAGAGAAAAACACGGGGGCTCAGACACAAACCCTAACACGCTGGGTCTGATACAGACACCGAGGCTGCCGCTGGTGTCTGGGATTGTCCAGCATGTACGTCAGGGCAAACAGCTGCAGAGAGGTCCCCTGCACAGAGAACAGACACAGCAGGTTGAATCGTGCTATGTCAATAGTCCTTTCCTCGCTCAGCACCCTCTGCTCCTAGGGGGCTTCAGTGTCAAGGGCGTCCCGTGGGCCGTTTATCACTCTTGTAGCCGCTACACAGAATGAAAACCCTCTCTCTGTATGTTCCTGACAAAAGTTTGCCCTTTCATTTTTTTAAGGTTTAACGTTTTTTTATTTTTGAGAGAGAGAGAGAGAGAGAGAGCGCGCGCGCGAATGGGGGAGGGGCAGGGAGAGTGGGACAGAGGATCCAAAGCAGGCTCTGCACTGACACCAGTGAGTCCAAAGTGGGACTCAAACCCATAAGCCTCGAGATCATGACCTGAGCCGAAGTCGGATGCTCAATGGACTGAGCCACCCAGATGCCCCAAGGGTTTGCCCTTTTCATACCTACGGACCTTCCTGCTCTCGGGGCCACCACCAAAAATATCACCTTGTACCTTACAAACACAGTGCATACATCCAGCATCCTAATGTTTTACATTTAAAAGTGAAAGGGTCCTACATTTAAGAATATATAAAAGAGACACAAGACGTTACTTGAGTGGTCTTGATCTCCAACCTTAACTTTTCAGAGGATTACTTGTGAACTTGCCATTGGGACGGTCAGTTAACTAAACGTCCGCCTGATGTCCAATCAGGTATCTGTGAGGTCTGCAGGACCAGAGGAGGCCTGCGTGTGCAGGGCTTGCTGCCCTGGACATTCTCCTCCTGCCAAAACCATATCTGAGGAAAGAACGCTGAAGTAGACTGGCACTCCATCTCACGGGAGCTAACGAGTAAATACAATTTGGTAGTGATGACTGGTACTTCTCCAAATAAAAGTTTCTATCAAAAGATGTTGCTGCTTTGATATTCTAAGTACTCAAGTAAAGTTAGACGATTTGGGGCAAAGCTCTCAACCACTCTGGACGTGAGTTTCCTTTTCTACAAAATAAAAGCAGTCAAATTCATTAAGCTTTAGACTTCCTTCTGGCTCAGAAATTCCGTGCCTACTGCCAAGTGGTCTCTCCCTCCTAGTGTGCCAGTGCGCACCCCCACCTCTCACACCCAAACACGCACAAGTATACACGTACTCACCCCTAGCCCGTCTACAGCCTTGTCAGGTAAGCTGTAAGCAGTTCCTACCCTCACTCCCCACCGCTGCTTCTCCGCCAAACACTTGACACAAAAAAGGATTTTTAAGGGAGGTCATGAGGGAGAAATGAGACACGTGCACACCATTTACACACAGACCTCACCTTGAGATGACATCTTCTGCGGGTCCCAGCGGTGTCTTCATCACCCCAGACCCCAGAGGCAGCCATCTGCCAGAGTGCCAGCTCCTCAAGTCCGATCTCTACCTCTTACTCTCCGAGACCGTGGACAAGTCATTTTACCATTTTACCTCTCTGGGCCTCGGATTCCCTGAGTTTGCCAAAACGTGCAAGAATTCGGACGTGCTACTCGAGAGATCTGAAATTTCATTACAAATTTCAAGCAAACACCCACCAAAGCCCTCTATCTGGTATTGCTGTTGACCTACAGGCTCTCAGACAAATGGAAGTGACTTTTTGCATGATCTTGCACAACAATAATAATAGTGCATCAATAGGGGCAAATACTTCTAATTTGTGCTTGTTTATTTGTTTATTTCCAGGCTAAAGAAGTTACAGGCACCACCTGCCAATGGCCTTTGGAGATTCCACGATGCCCTTTTGGTTAACGATGGTCCAGAAGTTCAGAAACTTAAAAAGGTGGAACTGGAAACCACGCAGTAAAAATGTGGAGCCTGAAATATTGAGAAAATGATTTAGGGAAAATAATACCACTTCCTTCTTCAAAACCTTTTTTTTATTTAACAATAATGACCGTAATAACGATAGTATACAAAGTAACAATATAATTGAGCACAGAACACACTGATTTGCCTCAGATCCCTTTCAGCCGTGTAATCAGCACGAACAGCAAGACCATAATACTCATGTTTCTATTTGTTGCCCTCAACTGACATGGTTGGTCGTTTGTTTTGTTTTAAATAAAATGAGGAAGCAACAAATATATTACATCCGTCTGCAAAAAACCCATATTTGCATGTGGAAAACAAATAAGGGGGTGCCTGAATGGGTGATTAGGCATGCAATTGCCCATCTGCCCCAGCCTCCCTGCAGGTGCACCTGTCACGGGAGCAGAGAAACAAAAAGGAGAGCCATCGGCCAGAAGGGCGACAGATAGGAGGGAAACCAACAGTACCCTTCGCACCTGAACTTGTTCTGAGCTGTGCGCTGCTACGGTCCCAGCTCCCACCTACTGCCCCTGTATCTTAAAGCTGAAAAGCAGAAACATCTTAAGCCAACCTTTCGTTCGTTGTGGCTTCTCTACATCGCAAAGGCAATTCTCTAAATACCTCAATAGGTACAAGTATATTTGTTGTTGCAATGATTTTTATGAGCGTGGGTGACCTCCTCTCCCATATTCTACCTCAGTCACTCCACCCCAGCCACGCTGGCCTCCTCACTTTTCCAGAATGTACCAAACAGGCTTCAGCCTCAGGGCCTTTGTGATTACTTTCTCTCAGCCTAAAACAGTCTTCCTCTTCTCAGCTCCAGCTTCAGGTCCTTGTTCATGTAGACCCTTATCAGGAAGAACTTCTCCCTAACTCCTGTGCCCTTAATCAGTCTTATTTTTCTTCTGAATATAGAGTGCAACTGAAATATTACATGTTTAGTCATTAATTTGTATGTAGTCTGTCTCCATCGAATAGAAGGTTTGTCTGATTTTGTTCACAGAACATGGAATAGTGTCTAACACACAGCAGGTGCTCAATAAATAGTTGGTAAGTTACTGAACCATCATGATTACTAGCAAACCATTTCCCTTCCACCATAGGTCGTCTTCTGGAATAAGACAGGATTCATGTTCTTCAGAAGCTTCTATAATCTAGTAAGAAAGGAAGACTGGAAGTATACTTATATAGCAGAGCAAAGTGACACAAATGTTCTGTTGGATATATAAACAAAGCACTCTGATACTACAGAAAAAGCAAATCGTTGACTGTGGGGTAGGAAGGGTTGAGGGAGGCCAACAGAACAGAATTCTCTGGAAATCCCTTGAAAAGCACAGAAATCATCCTCAAAAATACACTCAGTACAAAAAAAGTATTAAGACATCCTCAGTTAGCCTGCTTTCCTTCAACAATAATGCTAAGCGAAACAAAAGACTGCCCAAGATAAGTCAGCATTTATGTGTGCCAAGACCATGGAGAAAGGAAAAATCACTTTCCTCCATAAAGCCTTCATTTTAAAATGGAATTACTTAAATGCACGTAAAACGTGCCTTCAGAAAATTCCAGACTCTCAGGACAGGGAGGACCTTAGAGGGCTTCCAGTCCAACTTCTTATTCCCTCTGCAAAGGACCCATTAGTATCAACCTCTACCTGCAGCGGTGAAGTCATCACCCTTCAAAATGGCACATGCCATTGGTGGTCTGCCCATAATATTAAGTCCTTCATAATATTAAATCTTCATACGTCTTTCTGTTGCTTTCACCCACTGCTTCCAGAACTCCTTCTGAGAGCACAGAGAGTGAGTGTGTGTCCCCTTCCTGCTCTGTTCCCTCCCCCTCCATCCCCTTTCTCTCTTCTCCACACTAACTACTTCCAATTCCTTCTCTCAGCCCTCAAAGGCTCTGGTCTCCTGTGCCATCCACCATCCTAAACTTCCCTCTTCCTTTCCCTCCTCTTCCTCTCTCACTGTTCTAGGACCTAGAGTTCAAGCAATGTAGTATTCTACTGAGAGGTCGGCATTTTGTCTGGGATCAGGAAGAGGGGCACCTAGGATCCAAAGGTTCCAAGGGTTAACTCTGTGATCCCTGACCCAATAAGACCCCGGCAAAGTCACCTAACTTTCTGGCTTTGACCTTGAAATGCCATATTTGGCATATATTAGAATAGTATGGGCACAGTAACTCTTTGGAAGTAAAGAATACAAGCAGGTGAAAGCTATCTCCTGGCCCTACCTTACCCCAAGAACATACAGAATTTGGGGAGTCTCAGGCCTCCAATAAACCAAGGCCCCTCTAGTCTTAGATAAATTCCACCTTCTCAACTCCCACAGCCAGCCTGCATGGATAAATGTGAGATTAAATATACATTTTTAACCATCTCTAAAGCTATGGCAGATATTGCTACATAATCATGGACTCTTTCCTACTAGTCAGGATACAGTTTCAGAATCATTCTCAACACATCATCACAAGAATCCACTACCAACACGCCATGTGGCCACATGAAATGAAATCCGAACCACTCCTTCTTCAGAGGAGGAAAACTGACACTCCAAGATGGGCCGTGACCTCCCCATGACTGTGTCAAGAGCAGAACCAGAACCACAAAGACCCCTTCCCCATTCTCCTAGGTCACCTCTCCTCTTCTAAACTCTGATCTGCCATGAATGTGCCTTGACGTGGGGGACGGGACCTTGCCACTGCAGGTCATTCTACGACAAACACAGATAAAGGGTTGCTAAGTAAGGGGCAAAAGCTTCAGAGAAGGCTTGGAGGAAGAGATGCATCTGAGCCAGCCTGAAGAAGTCTGCTATCTGTAGGAACCGATGCGTTGTACTGGACTTCAGCAGGAGAAAATTCAAGATTGTGGTGGTATTAACAGTAGCAGGAACAGCATCAGCAAAGGAAGGGTGAGGACTCCAGGCTCTGAGAGGAGGCTGCAGGCAGGTAGGCAGAGCAGTAGCCATACCCGAGGCCGTGGAGGCCGTGGGGAGAGGAGCAATGCAGAAAATGACAAGACAAGATTAGAAGAGCAAACCAGAGTCTGAGTGGTGTTTCCAATGTCGGTGTTTGGGGTTGTTTTGTTTTGTTTTGTTTTTTAATTGACTTAAAAAACCCTGAGACTTATAAATGGGAAGAGACGATAAGGAAAGAGTGGGAGGAAAGGAAAGAATCTCCATTCTCAATGGAAAAAAAAAAGCCTTGCTATAAAATGTATTACAGGAACACTTTCATTATATAAAAGCCTATTTTGTTTTCATGTCATTCTTAGATTACATCATAGAGTGGTTGCAGCCGTCTCGTACCATATTATAAATAAATCACTAGCTTAATCATAGAACGAGCCAGGGCCCTAGATTTAAAAGGGAAATATTAGATCATTTTTAATAACTGATATAACTCAAGCCAGTCACCATTGAAGCAGGGTGAGGTGACGTCATCCTAAAGAAGTCCAAAGAGGAACCAAAGAGGGTCAGTGCTGGGCAGGCCCAGAGAAGATGCCATTTACAAAGGAAGAGGTAGCTAATGGCAGGTGAGGGGAGTTCATCCTCTAGACTAGACAATCTTGTCATGGAAAGCAATGCTTACTTTCCAAGTACTGATGTCCAAAAGGCCTTCCTTGTGAAACATAGTGTGTGAATATTATATTTTGTTCTCAGAGCTACTGTATTCCCAAATAGCAGAAAATATGAGCATATTATGATGTCCGTATTTATGTCTTGGGAGCCACTGAGCAAAATTATAGACAGGAAGGCTTTTACTTATTCAGGAAAACATGAAATCCGGGCTGACACATGCAAATGCTACAGGCCTGATTCAAGTCAAGGGGACAGTGCAAAGCGGGGACACTGAGAAAATGGCCTGACACAGTAAACAACTGAGGGTAATTTCCAGCCCTTACTGACTATTAAGGAGAGCACCGGCTAATGTTTCATGAGCACCAACTTTGTGCTAAGTACCCCCTTGGCAGGCACTTTGTGTACATTTGTGAACACAAAAGAATAAGAATCCGAGGCAGCTGCTACCAGTTTTTCAAATTAAGTGGGGGCCCCTGGGTGGCTCAGTCAGTTGAGCGTCCAACTTTGGTGCAGGTCATGATCTCACAGTTCGTGCGTTTGAGCCCTGCATCGGGCTCTGTGCTGACAGCTTGGAGCCTGGAGCCTGCTTCATATTCCGTGTCTCCCCTTCTCTCTCTGCCCTTCCCCTGCGCACTCTCTGCCTCTGCTTCAAAAACAAACAAACATTAAAAACGTTTTTTTTAAATAAAGGAATGATTAAGTGACTTAAGATCAGGCAACTAATGCTAATAATGATAGTCTTCCCATTCCAAATTCTGTTCTATCTTGTTGCCTACACCCAACCCAAACTATTTCCTGTTATGGACTGTCAGTAAAAATTAAATAATAGACAAGCCACACTTTGAAAGCACTAATAGTATCAAAACATCTTGAGAGTCAAAGGGGCCATGGAGCAGGGGAGTCATATTGACCTTCTGGCCAGCGACAGTCTTATTGACCCGAGCAGGCTTTCCTTAGTTTGGCTGCAGGGCTACTAACGACCTTGACCATAATTTTTAAGTCTTCCATTTCCATTAACTTTTGAGGAATGTTAAGGAAGACTCTAAGGGAACCTGCCATCCTCTATAAAATGGACTGCCAGATTTGGTTTTAGAAAAGACAGTTTGGTTGGGGGGTGGGGGGGGAAACGGACGCTCTAGAAAAGAACTTGCTGCCAGACAGAAGGTATTGGCTGACTTTTCATGTCTGATCCTGTCAGTCCCACAGCAATACTGAGTATCGGTTCAGTGTTCTTAATACAAATGTCATTCATACTGCCGAGGCACACTGAGCCAAGTAACACTGATTTACGCAACTTTTCAGGAGACAGCCAGACCCAACAGGAGATGTAGACCCTGAGATTTAACTAAAGGGACAACATGAAGGCTCCAGACTCCAAATCTGAACCTATTTTCCCCTAATCTGTTTCTGGAACTGGACAGAGGTTGCAAAAAGCAGAGAAACCAGGCCTAAAGTCTGTATGGACTGATTCAGAAAGAGAGACAGTGCAGGATGGTGAACGAGAGGCACTGGGCCAGAGACAAAGGAGCTTCAGCGGGTCCCTCCAATGGCTGCCAATGGCTCCATGGCCGCAGAAGAGTTTGTCCCCTCTCCAGGTCTTGGTGTCTCACCTGTACAGCAAAAAGCTCAAGCCAGAACATTCAACACTTCTACCATAGCAGCTCTAACTGGTAAGGAGGGTAAAAATATAGAGGTATAGGGGCACAGCATTAACTGAAAACTTGTGATCTTCCTCTGACAAGCCACGCCAAGTTTCATTCTGTGCAATTCTAGCTCAATGTCTATATTCAGATTTTAAATGGAGTTCTCACCCACAATCTTCAAGTAAAGCGGGTCCACAGAGGTGTGCTGGGTTTCTCCAGCGGTGCCATGTAGCTCCTGTTCTCACCTTAGCACATGCCCTGTAACCTAGAGTATCTGTGCAGACAGCCCCTAAGATGACCTCCTAGAACTCCATCTCTTGGTCTTCATGCCCTTGTGTAATCCCTCCCTTTGAGTGTGTGCTGGATCTAGTGACTTATTTCAAGCAAGCAGAATGAGGCAGAGGGAACGTGTGTCACTTCCAGGACGAGGCTACAGAAAGGCTGCGGCTGCTTGCATCTGGGGGATTCTCTCTTGCTCACTTGCTTGGAGGGAAGGCAGTCCCATGTTGCGAGCTGCCCTATGGCGAGGCTCTCACGGCGAACAACCGAAGGCAGCCTCCAGCCGACAGTCAGCAAGGAACTGAGGCTCTCAGTCCAACCACTGCGAGGGCCTGAATCCTGCCAACGATCATGTGATTGAGCTTGGGGGTGGGTCCACCCCAGCTGAGCCTTCAGATGAAATTGCAATCCAGCAGACGCGTAGACTGCAGCCTCAGGAGAGACCCTGAACCTCCCATCTAAGCTGCTCCCAACTTCCAAATCACAAAGAGTACAAGATAATAAAAGTTCTCTGCTTTAAGCACTAGGTTTGGGGTCTGTTATGCAGCAATAGATAACAAAGATAGGGGCCACATATGAGAGCCCCAGTCCCGGTCCCTAGCAACTCCACCATTTTTCAGGATACCCAGGAAGTAGACCAGAAGAGATCAGCTATCAGGAACTCCTGGGAGAAACCTTTGGCCCTCCCCATGAATACCGAGATGCTTTCCCACTTGGTGACACACACCCAGGCGTGCTCTGGCCACACAGAGAGGATCATGGAAATAATGTCAGTTCAACTCAAAGTCAACATGACACTTTTGGCTGCAGCAAGTGAATGGAAAATAAACTGGAGTCTGAACCACACATGGAATATGACAGATTCTTTACCGGCCCAGCCATATTCTGCTGTCAGTTACTTCTACCCTCAGAACCTGCCCAGCCCTAGGGACCAAATGATGTCCACAGGCCCACCCTGCCAGTAGTCTGGCCTTGGTTTTGAGATCAGATCGCCTCCTCCTGGGAGCTTTCTTTGACCTCCCCGATTCTTTCCATGCTCCCAACCTTTTACATAAGCCCCATGAGAACTGAGGCTATAAAGGACCTCCACTTCCCAAGCACCTACTATGTAGCCTTAAACAGATCTGGTGATTAGTAAATGTGTGCTGTAAATAACACCTTTCTTTCTAATGTGGTATTTCTTATGCATAGGTCTTTCTCTCCAAGATCAGGGACTGTGCCTAATTCACTGTGGTGTCCTTAAGACCCTGAAGTTTACTAACTTCCAGAATAACAATGGATTAGGGCAGAGAACAAGCACACACTCTGTGAAGGAGGGGTAGATATTCAGCAGCAATCTACAAAGGACTTATGGGTTCCCTATGCATGAGACACCAGACATCTTTCACCAGACAGGAATCCGTGTAGGAGAACCTGAGAATTCCTCTGACCTCCTAGGGCCCTGTCCAACATAGAACAGAGGTGTCTCCACTGTGCTGAGCTCATGAAGTAGAAGAATATGGAATTAGAAGGAAGGAAACAAAAGAGGCAGAGAGAGCCCTACCTTTTATTTTTATGGACAGCAAACATCTCCTACAAGACATCCCTAGGTTATAGAACAGCCAGAGCCCCAGGTGGCTGCATGGGTTCCTGCTCAGACCTAGCAAGTCTTTTTGTATTTTGGAAGCAATAACATAAAAAGCAATGAAAGCTGGCTCAGCAGACAGTCACACGTGCCCAGAAACCACCTGACCGAGTAATTATAGGGAGCCAAGACATTCACCTCTGGCGGAAGTGACTGTTGCTTTGTTTCCGGCATAGACTAATACCTGATCCTTCTAAGGACCAAAAAGGAAATATTAAAAATGAAAGCCTTTGGCTACCGTCAACAATTGTACACTAGTATCAACAGAGGAAAATAATTTCCTTCCGGACTCCCACTGGGCCGGTCACGCCTAGACAGAGGTGTGATTATCTAATCAAACAGAGCAAGAGCCTAACAGCTAGACTGTAGCTTCAAGATTTCTCAAGCATGGAGACTTCTCCAGTCTCTCAAGTCCACCTCCTTTCACTTCCTGCTACCTAGGGCAAAATCAAATATGAAAAGTAATAATAGTACACAACTGCATTTCAATTTCAACCGTTACCATGAAGCCAGCTTCCAAGACTGAGGACAGATTAGCGCCCATCCAATCCTGGGGATGGTGGGGTTGTAGGGTTGGGAGGAAGAACATACACTGGGCATATACTACGTAGCAGGCTTGGTGCTGGGGGACTGCACATCACACGGTCTTATTTTTCTTTCTATTCAAGATGAGTCATTCCACCATAATAATCTATCATGTATGGACCACGCTTCGCAGTCTGCAAAACAGGTTGGCATCTCTCAACCCATCTGCTCTAAGCAAACACGAGAGGCAGGCAGAGCAATGATTATCATTCCTAATTCCCAGATCAGGGAAATGAAGGCAGGGGCGATGTCGTTTTTCTGGGGGTGCACATCTAATAACTGGCAGATCTTCCAAAACCCCATTCTGCTGCACGTACTGTCTTTTTATGCACTCGCAAACTTCTTAAGCCCTACTGGTCCCGAAAGACTCATTCTGCCAGGCACTTGTTTTGTTCCCAGAAAGCCACGTAGCCAGGCTCATGTGCTCTAGATTTCCTAAAACCCTCCAACAGCGAATGGCCAGTGTGTAATGGAATGCCTTTGGAGAAAGGGACACTCGCCACCTTTGGATTCATTCTTTCTAGCCATGAAAATGCACTGTGCACCTATTATGGGCTAGAGATCCCACCAAACTCGAGATGCACTTGTGAACGAGCGATGCCACCCCTCTTCCGACCGACTTTTATATTCTTAAAGGCCATCATCACGTGTGCCCTCTGCCCTCTCCAGTGGAGTCTCTCATTCCTGTAACAGTTCCTGGTGGGACATCATTTCCGGGCCTCACAGCGTTCTTGTGTAGATAGTCCAGCTGGCTAAGATCCCTCTCAGAGGATGAAGCAAAGACTACCAGCTGACAACCTAGGGGAGCTCTGACGGGAGGGTAGAAAGGAAGTTCGCGGTCACCCAAATAGTGTTAGTCCTCTCGCCACCTCCAAGCAGCCCCCAGATATTCTTTGAGTGATCACTCTTCTCCACTGTGCAGCTGCCATGGGATCTCCAGACTCCGTTCCAGAGGAGGGCCCAGTGCACGTGGCACTTAGCACAGTCTCATCGTCTTGGCTTCAGTGACTGTGCAGGAACGTGCAGTAACCCAGGGACATGGAGACATGGCAGACAAGGCTCTCTCCCCACAATGGGCATAGGAGGCATAGGGCCCAGGATGAGGCACACAGCCATCTCTTGACCACGGGGTGAAACATCCAAGGTGGAAGCCAACGCAGAGAAGGCAGAGCGAGGAGCGCTATAGGAAACAGAGCTGAGTCCTGTTCAGACTGGCCCCGAAGCCCACCTTACCTCTGGACTTGCCGGTTACCAGCAGGATCCCCCACCCACCGTGTTCTAGAGGACATGCCCTATTTAATGCGGTCCAAGGCTGCACTGGCATTTTAGAATGGACAACAATCACTTGCGAATGTCTTCCGGATTCCTCCTGTTTAGGAATTCTCTCCCATTCGGTCATTACACACTGGGTGAGTTGGTTTGTTTTTAATCCAAGTAAACCTCTTCATATTAATCACAATTAATTTCAAACACTGAAACAACTCAGGAAGTAGAGCAGGTAACAAAGATTCACATTTGATGCATAAAGTGCAGGCTTGGGACAAAACATTCAAGATCAGGTGTGAAATTTTAACAAGCTGAAGGATTTTAAGAGTCAAAAGACTGGATGCCAGCCCTTTATCTTATGCAGATCTATTGGCACAGAGGTCAGTTGTTCTTTTGAGGTGCAGGTGATTAAGAAAAGGTGACAAAATGTAACTATAAACTCAGTTACACTTTTAAATAAAGTTAGGTTTGACCAATCACTACGGCATCTGCTCTGTTTTGGACAACTAGACCATAAACACGGCAAGGCTTATTGCTTGGAATAAAGCCAGGGCTCAGGGCACATAGGGATTGGTCCTTGGGATGGAGACCACAGATCTCAGGTTCTACATGGACGCTTTTCCCAGAATTCTCCAGTTGTTTTCCTCAGATCTCTGCACAGCCCAGGGGAGCCCACACCATTGTTCTTTTCACCACTCCTACCTTCTAGAACATGATGTTCTGTCCTACCCACTGAACTCAGAAGTATTCCAAAACACAAGGGAAACCTTCCCTTACCTGTTTGCCCTTCCCCTGAGTGTGGAACAGGATTCCAACTCACATCCCACTGGAGCTCTAGCAGGCCCTCTAAGACAAAGGTTCACACCCTTTGCCTGAGCAAATTTAGCATCCCTTACCTCAAAGGGTTTTTGTGAAAATAAAATGAGATCGCAGAAGAAGCAGCAGCTTGCACAGGGGTAAACAAAAATCACTCAATAATACGACTTTTCTTTCCTTGCAAATGCCCATAACACTGTTCATTGATATCTTCTTTTTGGTCTTTCCATTTCAAGAATGCTTCCTTCCATGCCAAAGGAGAAAGAAGGAAGCAATACACTTATTGGCAATCCGAAATCATCATCACTCCAAATTTTCTTCCAATTTCCCTTCATGCCTCCTTCCAAGAGCTGGGTCCTGCCCTGCCTCTGCTTTGTCACACATTTTATTAGCATTGTCCTGTTTTGTCCATTGCCAATGAAATCAACTCAAGATAAAAAGAAAACAGTTTGGTTCTTCTCTAGTTCTTATTCTATCCCAGCTATCAGTGCCCACGCTTCAAAAGGAAAGCCTGGATTTTTTAAACTCATTAAAACATGAACATTGATTATAAAAGAAGAATGTCTTCCCTTCTCTGTAGGACTCACCAATTGTGGAAAAATAGCTTCCCTCTGATGAGTGCCCAGTAGAACAATGAGAAAAGTCCTCAAATGAGAAGCAGGCGACTGGGTTCTGTCTTCAGTTCTATTTCTGAGCCTGAAGGTCCCCACCTGTGGAAAAAGGGAGAACAGGTTGTCTACAAATCTCTAGTATCTTACCAGCTTTAGAACTTTTCAGTTTTATGAACTCACTGGCTAGCCATACTAGGAATGATGCCAGCTGACGCCCAAAAATGCGGCGGCTTCCCTCTACACCTGCTAAGCCCCCCAGTCAGCTCCTGGCATTTCTATTGCACTAATTTGTCTCAGTAACACTGAAAAGGGATTGCAGGGACCCCAGCCCTCCTGAGAAAACAGCTTCATCATAATCTCAGAGAGGAAAGATATCTATAGTTAGATATTCACAGTTTTTTTTATTTTAAAATTTATTTATTTATTTTGAGAAAGAAAGAGAGAGAGAGGGAAAGAGAGAGAGAGAGAAAGGAGCAGAGAGAAAAGGAGGGAGAGAGAATCCAAGCAGGTTCCACATTGTCAGTGTGGAGCCTGATGCTGGGCTCAGACCCATGAACCGTGAGATCGTGACCTGAGCCAAAACCAAGAGTTGGATGCCTACCTGACTGAACCACCCAGGTGCCCCAGATATTCACACTGTAGCCAAGAAAAAATTAAGAGCAAAATCTGAACAAATAAAAATAGAAAAGATATAGGAGTTTGGAGACAAATGTCTAAGTACGGGACTGAGTGACCCCTCTGAACCTGAATTTCCTTGTCTGAAAAATGACAGCCAGTGAGCAGGAGAGAGCTGGACAATCTTGACACTCCCAGTAAGTCCTCATTACAGGTTTTATTTCATGAAGACCTATCACTATTTTGCTAAGGAGTATATGATACATGTTCCCACAGACAAATATTCCAAGGCAGTAGGCTGTTACAAAATATGTGCTTTGTACACGCAGGTAGAATCCACATTCTAGAAAAGCCACTACTTGCGTTTTCATTGTTGACATTTTACACATTATTTAACCATCCATGAAATTCATTTGTGTATGTTATCTCATTCAGTCCTCAAACATTCCGATAAGCTCAAAGTGAGGAGGGACCTTAAAAATGACCCACCTCCACTGTTCCAACTGACAGCAGGAGAAGCTGGGGCCAGAGTCGGGAGGTGGCTACTCTAGGAACCACAGTTAGTGGTGGACGATCCAGGGCTCCAGTCCAGGACTTGCTCCATGGACCCAATTTAAGCCACTTGGACAGAGGATGACACCAAAACTCACTGGGCAGAGGGACTTGCCCTTGGTCACACAATCAGCTTTGGGACAAAACCAGGACTGCCACATCCAAGTCTCTAGAAGCTTGCTAGGACACCTGCTAGAAGCTCTCAGTATAGCCCGACGGCAGAAAGAAATTAAGTCGGGGAAACGGCACGTAATGAAGCCCAGCAAAGCAATGAGTTTCCTGAGACCTAGAGGTCTTCAAAGACATCAGAATTCTCGATGCCATTCCACTGAAATGAGAAAGGCCATCATTTCATACTTGCTGAGGAACAGAGCATATGCAGAGGCACATCCTGGACCCATGGACAGTCCAGTCTCATAGAAAACACAAGACAGACATCACTCCCCCACCCAAGCCCCAGGAAACCGAAGCTTCTCCTCGCAAAGGGAGATACTAAGTCAGAACGGTTTCTACAACTGCAGCGGAGGGCACCAGACTTCCCAGATTTCTAAACCGGAAGGAGAGGCTCTCTGCCTTGGCCCTTGGGGCCATCTCCCCACTCCTGACAGCTTCCTTCCCCACACAAATGACAGTGGTCTCCTTTTCCCTAGTCCTCTTCTCTGTCAATATTTTTTTTCTTCTTTTCCATAAAGAGAACAAGCAGCTTTGCTAAAGAACCACTGTGAAATGATTGAAGTTCCCATGCAAACAAACCATTAGCAGAGTTCAAATGCAATTTAAATTACCAGTTGTTAAAGTGTTCCTCAATTTCGTGGTAAGTTTCCAAGGAGAATTACATGCTATATACTATTTAATTGGTTGTTTTCTATTTTTTAACATCCATTTATCCCCCCCCACCCTGATATTTCAGAAGTGTCTATAAAAGCTTCCCTTTAAAAAATTATACATTGTTGAATAGATTAAATCTAAAGATTGAAAAGTATCAGAGAAACAGCTGCAGGATTATGCAGCTCAGCAGAAATTGATGGTTCTGACACCACAAAACATGCAGAATTTTAAAATCTTAGGAGTCATCTCGTAATGCCCTCAGCTCTTTACAGGTGAAGATGCTGAGGCCCTGACAGAGAAAGGAGGGCTTGGCTCAAAGTCCCCTGCCTGATCAGTGACAGACCCAGAATGACAGCCAGCACTCCTGGTCCCCCACACTGCTGCCTCTTCTCACCACCCCATATATGGAGGACGTGATGGGAAATACTCAACGAATTGTACTTTCCACCTGTAATTTTTTAAAAGGAAAGACGAAGTCCTCTTTAAATACACCCCTGACCTCAAAACCAGAGATGGGCAATGGCAAATCCGTCTCCAAAGGGGAGACAAGGAAAGGCTGATGAATGAGTAGTCAAAGGAGCTCAAAACGAGCAGATTCTTGGCAGAAAAAGGAAAGACACTCTTCCAGATTAATTAAACAAGTGACGGGACATCGACACTGCTGATCTGCACTGCTGTACCTGGCCTAAAACCAGGGGCTGCTCCTGCTGTGAGAGGGTAAAGGATCCACAAAGCAAAGGCAGGCCTCATCGTGTCCATAAAGGGAAAGGATTTCTAGAAGCCACCATGAGTGCAAGATGAAGCTGAATGCACTGATACAGGATTTGTGTCAATTATTTAACCTCCCTGAGCTCAAGCTTCCCTGTCTGCAAAACAGGGATAACACCACCTACCCATCGGGATCTATGTGATCGTGCCCTGGGATTCCAATTCCAGCACGCACGGCACACAGCCCACACGCAGCAGGCATGAACGGTCAGCCCCTCGTCTTCTAAGGTTTCTATGATTTCTCAAAACTTAAGATTCTGTGGTTCTAACTTATTTGGACTATAACAGAGCCTCACCGGCTATGTATGTTCCGTAAGTGTGTTAGATGTTCATTTGTCATTCAAAAACTAAGATAAGACAAGTGTGTGACAACTTACACATCCAAGCAATTTCCTTCGAAAGCAAACTTTTTGGAAGTCCTATTTTAAAATGGCCTCCGATAAGAGTGGCCAGTTAAGCAGTGATTTGGGCTCAGGTCATGATCTCACAGACATGAAATGGAGCCCCACATCTGGCTCCATGCTGAGTGTGAAACTTGATTCTCTCTCCCCTTCTCTCTGCCCCTCCCCTGCTCACCGTGCACACATGCGTTCTCTCCTGTCTCTCAAAATAAATAAACATTTAATATATAAATAAATCCTTCAATAAAGCCTAAAATACAGAGAACAAGCTGATAGTTGTCAGAGGGGAGGAGGCGGAGGGAGGGGTAACAGTGGGTAAAAGAGAGTAGAAGTGCGGGCTTCCAGTTATGAAATGAATAAGTCGGACAACAGAAGACAGAGTGTAGAGGATATAGTTAATTACGCTATAATAGCGACATATGGTGACTGATGGTAGTACATTTTCGGTAAGCACGGTATAACATATAAAGATGTTGAATCACGATGATGCACACCTGAATCTAATGTAACATTGTGTGTCGACTATAACCAAATAAGAAAAATCATAATTTAAAAAAGGCTTTCAAATCCAATGTACGAATCAAAAAGTAACAAAAATCCCAATTTAATGTCCAAAACCTCATTTAAACTTCCCACCAACCCCGTAAGAACAATTTCCCAATTGCCCACTGAGGAAACTGAGGGTCAGAGAAGTCAGGCAACCCCCCCAAGGTTCTGGGGCTGATAATGGTAAAGCCAAGACTTGAACCCAAGTCTTCAAAATCAAGCCCCACAACCCAGATCTTACTACCTTGCAGTTACAACTGTACGATGGGCAGCTATTCCACTAGAGGCAGAAATATCCTAAAAAAAATTCCTCCAGTATTTTCACAGTTTAAGGAACTCTGGGATACAAAACAAAGCCGGAACTTTCAAAATCAAATATGTTCACATGAGAAGCAGAATGCTTCCTGACTTCCACCTTGCTCTATGTTCTTCAGTGAAATAAAAAGCTCAGAGCCCTGGCACGGAGCAGACATTGCTGGGTATGTGGGAAGCAGGCCTGAGAAAGGTCAGCGGTGAGCTGACGGCAGGCCAGTCACAAAGAGAATTCCAATGGCTGGGCTCACGATCAAACACACCGCGGGTAACCCAAGAATGAGCTTCTGAACACCCCTCCGGCACAACTGTTAGCTGACACGATGTCATGTGCCCTGCATTCGCAGGTGCTCAAAACAGACACTTGCTAGCACCTCCTGTCCTTAATGAGGCACCGTGTATGGACCCAACAGCTGCAGGTGCTGAGTCAGGCCCGCCTGGCGCTCTCAAAGAGCTCACAGGCTCACCGGGCGGGCACACGCTCGAAAACACTGAAAAGTGTGCAAAGCACAAGTCCACGCGACGTTGTTTTGAGGGTCTGGAAGAGCTCCGTGGATGATGACTTCTGAACCGAGCCTGCACACCCAACAGGATTTCCACGAATGAGGAGGGGGAAAATAGCCCCAGGGCACAAGACGTGCCAAGCGCAGTAAGGAGGAATTCAGGCTGTTCTTAGGGAAAGTGACTAATCTGCTGAGGCCAGTGGCAGAGCAGCACACGGAGGGATGCGGTGGGAGACGAGGCTGCAAAGGAATGCTGCGGCCAAGACATGAAGGACCTTATGTGCCAGGCTAAAGCACTTGGATCTTGACACTCATGGGTACTGCGTCCCGGGTAATGACGCAGGAGAAAGTTAAATAGCAGAGCTACCCCTTTAAGAACTGACCGCCCTTCCATCGAGCCTCCAAACACAGGGAGGGTGGGAGGGTCTGAAGGACAGCTTCCTCCTCCCAATGGACCCCTTCTCCATGGTTCCACCCACAGAGAAGTCAGAGGAGTGGGTGGCTCTCAGAGGTGCCCCAACCCACACGTCTGGGGACCTTTCCCTCTAGTCTGGAACTCCCAACCATGAAAGACCCAGAAAAGACACCACGTCTCCTGTTCCAGGCAGGATTTCCACTCTGCCTTCAGGGAAATGCCAGCACTACCCAACCTGATGAACCAGAACACGGGCCGAACACAGGCTCCAGCCTCTTTCCTGTTAACTAAGCAGAAGCCAGAGGCCTATCCAGCACACCCTGTGTGTGCCCAAAGCTCCCTATCAGGGAGCTCTTCCGTCCAGGCCTGGTACCATGTGACCGGGGCCTCCAACCAGTAAGGAGCCTGCACTGACATCACCAGTTAGGTCCTATGGAACCTTTCCCTTAAAGGAGCCTTTGCAGCAGGTCCCATTTGTTAAAGGCACAGGCAAGATGTTTTTCGCTTCCTGCCCAAAAAGGAGCTCCTGGTCTAGAAGGAGGGATAAAACATAAACCAAGTAGGAGATGGTGAGTACCATGGAAGAAGGACAGGTGATACAAATCCTCACGAGTAACCCTGTGACTCGATGTGATTTCTTAAACCCATTTGACGGACATGGAACCTCGGGCTCAAGCAGGTTAACTGACCTGGCGGATCACACAGCTAGAAGTGCCACAGCCAAGATTTGAATGCTCAGAATCACCATAGAGCCATATACTCTATTGCCCCACAGCCCATTGTGATGCGAGCTAGCAGAAGAGAGAACAGAGAGATCCTTTCTAGTATGGGGCAGTGTGAACGGTGGAGAATAGATGGTGATCACAGGTCACCTCAGTCAGAAGGTGGCCATCCAGGCAGAAGTGTTTAAGAGGAACAGGAGGTCTCTGGATGAAGACAGAGGAGGACCCCTCAGGCTAAGAGAACAGCATGAGATAAAGCACGAAGGTGAGAAAAAGCAGGGTATGTCTGGAAAATGGCAGGGAACATGGGTGTCTTAGGGATGAGCGAGCCAAAGCCTCACAGCGGACAGGCATTGCTGTCTGACGATGATGGGCCAGGGACCAAGGGCATGAGTTCTTACTTCTAAATGGCAAAATAAAGAAATTTACAGTCAGGGACACACAGCTGAACATACTAGGAAAACAATGTTTCCAAGCAGAACAGTGGATGCTTCCAGCTCTACTTGGGGTCCCGTGCTATCGTGCTAAGGCCACCATACATTCACCTTCCAGGATCTGGGCCGGGGTCAGGTCCCTTCTGATCAATATACACAGGAACACTGGCCCTCTGGAGGTCTGAACTTCTACACCTCTTCTAGTAGATTCTGCCCTCCTTGAGAAGAATCCCTACAGCTCATCAAATGACTCCCAAGCCCTAGCTGGGGCACAAGCACCCGAAGTGGTTGAACGGAGTACAGAGAGCAGGACAGGAGTCATAGAATCAAAATACACTTGATTTTTGGATTCTCCAAGAATTAACAATGGAACCCTGAGCGAGTCCCTTCCTTTTAGAGAAGTTAAATTTCTTCATTTGTAAAATGGAAGGAACCATCCTACTCATATATCTAAGAGTTCTTGTGAGAATTAACAACTAATTTGTGAAATTAAATAGAAGGATATGTGTTTCTACATGCAGCCTGACATGTTTAGAATAGGTACTCCCCCTGAAAGCCACCATGATGACAGAGGTGGTATAAAAACGGCACAATCCTCCCGGTAAAGTATCTAAAACTGGAGCTGTCAACAATCCCCCCCTCCCCGCCCCCATTGAAAATTGATCTGTATTCCCCCAGGCAAGTCATTACATCCTTTTGTGCCAAATTGTTTTCATCTTTTAAATGACCCAGTAATCCCACTTTGGGCAATATACATAAGGGAATAATCCAAAAGGAAAAAAGAAGGCAATTTGTTCAGAGATGTTATTCATAGTGCTATTTCTAGCTCTTTACATATCCCTCTATTATAGCACTTCTCTCACTGTGCTGTAATTATCCACTCCCCTTCCATACGCCTCCAAATTATCTTTGAATCAGTCCCCAGCACCTAGCACAATGCCTGGCATACAGTAAGAACTCAATAAATGTTTGTTGACTAAATGAATGGGCAATATGAAAGAGATTTTAAAAGAAATTCAAATGAGCAAAAACAAAACACTGCTTTTAAGAGATAATGCTAGAGTTTAAAAAAAAAAAAAAATGGTAATACAGACGGCAAACTATTCAAAGAGGAGCATGTGAAGACGCCCAGAAGTGAATTTCAGGTGATTCAGAATACGATCTCTGAGCATCTCCCGGCTCATGCCCAGTGCAGTATAGGACTGCCATGAGACACCCAGGGCATGAGGTCTCATGTGGAGTCACTTTGGCCCGGTGGCCAGAGCACAGGCTCGGTCACGAATCTTAGATTCCCAGCCTGACTCAGACACAACCTCACACTGACCAATCATCGAACTTCTCTGAGACCAGTTCCTCCACGCCACTGAAACATGGGGGATTTACAGGAAAGCCCATCCCATTTAAAGGAACCACAGAGGGGGAGGCGAGGACTGCCAAGTGTGAGATCAAACGTAAACGAAAGAGGAGGTCTGGGAGGTACGCTTGGACCACGGTCCTCAAGCCAAGGTGGGGCCTTGAAGCCCCAGCTCTTCCATGCCCCGCCCCCCACCCCAAGCCTTCCATTCCCATCTAATAGGGTGGCTGAAGGCTCCTAGCAGGGAATCTGCAAGAGGCAAGAATCTGGATGACCCATCAAGGGAAAACAATATGTTAAATACGGCCCACAAAGTCAGCATCACTCTGAATGTTCCGTATTCTTGGTGGGAAAGAATGCTTTATACAAATACCCAAGGAGAGCAAAGGAAGCGGCATGTTCTGCAGGGCTTATTTTGGGGCGTTCCAGCAGCTCTCAGCCAGGAAGTCAGAGGCAGGAAGCCCCTGCCCTCTGTTCCCCGGCCTGAAGTTCAAGGTTAGAAACCAAAGCAGGGAGCACACAGACTCTTTAGTCTGAATCAGCTGCAAGTCTCTGCACCCCCCACCTCCCGCATTGCACATTTTCACCTCCATCAGGGTCTCCCAGATTCCTGCCCACTGACCTTCACACTACCCTGAAGGAAACTGCCCTGGACGTCCCGTAGACAATCCCTCCAAAACATGTCATGAGCCAAGTCACTTCTCTTTGGCCCCATTTCCACCACCCTAATCAAAGTTACCACCACCTCTCGCCTACTGACGGCAAGAGTCTCCTCCTGACCCCCTTGCTTCTACCCTTGCCCCACTCCCTGCAATCCATCCCCCTGACAGCGAGCTGAATGATGCTCCCCATCACCCCTAGATTCGGGTCAAGCCCCTGATCTAGCTTACTTACACCCAGCAGCCCTTTCCCTGCCCTCCTGGCATGCTTCTTCCTCGGCCGCCCACTACCTCCTAGCATTCTGGGCCCTTTCCATTCCTCAAGCGCAAACTCATTCCCACTCCATGGCCTTGGCATTGACCGCGCCCTCTGCATGGCTCTTCCTCCTGACTTTTGCACGGCTGACTCCTTGTCATTCAGACCTCAGCTTAAACATCACCTCCCAGATCCCTTCCTCCATTCACTCACCATCTTAGTGCCCTGTGTGAACACTCCTAAGTGTTACTTATCATTCCCTCCTATTTACAGGTTCATTTATTATCTACCTTCTCCACACACCCTAACTAGAATGTAAAGGTCCAAGGAATCATTGTTCCATGTGTCTTTTCCTTCACTCTAAACCCAGGGCTGGATCAGTGCCCAGAACAGTATGAAGCACATAGGTGGGAATCCAATAAACATTTAATAAAATTAGATGAATACATACCACCAGTGACAGAAACCTTACCAATTGCTAAAGGCAAGTCGCCCAGCACTGTGGATAACGTCCTGGGCTCTGGAGTCGGATGACTGACGATCAGTAATGCTTGCTACTCAGGAGCTGTAGGAGTTTAGGAAAGTGTTCCCATTTCTCTAGACCTCGCTTTTCTCAAGTAAAATGGGGTTAACAGCACCCGGCTACAGGAGGGCTGGGAGGATAGAAGGAGATTGATCATGTAGAACACCCCATGTGGGCTCAGCACAGACAGAATGTTCCCTGTTGTCAATGGCGGTCCCATCTTACAGGTGGGAAAACTGAGATCAGAAAGCAGCATCACCCAAGTGAAACACTGGGTCAGCAACAGAGCCAGGTCAGAAAATCACAGCTGCAATCTCTGTCCACTGCTATTCCTTAGACATCGTAATAACAAAACGCCTGATAGCATGTAACTGATTTATATACTCTGTCTTGTTCCCTAAAGGATCTGCTCTGAAGTACCTAACAGAAATGCATATAATTCATGATTTTTTTATGGTGAGAAAACTGGGGAGTGAGATGGAAAAATAAGGTGAAGGAAAAGGACAAGGATTACAAAAAAGAAGAGTCTTGGGGTGCCCGGGTGGCTCAGTCAATTAAGTGTCCCACTTCAGCTTAGGTCATGATCTCGCAGTTCGTAAGTTCTAGCCCCATGTCGGGCTCTGTGCTGACCGCTCAGAGCCTGGAGCCTGCTTTGGATTCTCTGTCTTCCTCTCTCTCTGCCCCTCCCCTGCTCGCACTCTGTCTCTCTCTGTCGCTCAATAATAAACACTAAAAAATTTTTTTAATAAATAAACAAGCATTTAAAAAATTAAAAAAAAAAAAAAAGAAGAGTCATACATCTCATACCATTCGCCAGAGGTGGGCTTCACATTTGGGTTTAAGCTTCGCAGAGACCGATAGAAAACGGAAGGAAATACCCATGTACGGTCCTTTGGAACACTCAGTTACTGAAATGTCACAGCAAGGTGTGAGGAGATATCACCATCCAGTTAAGAACCACCCTAGTTTGTCACACTCTTGCCAACTAAAATCAAATATCCCCTTCCCCCTGACCACACGCACTCTGAAGTCACACAACCTGGGTTCAGATCCCAGCTCCACTACCGACTGCGTGACTTTGGGCAGCTCAACCCCCCAGGCTCTTCCTCTATAAAAAGAAGGTAAAACACAGCACCTAAGTGGGTCAACAAAATGCGGTGTGTACGTATGTAATTCTGTCACGTGCTACAACACAGATGAACCTTGCAGACATTATGCTAAGTGAAATAAGGCTGCCACAACAGAATCGATACTGTAAGATCCCACTTAATGTGAGGTCCCTAGAAATTCATGGAGACAGAGGGCAGAAGGACACTTGGCAGAGCCGAGGGGAAGGGGAAGGGGAAGTTAGTGTTTAGTAGGTCCAGAGGCTCAGTTTTGCAGAATGAAAGGAGTTCTGGAGACGGGTTGCAGGACAGGTGGCTACAAGTAACACCCCGGAGCTGTACATTTAAAATGGTTAGATGGTAAATGTGTACTTTACCAAAATTAAAAATAAAGCTAAAAAAAAAAAAAAAAGCACCTACTCATGGGTGGGGATAATAGTGACTCAATGATTTAGGTCAAGTGCTTAACCCAATGCCTGGCATTCAGAAAGCAATCAATTCATGGCAGTTCTCCTTCCGAACAGTAACAGCCCATACACCTGCACCACCAACCCTAACCTCTTGGTGCCCTTGTCTGTCACCACCATAGCAGGTGGGGGAGGACCCCAAGCCCTGTTGCCTCAATCCCAAGCCTTCTTGCCTCCCACCCGGCGAGCAGGGCTATACGCAGGCCAGCCACCGTCATGGAGCAGGAGACAGGCTGTGCGCAGGGTCCTGGGGTCCTGCCTCCCTGGCATTCTAGAGCGGCTTAGGGAACTGCTTGGCCTCCCTTCAACACTGGACAGACTTGGGTCTCCGAGCACTTCCCTGAGCTATTAGGATCCACCGCCTAATGCCACCGGCGTGAAAGTGCTTCCCCGAGACACATCTCCAGTGTCTTCCCTGAATTGAAGAAAAGTGCCCCCAGGTTCACCAGAACCCAAACTGACTGCAAAGAACTACTCATGGCCGTGTAACATCTGGCGGGCTGTTAAGAGAGGGTGGTGCCCTCTAAGTCTCTCTTTAAAGCTGTATCAAGGCAAGGAAGTGTGTGTATGTGTGTGTGGGTCTACGAGTGTGCGTCTATGTGTATGTGTAACCATGTGTATGCCTGTGTGTGTGTCTATATGTATGTGCACCTATGTATATGCCTATGAGTGTGTGTGTCTGTGTGTGTGTGTGTGTCTGTCTATAATATGTGTCTGTGCCTGTGTATAAAATCCATTCAGAGTCAAGCTCACCTTTCGATGGGAATTACACTGCAGCATTCTGACAGCTAAGCAAGAAAGCCCTCCCTGCTCAGTCTCTTTCAAGGTCTGTGCATAACTTCTACCCTCTGGGAGAAACTGAAGTAGGGGTCTCTGTTCCCTGGTTCTGCATTTTGGACAAGCTATCACTCCCTTCTAGGAAATCAGGAAAGAAAAAGATCTAGAAGCCAAAGCAGGTCAGAAGGCAGCAGCCCACATTCAAATAACATTCACATGACCGAAAGCAGAATAAGTAGAAAGCAAAAAAAGGGGAAAAAAAAAAAAGAAAATTTTACAAACAACAAAAGCCCATGTAACCTGACAGAAAGAGGTCTGAACTGGGGCAGTTAGGTGCTAGTTCTCAGTCTCACCAATCAGATCAGTAAGTGGAGGCAACTCTGGCATCCAGAGTCCCCATTTCCTCATCTGCAAAATGGGCACGCTCTTCTCCACCTCTGCCTGCAGGGGCAGTTGAACTGTAGCGGAAGGAAGAACAATGGAGAACCAGAAGCCCGGGGGTTCTAATCCCACCTAATCAGCCCTGTACCTGCAGGGTGAGTTAGCTTAGCTCCCAGGCCCTACATTGCCCACCGTCCTGCTGCAAAAGGAGGCCGACAAGCCAAATCATCTCTAAGACTCCTTCCAACCCACACAACGTCCTGCACACTGGGTATTTATTCCAGACCGTGGATGCCATGCAAATGCTGCATATATGGCCACATTTTTATGCCCTTAAGGCCAACCATAACTCTGCTTTTCAAGCTAAGACTACCCCTCCCCAAGTGTCCACGAACGTCCTTCGGGCTTGTTGCTCTAACCCTAGAAGACAGACAGACGACAACACTCCCAAATTACCTTCCTACCCAACTCTGGCTAGGCCTCAGGTGGGAGGAAATATCTTTCATATTTTTTTCATATACAAATAGAATTTTCCCTCGGGCAGAGTCCGCCTCCAAATCCCACAGAAAGAAGAGCTCCCCTGGGAAAGCAGCTGTCCACACCCCAAATTAAAGTGGCCAGTGCTCCCAGCAACATGTCCCATCACCCTGCAAGCCCCAGGTCTGTGAGCAGAAAGGCCATTCGCTCTGTCAATAAGGATGTACTCACGTGAGTCGGGCCCCACAGGCAGCTGGCCCTCCGCTGGCCCTCACTCCCTCTCACACACCCTGAGTCCCACTGCAAGGAGGTGGTCCCAAGGCCCGAGGGGAACAGCACTGAAACATTCTCTCCTCAGCTTCCAGTACAAGGGGCAAAGGAATGGAGGGGACGGCAGGGGGGAGGGGGGAAGGGGGCGACTTTGTTTCTGGAAACAAGAATTCAAATCCTGCTTCTCCTAAACCCTGAGTCACCTCCTCCTCTTCCAATAGATCAGTGTGGTGGGTAAACATTTCCATATATGGAGAAGCAGGCTAGAGGATGTCAGAAAACTCACCCTTCTCTCCTCTGGCACTTGAAGAACATGCCCCCACTTATGACAGAATTCCTTAATCGGAGTAGATGATTAACCCCAAAAGAAGGAGAGTCTCAATCTGCACAGGCTGACTGTTACAGGAAAAAGGCTCCCAGTCCAAACAAGGAAGTGACTGTTTTGCAAGACTTTAAGTTCACCTGAGGAATGGGGCCATCTAGAAGGCACTGACATTTATGGAGTCAATCTATTCATTCAGAGGAGGAGGGTGGTATCTGGGGGAGATGTACCCTAAGCGGCCACCAAGAATCCAATCCACAAGTCTTCTGATGGCAGATGAGCCCTAAAATAATCCCCACCCTTGGCCCCAATTCCCGGACTCCCTTGGGCCAAGAATCCTCCTGGGAACGTAGTTTCGCATGAGTTACTCGTAGGACAGATACCAGGCACAGAAACCCAGAATAAAACCAGACTTTCAGAAGAACACTGTTGAGGGGGAAGGAGGGCCGAATGCCCAATTTAATTTGTATGATTACTTCCCATCAGAAGGTCCTGAGAAGTGTTTGAGTGTTTCAACTAAATTGAACCAGTACAGTCAGTCAGGAATGGATCTGGTCTAAAAAGGACTCCAGACTGAATTAGCAGAAGAGAAAGGAGAGAGAGATGGGGTGCGGGGGAAAATGGCGGTGAAGGGGAGGGGGGGGTCTACTCATCCCAGTGGTTCTGTTTCTTACAGGGATCCTGTTCTACTGTTGGCTGCAAAGGCTTTCTGCGTGCCATGTACCAGTTTTCCAGAATCACACCCACCTCCTGCCCTGAACCATGAGGCTGCTAGTTCTCATCCGGGGGAATCTTCAAGCAATAAACAGCACTACTCAGAGGGCCAAGGCACCCAAGCCTTAAACCCAGGTCAGCCCACTCCTTAAGATTTTGGAAAAATCAGTTCTCTTGGGGCTTATATTCTTTCATCTACAAACTGGGTCAATATCACAAAACTGTCCGACTACGTGTGCTAAAAGCAGCTTCTACTTGGTCTATCCAAATAGTCACAGCACACTTATTCTGATTACTTGTTTTATCTTTTGGCGAACATGCCATAAATACCTGAAAAGCAGCAAGCATTTCTTATTTATTGCGTGTTTAATAAATGAACACAAATATAAGTGATTATTAAATGAGGTAGGGAAACAGGATCAGAGAACCTTCCGGCACATGCCAGGACCATAACTCAGCACAGAATCCCGGCCACTGCGGTCCTCCCCAGAGGTCCCAGAGGCAGCCTGAGGAGGGTAAAAGGATGATCCTCGTTTGTAACTGAGAAGACTGGACATGGAGCCCTGTGACTTGTGGTTCTGTAGAAAGACTGTCATCCTGTCAGGAGCTCAGAGTCCCTTCCAATATTCCAGCAGGAACATACCAGCAGAGGGAAAAGACATTCCATGGAAAATAGCTGCCCACAGATGGCCTGGGAACTCTGGAAACCGCGGAGTAAGCAGACTACAGGGATAGGTATGAAAACCAAGAACAAAGAGTCTATGTCTACCCTCCATTTTGCAAAATAGCACTTGGAGACCAGCTTCCATATTCACAAAAGGGCCCCTCATTCCTTAATGTATGTGTGCCTCTCTTCCTCTTGACCACTGTGAACCACTGGCTCTGGGATCTTGAGAGGAGAGAAGACCACTAAGCCCGATGTCCCACCTGATTATAAATCCCCCCCCCCCACCCCCTGCCGGTGTCCATGACATCTCCAGTGAGGTGGCGACCATCATCTCTTACAGCTGCAAATTCCATCTTTCCAACAGAAAGTTCTTCCTTATATGGAAACCAAGTCCGGCTCCTGGCTTTCCTGTGCCTCATTCTGCCTCTTCGAACCATATGAACAACCGATGTCTGTTCCATTGGCTTGGAATTTTTGTGGGTGAATCCGGATACAGAAACGAAGCTGCCCAAGATCTCAACCCTCAGTCACTCCGGCCATTTCCTGACCATATCACCCTGCTCGCTCCTAATGTATCTGGTACCACCTTGAAATCCATCCTTTTCAGGCTTTTCCAGGAAGAACTATTGCTAAGCAGTCCATTCTGAACATGGATCCCTGGCCTTGTGGACTCACAAGACGTGCCCTATGAAATCCCAGTCCCTGAGAAATGAGAGGAGAGACATCTTCGAGACCATTTCTTCGGCCACATTCCCACCCTTTGTGGACAGAGCTCAGGGATGTGGATCCCATTCCCGGCTCCCCATTCCTGGTCTCCTGTCCTGCCAGACCTAGCATTGTCTCCAGGACACATGGCTGTTCCAAGGAACATTAAGAGAGAGCTCTGCAGGAAAAGAGGGCCTTGCCAACTCAAACGCTCTCAGAATAATAACCAAGCAGCCTGCAGGCAGGACAGCAGTGCCAGCTTGCTGATCGCAGGGCTGGGAGCTCGTGATCCCTGACTAACTACCCCGGCACCATTCTGGACTTCATTGTCTTTACAAATCGGGGGAAAAAATGTTCTTTTGTGCTGCAGTTCTGATGGCACAGCTTGGAGTCAGGGCACATGCAGCAATGATGCCTCACATTAGCAACATGCTTTACTAGTTGATAAATGTTTTCCCAGACAGTCTCATTTAATCCCTACTGGCAACTCCACTGGGAGTATTGTACCCAATTACGTGACAGGAAAACTGAGGCTCAGAGAGGCCAAATATATTCCTAAAGTCACACCAATAGTAAGTAATTAGAGGAACGCTGGTTTAGAAGTTAGAGGACTAACAGTTCCAACTCTGCTAAGTACTAACTGTATGACCCCTGGCCAACTTTAACTTTCCTAAGCCTCAGTTTCTACACCTGAAAATTAGGGATTAAAATAGCCCTTCTGCCTCCTCCCAGAGCAGTTACGAGGATCAAATGAGATAATGAGACTTAAAACCCTCTGGAAAACGGGAAGGCGTTCCAAAAGTGTAAGGGATTATTGTGTGATTACTTGTAAATGACTGTGCATTCCATTACAAATACAAAAAAGCAGTGAGGTCATCCTCGAGACAAAGAAACATTAAGGCTCTGGGAACGAAAGGGAAATGATTTGATGTTCTACAGGTTTCTGTCTGTGTGCTTCTCACTGGTAGCTGAACCTCAGCATCAACTGTCAGATTTTCAGCCGCCAAGTCGCATGTGCCAACAGGACTCTCAAGACAGTGCTCCTTTTTCAGCTACAAGCGAATGCCGGCCCGAAAGGAGGTAATGGAGAGAGGGATGTCTGGAAGACCCTCCGAGAGTCTCAGTTCCGGAAACATGACCTACGACGTTCTCCTTGGAGAAGTTGTTAGAAATACAGGCTCCAGTCCCTCTGCAATAAGCCCACGGGGAAATAAACGTACAGGAACGAGCTATTTACCAGAGAGCACTGAGGAGGCTCCCAAGCATGAATTAATTAAGGACACAGGGTATTTCAAGCTGCAGACACCAAAAAGATGGAAATCAGCAAACCATTTAACATCCGAACACATCTCACAGAGGCTCAACCTGGAATGCGTGCAGCCCAGGCAACGGAGAGGTGTGCCTGCGTACCAGAGCCCCTGCTGCAGATCACATGGGGGCGGAGGGGACCCAGGAAGCTCGGAGAGCACAGTCACTGGTCTGCTGTCCTTCAGGCCCCTGCCAACACGCTGGTCATCAGGCGCCTCAGTGTCTGCAAAGGTCCAAGTCATCAACGTCGTGCATGGAAAGGGCCAGATCTGCCCCAGAAATCCATGCCCAAGGCTGATGAGAGCACAGCTCAGTGATGATTATTTCCTGGTTTGCACCTTATCATCTCCTTCCTTGTGCTTCACATTGGAGACAGGCACTAAATAAATTTATCACAGAGGTGTGTGCATACCTATTAAGAGTGTGTCCCTGAATCCCCAGGGACGGTGCAGCAAAGGGGTATGAGACACAACGTGGAACGAGGGGTGGCCTACTCCATAAGTTCAGACTTCAGTAGGGTATCCTCAATGGGAGGCACAGACTTCCAGGCTAGGTATTCAAAGAGGGTGAGACGGGCACAGTGACAAAGGACATTCCAGGCAAAAGGAAGGATGTGAGGCCAAGCCATGAAGACCTATGTCCAGTGACCAGCAATGTGTAGGCCACTAGTGGGAGAGGTGGGCAGATGGGTGGAGACGAAAAGAGGTGACTCAGCAAGATAAACCGAAGCCAGATAATTATCGTAGCCTAAGGTGATTAGGTTGGGTTCTATTTCTGAATGCAGACTGGTTTTTTGAGAAGCAAAGCTCTGAGCACACCATGGATCAGGTTTTTGAAAACGGTCTCTTTGGGGGCACCTTGGGGGCTCAGTCAGTTAAGCGTCCGACTCTTGGTTTCAGCTCAGGTCGTGATCTCACGGTTTCCTGAGTTCGAGCCCCGTGTCTGCTGCCTCTATGCTGACAGCAAGGAGCTTGCTTGGGATTCTCTCTCTCTCCCTCCATCTCTCTGCCCCTTCTCCACTCGCTCTGCCTCTGTCTCTCTCAAATAAATAAATAAATAAACTTAAAAAACAAAAAGAAATAAAAATAAAAACATATATGGTCTCCTTGACTCCTCACCGGCCAATAATAACAACAAAACAACTATAATGTAATGAGTGTTTACTCTGTGCTGAGCATTATACTAAGCAGGCTACATACATTACGCCGTCTGGTCATATCAGCTGCCCTGTGAGCCAGGCAGTCTCACTTATTATACAGATGAGAAGATAGAGGCTTAAAGAAAAAGGAAACTGGGCAAGACCCAGAGATAGTAAGTGGAAGAGGCCAGGATTAACTAACTCCCAGTACAGACTCAACCCCTTTCAACTCCAGAATGCGCTCGTCAATTTCTAACTTTCTTTCCTATTGTCCAGACTCTCCCTATCCCATTTCTACAAGATGAAACCATCCTCATATAACTATCACAGAGGACAGTCATATATATAACAAATAAAACTCTCTACAAAAACAGCTGACAGTGTTTCTTATCTGCTTCTGTCTCCCCAGAAGGTCCTTGGAGTCAGGAGCCTCGCCTGTGTTCTCAGCACTGTGCACACAATGAACCCTCCATACTTACATGTGTTCAGTTAGACAAAGTCTTTGAAGGCTGGGCCAGGGAAGTAACACAATACTAGCTGTCATTTCCACTCTACTCTTCACAAAAATGGAACTAACCTCAGTGAGGTTCCCAAGGTCTGAAGAGGAGACCCAGCCAAGATGAAGGGCGCAGGTCAAAGATCATGTGCATGGGGCAGCCTGAAGCTTCTGCCCCTTCTCCGAGTCTGCAGGACCCTGAACCTGAAGCCAGGAGTCCAAAGGCCCAAAGGAAGAGGTAGGCAGAATGCTTCCTTGAAAAAGGTGGGGGGAACCCCAGAACCCCTCATAGTGTGACCTGTACAAAGCCACTCCGTCTCTCAGCTTTGGTGAATGCATGCACTGGGCTAGCACAGTAGTTTTCAAACTCTTTTTTCCCGGCAGCCATTTTTCCTTTAAACAAAATGCTCTGCAGGTGCTTACTTGGAAAGTAGGTAACAACAGAGCTGGTGAGGCCAGGCTCCAGGGCTCCCTCTGTTCTTCTCCCCTCTTGTGATGCCCCACCAAGCACCCCAACCACAACCCCGCTTCTGGAGTCCGGTAGTGCTGTGTGATTCAGGAAAGCACAGCTTGAACACCAGCAGCCTTCTGAGCTCTTCATGGTACCTCGCAGCTCTGACGGTGGTAGCCTCCAACACGAGCTCTACCTCCTTAATTAATAAGCAGCTCTGTAATTCTATCAGTGAGACAGGGAATACACAGGGTAGCAGGGAAGAAAGAGTTCTCAAATCAGAAAACGTGGATTATAGGGGCACCTGGGCGGCTCGGTTGGGTAAGCGTCCGACTTCGGCTCAGGTCATGATCTCACGGTTTGTGGGTTCAAGCCCCGCGTGGGGCTCTGTGCTGACAGCTCGGAGCCTGGAGCCTGCTTCCGATTCTGTGTCTCCTTCTCTCTCTGCCCTTCCCCCAGTAGTGCTCTATCTCTCTCAAAAATAAATAAACATTAAAAAAATTAAAAAAGAAGGGGAGCCTGGGTGGCTCAGTCGGTTAGGCATCCGACTTCATCTCAGGTCATGATCTCACAGTCTGTGAGTTCGAGCCCCACGCCAGGCTCTGTGCTGACAGCTCAGAGCTTGGAGCCTGCTTCAGATCCTGTGTCTCCCTCTCTCTCTGCCCTCCCCTGCTCATGCTCTGTCTTTCTCTCTCAAAAATAAACATTAACAAAAAAAAATTTTTTTTTAAGAAAACTTGGATTATAATCTATTGAAGACCTGTGTTCTCAGCAAGCAAGTTATCCATCTGAGTTTTCTCATCTTTAAAACAGGAAACAATATGGTTGTCTACCTAATAAAGCTTTTATGAGAACTAATATGCATAATAAGTTGCTTGCTAGAATGTTGCAATAAATACTGTGTTGTGATCCTCTCATCTATAAATTTATCTAAGTTCACAGATGGAAAAGAGGCACTGCTGTGTCCAGAGCAAAGAAGATGCTTCAGAAGTGACCAGGGCTCCACACCCTCGTGGACATTTCCAAACGGAGCAAACAACAGGACAGCAATAAAGAGCCAGAGGGAGGAAAATACTTGTGTCCCAAATGCCCCACAGCTCATCTCTGAAAAATTTTACAGCTTGTCTCAGGAAACTCTGAAACCCAAGGCCATTTTAGGCTTTCAAGAAAGTCAACCAAGACAGTCAAGGGTGGAGAAAGCAAGCTTGGGAAAACAAATGACCCAGGTCATTGGCACAGGAGGAAGCGTTAGACTTGGCATCCCAGCTTCCGGCTTCCATACCGACCAGTGAAGGGGCTTGAAAAATCCCATCTGTCTCTGAGCCTCAATTTCCTTAACTGTAAAATGGGGATGAGAACAATCCCGCTTTCTACTTGCCCTTAATGCTGTATAGAGCCGAGGAAGTTAATGAGTATGAAACTCTGTCAAAGTTCTCAGCTGTGAACCTATATCAAACTTTATCATTTTTATAATTTCAAGTAACAAGTTGAACTACTGTGGAAAATAACTTCAATGTACCCATAACTTGGGAATCATCCCATCCCATGCTCCAAATGCATGATTCCCTGTCTGTGGCCTGAGTTTTGTCCCGGGCTCCCTGCACATCCTGAAGCTGCTACCAGCTTAACCCCTGCGTCATCCCAGCACTCCCATCTGATCCCAACTAGTAATCTGAGTTTCACAAAAAATAACATCCAGTTGCCCCAAGGCCAGCATTCGGGATTTCAAGGACGGGCCCCCAACCCATCTTTCCAGACACATCTCCCATTATATTGCTACATGAATCCCTGGCTCCAGTCAAGAATGTACCCCCAATTCTTCCCAACCCCAAGAGTTGGCCATGCTTCCCCCCCCTTATTCTGTGCCTCCAAATCGGAGTGAAAAATCTCTTTACTGTCCAATGGGGAAGTGGATCACTTGAGAGTGTTCTGTGACTGGAGTGTGGTCAACAGAGTCTTTATTGCCCCATTCTTTCTCTACAGTTGGTCCCACCAACTTCCAGTGCATAAACATCCACATCATAAGAAGAAATACTACCGTATTCTTTGTCGTCAATAAATCTTTTCATGTGCCCCATCTTTTTAAATAATTTTTAACATTTACTTATTTTTGAGAGAGACAGAGAGAGCATGAGCAGGGGAGGGGCAGAGAGAGAGGAAGACACAGAATCCGAAGCAGGTGCTAGGCTCTGAGCTGATGTCAGCACAGAGCCCGATGTGGAGCTCGAACCCACAAACCTCGGGATCATGACCTAGCCAAAGCTGGACACAACGGACTGAGCCACCCAGGTGGCCCTCACATGCCCCGTCTTTAAAAATGCTTAAAGTCGTCGGTTAAGCATCCGACTTCGGCTCAGGTCACGATCTCGCAGTCTGTGGGTTCGAGCCCCGCGTCAGGCTCTGTGCTGACAGCTCAGAGCCTGGAGCCTGTTTCAGATTCTGTGTCTCCCTGTTTCTCTGACCCTCCCCTGTTCATGCTTTCTCTCTCTCTGTCTCAAAAATAAAATAAATGTTAATAAATAAATAAATAAATAAATAAATGCTTAAAGTCAGATATGACCATGACACCCATTTTACAAATAAGGAAGTTAAGGGTCCATAATATAGTAAGTAGCTGAGCCTATAGCCCAGTGTAGGCCCTTGGCTCCTGAGCCTGTGTCACTACCCATTCTCCCCAGCAGCAGAGTGCAATCAAAACCCTTCTATAAAGGTGCTGAGCTGTCTTGTGGCTAGCTCGCTGTGTGCCCCTGCACAAATCACTTTCCCTCTCTGGACCATAACATGAGGACCCCAAGGCCATCCCACACATCTACACCCCATTTCTCTCCTCCAAAGGTTTTCAGAAATGAAACCGTGGAGAGGCACTACCAAGGTAGTGTCTCGCACACGTCTTTGGTCAGTTCCATCCCGAGCTTTCCCTCCCAACCCCCAAAGCTCATCCTGAAAGAAGGAAGGAGGACTGATCTGAACGTCAAAGGGCCCCCAGAACTCTACAGGGCGGCACGTGACGGCATGACCACACAGACCAGCAAGCGGCTCCCCAAGAGCCGCTGCGGTCACGGTCACGGTCACGGTCACGACACAGGAAGCTTGTCGGCAAACTGCTGGAGGGACAGGCGATTTTTAAGAAGTTTGAAATGCAAGAGCATTAATGCGGAGGGCAGTCTAAGACTCCCGCTCTCCTTCAAGGTGCTTAAGACATCAGCTTCCCTCCGCAGTGTAGGCAATACCACTGAGCACCATGTCTCGTGCGATGTGGAGACAGGATGCGTGTGGCAAGCTGCCGTGTAGTCTCGAGTCCACACGCAGACTGCCAGGCTCGCCTGGGACCACAGGAGCCTACACCTGGCCCAACTTCTGTGAACGACTTGCCTGGAGCATTCGTTCACTCAAAAGGCATCACCGGTATCTACTTGAGAGCCAGTGGTAGGAGGAGGTGAGGCTTCTGCTCCGGGTACTTTGCACTAATGTCGTCAGAGGCTTCCCAACGGCAAGAGAGTAAGTCCAAGTGCTTTACCTAGTATCCCAGGTTTCTCAATAACTTGGACTCAACCTTCTATTCTCACCATGAACTCCCTCCTACTGCCACTCAGCACACATCCTTTGCTTTTTTTTTTTTTAACGTTTATTTATTTTTGAGACAGAGAGAGACAGAGCATGAACGGGGGAGGATCAGAGAGAGGGAGACACAGAATCTGAAACAGGCTCCAGGCTCTGAGCTGTCAGCACAGAGCCCGACGCGGAGCTCGAACTCACGGACCGCGAGATGGTGACCTGAGCCGAAGTCGGATGCTTAACCGACTGAGCCACCCAGGCGCCCCCACATCCTTTGCTTTATTCAGACTAAACTCTTAGCTTGCACTGTTACCTTTGTTTGACCTGCTACCCTCCCCAGCTCAAGATCAAATATAGATATCCTGCATGTCCTTCAAGGTCTACTGGTCACCCCCAACAGGAGGGAGACTGCCCTTTGAAGAAAGGTAGTTATGTCCACAGTGTTTCACGTATTACAGGACATCTAGCGTCTCGAGCTCTGACCGCGGAATGACAATAGTGTTTTGCCTCCAGCTCTGAGATGACAAAAAAAAAAAAAAAAAAAACACCCCACCACGTTTTCAACTGCCCCTTAGGGAGGAGTCACTGCCCCCAGCTGAGAACGACCCAACCATGGTCACCCTACATGAAACCTCCCTTACCTCTCAGTGCATTTGAAGCCATCTCTCTTCTCCAAATCAGCTCATCCGCTCTCTAGCATGTCAGTCATAAGCTTCCTGTAGTCTTATCATGCACCTGACTTAGCCATTCTCTTCCCAGCAAGGACTCCCAGTGGAAGAATCCATGACTTCTCTGCCACAGTGCCAATCCAGCACAGTGTCAGGCTCACAGGAAGTGTGTAATAAACACTCGTGAACAAATTATATAAACAAGACAACTGCCCAGGGCATGACTCCCAAGAGTGTGTAGATGGCAGATACATTCCCTCAGTGGGCTCATCAGAATTCCTCTCCATCTCTAAAGAGCCTTCCTGCACTGCAGAAGCAGACTGCTAAGAACTACATTTCCCACACTCCCTGGAAGCTAGTGAATTCATGTCCAGCAAGAAGATATACTTGTGTGAGACCCAGAGGGTAGAAGTGAAGCTAAAGCTTCCTGCCTCTATTTCTACTGGCAAGCACCTTCTGGGGTGCTAAGAGCCAAAACACAGCCCTATGTGGTATGCCAGCATCCTACCACCAGCCGGGAGGATGCTGAGAAAAGTCTAGAGGCCCAGCAGTGGCTTCCTAATCCCCTCTTCCTCATCCCCAGATTGTGGTGGTGGAATAAATTCTTAAACTCAATAGCTGCTGATGTAGCCTCCTGTTCCCACTGTTCCAGCCTTTCTAACAGTTTTGTTAGCATCTGTTCCCCCGAATGAATCCCTTTCCACTTAATGATGTGGAATGTCTTTCCTTCCCTTCAAGCCTGAAGATGTAGGAGGGCGGTGGGGGGGGGGGGGGGGGACAGATCAATTAGCTGATGATCCGTTCCTCTCTTTCGTGATCTGCTCACGTAAGACCTATGTCTGTCTGTACCTAAGACCTTCCCCCTTGCCTCTGTGAAGGGAAGAAATGTATCTCACTTTACGGCAAGGAGCGTAACAGACCTAAGGAACATAAATAGCAGGTCATAAGCTAATCAGAACTACACAAAGTCTAGCTCCTATAAAACTAAGTGTGTTTACAGCATAACTGCTGACTCTCTCCTGAGAATTCTTGGCTTGACCTCTTTGTTTCCCAGAATTGCCACCGACTAGTTCAGTGCCTCAAAGGCATGCCGGCTGCAGACCTATAGCCCATCTGCTCTGTGCAGCCCCACAGAGTAGGCCTCCAGAAATGTCTGTTCCTGTCCTTGTTTCCTCATTTATAAAACAGAGGCGGCAATCATACCTTCCTCATAGGCGGGCTTAGAGGATTCGATGACTCACGAAGAATAAAGCAGCCAGAACAGTGACCGCTTGCGAAGCGTCGCCTGGTGTGGAAACCGAGAGCAATCTTAGGACACAGGTATAAGCCCTACTTTGCAAATGAGGAAACGGAGACTCGGAGAGATCATGTAACGTGCCCAGGTCAGACAGCTAGTAAGCAAGGAGTGGAAGCAGGATCCAAATCCAGGTCCGTGGCCTTCCACCAAATCTGAAGCTCCTTGCACCTCAGCATCCTGCTTGCCGACATGCACACCTAATGGAAAAATGTATTAAACTGGAGGAGGAAAATCAGCCCCTACATAACAGGACTGTACCTTGGGAGCTCTCTGGGCATCACAGAATGATAAGGCCAATGTCATAAGCCCTGCCCTTCAGCACAGTCAGCTCCTGTGGGTAAAATTAGCTCAGCTCTGCTCCGGTGCCGCCTAGAGCCCCAAGGCAAAACTCACCCCGGGCACGGTGCGGCCTCACCTGACGCTCCCAGGAAGGGTCCCTCATGCACCTCATTAGGGCCTGAGATGACTCATTTTGCTCTTTCCTGTCTCCAGCTGCTGAGGTCACCTCTCTACTATCCAGAAAGACAGCTCCAAAGGAGAAGTAAAGATGAAAATACAAGCAACCATTCTGTATTCCTTTCCCCAGGGCAGTTCCCAGCAAGGATGGGGTGCCTGCCTGCCATGCCAGCTGTGTACTGGGGGGAAGGAGGCTGTGCTGAGTTATATAACCAAGTTGAGAACCAAAGACACACATTAGCCTAGACGGACTCCTAAGACCGCCCTCCTTCTTTTACTCTAGTGATGACAGTGTTGACTGGGGGAGGGGCCTATTCTGTATTCTTGTGTCTTGTAGAACACAGCACATGGATGGTCATCACCAGGGTGTCCTCTGTATCCTCCCAACCCAATGCCACCAAACTTGAAGGCAGAGCTCAAATGCCACCTCTCCTGGGGCCTCCCCTGCTCCCATGCCTACCTACCTAGAATTTCCATCATACCCTCTATAATGACTTAGCTCTACCCTTTATTATTTGGCATTTATTCATTCAGCAAATATCTCTTGCACACCTACTTTGGACTTGATGATACAGAAATAAAAGAAATGAGCCCTGATCTCAAGGAAATGCAACCTACTTCGATAAATAGCTGGAAATGGGGGAAGTGGAGTTATCAAGGGTTAGAGGTGTATTCCAAGCAGAGTTGATTTCAGAGCAAAATCTTGAAAGGCACATGGGCGCTACTGTGATAATCTGGGGAAAGGAGCAATGTCCTCCCCAGGGAACAGTGCAGGTTAAAGTCATGGAAGCTACGGAGAATCCCATGGATATTCCTGGAATGCAGGATCTGTCTCAGAGGTTCATGAGATGATCATGGAAAGAGGCAGGGGCCAAATTACAAAAAGTCTTCTAGCTTATGCAGAGGATTGTGGATTTTACCCAGAATGAAGAAATCCTCCAAGGATTTTAAAAACAGAGATCTGGCATGAATGGATTTGCATTTTTGGAAAGTCACTCTGGAAGAAGGACAGAGAATGGGATGGAAGAAGGTGAGAATAATTAAACCACACAGGCAGAAGATGCTTAGGGTTGGAACTGAGGCAGCAGGACAGCGAAGGGCAGGTAGGAGTCCACCATGGTTGACTCAGTAAGATCAGAGACAGAAAGGCGAGGGGAAGGGAGCAGCCACCCAGAGTGAGCCCCAGTTTCCAAGGTTGGGTGATTGGGTAGATAGATGGTGATATCATTCGCCAGGGTGACAATGCTGAGACAAGTTGAGTCTGAGGTAACTTTAACATGTCCAACTGCCTTTTGGATCAAAAGGCACTGACCTACGTGGGTCTGAAGCTCAGGAGTTCTAAATTGAACGTAACCCCTGGGACCCATGAGCACAAAGACAATGCAGGTGGCCAAAGACAGAGCTACAATACGAACACGTATGAGATGTACAGAGAACAGGAGCCAGCAAAGCAGCTGTGAGGAGAGGCCAGAGAGGCAGGGGAAGAATGAAGGAAGCAAGAGTGGTCAACAGTGACAATACCACAGAGGCCAGAGCAGAGCAGTGGTAAAAAGAAATGAATTGGCCCCCACAGACCTGGGTGAGAACAGCTTCTGTCAGACTGAAATGGGCTAAGAAGCCCAAAGAAGGTAAGGCAAGACAGAGAAGGAAAGGGGAAACTGCATGTCGTCCGAGAAGGACACGTGGGTGTGTGTCTTACTTCCCCTACTAGACGACAGGCTTCCAGAACGGTGCTGTCCAGCAAAAATATAAGGCAAGCCATAAATGTAATTTGTCATCTGCTAGCACAAACCATATTTTTAAACAGCAAGACAAACTAATTGTAATGATACACTTCATTTAACCCATGTAACCAAAATATTACCACTTCATAAGTAATGAACATAAAATTTATCAGTAAGGTATTTTATGTTTTCTTTTCTATAAAGCCTTTGAAATCTGATGAATGTTTCACACTTACAGCCCATCTCAATTCGAACTGGCCATACCTTATATCCTCAACAGCCACATGTCATTCTGATTTAACTATGATGAATCAGGGCTCAGCATGGAAACTGGCTCACTATAAACCTGACATAAAACAAAAATGATGAAATGAATGGATAGGTGACGGACAGAAGGATGAATGCATGGATAGGTGGATGGATGGATGGATGGATGGATGGATGGATGGATGGACTGTCTGTCCTCCACTGAGAAAATCCATGAACTCTCCATGGTTTCTTTCCCTCTATCAACTGTATTTTAAATTCCAATCTTGAGTCATGTTGAACCAGAGCCCCGGTTGAGTTTAATATGAATACAAACAGCCTCATTTCCATTCCTTCTCAACTTCTTCTCTTCCTTCAAAAATCACAAATGTTGTCAGTCTCTCTCATTTTCTTAGAGCAAAACAACTCTGTCAAACACTAATCAGAAGACCTACTCCTTAAGGGGCACCTGGGTGGCTCAGTCGGCTGAGAGTCCGACTCTTGATTTCAGTTTAGGTCATGATCCCAGGGTTGTGGGATTGAGACCCGCATTGGGCTCTGCACTGAGCGTGGAGACTGCTTGGGATTGTCTCTCCCTCTGCCCCCATTCGTTTCCTCTCTCTCTCTTGCTCTCACTTCGCCCTCTCTCTCTCTCAAAAAACTAAAAAAAATTTTTTTTAATTAAAAAAAAAAAATGATGACCACTCACATATATCTCAAGCAGGCCACTTCACCTCTCTGAGCTTCCATTTCCCCCACCATAAGAATTTAACCTTATATAGTCTGCATATCTCGTAGACTCACTGTACAACTCAAACTAATAAAGACACTAAAATATTATACAGAAGTAGGGGTCCCCCAGAAGTCTCCCTGTATTATCACTATATGCCATACGACCTTGTAACGTTATAAGCTTCAATCATGTCTCCACGCACACATTCGTAACAAGAAAAACCCTGCAAGAAAACATCGGTATTTTAATTTGCAACATCACTGTCCTTCCCTTCTCCCTTCAAAAACCACAGAAGGTGTGCTCACTCTGATTTTCCTAGAGAAACACAACTAGGTTTTCCGAGAGTGATCACACCGTAAGGTTTGCCTACAAAGTGAAGCCTTACAAATGCTGGTCAGGGTGTGACCACGCCCGGGGGATGGTGTGGTTGGAGACTTAATCACCCGTCTACAGAGAGCACAGAGAAAGCGTGCCTTATTGTACAGACATGAGTTCGAGTTCAATAGTGAAAATCTTCTCCACCCCACCCAACCTCCAAGAGCTCCATGGTAACAACTATCTGGTTTCACTCTGCTTTTTGAATATGAAACACAGAAATACTGGAGGGATTACAAAAGGTAAGAAGCTGAAATGAGGTGAAATGAGGACTTCTTAGAGACACAGTTGCCAAGTTAGAGAAAAAAAAACAATGAAGACGATCCATTTGTTTCTTTTGTTGATCAGGGTCACCATCCACAGACCCGATGGAAAAACAACCTCCTTCAGGGACGCCTGCGTGGTTCAGTCGGTTAAGCACCCAACTTCGGCTCAGGTCGTGATTTCATGGTTCAAGAGTTCGAGCCCCGCGTCGTCAGGCTCTTTGCTGACAGCTTCTGTGTCAGCTTCAGATTCTGCGTCTCCTTCTCTCTCTGCCCCTCCCCTGCTCGTTCTCTGTCTCTATCTCTGTCTATCTCTCTCAAAAATAAACATAAAAAAAAAAGCCTCCTCCAAAACTCTGTGGCTAATCGACCAAGAAGGAGGGTCACTCACAGACCCCTAAGATGAGCAGCGAGCACCCTAATTTAGCAGGAAAGGAACAATAAGAACAAGAAAGATGTGTGGAGGCCCTGAGACGGGGTAGGGGGCTGGAGGGCTGGAGACCATGGGGACACAGTACACGAGAGGCAAAGCACAGCCTTAAATCTTGTTGGTCAAAATCCCAATCTTCTGCTGTTTCTCTTTATGTGATCCCCCTTCTTTAATGTTTGTTTGTTTATTATTATGCGGGGGGAGGGGCGAGAGGCAGAGAGAAGAAGAGAGAGAGAATCCCAAACAGCCCTCCTCCATCAGTACAGAGGCTGAGGGAGGGCTCGAACTCAGGAAACCGTGAAATCATGACCTGAGCTGAAACCAAGACTCAGACGCTCGACCGACTGAGCCACCCAGGCGCCCCAACCCCCCTTTTTAAAGCCAAATCAAAAAATTACCCACTGACTGATCCAGCTAAACAAAGCTATTGATATACAGGTTGCAAAGTACGCCAAGGAAAAATTTTAAAAGCAGATAAACTCTGTTGCAAATGTCATTTAATCCAAACTCTGTCCTACCAGCAAAAGATAAATTCTTGTTCCACTTAGTATTTCTCAGCCACACATTCTCCAGGGCCAGTAAAACTCTTGTGGCAAAGCAGCCCTCACAACCAGTTTCCCCCCAGACCATGCACAGACTTATGCCGTCACCAGCCATGTATTAAAGTAAAAACCAGAAAACACTAACATATCGTGGCATGTAATACCTTAAGTGGCAGTGAAAAGCAGGGTCAGTTTATAAAATTTTGCTGTTGCTGTTTAACAAACATTTATCGGGGGGTTGTGGGGGGGTGGTGCCTGGGTGGCTCAGTCGATTAAGCATCCGACTTTGGCTCAGGTCATGATCTTAAGTCTGTGAGTTTGAGCCCCGCGTCAGGCTCTGTGCTGACAGCTCAGAGCCTGGAGCCTGCTTCAGATTCTGTGTCTCTCTCTCTCTCTGACCCTGTCCCACTCACACTCCGTGCCTCCCTCTCTCTCAAAACTAAAATAAACATTAAAAAAATTTTTTTTAAACACTTGTCCTATGCCAGGCAATTTTCTAAGCGCTTTGCAAATATTAATTCATTTAACCTTCCCAAGAGCCCCTATGAAGTAGGTACCATTATCATTATTCCCATTTCACAGATGAGGAAACTGAGGCCCGTTAACACAGAACTAGACAGTGGCAGAGCTGACAAGTGTACCTTAGCAATCTGGCTCAAGGTCGATGCTCGTGACCATCATGCTTCGCCGTCTCTCAGTTGATTTTGTTTATCTTCCCCGTTTTTACTGTTGGGGTGGGGTACCAGAACTCAAATAGTACACTCACTATCATCAGCACAACTGATACATTCTCTCCCTGAAGTTACAGGACAGGCCACATCCTAACCAGGAACAGTATTATTGGTTTACTCTGGGAAAGCCCTGTCACAAGACCAGAAACATGCAGCATCCATGTGATCACCATATTATCTCTGTCATTATCAGAGTGAAGAGTGAAGGTCAAGTGGAAGGCTCGGGGACAGGAGGAGATAGACCGCAGCAGCCGTCTCTCCACCAGTGGTCTTGTCGAGGGGACCGGAAGGCACCTGAGCCGAGGCTTCCTCTTCCCTGAGCTCTGCCACTGCTTGGAGCAAGGACTCTCCGGTCCTCATTTTGCAGAAGAAGACACCAATGGCCCCATTTGCTGTTACACATTACACTTCGATGCAAGAAAAACACCGGTTCCTCATAGATGTCACTGCGAATTCATCGGACACAGAGGCTACATGGCGTAAGAGTGGAGCGTTCAGGCTTTGCAGTCAGACAGGTTAGAGTTCAAAGCCTGTGCACGTCATTGTGTGATACGGTGCAAGCCCCACACCTGTTCTGACTTAACCTGTGCGAGGAGGGAATGATGAAAATCCCTATCTCATGGGGTTGCTGGGAGATCAGAGACCATGCGAGCAAACTGAGTGACACCTGGCACCTGGCAGCTGTTATTTAAAATAAAAATGAAGCGGGGCGCCTGGGTGGCTCAGTCGGTGAAGCGTCCGACTTCGGCTTAGGTCACAATCTCGCGGTCCGTGAGTTCGAGCCCCGCGTCGGGCTCTGTGCTGATGGCTCAGAGCCTGGAGCCTGTTTCGGATTCTGTGTCTCCCTCTCTCTGACCCTCCCCCGTTCATGCTCTGTCTCTCTCTGTCTCAAAAATAAATAAACGTTAAAAAAAAAAATCAAAAAATAAATAAAATAAATAAAATAAAAATGAAGATAAAACATGCCTGCTCCTTCCCGGTCCAGATCTGTCCAGATCCTTCCCCTTCCCCTGTGAGAGGGATAAAATGGACATGCGGCCCCACCTCCTTCCTCCCTGCTCAATGGTACCACTGCGCTCACTCACAGTCCCCTGAGCACAAAATCCTTTAGGCCCCAATCCCTCAGTCAGTCAAGTTCTATGTTGTTTCACATGCTGGTGCTCTTGCTCATGTTCTCCCTTTAACCTAGAAAGTTCTTTACTGTACTCCTATTCATCTCACAAGACCCAGCTCCACATCACTGACTCCGTGAGGCTTTTCCAGTCATTCTCTCCTTTGTGTGTTGGGTGCACATCAACTATTACACTGGTGACATGAAAGGCGATGGCACACCCAATACAAGGCCGCAAGGCACCAGTACACAGAGATATGGTCACACGCGCTGCTAAAATATTTCAGTATTTCCTTGCCTCTTGTTAAAAAGCTTCTGTTTCAAGGCCCCCAAGCGTCCTCACGACACCCCAATTTTCTCAACCCCTCCCTTAAGACCCCAGATCCTCTTCACAATCTATGAACAAAATGGTTCCCCTGGAAGAACTGGTGCCCCTTCAGTCTGGGTGGCTCAGTTGGTTACACATCTGGCTTCAGCTCAGGTGATGATCTCGTGGTTCATGAGTTCAAGCCCCATGTCGGGCTCTGTGCCACCAGCTCGGAGCCTGGAGCCTGCTTCGGATTCTGTGTCTCCCTCTCTCTTTCTGACCCTCCCCTGCTCACGCTCTGTCTCTGTCTCTCTCAAAAATAAATACACATTAAAAAATAATAGCAATACATAAATAAGTATCACCATATACATGGATAACTAACCTGCTAAACTAAATGCTGATCTGCATATTTGTGGACAGGGACTGATATTAATTACTGGGTAGGATGCTCCTTAAGGGCCAGAAGCACATGATTCCTCAGCAACCAGAACACTGGGCACAGAGCAAGCTTAGAGCAAACACTGAACGGATTCACAAGGTCTCCCTCCTCAGCCATGGCCCAGCACATAGCAGGCCTTCAATACGTTCTTGCTGCCCACCTGCCCGACTGCCCTACTGTGTGCAAATCTGGACCCAATCTGCCTCCTGCCTCCCCCAGACACCCAGTCCACCTCACTGGCCCCAGCTGCTGTGTTCCCATCCCTCCTTCTCTCCTCCAGTGGCCCAACCTTGTGGCCAGCTCTCGGCCACACGCTTCCAGAGGTCCCGATGCTGACAAACCCAATCCAAACTTGCCCAAGACTGGCCTGGGGGTCCTCATTCTTGGACTAAGGGAGTGGCCATAAAAAATATGTTCCCTCAAGGCACACGTGAGATCTCCATTTAAAAGTTAACCAAAACTGGGGCGCCTGGGTGGCTCAGTCGGTTAAGTGTCCGACTTCAGCTCAGGTCATGATCTCGCGATTCGTGGGTTTGAGCCCCGCATTGGGCTCTGTGCTGACAGCTCAGAGACTAGAGCCTGCTTTGGATTCTGTGTCTCCCTGTCTCTCTGCCCCACCCATGGCTCACACTCTGTCTCTCAAAAATAAATAAACATTGAAAAAATAAAAATAAAAAAATAAAAGTTGACCAAAACTGTTAAAAACATTCCTTGTATTTTCATAAACTGATCTTTTAAAAATGGTTGCATATCACATCGATTCACTTTCTCTTTCCTCATCGTCCAGTGTGGCAGGAAGGACAGGGTCTCCTGTCCTTGATACTAATGATGGGGAGGGGACTTCTCCAAGAAACACAGTTGGCTCATAGCATGACAGGGGCTAAAGTCTAACCTCACGCATCTTAGTCCAGGGCTGTTCAGTTTCCTTGAGCCAGTTCAGCTCAGTAATGCACAATCTTACTGAGCTAGGATGTGTTGGACTAGGATGTAAACATACCACATGTGGCCCCGTCCTGCCCCCCTCAGTCCCCTAATGCTGCTTTGCTCTCCTGCGTAGCACCTTTCACTCTTTGAAAGCAGGGATGTTTACTTGTGTGTTGTCCGTCTCACTTCCCAGACTGCAAGCAGGATGAGGCCTTGGACCGTGACTGTCCCCTTCGCTGGGGCACATGTGGACCATGCAAAGAAAAGGGAATCTGGAGCCAGATCCAACAGCGACTCCCTGAACCATCGGTCACCAGCAGCCTCACCACGGACAAATAACTCAATCTCTCCAAGCCTCAGTCTCTTCATCCTTAACATCCAAATAATGACACCTACTTCCTATGTGTGTGGAAGCAGTTTAAAAAAAGAATATTCACCAGTGCTTCATACACAATGAGCAGTCAATTGATGCCTGCTTCTCCCTTTTGCTAGTCGTCACCAGTGGTGCCTCCTTCACCCCCTACCTACCCTCCTAAAGCTCCTTCCCCTATCAGTCACGGCAATGCTAGGGCCACAAATTGCTCTTTTCCACCTCAAGGTGTCAGCTCCTCCCACAGACCCTTTCCAAGGCAGGTTATCTACAAGGGGGACCCGGGCAGAGCTCACAGTTGAAGCCAACCACATTTTCGTATCCGCCAAGCTCTGACCTACTTCCCAGCCGAACTAAAGCAGGTGACGCTAGTAATGATTCAGCAAGGGCTTTCTTATTTTTTTTCGAGTCATCTTGGACATGGGACATAACCCAGAATCATGAACTCATGGAGCTCAGAGGTGCAGGGTCCACAAAGCCAAGCCCACAAAGTCCGACTCTGTTACTTTATAGATATAGACTCTGTGTCCTAGAGAATGGAAGTATCTTAGCCAAAAAGAAACCCCCAAATTCCCCCAAAGTTTAGAAACAAGAGCATGGTTCCAATTCTAACCTAACAAAGGGCGTCTGGCTTGCCCAGCACTTTCTCTCATCTCGGAAAGGATCCCTTATGTCTCAGAGCTTAAATTCCTCCTGATTCCATTCCAGACAAATGTATTCTCTCGATTATTAAATATTCTGTATCTTTCTAGACGATGAGAGAATTTCTCTAATTTCTAGCCCCATGAAAGTACAGTGACACACCTAGAAATAAAACTGCAAATATTTTAAATTATAATAGATGATATAAGAAAAACCAATAGACTAGAAGTGAGGAGGTATGAAGACAAGACTTAGTTCTGCCTCTAACTACTCCTATGACTTGAAATGAGACCTTCTCCCCTCTGAATCTCCTTTTCCTCATATTAAAGTGGGTCTGCTGGACCAGGTCCTCTCCAGCTGTGATATTCTAGATCAATGTATCTCATGTCACCTTTAATACATTATTATCACCCACTATCCAAAACAATGAGACTGTGACTCATTAAGCTCAGAACTGAATGCAACTGGAAAGGTATTCTTTAACACGTAACCAGTGTTCGTCAATGAACTGCAAAGCTTTTTGCAAAGCAAGGGTTCCACTCTTACATAATTACGTCACGTGGACATTGTAAATACCATAAAGCAAATATTGCCAGACTGAGGAAGTTGTATAATAATGCAAAGCTATGGGGTTATAATAAACCAATAAGTCAGTCTCTTCAATATTATCACAATTTAGGCTTCTTGTGACAGTGGATTTTTCACAGTGGTACCTTTATTCTAATAACCCTGCTGCTGCTCAAGTCCCTTCTTTAGAAACTAGGTGGGGTAAAAAAAAGGAAGGAAGAAAGAAAGAAAGAAAGAAAGAAAGAAAGAAAGAAAGAAAGAAAGAAAGAAGAAAGAAAGAAACTACGTGTACAAGCAGATGTAGAGCTTACAGAATATTCTCAACGGGAATATTTGGGAATATTCTGGGATATTCTGGGAATATCTCTTTGATTTTTGAGAATGATTCTGATTTATCCAACAGTCACTGAAAGACAATTCCAGTGAACAAAGGTGATCCAGTTGGAGGTGATCATGAATAATACTTGGCCAAAAAAAAAAAAAAAAAATACACAAAGCTCGTGAGTCATAACAGCATCATGGGCATAAGTCACACAGCCCCAGCCGAGCCTAGAGGGTGATTTCTAGGCAGTATTAGCTTTACAGTAGGACACACAAGATCTTCCTAAGCTCCCAAGAAAACTCAAGATATTGATTCAGAGGTGGTACTGCTCTCTTGCTTCCTACTGCTCCTTTTCCCCCCAAGAAGTTTCTTAATAAGAAATGTTAAGTGATCCCTACTAGAATCCAACACAAACATTATCATGGAACTACATCCTTAAAGATGATGCCACAGATTTCCCAGTTATCTTTCCCTACGAAGCACTCATAAAAGAAATTAAGGAAAAAGGCTTAATGCATCAAAATGTTCATAACGGTGTCATTTATAAGAGCAGAAATTGGTAATGATCCAAATCCAAAAAATATGTAAATGGCTAAATTTAAAAATAGTACATCTAATCAATGGATCATGAGTGGCCATTATAAAGAGAATTATAAAGTAAACTGGAAATGTTAATAAACATGCAATGGAAAAAAAAAAAAAAAGACCAAACAAAACTGTCTGGTAAGAATATGTTTAAGAAAATATTGGTGGGGTACCTGGGTGGCTCAGTTGGTTAAGTGTCCAACTCTGAATTTTGGTTCAGGTCATGATCTCAGGGTCATGAGATCGAGCTTTGTGTTGGGCTCTGCGGCAGAGCCTGCTTAAGATTCCCTGTCTCTCCCTCCCTCTCTGCCCTTCCCTTGCCTGAGTGCGTGCTCTCTCTCTCTCTCTCTCTGTCTCTAAAAAAAATAATTAATTAATTTTTTAAAAGAAAATATTGGTAGATAATATTTTAATAATATATCTACTTTTGCATAATAATGACGGTGACTAATAGCTAATAGCATGACTCAGGACTCCTCCAGGAAAGCCTGGAAATACTTGAAACTCTGATAAAGCCAGGAGATTTAAATAGAAGAAGGCAATCAGAAACTCCAGAACAAAACAAAAGACTGCATAAGAAATCATGACCAAATTTAGAGAAACCAGCCCAACATAAAAGAAAAAGTTAATGAACTTCAAAAACACAGAAGAGACTCCAAGCAGGCAAGAGAACAACTAGAAAGGCAGAAGATATATGGGATATATGGGTAGAAAATACTTAACTTTCTTCTTCCAACCAAACAATACAACCTCAAACTCCAAGAATATTAAAAAACATTCTTCTCATTGTGCAAACAAAACAAAAAACCTGGGACGATTTTAAACAACTAGAGGAGAACGAGAAGAATCTCATTAGATTTTGATGCTAAGGGAAAGTTTGGTCCCCTGTGAGTGGCTTGAAGGTGGTGACCTCAGAACCCTAGAAAAGGAAATGAAACCACAGCACATGACTTAGCCCCGTATTGAGCAATATTTACCTAGAAATCATACTAAATGTTGTTGATTGTTTTCAGCTCTTGAAGTCAACCCACAGACATAGCACAGAAGGCAGAAGTTGCAAAACCATGTACAGTGCATTTTACATTATCAATCATAAATGCCGGAGAGGCAAATGTCACATAAAATGTAAGTGACAAATTAGGAGTAAAAGTGCGACAGGAAAGGTGCAGAGAATCCCCAGCATCTTCATTGTACAAAATGGCGGGTGAGGAGAGACAGTCAAAAGTTGCTATAGCAAGAAACGGAGATTTGTGCACATGACATAAACTTAGAAAGGAAATTAACAGACAGCAGATCAGTGATGTAACTATCAAACACTGGGCAGGAGGATGAAAAGTATCAGTGGGTGTAAATAAGCTAGTCCTTGGGGCGCCTGGGTGGCTCAGTCTGTTAACCGTCTGACTTCGGCTCAGGTCATGATCTCACGGTCCGTGAGTTCGAGCCCCGCGTCGGGCTCTGTGCTGACAGCTCAGAGCCTGGAGCCTGCTTCAGATTCTGTGTCTCCCTCTCTCTCTGACCCTCCCCCGTTCATCCTCTGTCTCTCTCTGTCTCAAAAATAAACAAACATTAAAAAAAAAATTAGAAAAAAAAAAAACAAGCTAGTCCTTGCATATCACAAAAGTCAGCAGGCATATATATGTAACTAATAACTCAAAAACTAAAGACACACACATATTGCTTACAGACAGGACAATAACCGTGCGCAGAATTAAAAACAAAAACAAAACAAACCAAAAAAAAGAATTAAAAACAAAAAATGGTTACAAGCGGGGAATGGACCCGAAATAGGACATTTATAAATGCTTTTGTATTATTTCACTTTATTTTTACTAAGAACATTTATTTTCAATCTTTTAAAACTAAAAAAATAAAAAGTGCTAATTTCCAAGGAAAATGAAAGAGCTACAAATAGCGTGACCCAGAGGTCAGAAAAGTCAAATGCGAGGCAGCTTTCTTGGGGAAGCCATGACGAAATGACACTCTTGTGGACATCACGGAGTACACAAGGCCCACTTTGAAAGCCACTCTGACCCTGTTCCCCTTCTCCTCCAGATCTTCAACTCTCCCTTAAAGTCCACATAGAAAATTCGGAAGAGTTAATGCCCCTCAACTCTCCTTGCTGGATTCAAAATAAAAAACAGCCCCTAATGAAAACCTGAAAATATAAAGAATCCCTGAGGAAATCCCAAAATCAACAGACAGCTCAGGCTGCGTAGCCCTGTGGCCTAGAAGCGCACCAGGGCCTGGAGGTTGGAGCTATAATTAGCTGCTTCTGGGCAGACAACAAGGACTCCTGTTCCCTGGAAAGGAGGTAATTAAAGGAGGCAGATTTAGGCCTGAGGTGGTAAGTCTCAAGGAACTGTGGCTCCGGGCAATCCCAACCTGCACCCTGAATGAGGAAATAGGAACCCGCAGGCCTGACGCTCCATGCCTGAACCATTTTTTCTTCTCCTCTCAGATTCTAAAGCCAGGGGAATGCCAGCCTTCAGCCCGATCATTTTTTTTCAGTCACCTAAGACCCATTTACCGGGGCACCCACTCCCATGGGCCCCGCACTGTGCTCGGTGCCACAAGGAGGGCAGAGGCAAATGACACGGAAACCCTGACCTCAGGGAGCAGACAGGTGAGAAGTTCCTGAACTGAACTCACAGCACACAGCCCCAGGTAAGAGATGAGCCACATCACAAGAGAAGGAGATGAAGCCACTGCCTGCTGGGATGCCTGGGGAGGGCGTCCTAGAAACCACGCAGAGGCTCGATCCGAACAAATGGAAATAATAACATGCGAAGGAACGGTGGCTTTCTAGAAAGTAGAAATTACGTGAGCAAAGGCACACAGCCGGCAAACTGAGGGGCTCGTGGCAGGAAAGGAGAGTTACCCCCTCCCCTGGAACAACAGTGGGTAAAGGAGATTAATGTTCATGACTCATTCACGGGGTGCCTCCCACGTGCTAGCGTGGGTGCTCGACAGACATTCTCCCCAATCCCTGCAACACCCTGCAGGGTAAGCCCCCTACTATACAGACCAAGAATCTGGAGCTCGGGGAGGAGGAACCACTTGCCCAAGGTCCCAGAGCTCTAAAGTAACAGAGAACAAATTCAAAACCCGGTCATTCTGGCTCTAAAACCCAAGCCCTTTCTCCCTGTGCCACCAAAAGGAGTAGAGAAAGAAGGCATTTCTGCCGACAGGGCTAAGGGGACAGGCTAGTGACCATCTGCAAACACTGCTCAAGAGCTCAGAGCAACACTGTCACGGACTTCTGTCTTCAGGAATTTCTGACACCTCGTGCCACACCTGTGACTGTGCGTAGCGACTCCTTCCCATAACGTCCAACACCTTAGCGGCCGCCACCGCAGCATGTAGAGCCTTTTCCAAACCCGGGCCCTCGAACGGCATCCAGCTCCCAGGGTTTCACTCACCCCGGGGTCCTTGCATTTGGTAAGCAGGAAAAGATCACACAGCACAACCCACCAAAATCCACGGGCCTGGGTTCCCCTGCCAGGAGCGTAGGTAGTGTCAGGAGTTCCACACCCTGTCTCAGGGCTGAGCACCCATTCCCTGGAGACCTTTCCAGCACAGCCAAGGCTTCTCGGTGAGTGGCCCAAGACAGCAGCTCTGTCTGACACGACGCTCTGCACACTGCACAGGGAGGTCTGCCTTCCTCGGTTCTGTGCCCATCTGCTTATCTTCCCTGCATATCCACCAAAACTTGACACGAATAATGCCAAATGTCCTCTCTCTGGGAGGAAAAGAGGCACAGAAGAGGGGAGCCTTCACACAGGACTGCATTGTGACCTCGCAAGGAAACAACGACGTTGAGACCCAACTCAGCCACTGAATGGGCCGGCTTCCCCATTCACGAGGCAGCTCCATGATGTGGGGACATCATTTTGGCATCCCAGACAAGAACAAAACACCGAGAGTCTGGGGTCCAGCCACAAAACCACAGCCTGAGCAATGTTCCCCCCACATCACATCCATGGATCACCTTCTCCCACCACATACCTCATATACACATGCACTGTCCTGGCCCTTTCTTCGGACATCATGAAAGGTGAACCAAGGCTGGTACTGAGATCACTTACTTAAACATAGCTGCACAGGGCATGCCTTGGCCCACGGTTATAAATGTGCTACACATTAGCAACTGTAGCACCTGGCTATCAGCTACCCAGGTACCCATGACATTTTTCCATGAATTCTTCAAAACTTTCCTGCCCATGAATTTAAGGGGACTTCCCACGCATTCTCTCACTCACCTTCACTGGCCTTATCCTGTAACAGAGGGAAGGAGGAACTTACGTACACGATGAGCACGTGAAGGCAGACGAGGGAAGTCCTTCACTCACACATCTGGCAAAAAAATGTACTGAGCAATTGATTGGCGTAGGCATCGTGCCGTGGGGAAGACCCTGGATACGGAGCTGAATAACACAAGGAACCCAACAGGAAGGCATCGACAAGCAAATTATTAAACCATTGTTGGCCCAGCTAACACCATGCCGTCCACCTTTGGTCTGCAGCCTCCACACCACCAGCAAGGCACATTTCCCATAAGCCAGCATTCCTGGGCTGTTCGAACAGAACACGAGAGGGTAACTCATCAGTGTCTCCCAGCACTTCTCCCAGCTGGAAGCAAGAGAAGATAAAGCAGGCACCTGATGGGTTAATAATACACAGTGCAATCTATTTCATGCCGAAGGGCGGGAAAAGAAGATAGGGACAAAATGGAACTTTTCCCGAGGGCTCCAAGTCCCCCCGTCTTCATCAGCTTCCAATCACTAGAAGGAGACCAAAGACCTGTGAATTTCTGAGATTCTTCTGGTCCCACACACCGAGGCAGCGAATCCAGAGCCATCAGCTTTATCAAGATCAAGGGCAGCAAAGAGGTACCCGACACTTGCCCACCTCAGGCACACCGAGATGAGCAAGTCTGATCTACGCCTTCACCTGCACAGCACCCTCTTCCTGGTAGGCCCCTACCTGACCTTTCCTTCAGGCTCACTGCTGCTCATCCTTAGCTGGAGGTCGGCTCTGCCCCCTCCAGCCACAGTGGCCACACAGCAAATGCTTACTGAACGAAAGAAGGCGCCCTTGCTTTTTCTCCACCAGCCTGCAAAAACTTGATTTAGCAGATCCTATAAACTTTGGGAAGAAGGTCAAGAGACTCACTCTCCAACTCCTTTATCATCTGAGGCCCTCGACACCGGGGTCTGACCTGCCTTGCCTGCTAAGCTCCCAGGCCACGCTTGTCCTCTGCCGGCACGGCTCTCATGGCTGGAAGCAGGCCATACACAATCAAAACCTTCAGCACCTGACCAGTGCCCAGTCTACCTACATCCCCATCTAATGCACTCGGTATCTTGCTTTATGACTGGAGCTTCCAATTATATTCACAACATTGTGGCCAGCTCAATCCCCATCTGACGGTCTCCTCAAACACCTCCAATGGCCAGAAATGTCTCTCCATTTGATGCAGGCCACCCCATTTCCTGGTATCCCTTACCATGTGTCCCTGAATCGTGAGCTCAATCTAACCCCATGGGCTTTTTGGTTAAACCCCTGGGAGCGGCCGAGGGGAGGGAATCAACACAGAAGCAGCCAGGGAAGCAGTGTCCATGACAAATAAGATCGTGGACTTTGAAATCAAGCAGAACTGGGTTCACATCCCAGCCAGCCACTTGGGGGGAAGGCATCCAACCTCCCAGGCCTCTCCTGGCTGTTGAAGGCCTAGCAGAAACATAATGAAGGCAGAGTGCCTGGCACAATGAGCATTCGATGAACAGCAACTCTCCTGGTAACAAGGCTATTCCTGCTTTCTACGGCAGCTGCCACATAAACAGAGCGCCATTTACAGCCCTGGCTTCTCTATGATGTCTGTGCACCTTTCCCTATGATGTCTTTGCAAAGCCTCGGCAAGCATCCCGTTCTGTTTGCCTCTGGCTGGCACGACCCGAAGCAAGGGCTGACCAGGCTTCCCAGGAGAAACCCTGGCACTGAGGAGGCTGAAAAATCAGAGAGGACACAGATTCTTTTGCTCCTGACTTGAAAGTGCTCTCCACCACTCTGCCAAGGTGAAGGAGGATACGAGATGCTGCAGCAGCTGCCTCCGTCGCTTGGAGCTGTTGACATGGCTCACGCCCCTCCAGCAGAGCCCCAGAAACAGGCACCAGGAAGGAAGGAAAGGGAAGAATAGCACGTGACTTGGTGCCTGGGCCCCGTACCCCGATTGCCAAGTCACTGGCCACCCTGTGACCCGTCTGCTTCGGCGCACTGAGGACCAAGGGGCACCCTCTTCACCAGGGTCTACTTCCTGCCCGTCACTGCAGGCTGGCGAGCAGCTCTGGGTCCTGGGAAGCGTGTCCTCAGGTAAAAGACACAGGATCCTGACTGGGTTTTGTACTAAAATCTAGGTCATCCTTAGATGACCAGGACTGGGGTGGGAGCTGGGCATGTACATATTTTTTAAATTCTCTGGCTGATTCTGAAGGCTAAGAATCAGCAGGGGCATCTGGGTGGCTCAGTGAGTTAAGTGTCCAACTTCGGCTCAGGTCACGATCTCGTGCTTTGTGAGTTCAAGCCCTACATCGGGCCCTCTGCTGGTCAGCTGAGAGCCAGCTTTGGATCGTCTGTCCCCCTCTCTCTGCCCCTCCCCCACTTGTGCTTTCTGTCTCTCTCAAAACAAATAAGTAAAAATTTAAAAACAAAAAAACAAAAAAAAAAGAATCAGCAACCTTAAAGATCACTCCATCCCCTTCAGCTGAGACCATCGAGCCTCACCCGTGGCGAACATGTGTCAAGGACTTGGCAGAGGGCCCGGCACACAACAGGTACTATTGAAATGTTTGCTCCTTCTACCATCACATCCATCTCTAGCCAAAAGCCATGGCAACCTCATCCGCTCCACGAGGCAAGGTGGCAGCCAGTGTCACATCTGAAACAAACCGTGCTGGCCCTCCTGGCCAGTTCCTGACCTAGTGAATACCCGAGGTCCAGTCCCAAGGGGTTCCTACTACTGAAAACAATGGGGGAGGGGATGCCTGTAAGTAAATATACACCCAAAAGAGCAGAGGTGAACTCTTCCAAGTTCTGCTTCTCAAACCTGAACCTGCACACATCCCGTGAGGTACTTTAGACACAGATTCTGAGGTAGAGCTGAAATTCTTCAGTTTTAACAATTCTCAGGTAATGCTGATGCTCCCAGCACAAGAAACAAACCTTGGAACAGCAATGTTCTACCATAGGCATTTTGAAGGGGTAAACTCGCACCAATATACTGTGCATCTACCAAGGACCACTCAGGCACCCTGTAGGGCTGGGAAGAAAGAGATAAAAAACACATGAAAAAGAGACATCGTGGGGCTCCTGGGTGGCTCATTCGGTTAAGTGACCCACTTCGGCTCAGGTCACGATCCCGTGGTTTGTGAGTTCAAGCCCCGCATTGGGCTCTGTGCCGACAGCTCAGAGCCTGGAGCCTGCTTCGGATTCTGTGTCTCCCTCTCTCTCTCTCTGCCCCTCCCCTGCTTGCATTCTGTCTCTCTTTCTCTCAAAAATAAGTTAAACATTAAAAAATTTTTTTGAAAGAAAGAAAAACAGACATCTCAGCAAATACACAATAACGTGTGCTTTAAATTCTCTATCAGAGGCATGGGCATTCCAGCAAGAACCCACAAATACTATTTGGGCGACAGAAAACAGAAAACCATGAGGAGCAGTAAGAAGGTAGTTACCTTAGGGAGGAAAACAATTCCAAAATAGTAATGTACAGCATGGTCCCACTTCGGAGGCTAACACCAGGTTGGCAAACTCTTTGTACGACACACTAAGCAGGAATGGTTTTTATATTTTTAGAAGTTTTATTTAAGAAAAAGAAGAACACGTGAAAGAGACCATATGAGGCCCACAAGCCTAAAATATTTACTATCTGGACCTTTACAGAAACTGTTCACCAATCCCTGGGCCAGAGAGAGAGAGAGAGATGGCACACACAATTACACATCAAATTTCACACTGCTTTTTGCAAGGAGCTACAGGTGGTTTTTATTTTCTTCTTTGTGCTTCCCCACATGTTCCTAATTTTCTTCAGCGACCATGAGTTATTCTGAAATTAAGGGTGAAAAAAGTTCGTGCCCTTTGAGCAAGCAATTTCACGTCCTAGTAACCTGCCTTATAGTCGGAGGTACAGATAATGAATTTCGTAAAAAGGACATACATCACAGTGCTACTGACAATAATGAAAAATTAGAAACTCAAATGTCAGCTACCAAAACAAAAAAAAAAGATTTAAAAAATTTGGTATATTCTGAAGACAGAGTAACAGGCAGTCATCAAAAATTACATGTACGAATAATCCCTAATGCCATGAGAAGGGGCTTATGCTGTACGGTTTGGTGAAATGATTGTATATAAAATTGTATAAGTAGTAAGACATCAAGTCAGTAAAACACAAATGCACAAAAAAGTAATGAAAGTAACTCTTCAAGATCATTAAAACAGCACCTGTATCTAAATAGTGAATTTATGAGTGATTCTCATTTCCTTGTTTATTTGGTCCCGAGTATTTGAAATGGCTTACTCTATACAATAAAAATTAGGTTTGTTTTTGCTTTCACCTCTTTGCGGGGGTTGGGGGGCGGTGAGAGGAGGTTCAGGAGGAGACACCTGACTTTGACTCAGGTCACGATCTCACCTGATTCTTGAGTTTGAGCCCCGCATCGGGCTCTGCACTCACAGTGCGGAGCTTGCTTGGGATTCTCTCCACCTGACCCTCCCCAAATTATGCTTTTTCTCTCTCTCTCAAAATAAATAAACTTTTTTAAAAAACAAGGAGGTGACATCTGTGCTGCATCTTGAAGGATGAGCAGGTGTTCATCAGAGAGAAACGACAGACCCTCGGGACCAACGGGAAAGCACATGCTAAGTAAGACACACAGGTGTGCAAGACAGTGTGCTGAGGAACACACGAAGGAGGAAGCATAGAGTCTGACTGGCAAGGGGCTGGCTGGAGACAGTTCTGGAACTGAGGCAGGGTCGGATCACAGCAGGGTGGAAGTGTGCAGGGGAAAGGACTTCCCCAGAGGCCATGGGAGATGGTGAGTGATGGCAGGAGGCCAGCTGGGACGCTGCGGGGCAGAAATGTGTTCCCTAGAGCAGAGTCAGAGATCACAGAAGCCTGTGCACAGCAGAGCAGGAAGAAAACGGTAGGTAGGTGCCTTCCACTCCGTTCCACTCAAAAAGCAATTCTCCTAAAAATTCTCCTAACAGGGCAGTGCATGTATTTGTGCCTAGAAGTAAAATCCACAGGGAAATCAACCCAAATATTGTCACTGTCCCAGGCATTGCTAGAGGGCCATTCTGACTTCCTCCGAAAAACAGACCCAGGCAGTCCTCTGTGTTGCTTCTCACGTTACTTCTGACAGGCAGGCAGTGATGGGAGGCACAGGAGCACAGGCCTGTAGATGCCTGTCCAACAGCCCCATGGCTGGGGGAGCTGGGCAAAGATTAGGAAGGGAAGGAAAGCCTCATATGCAGGGGGTCAGGGGGCTCATGTCGACAGCCAGGCCAGTCACTGCTCCAGCCAGAGGGAGGGTCACGATCTTGGAAGAGAGAAGAGACTGCAGAGTGGCTGTGCTGAAGTCCCCTTCGCGGCTGGCTTCCCAGCAGGATGAGAAGGGGGGTTCCAGTAAACCAGAAGGAATGCTGCTGGCAGGAGACACTCAGACCTGCTCAAGAGGGCTTTAAATGGAAATAGGAGGGCAAGCAGGGAAAGTACTAGAAGACAGCATGCACTGGGGAAACAGGCGTGTTCCAGATATGGGCACCCCGGAAGGGCGGGGGCTCTGGAATCCCAGGGGGAACCAAGGGGGACAGACCAGTCTGGACCCTCCTCCCAGCCCCCGTGGCACGGGGCTGAGGCAGGAAATGAGCTGGAGGGCTGAGGCGGGAACCTGGGAGGAACTCAGCGCCCTCCGAGGTACACTTGTGGGCCAAAGAGAAGCTTCACTCTGAAGACAGCATAAATTCAAACCCCAGGGGTCAACAGGCTTCTGTGATTATAGGGAATGGGGAGGACCGTGGCTATGTGGGGCCCCCATCAGTGCTTTCAAAATGTCTTTTTTTTCTTCTTGGTGTCCTAACACGTCTGAGTGTGCTCAGAGCGTGATGGGCTCTCTCCACCATCTTGCTACTGGGATACTTCCTCTGCGTATGGTACACACACACACACACACACACACACACACACGGTACGTCACCGGCTGCCCCAATTTTGTTTGCATGTCTGTTTCCTGTGTAGACCACAGCCTCCTAGACGGCTGAACCGGTGTCTTATTCAGCCAGCCCCTGGAATGGCAGACAGTAACTATGAAGGCAACAATGTCCTTCACTCATGCACAAGTCAGCTACCGAAAGCAAAACACCTGCAGGAATCTCCCTGTGACCATCCAACCGTGTGACCCACAGTGAAGGGAACCATAGAGGTAAATGATTACTAGCGGTTTAATGCCAGCCAAGGAAAAGCAGCCTGATGCAATGGGCACAAGACAACTACTGGAAGAATGATACTGTATTAAGTTATGACCTGAAGAAATGGAGATGCTGGGACCTTGGAAAAACGAACAGTAGCCCTCACCCCCCAAGGTGTTTAGGGTAGTCCCCGGACAATAGAGACCAACAAAGGTATGTGGAGAGGGGAAACATGGAGGGTGGGCGTCCCTGGGGTACAGCATGAGGGCGGAGCCAGGACCGTCAGAGAAAGGAGGAGGGGTGGGAAGGGAGGGGCTTGCAGAGCACGGGGGGGGGGGGGGGGGGGGGGGGCGCGGAGGGAATGGGATGCGTGTAGACAGACGTCCCGCCGTGCCTCCCAGTAGGTGACACGAGCTGAATCCTCAGGTCTCTCCCTAAACACAGACCAGCTCTGCAGGGAGGAAGAGCCTGGACACCCGGGGAGCTCCACCCATGGCTCTGATGCGTCTGTCCAAGCCACAGCATGAGAGCCTGGCTCTTCTAACTCTGGTGAACCAAGGGCGCTACAGCATCCCCCACCCCATCCGAGCCCCCAAGCCCAGCTGTGCTGAAAACTTCACTGTGAAAGGAGAGTATGCGCCAAGGAGCCCGGCTGAGCAACATTTCCGCGGGCTCTTAAAGCCTACATCCTCCCAGCATCCCTGACCTTCCGCCGGCAGGAGCTATCACTGTCCTCCCTAGGATGAGCTCCCACAGTCTTCCCGCAGCTGTGCCTCTGCATCTCTCCTCCTTCTCCTGCTCTCTGGTCTGCCCTGGAACAGGGACGCCAGGTGCTGCTCTGGCGTCCCGCAACCAAGAAGTGCCTTCCCACAGACAAGTACAGTTGACCCTGGAACGATGTGGGGCTTAGGGGCACCAACTGCCTGCACAGTCCAAAATCTGTGCATTACTTTTGACTCCTCCCCAAATTTAGCTACTAATAGCCTACTGTTGACCAGAAGCTTTACTGATAACATAAACAGCCAGTTAGTACACATTTGGTACGTTACATGTTTCATACCCTGATTTCTTGCAACAAAGTAAGCTAGAGAAAAGAAAACCTTATTAATTAACTCACAAGGAGGACACATTTACAGGACTATACTGTTGTTTATTGAAAAAAAATCCACACGTAAGTGGAGCCATGCAGTTCAGACCTCTGTGGATCAAGGGTCAACTGTATTTAATCCTTAATCCAGCCAGAACAGATAACATCAGCATAATCCCCATCAGCACTCCTATTTTACAGGTGAGAAAACTGAAGCTGGTGGGTGACCTTATCTCTGTCTTCCCCAGGACCACCCCAACTTTTAGCCAGGCCTCTCCCAGACTGAACCCATCATGAAAGATACAGCAGTCATATTCAGTACCTTTCTGATCTAACCTCTTTGCTGCTCACTAAACCCAGCAGCCAAGGTGTCAGGGTCAATCCTGAGTCTCACCACTAAGCTGGCCCTTACTGTGAGTGTGCCTCAAGGCCCCCAGTCCAAAGCAAATACCATGACCCTGGCCAGACTCCCCAGTCATGCTCCAGCACCAGTACCCACGTCACTTCAACAAGCCATCCCTCCCAGTATCCTGACATGGGAGTGATGACATTTCTCCTGGACTGGGGGCAAGCCCCTCTCTGGGCAGGCTGGCTGGGTCAACCCTCACAGGACCACCCCCAGACCTTCTGCTCCCTCCAACACCAAGCCTTAGGCCACCCGGCGCCTTCTACGGCCCCCTCCTCCTAAAGGCCACCCAACGCCTTCTACGGCCCCCACCCCCGTCAAATTCATTCCCCATCAACCCAAAACCTGTATCTAATGCCCAGATTTCCACCTCTTCCCAATTTCCGTCCTTCCTCTTGCTCCTTATGCTGCCTTATTACATAAACTAAGTCTACCTGCTTCAAATCACAGCTCAGAGACATCCGGTGACTTGCCCGAGACTATGCAGCTAAGTGACAAAGCTGGGTCTTGAAACCCACTCCTCCAAACTTTAAGCCATGTGTCTGTTCCAGTAAATCCCAGCTTCCCTCTACAAAGTTCCGGAAGCCACCTACCCTGAGGGAGGGGCCCACAGTTACTCTCCTCAGTAATAATAACTGTGACGAGCACCAGAATGTACGCGGAGAGCCAGGTACGTGCTCACCACCTGACCTGCAGCCCAAGGAGGTGGTACTGTCCTCCCTTTCAAATCAGAAAATGAAAACATAAATCGAGTCAAGGTTTGACCAGCTGACAGCCATACTTTCTGACTGCCACAGTGCTAAACCACTTCTAGCTTCAATGCAATTCCTAGCCCACCACAGCGGCCAAGCTGTGGCTTAACTGAACAAGGAAATGTAGCTGGAGAGAGCTAAGTGGAAGGCCCTGAAAAATAAGTCTGTGACCAGATCGGGCACAGCTAGTGAAACTTAGTGGTCACTCTGCAGCAGAACTAAAAATAACATGGTTCCTGGACTGGCTCTGGTGACAGTATGGAACATTCTGCAAGTCAGGATTCTGGGTTTTGATTCTAGCTTTGCTCCTATAAGCTGTGTGACTCTGGACAAGTCTTTTCCACTCATCTCCAGGTCTCGATTCCCCATCTCTAAAAATAAAACAAAAAAACAAACAAACCAGTAGCTGGACTAGGTCAGCGGTTTCCATCAGCCTTGGCACAACCTCTGAGGTTGTCAGAAATGCAAGTTCATGATTGACTGCCTCAGAAGTGGGAGCAGGGGGGTGTTCAGGGCAGGCAGCACACCCTCCAGGGTGACTCTGAACTGCCTCACTACATGGTCTCTCTGATCTGTCCAGCACTGCTGCTCTGAGCACCTTAGACTTCCCCAATTCAGCATCGTCAAATTCCTCTCGATTTTGCCACTCTGATGTCGATCTGGCGTGAGCTTAAGTCAGCTGGCTCTCTCATCTGGCCATGACTGATGCTTCCTCCTGTGATTAATACGAAAGGCCCCAAGAAACAGACAGTTTATTCCACTGCACTTCTTTTTCCCATTTACCACCTCAGCGGTATGCATTCTGTCACTGTATTAAAAAATAAAAGTAAAAAACATTAGCAAGGAAGCCCAACCATGAGCACTGTGGCATCCTGGCACCAACTTTCAAAACACTGGAAAGGGCACTTATCCCTAAGGCAAGTCAGTAAGAACCTGCCACGTACTCTGAGAGACAGTGCCTTTCGAAACCCAGTGAGCTCTCTTTCATACAAAGCCGGCTGAAGGAATGAGAGAGCATTTGCTTTGAACACCGATGACACGTGCAGATCAAACAAGCCATTTCTTCCTTAGTCCGTACACGTCAAAAGAAAAAGAAAACTTACAGACAGACCTCATAAGAATGAAAACATACCCCAAAGAACACCATTTTCTCTGTGCAGACTATCAACAAATGAACCGTTCATTGCTACAACCCTGAAATAGAGCCTGAAAGTCTACTGTGGGATGGATGGATGGATGGACAGAGGGGCACCTTCTCAGTGCTGATCCTAGAGGGTATAGAGATGAGCAAGTTATAATCCTATTCTAAAGGAACTAAGTTTGAGCATACTGTGAGTGATAGCAAACCCGCCCATCCGTCCATCTGTGCATCCGTCCGTCCATTCAACGAGTGTTTGCTATATGTCTGCCAGATTCCAGACAGGAATGAATTGTCGAGAGGAAGTGATTGTTTCCTGCTTAGGGGCAAAGGGTGGAAAGCAAGGCCTGCTTCATGGCGGAGGTGCCAGACCTTGACGATCAGTTCCAACAGGTGACGAGGGCAAGGAACAGCAATATAGGCTGAGGAAATGCTGTGACAAAGGCCAGAACGAGAAAAAGCAAAGGAGGTTCGGTTCCTAAAGTCAGTTGGCCCCATTCAACAAGACCATACATGGATACATGGAGATGGTACAAAGATCAGCCGTTTCCAGGTGCTGGGGTGGGTGGTAGGGAAGAACAGGCAGATGACAGAGGATGTTTAGGGCAGCAAAATACTCTGTATGATACAAGGGTGGACACATGTCATCATACATCCATCCAAAACCCGCAGAATGTACTACATCAAGAGTGAACCGTAATGTAAAGTACGGACCTTGGGTGATAACCATGTGTCAATGCAGGTTCCTCAACTGCCATACCGGGACCACGCTGGTGGGGGCTGCTGATAACGGGGGTTGGGGGGACTATGCGTGTGTATGGGGAAAGAGGGATATGAGGAATCTCTGTACCTCCCTCTCAATTTTGCTGTGAACCCAAAACCAATCTTCAAAAATAAGGTCCTTAAAATTAAAAAAAAAGAAAAGAAAAGAAATGTCTTAGGGATATACAGAGGGTTTACCTCTCCAGGATTCTTAAACTGCCTCCGCTGCCCCGGCTTCCTCATCCAGCCTCCCCGCAGAAGATGGCCTCCCTCCATCTCTCCTGGCGCTGAACACCGCACCGTGCACCTGCTCTCCTCATCCGGCTTCCCGGCTCCCGTGCCTTCTCGGCAGCCTCAGCCACGTCTTCCTCCTGGGTATCGGTGCCTGCTGCAGACTTAACTGTACTCACTATGCATGTCTTTACACTACTGTTTTCTGTAATTTATAAAACACATACTGCCCACGAGTTTGTATTTTTAATTCCTGTAAGTTTTGGGATCCAATTTGTGTGAAAGTCAGACTGCAACATAATGTAGTATTGTATGATAAAAGCCTCCAAGAATAAAAACAGACAGTATATCCTCCTTATCAGAAACTCAAACACTGGTTCCATTCCTGAGTATCACGGATTTCCTTATGAATGACTGTTCTTTGTTTTGCCACGATTCGTCCCCATCTTCTTGAAGTTCGTTCTAAGGAGAAAGTTTCCTCATTTTCAAGGCTTCTTTTCTCAAGCATTTATTGAGAACCTACTGTGTTTCAGGTTACTGTAAGTAAGCACCTTGGCTCGCTTAGTTTTCACCAGGTAAAAACTGTGGTACTTTGTGAGCATTAAGTATCCGTGAGGTTATCACTGACCACTGCACCCACTTTACAGATAAGAAGTCCTTGACTGTTGCTCATTCCTCCATTGAACGATAAGGACAGGATCAGGGCATTTCCATGATCCTCTTTTGACCTTCTCTAGGTTTCCCGCTTTGCCCACTCAGGTCGTGATCCCACAGTTCATGGGATCGAGCCCTCCATCAGTCTCTGTGCTAACAGCACAGAGCCTACTTGGGATTGTCTCTCCCCCTCTCTCTCTGCCCCTCCCCTGCTTGCTTGCTCTCTCTCTCTTTCTCTCTCTCTCATGCAGAATAAATAAATAAACTTAAAAAAAAAGATATAAGCTTTAAAGCCACTCTAGGCTAGGGAGATATGACAACCAAATGCAATGTGCTATCCTGAACTGCATCCTGAAGAAGATCGAGGATGTTAATGGGAAAACTGGTAACATACAACCAGAGTCTGGAGTTGAGTTAATTAGCAACGTACCAATATCAGTTTCTTAGTTTTAACAAATGTCCCATGGTGATACGATATGCCAAAAATGAGAGAAACTGGGCAAGGGGTATATGAAAATTCTCTGTACAATCTTCACAACTTTTCCATATACTTAAGAAACTATTCCAAAACTAAAAGTGTATTTAAAACAATGACCCGGGGGCACCTGGCTGGCTCAGCTGGAAGAGCAATTAACTCTTGATGTCAGGGTTGTAAGTTCAAGCCCCACATTGGGTGTAGAGATTACTTAAAAATAAAATCTTAAAATAAAAGGTGACCCAAAAATCCACTCATCTCTAATATATTTTCCAAATCACAACCTTCTGACTATAAAAAATAACACATAAAAACAGTAGATAATATTTAATGGGTGCTTAGTATGTGTCAAGCTCTATTTTAAGGGCTTGATATATACCAACTCATTCAATCCTCACAAGGAGATAGGTAATTCTGTCATTCCCATTTTATGGATGTGGCAACAGAGGGCTAAAGAGATTAAGTAACAAGTCAGGGTATAAATGACAGAGCCTGGCTCTAAAAGTAGAGCCAGGATACGGTCTAGCTCCAGAGCCCATGCTCTCAAACACTACCCAGATCAAAGCTTTCCAAATGCTTCTGGATTTTTCAAGTAGGCATATATAACTGGGAAAATCCAAAGACTAATCACAAAGACTAAAAGGTGAGTGTCATGTTTAATACAAAGAGGAAGCGAAAGAACTCTCAAGGTAAATTCCTACCTTTTGAAAGTCTTTCCTGTAGTGGGACCAAACCTCACCGCCATTACCAATGGCCTCTCTACATGTGAATGACTGCTCTGCTATGTCCTGTGCTCTCTTGACACATCATTCTAAATGATCTGCAACCACTTGCCAGGCAACCTTTTCATCCCTGGAGTGTCTGTCCAGGTAGATGGCTAAACCAAACATGCAAGCTGCCTTTTTTAAGATAGTCAGAATAAGCTTAAGCTTTCCAGGTAACTAGTTTTCCTAGGTTCTCAAGAATCCATGCTGAAAACCCAGGAGTGCATTACCACATTCTAGAAACAACAAAAACAACAACAACAACCCCCCCCCACACACACACCCAAAACAAACAAACAAACAAACAAACAAACAAACAAAAACCTCCTTCCCGATTTATAATGTCCCTCACTGGCTTTGGTTTCCCACAAGTGTCAAAGAAAAGTCAGACAGCTTCTCACCACCACAGTGGGCTCCTTGAGGGCAAGACTTAATCTCATTCATTGAAGTATAATATGTATTAAACAAAGAAATGATTCTAAAGACCAAACAATCTCCTGGAAAGATTTGCAGCTGGCCAGGACCACCATTCCCCAATCTGTCCTGCCAATGTCACCATCTGTCTTTAGAAAGTTCTGGAGTGGACACCTCCATGGACAGAGCCGGAAGGGAAAAAGGAATACTGAAGAGATGGGGAGAGAGGGAGCCATCCAACTAGGGAATGGGAGGAAAACACAGCAGAGGGAGTGTAGGCAAAGAAGAGATAAGGCTGAGTGGAAGAAGAGAAAAGAGAAATGAGTAAAAAAGCAACAGACAATATAAAGAAAATGAGTCTAGAAGGAGACAGGGTATAGAAGAAGCAATGCTCAGTGAATGTCTACCATGTATGGCCATGAAGCTTTGCTCATTACACACTTCCTTGTGTTGCCAGGCACAAAGATATGTCTGATCAAATAATCCAGGTTGACTTCACCTTGCATTGACTCAACCACTGTTAACACTCAACATTTTTCTGTTGAAAGGGCCCGGAGTCTAACATTTCATTGACGGATAAACTGAGGCTCAGACAGGGGAAACTTGTACTCAAAGTGGAATCAGAAACACAATCCGGATCTCCCCATTCCTTGCCCTGTGCTCCTCTCCATATAGAGACGGATAACAAGGTGGGTAGTGAAAGAGCACAGCCTGAGGCCAAAGCTCCATGATGCGGCAGACCAGTCTGGTAGATCATCCTCCACTTTATCTGACGTGTCCCATCTGCTGGTTGCTACCGGAGACGAGAAAACTGGTAGCATCATTTTAAATGAAACAGATGACTTTTCAGGAAGAATATAAAAAAGCAGGCTGCCTTAGATGAAAATGATGACACAAAAGGGTAAGAATGAAAAATGAAGACAGGTGATTCATCAGAATGAGGGAAGCTGGAGAGAAAGGGAAGGCGGAGGAAGGGGGATCTGACGGGGCAATTGGAAATCAGACCTGCTAGAATGAAGCCACCCATGAAAAAGCCCTGACTCGCTCCTAAGACAGACTGTGATTCAGACAGGGGCTCTGCCCCAGACAGAGTCAGAATGCTTTACAGAAGTGATGGCTTCTGCAGATGGGCAGACACTCAGTTGGAACAAGGCCTCAAGCAGAGTTCTGCACCAAAAACGCCGCTGCCTCTTACCTTTCCAGATAGAGGCTAGAACGAAAATTGCTCTAAGCTGTGTCCGTGGGTTAGGGTGTCTCAACCAAACCAGTCATGTCCGAATTTCACAGTTGTCCTGTTCCCGATGACTACTGACCATCCTCCAGGCCCCTCTGCTTACACAACCGCCCCTCCTTCACAAGCCCAGCCCTTCTGCTCTGATTTCACACCCTCAACCCCAGCCACAAATCCCTATGTCTGAAATCACCCCGTGTCAGACACCTTTCATGCACAGATCTTCCAACCCTGTGTCAGTGACTAGGGTGCGTGCCTGAGTACCCCTCGAGGCTCAGATGTTATGGACGGGATCCCATGGCTCACAGCAGCATTCCCCAAAGCACACTGGAACACTAAGCCTAAGAAATGCCCTACGGGGACAATTTTTAAAAATTGAAAAAAAAAAAAAAAAAGGAGGAGGGTGGTGATACAGGGACTCTCTGATCAAATAACTTTGAGAAACAAACCTCTTGGGAGGTCACAGTGTGCATTAGGTCACTAAAGGTTCAGAGAGTCCCATGGTAAAGATATCCATTTAATTTTGTTTACCTTGGACTTTACCAGACTTACTTGGCTATGGAACCTTTTTCTCATAGCCCAGTCTTAACGCTTTGGGAAACAGAACCTCGCAGAATCGCAGCATTCTGAGGGGCACCATCATCTTGCCCAATATTTATTCCACCGCACCTGTCCTAAGAGACCGTGTGTCTTCTTTCACAGCAAGGACCTTTTGCAAATCATCATGACACACAGCAAAGTGCTTTACGAACTGTAGGCCAATAAATATGTGTTCGATGAATCTGTTAAACCCAACCATCTCATTTCTAAGAGGAGAAAATAAAGCCAACTATGTCCACATAACTTCCTCTAGATCGTCCAAAGTGTGTAAAAGAATGTCTTAAGCGAAGGTGCTTTAAAAGAAGGTCGTGCACAAAGAAGGTGCTCAGTGATTCTTGAAGAATGGAACAGAACAGAATGGAACAGAAGCCGCTCAGCTGTACCCTAAGCCAGAGTTCTCCTGACACGATGGATTCCTACTTCTTTCCCTCCTCCTTTGCCCAAGTCGGGTATCTACCAGAAGAAAAAGGAAGATGACAAATCAGAAAAGGAAAGCCAAGGGAAAACCAAAGGCCCTTTAGGGTGGGAGGTGGGGAAATGATGTTTGCAGACTGATGGGGATAAACAAGACCTGTCTGTATCTAATTTAGACTTAATAAGATAGTTTGCTGAATGTTAATTAAATACTCAGTGGTTGCTACCAACTGTGGTGATTAACTTCATTTTGAATCAAATAAGCAATAAATGCTTAACTGAAGTTCTATTAAATTTTACCCAGCAAGTAAAGACTATGAGGCTCTTAATTGACTTTAAACAAGATAGTTATGGCAAGTTAGTTGAATTTTTATTACCTGAAGATAACTGCCTTATTAAATCTAAATTGACTATTTTATTTGATAGAGAAATGTCATCTGTTGTTTCCATTTACCAAAAACATGTCCAAAAAGGTTTACATCTGGTCCAAACTACATGGATTGGGGTTGTTTTGTTTTCTAGTCCTGCTTTAATAATTTAGTTAATTCAGGGTACCTGGGTGGCTCAATCAGCTAAGCATCTGACCTCAGCTCAGGTCATGATCTCTCACGGTTTGTGGGTTTGACCCCGCATCGGACTCTGTGCTGACAGCTCAGAGCCCGGAGCTTGCTTCGGAGTCTGTGTCCCCCTACCTCTCTCTCTCCATCTCTCTGTCCCTCCCCCACTCACACTTTGTCTCTCAAAAATGAACACATGTTAAAAAAATTTTTTTTAATGATTAAGTTTATCCATTTAAGAATGAACGTTAATGTGGGACGCCTAGGTGGCTCCGGTGGTTGAGCATCGGGCTCTTGATTTGAGCTCAGGTCATGAGCTCATGGTTCGTGAGATCCAGCCCCACTTGGGCTCTGAGCTGACAGTGCAGAGTCTGCTTGGCATCCTCTCTCCACCTCTCTCTCTCTCTCCCCCTCTCAAAATAAACAAACAGACTCAAAAAAAAAAAGCCAAGAATTTAGAAGAATTAACATAAACGTAAGAGGCAGAGAAGTCTAGGACAGAGTTTCCGTATATAAATTGAAGAGTCAAGTGATTATATTTGCTAAACCAAAAATCAGATCTCTGCATTCTCAGCGTAGAGTTTGGAGATTGCTTAGTTGTCACAATTCTGAAATTTCCAGGTTGTTTCCACGGCTTAAAGGGCTACTGATATAAAGCATGAGAAATCATAGTTAAAATAAATGGTTGGGTCCACTACTGAACGCACCAGTGGCGCTGGGCAATTAACCTCACTCTCCTGAGGCCTCGGCAACCACTCATGTTAAACGAGGAGGTTGCGTTGGAGACTACTGACTTCACTCATTTACTCATTTTTTGGTAGTATGTGTAGTCCCTGAACAGAGCCTGGCATGGGGTAGGTGCTAAATAAGCACGGAAGGAAGGAAGGAAGGAAGGAAGGAAGGAAGGAAGGAAGGAAGGAAGGAAGGAAGGAAGGAAGGAAGGAAGGGAGGGAGGGAGGGGGGGAGGAATACATAAAGAGTAGGCAACTCAAAACATTAAACATTGGGGTGGGGTGCCTGGCTGGCTCAGGCAGTGAACATGCAACTCTTGACTTCAGGATCGTTGAGTTCAAGCCCACGTTGAGCATGGAGCTTATGTAATTAAAAAAAAAAAAAAATTAAACATTTTTAGCCCTTCATACCAAGCTTCTCCAACCCACTTAAATATTGCTATTTGACCATGCACACAAGGGGAAAACACATACTCTAAACTACCACACGAGAAATCTCTTCAGTAATTAAAGGAATGCAAACTAACACAATAATGAAACACCATTTCTTACATATTAATTTAGCAAAGACAAATACATGTTATAAAATTAAATCCAAGTGAAGATCTAGAAAAACAAGCAGACTCACACACTGCTAATGACTCTGCTGGAGGCTGAATGGCAACTGGTATGAAAAGTATTAGAGATATTCAGTATTTTGTGCTGGTAATTCTCCTTCGAAAGAACCTAAACTTGTTCAGCCAGCCCATAAACATTTGCTTAGGGTCTACCTGCTATGGATCATGCTCTACAGGGAAATGCAGGGAAAAGATCATGGTTGTCTTATCATCTGGTGGGTTGTCAGGGAGAAAGAGGACAGAGAGAACATTCTCCAGCAGCACATGGCAGGCGTTGGTGCTTTAATCCACTGACCACAGAATTCCTTTCACAGCCACATTACGTGGAAGGCACTATTATCCCCTTTCAAAGAAGAGGCTAACGAACCAATACAAGGTCGCAATCGCTAACGAATGGCAGCACCGTGATTTGAACCTGTCTCCAATCATCCTTGCCTTTTCTACTGCATCCAGGAGGAGATAAGAAATAAATTCACATAAACACATAATGCAAGGGACAGAATAGCAACTACTGTAAGGGGTAAGTGGAAGTGCCACAGAAAATAGTTGTTTTTATTAAATAATACGGTAGAAAGAAGTAAAAGCAGGATGCCTGGGTGGCTCAGGCGGTTAAGCATCCAACTTCTGCTCAGGTCATAACCTCTCAGTTTGTGGGTTCAAACCCCACATCTGGCTCTGTGCTGACAGCTCGGAGCCTGGAGCCTGCTTCGGATTCCATGTCTCCCTCCCTCTCTGCCCCTCCGCCACTCACACTGTCTCTCTCTCTCTCTCTCTCAAAAATAAACTTTAAAAAAAAATTTAAAGAAGGAAGTAAGAGGTATTTGCCCACTAATGTTTACACTGCATTTGTTAACATATTGAATTGCATTTAACTTTTTTTCAAATTGAAAACTATCCTACTGTCCACATAGGTAATGTTTAAAGCAGGATTTATTGATTTCAACAAAGTTTTAGTTATGTAAAAGATATATATAAATCCCAGGCCAAAAAAAAAAGTAAGACTTCCGTAATAATATTAAGTGGAAATTTTGTACACATAGAAAAAAGTAGACACGCACTTTGGGAGTGGGGTTAAGATGAGGGTTATGATCTCATAAGAAATAAGAGAGTGGTTTTGAGGTACAAAAAGTTTTGGTGGGAGGTTTTTTGGTGTGTGTGTGTGTGTGTGTGTGTGTTTAATGTAGTTGAGTAAATACATTCTAAAAGAGTTTTTTTTGTCTTTTGATAACAGATTAATGGTTTACATGAGATGCATTTGGTTTTTTCACTAGTAAACATATTCTTACAACTCAAGTTCTCATTTATTTGTTTATACAATTAATTTGTTCATATGGTCATTTGACAAACACTTATTAAATTCTTGCCATACATCAGGATCCACAATGGATACGAATATAAACAAAGCCACAGCTTGTCCCAGGGATCGGCACAGGCTGGGAGCAGGAGGAATCCAAAATTGTGCTAACAGAAAACTCAAGTCGAAGTCCTGGCTCACCATCCGACTAGCGTGGGCCCTAGGAAGGTCATGTAATCTCTCACCTCACGTTCCTGATCAGTAAAACCTGGACAGTAATAACTACTCACAGCACTGTTGAGGGGATTTATCTGTAATTCATAGGAAAACACATGATTAACTGCAAAGCACTATAAAAATGACGACTAGTAGAAAGGCACAACCATATTCCATTTTGATCAGGATCATGCAGGCCAGTCTAGGCCACAAAGAGCTCACTTGAGTGTGTGTTAACTTATTGGCACCAAAATGGCCACTCCCTCGACACTCTGTGTGAAAAATAGCCCACCATTCTTAGTGCTCGATCATCCATTTTTAACTTCTTCTGCCATTTATCCAGTTTAGCTAAGAGGATCCTGAGAAGCCAAATGGACAGAGGACCTCCAGGTAAGATTGTTACAAATATCTTTTCGAAGGAAGGGAAAAAGTCAGATTGGGCAGGCCTCAAAGACATTTCTATATCAAGTCTTCCATCGATACCTGCGTTTTCACCAACATTCCCATCAGCCACTGCTTGAACATCTCCAGTGATTAGAGATTTAATAACCCTAGGAAGAACCAATTCCATTCAGAATCAAGAGATTCCATGGAATTCTTAAAAGATAAAAAGGGACAGAGATCTTCCCCTTGACAAAGAGCTATCTCAACAGCCCTGCACTCCGTCACCCTTCTACAGACACTGGGCATTGGATGGGATCACCTGGAGGTTATGCTGCAACCAGGGCTGGGGACTTTGCATGTATCATCTGCTCAGGGTCTGAGTTTCCTTTTATTGAAACAAGAAGATGGGGTGACCTCTATTTTACCTGTGAAACATCCACCACGTCCATGGCATCAACCCTAATTCAGCTTCCCTTTGTCTTCTGCCTGGGCTATTGCAGCACATGTTGCCATCTCGAGTACGCTCCCTCCCCATCCAGCATACCACTTTTTTCCTGAAGCACAGTTCACCCTACTTGATGCTCCTTCCATAGTGCAGACTCAACTCCTCACCAATCAAGCCCTTTCTCAATCTCAGCCCCACCCTAGCTTTTCACCCTCATTTCCATGGCCTCTGTACTATGCAGTCTATCCCCCATGACTCCACTTCTCCAAGGTGTGGTACACTTTCTCACGTCTGTGTCTCTGCCGTGTTATTTCCCTTGCTTAACTACCCTGTGTTCCTCCTGCCTACCAAATTCCCACTCATCCTTCAAAGCCTATTTAAATGATGGTCTCTTCATCTATGAATTTTCCCCCAGGTCCCTCGAGTTAGTCACCACCCAATCAGAGCCACCAGGTACTTTCTTGTACACAGTTTGCATCCCCAAAACCCAGACGAGAATGTCACTCATTCATTCACAGGTACATCTGGCACGATGAGTGAGCAAGGACACCAGTGCATCAGATCGACGGGCAAATAAATGTATCTTTAGGGTCCTGTTCCACTATCAACAGTGGAACCCTAATAGTCTCCAAGTGAAGCTGCTAGTCTGTGGCCAAGAAGTTTCCAGATTGGAAATGACAAGACATCTGAAAAGCTGACCTGCCTTTCACCTCATTCTAAGAAAAGGTGCCACTCACCCTCCAGGTCACTTCAGTTTGACTTTCCCACGAGTCAGGGCACACACACCCTGCCCTGTTGGTGGCAACTCCCTGCTGCAGCTCTTGCAAATGACTTGTTCTCCTACCAAACAAGGCAGAAGCTCCAGGCGCCAATTAAGTTTTGATTTTCTTCCCAGGAACTTCACAAGAACCATCTTCTGTGGAAATTCATTCGGAAGAATATGCAAGGGTTACTCTAGTGACTTCTTGGCACAGAATTTAGTACCACACTGGGGCTTCCACGGTTATAGTCAGAGATCATTATCAAGATGGGCCAATGAATGGAAAATAAATGATTCAAAAACCCAGCTAGAGTATACACGGGGACAGAGGATCCATCTTGTTGCTTCAGATTTACTAGCCAGAGCCATTTTAGCTGCCCTGTTGCATCTTGGACGAAGCTTTCACGTCCTTCAACGTCTAACCTAAGACCCAGCCCTTCCACCAAAGTCCCACACGTGCCAGTGCGCGCACACGTCAGTCCTCTACGGTAATGGCTCTTGTGGCGGCCCCTTCCTACCCTCTGACAAGCATTAACGTGTTTGTATCAACCCTGATAAACCCTGTGTGCCTGCAATCGTGACGTCACCTTCAGGCATCCCCAAACTTCACCTTACAGAAGTAGTTCATGGAACCAACATTGCTCAAGCACATAGCGTCTCCTCTAGCAAAAACAGTGGGTGTTTGCTAAGGCAACACGATAGACCTAGTCTCACGCTCACTCCTTGCCCTAGCTCCCTCCACACTCATCTACAGGTGCGGCAACCAGACAACCTATCCTCCCAATCAGAACACCTTTGGGAGTGAAAAGGGGTCACTGTCAATTCTATGCTGGGACCCAGACAGAAGCCAGGACAGCCCAAGGAGGACGGTCCCTCTGCCTGTTAGCTAAATACTGTTGCTACGGCTACATTTCTCCACCAGAAAACTGAGGTTAGTGTTAAGGACGGGGATCCCTTCATATCCACAAAGTGGTCTTCTAAAGATGCCAAAACATTCACCATATGTCCACAGCCATCTTCTCCTAAGGGGGTCACCTCCACCTCCCCGAGTCTTTCAACGGGGCAGCTGATCTGCTGGACAATGGCCTGAGCGACTGAGGAATGCTCACAGTGGCGATGGCAGGAAAAGGGCCCATGCTGGGTGGTGGAGCAAGGCCAAGACACAATTCTTGAAGGTCAGTGAAATAACCCCACCCTGTCCTGATCCTCTTGCTGACCTGCCCCATGAAAGGTTCCCACACAAGCTCCAGAGGGAGGAGTGGCCCCGCCCCTCCACACCAGTTTTCCATTGTAACCACAGGGGGCTTTGATGTGAGGCCGTGACCCAAGCAATTACTGCAATAGAAGCAAACCCCACAGGGCTGAAAGGCACAAATCCCGTGAAGAGCGGGATGGTTGCAATGGAAGAAGGGACACCGCACGGCCATTCACTGGTCAAAAGCCATTCTGACAGCACGGAAGTGTCATGGATGCCCGTGGCACACGGTTCATTCTGCAGGGCGCGCTGTTCTCAACAGCGACGCCCTCATCACTAAGAAGTCAAAAAATGAGGGACCTGCCAACTCACGCCTGTGACCACCCCAGGGGGCAGTCTCCATTAAGCGGTACAGCTAGGATTGGAACTTGGCACTGTCTGGGTCTAAATCCCATGATCTCCATCGCCAGTAGGGTAAAGTACCACCACCGTCTGCTACACACCATGCTGGGCACCAAAAATTGCCACACGGGCACGCTACATGGCCACACTGCAATACAGTAAGCACTGGGAAGGGAGCTCCTCCGGTTCTCACAAATGCACTGTGATGTAAGATCTCTGTTTGAAGGTAACTGAGGCTCAGAGATGTTCCAGAACTTACTTAAGATCACAGGGCTAGGGGCACCTGGGTGGCTCAGCAGGTTGAGCACCCAACTCTTGGTTTGGACTCAGGGCACAATCTCCTCGTTCATGAGCTGGAGTCCCGCATCAAGCTCTGCACTCATGGCATGGAGCCTGCTTGGGATTCCTTCTCCCTCTCTCTCTGTCCCTGCCCCACTCTCTCCCTCTGTGTCTCAAATAAATAAATAAATAAATAAATAAATAAATAAATAAATAAATAAATAAAACTGTAAAAAAAAAAAAAAAAAGATCACAGCGCTAGTGGGTGGCTCAAACAGAGGTGTATGCTTTCCATACACCAAAATCCTTTGGCGATCGTACTGTGAAAATGATAGCATGGCAAAGCCCAGACCCTCAGAGTTTGGGGTCTCCAACCTGATTGTCAGTTGGCTTCCAAAGTCAGACACAGGCAGCGAATGCTAATTAATTACCACACGGTGAAGTAATACTGATAGTTTCCTGCCTGTGCATAAGGCCTGCTAAGGACGTTCCTGTCAATTTCTCACGCTTCCCAACAGTTAAGGAGCAGGACAGGAGCTTGGGAGGTGGGATTCTTATTCTGCCATGTAAAGCCGAGCACCCCATGGGAAGGCTCTCCACGCCTGAATTCTTGCCCACACTCTGCAAGACAAGACTAATTCTGCTGACCCATCTCTTAGATTGCAATTGGGAGCTAAGTAATAAAAATGATAGTAAAATGCATCCTCCACATAAAAAGTGCTAGGAAGACCATGGGTTCTCTGAGATGGGCTGCGACAGGTAGGAGGATCTACCCTGTAATGGATCTCATACCGGCAGCGTGAAAATCTTTATGCAAGCAAAAATACGTAAAAATGAAAGGGGACGGGTAGGGTTGGGGCTGAGGGTTGTCACAAGCAAGGAAACTTGAAGTTACCATGGAGTCAGAACCTTGGTTCTTGCAAAAAAGGGAAGGGCATACATGGCAATAAAAGAAATCAATCCCCAACACACACAGACTCAAACAGCCATCGTGATCAGTTTGTTTCACAGTGTAAAGCATAAGGTTCAAGCCCAGTAACAGTGACCTCCAAGCTGTACCCCCTCTAGAATTTTCTAAAGCAGAGTTGTGGGGGGTGGGCGGGGACAGTGGGGAGCAGAGAAGGCATGTGTCAGGCCAGGCTCAGCAGAAAAAGAATCAAAACCACCTTTGAAAGAGGTCTGGCCTGGGAGTATGGACCGATGTCCGACTCAGGCTCACCTGACAAGGATGTGACCGAGCCCTGTGTCCCTTTCCCAGGGCCTCGGTTTCCTCACCTGGGAAACGAGGGATCGGGTTGCTCTGGCCACCGAGGCCCAGCCCACACTTCTAAGGCAGGAACTGGTTGCCAGCTCGCAGCTTCTACTGCCTCCAAGCCTGGCTCACATGAAAGTTTTTTTTTTTTCCAGCCAAGGCTGATAAGCTGGCAAATAATTAGGACAAGAGGAGGCACTAAGCTACCTGTTATGATTCTGACAGCAAACAGCTCCTGGAATCCGTTCTTCCCCCTCTTCTCTGCTGGGCTGGTACAGGCCCGCTATCACCCACCCTGGGACACATCAGCAGCCTCCTAAAGGGGCTCCCTGCCTCTGGGCCACTCTGCCACTAGAGCTCTCTGAAATACAGATCCACCAACAGCCTTCTTTGCTCAAGACGTAACAAAAGCCCTCCCGCTCCCCACAACTGCCGTCATCCTTGTTCCTCCTGCCAGCCCTTTCCCATCTAACCCTCCAGGGCCAGCCCCATCATTCACGGCGATCTCCAAACACACCTTTCCATTTACCAAACACTTTTAAAGCCTCAGGACTGCACATCGAGGTCTCTCTGTGTGGAAAACTCTTCCATCCCTGTCCACCATAGGAACTCCTACTCACTCTTCAAAACCCAACCCGATGTCTTCTTCTCTGAGCATGTGCCTATTCTTCCAGGTGGTGGGTCACTCCCTTCCTAGTGCTCCCATCAGCCCTTTGTTCATCCTTCTAGTAGGGCCTCACCATGCTCTATTTTAGTCTCTCTCCTATACTGGAATAAAGATCCGTAGGGACACAGCCTCGGTGGTCTTTGTCAGCCAGTATCCAGCATTTCCGTGGGGCATATGTTAATCACTCACCTGAGCTGCACTGAATACAAAAGATTGGGGTGTATGTGATCACACATATAGGTGGGGGAGAAGGGGACAAAGAGTCAGGGAATGGCATCATGGCACAAGGTGGGGTTTGGCCTTGAACTTAAAGGGTCATGGGTTTACAACAGGCAGAGACCACGGTCAGGCAAAGGCACAGACTGAGAAAACAGAAGAATGTTCCAGAACAATGCAACCACCTGGCTGTGGGAGGGAAAGCAAGAGAACAGCTACAATTGCACTCACCCTCAGGATGGCGCATTGAGAGACTCCCCTCTCCATTCCCAGACCCTGGTCTTCACCCTGGCAGTGGGACTGTGGCAGCCGTAGCATAGCTGGTTCTCAATCCGATCCTGGGACTCCACGGACCCAAGCTTCTGGGTCAGTAAGAGTCCCTCTCCCCCATCACTGCTCTCTTGTGGTTGCAGCGAACCAAGTCAATCCCTTTCTTCATCTAACCAGTATTTCCAAAGCATCTGCCATGTGTCAGGCACTCTTCTGGGGCTGGGAATACGGCCATTAACAAAGCAGGCATCCTTGCGATCCTCGTGAAGCTTCTTTTACAGTGGAGGGGAAACAAAGACTAGCAAGCATATAAAGCCAGGTGGTGACCAGTGCCTATATCATGTCAGTAAATGTCGTTCATTCATTTAACAAACAGGACTGAACATCTTCAAAGCACCAGAGACCAGAGGGATTTGGAGATAAGACGGCCAAAGTCTTTTTTTTTATTTTTTTTAATGTTTATTTATTTTTGAGAGAGAGACAGAGTGTGAGCAAGGGAGGGGCAGAAAGAGAGGGAGACACAGAATATGAAGCTGTCGGCACAGAGCCCGATGCAGGGCTTCAACTCACAAACTGTGAGATCATGACCTGAGCTGAAGTCGGACACCCAACCGCCTGAGCCGCCCAGGCAGCCCAGCCAGGGTCTTGCTGACTTTGTTGAGTGCCATTTCTAGGTTCTGTCTTTTCTACCTGAAAATACCTTTATCTGTGAGCCATCGAAATGCAAACGACAAACCCGAGGCAGGTGGGCCACAGGAAGAACTGAAGTTGATCTCTCAGAGTCCTGAGCCAGAAAGCCATCTTTCAGGAAGGGGTCTGCATGACCCAAGGAAGGGCAGGATCCAACAGGAGCTATTCCACTCAACTCCAGAGGACACCCAGCCTTGTTGAAGGAGCCACAGATCCAGGGCACTAACAGGAATCAAAACCCTCCCTCGCTTCCCAACTTTGCCATCTCCCCAACCGCCTCTCTCCAGGAATACAGCAAATCCTTATCGCGACAGAGGGCTGAGGAGGGAACAATGATGGGGGATGGTTTGCTGGAGAGGCTCTACTGTCTCCAGCCAGGTAGGTTTGGGGAGAGAAGACACCCAAAGGTAGAGGGAACAGTAGTATCTTACAAGAGAAGGGGCCCGGCAGCACCAATGTGGCATTGAGAAGCCTGGTCACCCACATAGCCCTTCAACTGTGATCCCACCGGGCCCCGTGAATGTGCACTGAATTCAATGCCAAGGAAAAACACTGGAAAACACCATTGATTTTCATTCTGTGGACACTGGAGAGAAGCGTAAAGAAGCTACAGCTCAGGCGAAGGTTGGACACTTAGCCATGGACTAGCAGTTGCGTGACCTTACTTGGCCAAAAACTCATTTTCTCATCTGCACAATGAGATGGATAATCATAAAGCTTCCCTTCACCAACCAATAGGAGAATTACGTAAGCAGATGAGAAGCACTCAGAAAACCGTCAAAATTATTATTATATTATTATTACTATTATTATTAAGAATGCTAAGCAGACCCACGTTTTCTAGCCTCAATCCTGCGCTTTCCCTGCTGACAAGCACGGATCCCATTAACTCTCCTGCCACCCACCCTATTCCCAGAGAGTGAGGAGGGGCGAACGCCACATCAGTGTTCTTTCTCATTTCTGTGACCCGCACGGGAATGCACCGGCCCATTCCCACCTCGCATCCAGGGAGAGTGGACCGGACTCCCACAACACACGTCCGTTCCCTCCTTCCTCGCCTCACCTCTGCTGCACACACACCTTCGAGCCCACGGATTTCCACCCAGAGAGCTGCTTCCCACCTGCAGCACAGCCTCACCCCTCCTTCTTCACCTGGGTTTCTTCCAGCAAGGCGCAGCCTTCCAACGCCACATTCCAGGAAAAGTCCCCACCAGTGCACGCCCACCCACCCACCGAGGCGCACCCTGAGCTAAGACTCCCTATTACTGACCAGGGTCAAAGTCTCAGGTTCACTCTCAGTTACTCAATGTGTCACCGTGCTTCCTGCATTACCTCCCAGATACCTAATCCCAGCGACAAGGAGGGTTCCGGAACCCCTGCCCAGGCTCGTTCTCAAGTCAATTTCCAGAGAAGCAAGTAATGTCCCTTTAGCCTGCAAGATAAATTTAAATCTACGTAGCAAATTAAATTCGAATTCACATCTCCATTTCCCACAGCCCCCTTCCCGCTGGTCATTCAAAACACAGCCTGAGGCATAAACCTTCCCTGGGACTGCAAAATGCCTCACAGCCCTGTCTCTGCCCAGAGCTTCTTCCCCAGGGCACAACTCCTGCTTAGCCCTAAAGATTCTCCTCAGACACTACTCCTTCTGTGGTTGCTTCCCTGAAGTCAACCCTCCTCAGTGCAGAGTAGCCAGAACATACCCCCTGTAACAGCAACCCCCCCTACACACACACACACACACACACACACACACACACACACACACACACACACGCTCCTCAACGGCAGGCACTGTGTGCCCTCATCTTTGTACTCCCAGCACCAACCCGTTCCTGGTTCACTGTGGAGGCTGGCTCCAGAAATTCTGTGCTTCATGCACTGCGCTTCTCCCTTCTGTGTAAAAATAGCTGTGTGCTCCATCCCTTGCTTTTACCCTGTCACCAGGCATCTTCTGTCTCGGCCAAAGACCCATCATCATGGCAGCATCCTGAGCCACAGTTCCGAAATCAAATCCAGTCTGACTCTCCCCCCTTCCCAATTAATCGGCACCAGGGTCACAGCGAAGTAAAGTCACATATTAACACACCAAGAGTCAAAGTTCAGGGCTATAATTTTGAGCATGTCTCTAATTAGCCATGTGACCTTGGGCAAAGGTTCACATGCAGATGAAAGATGTCACCAGGCCCAATTCTCCAAAGATTTTTTTGATATCCAAATGGAATGTCTAATGGGAAACTGTTTAATAAAGTGCAGAGCCCTGTACATTCATAAAGGGTGTAATGAACAAATTGTATCAAATCTAAACCATCAACTGTAAGATGTACCATTGTCAACTTAGAATGAAAAACTGCTCAGCTATGACACATCTGTGATTAAAAGAGAACCCGATTTCAGTGACATTAAAATGTAAAGTGTGTTTTAGAGTTGATGAAATAAAATTTATTTGTCTCAGTAAAACACAGAAACCTGCTACAAATTTCTCGTATTTGCCAATGGCCCGTAATAGATACTCGCAGTAAATGAACGAACACCCACTGAGAACACTCTTAGACCAAATTAGTGCCTCCCTGGCTGGAACTGGGGGGGCAAGACGCTGCCCCATGCCAGTTCCTTCCCTTCTCAATCATGTCCCAGCCTGATCAAAACCCTCAAAAGAGGACTTCAAGTCAGATCCCAACTCGCTTCATAATGAAGTCTCCTCTCCACCAACCACTACCTGGAACTGTCTACTATCCTAGAACCGTGACTTCTCCACAAGAATAGGTCACCCTAAAAAGGGTCCTCCTCATTCCCAGCATAGTAACCAGCCCAGCAACTCAGCTCCCTAGGCCTATTCCCAAAGCCAACTCTAGGCCCACCTACTGCCTGGGAGAATGCCTGACCCAAAGGGCCCAGGCCCTCAACCACTCAGACAGCTAACCCCAACTACTTATCTCTCATCTAGAGTCTACATTCCAGACTCTAAAAGCCCCGTGTTGTGGCTGGGGGACTGCCTCCCAAAGATTCAATGCAAGATCAGGCTCTTCCCTGTAATTGACTCCTGGTGCTGGCAGGCACCTGGAAGAAGGAAGGCTGGTTGGGAGTGGAGAAAACCCCGTTTGGGGTTCTGGCCCCCCAACATCCACCATTATTCAGTGTAGGCTCCAGAACTAGCACCCACCTCCTCTGGGCCTCTGTTGGTTTTCCTGCCTGTAAGAGAGTGGGAGGGTGAGGAATAGGGGTGGGGGTGGGGGCATTCAGCTACTTTCCCCCTTCTACTTAAAGTCTTCCCTAAAATGCAATTTGCTGGGAATGGTAAGCCGTTAATTAAGTCACTAACACCTTAGTGAGAATGAGTTTCTTCGGGAGGCAAACAATTTAGAAAAGGGTACTGGAAACAAAGTTAAGTGAGTCTGGTACTAGGAAAGTAGCTCAGAGAGGACCCTAAATTTTTACATTTTGTGTTGGAGGCAGGAAGGCAGCGGATCCCTGGGAAGGGAAGAGAAGGGAAGTCAGAGAGACCTTTCAGTTCCTGGAGCACAAGTCCCAAAGGCGTTGCTCTGTAGACTACTCAAGCACAATTCCAGTGCTTATCTCTTCTCATGTCCCCCACCCCACCCCCCACCCCCCCACCCCCCCCCACCCCCCCCACCCCCCCCACCCCCCCCCCCGCTCCATGCACCCCGCGCCCCCAACACAGCCACATTTACAGCTTCATCTCCTCTCTCCACAATTTATTTAGTCTTCTTGGGTCTTCATCCCTCCCCACCCGCCCATCCCGCGCAAATGGCCTTCCTGTCTCTGGCTGGCTTCAGAAAACACCCTATCCTTCAAAGCCTTGACCGAGCGCGGCCCCTCCAAAGAGAGAAATCAAACTTTATTCATGCCTTTCTCCAGGCACTCCGCACTTTATCCTGGGTCTCGTTGGGCACCTCGGGTGAATGAGCGCTCCCTGAGGGCAGGGCCTGGGCCCCATCAGCCTCTCCGACCCCACACACCCAGCCAACACAGCGCTTGGCACACAGTGAGTGCTAGAGAAATGCTTGCAGAAAAGGAACCAGGAGTAGGGAACCATCTATGTCGATTATGGCTCGGCCTCTAGTGAGTGACTCCAGGGAGGCCCTCCTTGTCTCCGGGCCTCAAATGCGCCGACTGTAAAATGGGGGGACTAGAATGACTGGGTTCCTAGGCCCTTTCCACCGTGACAACTGAGATTCCGCGAAAGCTCCAAGCGACTGGGTGTGGCCCCGCCCCCTAGACGCCCAGAAAAGCCCGGGCAGGGGGCGCTCAGGGAAGGGCTCCAACCCCGCCCAGTCCCAGGTCGACGCTTCCCGAAAACTCGGGGTCCCCCTCCCCCATGCGTGCACCCCGTGATTGCGCCGCGGCGGGCACTTCCGCACCGCGGGCCCTGCGGCCCGGGCTGGGCGCGCGCTCCGCGCCCTGCGCCCCGCGCGCCTGCCTCCCGGGAGGCGCTCGCGCCCGGGGAGGGCCGGGGGTTCCCGAGGCGCCCGCGAGCGGAGGGTGGGGGGAAGGAAGGAGGATTTGCAACAATACCTCGGGGAGGAGGCGGCCGGGGCAGCGGCGGCGGCAGCGGCGGCAGCGGCTGGAGGCGGAGGCAAAGGCGAAGGAGGAGGTGCCCGGGCACTCCCCCTCCCATTGTCCCCGGCCCCGGACAGGCCCGGCCCCGCGCCCCGCACCGCGCACCGCGCACCGCGCCCAGCGCCCGGGCGGTGCAGCCAGCCCTTACCTTGCAGCGCCCGGCTCTCCCCTCCTTGCTAATGCTACTTATCCCGGGAAAGCTCGCGCGGGGGCCGGGAGCGGACCCACAGACAAAAAGTGAAACTTCGGCAGGGCTGGAGCTGCTGCTGGTTGGTGCCTTTCCCCCTCCTTCCTCCCCACCGTCCCCACCCCCTCCCCTCGGGCTCCCGTGCGGTGCCCTGAGAGCTGGAGGCTGACGTCAGGGGCCTGAATTCCTGACTTTGCCTGCACGCATTTGTCCATGTAAGGTATGGGAAAGCGTGTGCCCGCGGGCCGCCGCGCAGCGCTCGCCAGGCGGGGGAGGGGGCGCCCGCTGGGGCCGCGGCTAGGCCAGAAGGTGGGCGCACGGAGGGCATGTTACTTCCTGGGAGGAAGAGGAGGAGACGCGGGGATGCGGGGAGCTTGCAAAGGAGGAAGGAAAAGAGGGAGGTGTGGAGGCTTTGCCTACACTGGAGGAAGAGGAAGCAGACGTAGAAGGAGGAAGCGGCTGAGTGGAGGGGCTGCTGAAGACACGGGGGGACCCGTGTCTACAATGGAAGCGCCAATACAAGGCGCTGAGCCTGAGCAGAAGCGACCCTGCCAAGGAATCCCCTTCTCGGATCTTCTTCCTGAGCCTCGCCCTGGATTCCCAGCAACACTCAGAACCTACTGGATGGTAGAGCTGGCAAAGACCAACTTCCCAGCCCGCTCACTTCACTCAGGAGAAAACTGAAGCCCTGGGAGGAGAAATGACTTGCCCAGGGTCATACAGGACACAGATCCAGGCATTGGCCCCGGATGCTTAGCCTCCCAGCCAGATTCCGGACGCCAGATAGGGCCCTGACTCCCTTTGTCCCACTGAGCAGTGAAGCAGGCTACGTGTTCGTACGTAGGCAACACTGACCCCCCCTGGGAAGAGCTTTCCAACTTCTCAGGGCCCCAGAGTCAGTTCCTGGAAGGTTTTCATTGACAGTGAGCCCTGAGTAGCGATGACAATCAGTTGCTTCAGGGCAGCTTCCTGTGTCCCCTGCTGAATCGAACCCCTGCAGTTTTAACAATTACTTCCCAGTCTTGTCCGGAAGCCCAGAAAGCTTGCTATGTGCTTACAGCTTCAAAAAAAAAAAAAAAAAAATGTGAACTGGGTGAACTGGTTTGAATAGAGGCAAGCCTGTTCTTGGAAGGTTTGAGTCGGACTTTTTTCCCTCTGACATTTGTAAATACGAGCAACCATGAAAACCACCATTTACTTTATCAAAAAGGTTGTGATGTTCAGCAGCTATTGCCTGGAAGGCACTCCGAGGCTGTGGACCTTGTTTCCTTGTATTTCTGGCCTCCTCATATCTGAAATAATAATCCCTCCCCTCAGTACATCATACAAGTGCTTTCTCAAAGGTGTATTAGGTCTTTGTGTTAGGTGGGACAAATTGTGGTCCCTCTTTTACATCCGAGGATAAAAACAGGTAGTGATTCCCCCAACACAAAATGAATGACTGAGCAAGCACACAAACTCACCTCCCCCCATCCAGGTCCTGTGACTAATCCTGAGGGGTCCCCCACCCACTCAGTAAGGAGGCCCTGGACCCTCAGCAGGACCAAATTCCCATTCATAAATGTTGACAGTATTTATTCTTGAAACTTGGTTCTTCTTGGATTTGGAGGAATTTTTTTGATCAAGAATTAAAGAAGCGAGTGTAGAAACACACGTTATTGCATGCGCTGTTTACTGAGTACCTTCTTTGTGCAAAGTCTTTGGATTCAGATATTCCTGGGCCCGGATTACTTAAGGTCTCTTCCTCTCAATTCTTATCTACACGTGCAAAAACTGAAAATGGTAGCAGAGATAAGGTCAAGAGGACCTATGCCGTGCAATAATGAAGTACTTTTCTTTCTTTTTCACCGAATAATTTGAAATAGGAAACATGAGCTCTTAAAAAAGATTTTGTCCCCGGGGCTTTCAAGAGATCAGATCTTATTACAACACAGTTCACGTACTCTATCTTCAACATTTCAGCAAACCCATATTCTGAGCACTATCGTTTAATAGGAACAAACCTCGGGATCACACAAAGTAAGAATGGGTCCACCTGATCCCCGTCCAATATAACGGGACTTGACCAGCATTTCTTTTTTCTTTTCCCCAGTAACACACTTATAAAGAGTAATAGGGTTCTAATGAGGATTAATGAGATTTAATAAGGTATAATTAGAGTCATTCACTTCCTCCATCATACACATTATAAGACTGTTGTGTTGGATCCAGAAATGCTACTAATTATGTTGACTGTTGTATGGGTGTGTTGAATTGCTCAGGTGGGCATGGTGTTAGCCCAAGAGTTATATAAAGGTAATCAGGAAAGATAAATTTGGACTCACGAGGCACTCACCAGGAGTGTGAGAGGCAAAGTGGTAAATTGGATGCTTGGCCAAGGGTGCCTTGGTGTTGTCATCAGATGCAAATCCAAGTCAAAGCCTCCTTCTCATTTGCTGATCTGGTTTCTTTTGTATTCTCCCTTCTTTCACCATCCCAGTTAAAACCTGATGTGTTCAGGGGCTTAAGAAAGAAGGAAACATTGTGCAAATTTGCAGACTCAATGCCAGAGAAACACAGGATTACCAATCCAGAGACTAAAAGAAGCACACAGGATTTGAGGTGGGGCAGAGGTCATGTGATCTGAGGCTCGCACACCCTACAAAAGGATTCTTACTGTTCCAGTGATGGCACACAAAACTTTGAGGAAGGGCGGGCTGTGGTCCCACTGTTCCCTTGCATCCACTACAGCTCCTTACCCAACGGCCCCTGGGTAGCACATGGCAGTCCAGGTTTCGTGGTTAGGATATGCTGGGCAGCATTCTAAGGATTTTTCATAGGCATTTTATTTAACCATGCCAAACCTTTCTAAGGTTGGCATTATTCCTTTCTCTATTTTGCCCTTTTGCCCACGAGGAAAGTAAAGCCCAGGGAGGTTAAGTAGCGTGCTCTTAACCTCTTAACACAGAGCTAGTACATGAGCAAGCTGAGATTCCCCACTGAGCCCAGACAGTCCGGCACTTGGCTCACCCGCTGCTACATGACCATCTGGTCTCAGCTGGAACACTCCGATGTGCAGAACTCATAATCTCCCACAGTTGACCCAGAGAAAGAGCTACGAAGAGGCTACTGGAGAAATGCTAAGAACAAGAGGGGCTTGGAAGATGGAAGGTAAACACTAACCTGATGTTGCCTCTTCCCAGTTTAAACTCATCAGGCCAAACTCCTTGCTGTGCTTTGCACAGCCTTTCAGCCTCCTTTCTGCCAGTCCTGCCCATGCCACCACCCTGCAAACAAGTGAGGCGTAGTGCTTTTCCAAACACTTCTTACCTGTCTGTGCTTATCTGCCTCTTCATGGGTTCTTCTTTCTCACAGGAGTGCCCTTCCTTCTCCATCCACCTGACAACCCTTGCGTAACCTCTTCAGACTCCCCCCAAATATCCCCTGAGAGGCCTTTCTGCCCCTACTGCCACCTCCAGTGGATGCATTGCCCCTAAAGAATGTTCCTGTCCCCCTGCTCAGTCCATATGGCTCAGATTATGTCACTGGTCATCTTGTCTTTCTCCGCTACCGGACTGAGTCTAATTTGTCTGAATCCTTTACACAGTGCCTTGCCTTGACCATTGTAAACATCCAACTGTTTTTCCCCCTCCTCCCCTTCTTCCTCCTCCTCACCCTTCCCCTCCTTCTCCTCTCCTCCCCCTCTTTCCCCCCTCCTCCTCCTTCCTCCTCCTAGTCAAAGGCAGAAGATGATGCAGGAGTTATAAGGTCTAAGTGTTTAAATAAAATCAGACAGGGGCACCTGGGTGGCTCAGGCGGTTAAGCATCCAATTCTTGGTTTCGACCCAGGTCATGATCTCACAACTCCTAAGACAGCGTGAAACCTACTTGGGATTCTCCATCTCCCTCTGTCTCTCTACCCATCCCCTGTTCTCTTCTCTCTCTCTCTCTGTCTCTCTCTCTCTCTCTCTCAAAAATAAATAAATAAACATTAAATAAATAAACAAATAAATAAATAAATCAAATCAAATCAGATCAAATCAAATCAGACAACTTCTTCAAACGATGAGGCCTGGATACAAGCAGACCAGAGGAAGGGAGAGGAAGAATAAGAGGATCCTGACTACTCTACAACCATTTGGAAGTCGAACCATGATTAGCATGGGGATGCAGCAGAAAGGAAGCCTATAAGTCCTTTCCTTGCCCTAAAACTGCAAGGTAACTGCAGTAACCTAGTTACTGCTAGGTAACTTTATGGTCACTTCCTCTCCGGTCTCAATTTCTTTATCCATACAGTCAGGTTCTTAAATTGGGTATTCTCCTATCCTCTCCCAGCTCTTCCGTATTCGACACTGCTTTCAACCTGTGGACCAAATTCATCTTCTCAAAGGGTAGTATGCGACATTATACTCTGAAACTTGTCAAGGTTCCATGCTATCAACTGCATTAAGTACAGACTCTTCAGCTGTCCCTTCCTGCTTCTGTGATCAAGCCCTAATGGGCTTTTCCACCAACTACACGTCCAACCCTCCACCATTACCACACACACACACACACACACACACACACACATGCACACATGCCCATAGAATTTCCGGCAGTACTTGCTTCCAGCTCTTTCTCCTGAAAGTTTAGTTTCCTTCTGCTGAAATCCTATCCTGGGCCCATTTCCACAAATGCAGATTCTAGCTGTCCTACCAACTCCCTTTCAAGCAATCATCTCCTTGTTGCTCGTTCCTTCCAAACCTTCTCCATTGGTAAGAAAATAATTGCTCTATCTTCTAGACGGGGTATGTACTTGATGGTCCCATTACATTGTAAATTTTTGTAGGTGTTTGATCTCTTCCTCACAAACATAAAATCCTTTGCAGTAGGCTTCATATGTTGTTCTTTTCTCCTCCCCAACAGCCAAGGCAGTACTTAGGACTTACGACCAAATGCTGTCTAGTGAGTGCATGAGTGACTCCTTCATCTTGGCTAGAAAAGCAACATAAGTGATGCCTTCCCTCTGGAAGATTAGTCACTTTATCTTAGACCATGACTCTGGGCAGGGGCTAGGAGGGATGAGGGGGAGGAAGAGGGTTATTTGTTCCGTGTTACAATGTGACTTGCGTGCACAGATCTAGGCCTTCCCATATTTAGCATATATAAATTTTATAAATTAGCTAAGGAGAGAGTTCTGCTTTAGCAGTAGACCCAAAATCAAAACAAGGGTAATTTTGCCACTTAGTATCACATAAATTCTTAAAAGAACACCCAAGTTTACCTTTTTCCAGGGAGAATGAAGTACAAGTGACAGTTTTAACATTTTATGTACCTGCTCTATAATTGAACTTCGTTCTCTTCCCAGGACTATTGTACCAGTGCATGATGGAAACAAGACCCCTGGCCATGTCAGATAAGCATCAGCCTTTTGTAAAGAGTCGAAAACTTGATACGGTAAACAATAGTGGCAGACTTTTCATAAATGCAGCACTAAAGATAAAGAAGCCATTTACAAAAGGTTTGTTTACTCTCTGTTCTTTACACCTCATTGTACAATGGGAAAAAAATGATCTCAATGTAAAAAAAAAAAAAGAAAAAGAAAAGAATACATCATCAGACTTCCTAAATGAATCGTTCTCCCTGTTTTGAATACGAGGTCTTTTTTTCTTGAGGGAAATGGTGTCATGAGGTCTACTGGCTTAGAGGAATCAAGCAAACGTGAACACACAGTGGCTGTATTTGCCATGGGTTTCTGCGCTATTTTCCCTAGTTTTTGAACCTGACTTTCAGTCAGTGGCTGTAGAGTGATCAGTGTTTGCATTTTTCCACATCACAGGAGCACATTATCTGAATGTAGTTGGCCTATCCCCACTCAGCCCCCTACACAAGTCTGTTGGCTTTCGACCTCATGTAAGCCCAGAACATGCAAAAGTTGTGACCATGTCTGGAAGCCAGTGAGGTCCAAGGCCAGGCAGTTCAGTCTGACTGGGAGCTAGTCTATGTTGGCAGAAATGCTGTTGGATAGAGCTTGAATGCTTCTTGGGTCCATTATCAATGAAAGCTTTAGAAACTCCAAATCACAAAGTTTATGACACCTTTTTATTCTAGCAAGTGTCTACTATGCACCTACTAACTGTATTAGGCCTCGGAATTCAATGTTGAGACACATAGACACAGTACCTATCCTATATGCTAACACAAAGGCAATATATCGTACCAATTCCAAGGGAAAGTGTCAGTGAGGTAGCTTGGCTGAGACTTCCCAATGGGCCACTGAATGGTCTGGACCTGATACTTCAGCTGACAGCCTCCTGATGGAACAGGCAACAATGAGCGTGGAGACACCCCCCAGTGCCTGTTGGGGGAACACAAACATGGAGCACACATTTTGGCTTCACAACATCAGTGAGGAGGCAAACGATGCTGTCCAAAGGTTCAGTCTCTGTGATCTTGGTCTTAATGGCCTCACTGGCTCCTAGAAAGCTGTGTGAGGTTATGTGAGTACTGAAGAAGTTCTGTTAGTTCTTGATGATCTGGGCATCTGAGGATAGGCCTTAGGATGTGCTTTGCCTCACTCATGGCTGCAGTGCACAATCTCATTCACTTGTGGAAAATCACAGCAGGTATCAGAGCAGAAGAGAGCATCTCTGACCAATAACAGGGATTTGATTAGGTTTATATTTTCAACTTCAGTTTTAGGTGAATCAAAAGAGGTCCACAATATATGTTTTGACAGCTTAGTTGAGATTATCATTTATATACCATAAAATTCCCTCATTTTAAGCATACACATGGTTTATAATAAATTTATGGAATTGTATAACCATCACTGCATTCTAACATTAGAACAGTGCCATCATCCCAGAAAGAAACCTTGTACCCAATTACAGTCATTCCCCATTCCAACTTGCAGCACTAGGCAAGCACAAATCTACTTTCTGTCTTTATGGATTTGTATATTCTGGATATTTCATATAAATGGAATCATGCAATGTGTCAACATTGCATATGGCTATTTTCATTTAACATAATGTTTTCAAGACTCATCTATGTTGTAACGTGTATTAATACTTTGTTCTTGGGACTACTGGGTGGCTCAGTCAGTTAAGCTTCCAACTCAGTTTCAGCTCAGGCCATGATCTCACAGTTTGTGAGTTTGAGCCCCACATGGGGCACTTTCAGTGCAGAGCCTGCTTGGGATTCTCTCTCTCCCTCTCAATCTGTCCCTCTTCTGCTCCCTCTCTCTCTCTCTCAAAATAAATAAATATTAAAAAAAAATACTTTGTTCTTTTTTATGGCCAAATAATATTCCACTGTATGGATATACCATATTTTGTTTATCCATTCACCAATTGCTGAATGTTTGGGCTTTATCTACTTTGGGAACATTATGAATGATACTGCTATGAACATTTTATGTAAAACTCTTTGTATGGACATATATTTTCATTTCTTTTGGGCACATGGTATTTTAAAGTGGAAAAGAAACTATAAATGTATAAAAAAGGACCTGAAAGATTATGAACCAAGGCTTTAAAAATGGCTATCTTTAAATGGTAGTATGATTTCTTCTTTTTACTCATCTAAAATTTCTTACAATAAACACACATTATTTTAAATATGCCTATGTGTCTGTATAAGACAAAGATAATAAAGTGCTTATTTCTCTAAGGCAAAAAACAACAACACATATTTGAAAAGTTGCAATCCCTCTTTTGACACTTGAATCTTCTCAGGAATCCATGCCAGGTGGTTTGTTTTGGGCTATTATACTGAAATATTTGATGAGATTTTTACCCATATTTCTAACCTTTGGCCCTTCATTCACCCATTTAGTTTAAGACATTCTTTGTCAGTGCAGTCCCAGAAGAAAGGTGGGGTAGACTTCAAATTGAGTGAGCCAAGGTTTCTCCCACTTTGCACAATGAATTTAATTTTAATTGGAAGTTCTCAATTATAAACAATCTTCAACTTTTTATGTCTTGCTTTTGAGTTGTGGACTAGAAGCCTCATGGTGTATAAGCTATTCAGCCTATATTTGAAAGCTCTCAAACTCAGCATGGCTTCAAATTGAACATGCCCCAAATCCTCTGTTCTCCACACCTCCCTGTTTCCATCTGTGATACACCAATCATTCCAGTCACAACCCAGGGTCATTCTTTTTTTTTTTTTTTAAGTTTATTTATTTATTTTGAGAGAGAGAGAGAGAGAGAGAGAGAGAGAGCGTGTGCACGCACCCAAGCAAGGGAGGGGCAGAGAGAGAGAGGGAGAGAAAGAATCCCAAGCAGGCTCCTTGCTGAGAGCACAGACCCACAAACTTCAAGATCATGACCCAAGCCAAAATCAAGAGTCAGATGCCCAACCAGCTGAGCCACCCAGGTGCCTCACCCAGGGTCATTCTTGACTTTTCTCTCTCCCCAATACCTCTCTCCAATTAGTTGTCAAGTCTGGCTAATTCTTCCCTAAAAAGTTCTCTCCCATTGTCCCCTTCTTTGAGGTCAAGTTCTCATTAAGATGCTGCCCCACCTTTTATGCATTTAACATTCACAAATTCAACATGAGAGCAGAGAGAAGAGAGAGACAAGAAGTCAAAGGCCCCCCAAAGTGCTCTCCACCAGGGCTTTTGTGGGCAGGGGATGTGAGATGTAAACCTGCCCCACAATGGGTCTCCCAAGCTCTGCCTGCTCTCTGTAGTGTGGTCTCTCACCTTGCTAATTCTGTTGTTGAAAGACACCCATTTTGTATTCAGCATGGCTGCCAGGTGAAAGCCAGATGCTTCTTCTGGTGCTCAAATGAGAAACAGCATTAGTCCCAAAGCTGGAAGAAAAGTAGGCTGGGTTGGGTTTCAACATGACACCTTCTTAAGTATTCTAAAGGATAATTTCAAGCAAAAATCTCCACTATATGCTTTTATTTCAGTCACTGACACTAACATTAGATGGGGATCCACTGAATTGACACCAGAAAGCTTCCAATGCATTTTGAATACACAATATAAGGACAATTTGAAGAAAAGAAGAAAAAAAAAAACCTTGAATAAAAATAGATAGCCAGGTATCCATTGAGAATTATAGGTCAACAGTTCATGTTTGCATCCCTAAAATGAGTTTTCAAGCCAAAGGGGCTGGTGTTTTTTACCTTTGCTTTGAACCTTACAAAGTCCCAGGCAGGCTCGCAGTATTAGGCTAACTCATAGAGCACCATACTACCTTAATATCTCACCTAAGATCCTGACCCTGTCTAGCCCCAAACCACCCAGCGGTCTACAGCTGTGTGCCTGGAGTCTCAAATACCTGCAGGGCACTGATAGGCTCTGGCTTAAAGTCTAGCTTCATGTCAGCAGACTACTTTATTATAAACTTTCTCTTTTTCTACAACAGAGGGCCCAATAGACAGGCAGGCAAATTACCAGAGTCCTTCAGGATATTCTGAACAGAAATATAAGCAGCATGAATGGTTTGGGTGGCATTTACAAATGCCAGGTAGGTCTCCTATGCCATGCCCAGATGCATGAGCACAGAGGTGGATGTTCAGGTGCACGGTCAAGAGACACGGGTTCTGCTTCCAGCTCTGCTAATAAAGGTATGACCCTGAGAAAGTTGTTCTTTCTCCCAAGGCATTTATCTGCCATTCATTCATTCATTCATTGATTCATCTATCTACCAGATAAGGATTTACTGTCCACCTTGCTCTGTATCTTTATGGCGTCGATCTGGTAAAATAATGAATGTAAAAGCAAACTGTAAACACCACAAAGCTATTGTTGCTGAAGTTCATGATCCCTAGCGCTGCTTTTCCCATCTCCACTCAACCTTTTTACACTGTTGACAAAGTCAGCCACTAGTGTTTTCTCTTGTCAGCCACCAGTGTTTACTAAACCACACGGACCCATATGCGGTATATATTAAGCCGTGACTTCTCCAAATAGAGCCTAGATGAGAAGACTTCCCAGCCTCAAACTCTCAAATATAAGATCACCGAACTAATGTCTAAACGCTCTAAGTGCTTTTCTTTAAGAAAAAAAAAGTGGTAACTGCATTGGAATGATGGACGAATCTCCAATTAAATTCTACAAAGCATATGGCTGTGACATTTTATTCCCACCTCTGATTACAAGTAAAGGATTATGTTTGATCACCGTGGCAGAGGTAGGAACAAGAAACAGATGTGATTTTGTTGCCTTCTATTTTATAATGACTAATTACTACAGTTCAAAAATTATCTAGGGGCACCCGGGTGGCTCAGTCAGTTAAGTGACTCAGGTCATGATCTCACGGTTTGTGAGTTCGAGCCCCGCTTCAGGCTCTGTGCTGACAGCTCAGAGCTTGGAACCTGCTTCAGATTCTGTGTCTCCCTCTCTCTCTGCCCCTCCCCTGCTCACGCTCTGTCTCTCTCTCTCTGTCTCCCAATAATAAAGAAACATTAAAAAAAAATTTAAGAGTCTCATGCTCTACAGACTGAGCTAGCTGGGCAATGTTAAAAAAAATTTTTTTTTAAATATCTAAATTGAAATGTCTTCCATTGCGTGTGGCCCACTTAATGAAAAGGCAAGTAGCATTCCCTGGTGTGAAGAATAAAGGGAATCAAGAATTCTGGGCACTTTATCTGTCCCTGTTGCTAACTCACTGCTTGCTGTTTGACTAGGAGATGATAATCTTTCATATTAGTTCATCCTCGAGAGTAGGTATAACGCCAAAAACTCCCTTACCCAGCACCTGCTATCTTAAATCAAAGTCTGCAAAACAACTCTTAATGATCTGGCAAAGGGGTGTTGCTAGCTAAATAGGGTGATTGTATGTCCCACTTGCTCTGGATAATCCTAACTTCTGCCTACTGTCTCAGAGGGATTATTAATAGCACTGCTTTTCACTCTCAAAAGTGGTCCTATTTGGACAATTGATTTTTTTTTTTTTTTTTGCTTACCCTATAACATAAGACTTCTCCAAGCAAACATTTCTCAAGTACCTATTAATGTGAAAGTTCCTGAACATGACATTAACTTGAACCAGTCATCTATTCTACTCTAAAAGAGCAGAGTCTAATATGCTATAAATAAATACTTTACACAAGGAAAAAATTCATTGTACCTTAAAGGATTTTTTATAAGTTTATTTATTTATTTTGAGGGAGACAGACAGACAGAGGGCAAGCAAGGGAGGGGCAGAGAGAGAGAGAGGAAGACATCGAATCCAAAGCAGGCTCCAGGCTCCAAGCTGTCAGCACAGAGCCCAACACTGGACTCAAACCCACGATCTATGAGATCATGACCTGAAGTAAAGTCAGATGCTTAACTGACTGACCCATCCAGGCACCCCAAAAGTCATTGTGTTTTAAAGTGCAATGCATTTTCAGGGTTGGGAAGGAATTACTTCTAATTATTATTACATTCTTTCACAAATATTATCATGTGCCTATTATAAGGCAGGCACTTGATGAAATATTAGGGGAACAACAGGGAATAAGACATAGCCAAGAGGTTTGCTAGAGGCTAGTTAGGGCTATAAATACCCAGAGAAGGGCATGCGCATGTGCACACACACATACGCACACAATTACTGCAGAAAGTGGATTTGTGTTAAGATAAGGATGAGTCAGCCCATTGGAGGAGCACGTAGGTCTTGGGGAGAGGAGGGCAGAGAAGCTCTGCTGAAGGAAACAATAGGTAAGAAATGGACCCAAGAGAGGGGAGTGGGTATTAGGTAGGGGAAGAAATGTAGGGCAAGGAGGAATGCTTCAGGCAAAGTTTATAGCACAATGAAAGGCTGAGAATTGTTAAGATCAGGGAATTAAAAATAGTTCGTTATGGCTTGAGCAGAGAACATGGGGGGATGTAAGGAAAGATAGGCTATGGGGGATGAGGCGACAGAGCTAGCAAAATTTGGACCAAAGTGGGGAGGGGACATACTTCAGAGAAAAGAACAAGGAAAAGCACTAGGGTGTGGCAGGGAAGCAGGACATTGGGAATCCTGGACATTGACTTTCTCCAAAGTTCATGGAGAATTTTTGAGCAAGGGATGGGCTGCCTAGAGCTGTGCTCAGGATGGATGTTCTAAGCAATGGGACTGGAAGTGTATGAGTTTGGTTCCTGTCTCTGGTCCTTCTTAAACCTGCCTCATCACCTCTGGGTCAACCTGCATGCATACAGAAGTATGGAGACTTTAGAGATCACTGAAACCCATCTTTTGATTTAATAGATGAGGAAATTGAGCCACTGGGCAAAGCCTGTACCCAACTGAGTACTGGGTAGCTATCCCTTTCCCCATTAGACTCTATTTTTACTTTCTCAGAGTTAGGAAATCCCAGCCTCCACCAACAGATCTGCACAGAATGAAAGACTAGAGACACCAGGAATTGGGCCAAAAGAGAATACGACATCCAGCTGTTCTCTGGGAATAGGTTTGACTAGGACCAAGACGGACAGAGTAGAATCAAGGGTCTACCATGTAAGAATAGAAGATAACCACTCAGTTGAGGAAGGGCAAGCAAAAAAGAAGACCACTGCGGAGTCTATGTAAAAGATATTTCCTGTGTCATGCAGGGATCTTCGTTGCAAGAAGTGAATTGGACTCTGACAACATAAACCGAAAATAAATTTATTAAATGGAAGTTGAAGAGCTTCCAGGGTCTACTTTAAGACTACAGAACAGGTTCAGAGATGAACACAAGAAGGAATGAAGCTATTTAATGGTCCTATGGTGACACTCCTAATACCACGGCTGACTATGGACATTACTGCTGGGACCAGTGACGGCCCCAAGGGTAGGTGCTGTCTTTACAACTGCCACCACGCTGCCTCCGGAAACTGGAGTTAGTCAGTTCTGCCCTGCTTCTTTGAACCACTGGAGTTAGTCAACGCCTGGAGCAGATACATCTAACAGGCGGAGCCTGCTCTGTGTGCTCTAACTGTAAGGGAGGCTAAGAAATTGAGTTTCTGGGATTTTCGGTTTCTATGTGGAAGACAAGCTTTTCTTCATAAAATGGGAGATCCTCCAAGCATAAGAAAGAAGGAGGAGGAGATTCAGGTGTTGAGAGGTGAAAACAATAACAAATGTTCATTACAGTACGGAACAAGGGAAAAGAGAACATTATCCTGGAAATACAAAGGGAGAACAACATTCTGGAAATGATTTGCTGGAAGAACCAGAAGAAAATGATAAAGAAGTTTTGGCATTCTCTAAAAGCTTAAAGGCAATGTCTTTTTTGAAAGAACAAAAGTAATAAAGAAAGAGTCCGATGCAAAAAGACAAAAGAAAAACGGAAAAGGGAATGGATAAAAATGGGAAAATATTTTGGGAAAATTTAAAAGTATAATAGTAGAATTAACATCCACATTGGGGGCAGAACCACAGCAGAAATGACCTGGAAAAGCCTAGTCTATGGTACAAAGGATAAACCTGGATCTTTTTTCGATTATAGACAAAAGCTTAAAGAGATCAAAATAGAAAGAGAGAATGATCTATGTAAGACGGGAGTCAGAGATCCAACCTGAGAATTACTGAAGGTCCCTGGGAGAAAAGCAAGACTTAGGTCAGAAACAATATGGATCAGAAACAACGATTAAGAGCATACCTAGAGGAAACTTTCCTGAGCTGCAGAGAGTTTACCTAATTATGTCGACCAAAAGGTCCATTGCATTCAAGGCAAAGTGAAAGACAAGAGTTTCACACTGAGGCGCATCACGGTGGCAAAAACATTTACTGAGGAAGGAGTAAAAATCACATTGACCTCAGCTTTCTAGACCACAATAAAATGTTGAAAGTATATAACACAATGTTTATATGGATTTGTGGGAGAAAGGTTTCCACCAGGTGAATTCGTTTAACTCGCATGAAAGCAACAAAGAGCCACCTTCGGTAGGAAAAAGAAAATAGACTCTAAGACCTTGCTTCTCAAAGCGTGGTCTGTGCGCTGGTGGCTTCCACATCATCTGGGAGCTTGTTAGAAATGCCAAATCCCCAGCCCACCACATACCTACAGAATCACAATCTGCATTTTAGCCAGATCCCCAGGTAATTCCTGGGGAATTCCTAGGCACATGACCGTGTGGAAAACACTGGTTTAAGACCTACCCTACAGACCAAAACCAAAACCAAAGTGAACAGCTCAAGAACGGTGAAGGGGTGGTTTAAATGATTAGCAAACTGCCAGTCTGAGCCACTGACAGAGCCCCCACCTTCACGGGGGGTGCCTGAGGAGCAGGGTCAGTATCACCTTGCTTGAACAAGCCAGATGATGGATGTCTCTGCAGGACCAGGGAGGACTTCTGCCCTCTCGCAGCAGCACCTAGAACCAAGTGTCCCTGTTATCCCTTTCATGTGGCTTGTTATCTCTTAGGAGACTAATGCTCTATATAACTGAACATAAGAAATGGCTCTTGAAGGATGGGTTTCTCAAATAAAGTTTAGCGTATTTAAAATCCCAATGAAGTATGATTAGAACAATGCTTTTAAAAAAAATCTGTCTGTGGAAAAAACCTGGAAGGAAATAGAGCAAATTATTAAATAATAAAAATTATTTCTTTTGAAATGTCTGTATTTTCAAGTCTTATCCAGTGAGCTGATTATTATAGATTATAAAAATAAATGAAAATGTTTTCCAGCATTGTGAGAATACCAAAGCAAGAGAGCAAATTGTATCTTTTCTCTAAGCCTTCACTTCCAGCATAATCGCTCACTATTCCCTTCTTGTACTCTGGGTTCTGACAAATCTACCTCCTGTTTTTCCACCTCAGTGTTTTGCTTGCTGGGAAATCTGCTTCACCCAACCCACCAAAATAACTCTGGGCACAAATCCGTTGGTCCTTCATGGCCAGTTGAGGTGACATCTTTCCACGAAGACGTCACTGATAGAACCATTGACATTCTATCTCTCCTTCAACTCCCTGTGTGTCTCATAAGGTCTTTAACATTTTATAGTAATGGTGAGAGTAATACTCTAACGCCTTTACTGTGCTGTGAGCTCTCAAAGCCCTTTTGGAGTTTTGAAAATACCTTGACAATAGTGTTAAAAACAAAGGCACCATGCCCTAAATGGAGTCACTTACACTAAACCCCATGTCGCCAAACCAAGACTTAATAGTTAATTCAACTACAGCTTTGGGTCTCCCAGAAATGGAATCTTAAACCAGTCAATCAGGAATCATCCGCTCAGCACTAGTGAGGTTAATCTGCCCGAAGGACCCCTCTCATACCCTAAAAGAAGGTGACCTTGCTACAACCAATCCACTTTTTCCTGATAAAACTTCCTTGTGCCTGTTCCTTCCTGCCTATAAAAGTTTTTCATTTTGTACAGCTCCTCGGAGCTCCTTTCTATCTGCCATATGGGATGCTGCTTGATTCATGAATCATTGAATAAAGCCAATAAAATCCTTAAAATTTATTCGGTTGAATTTTTTTTTAAACAATTCTGGAGGCAGTGACAGGATCTGAAGGAAACTCCTGACAGCTTTGGGGACAATGAGAAACACATGATACTCATGAACGCTTTCAGTTCTCCATCGTTCTAGCCATTTCTGAGGGCCATGGGTAACTTCCTCTCGGTTCTGAGCTCCCTTCTCTTTGTGTTGGGCTCCTGATCTAATTGGTTCTCCAGTCCAGTGTGGGTCAGTTTGAGCTAGCAGATGGTTCCGCCCAGAACCCAAGCCCTAGCCCTTGGTTCAGTCTGCACTTCCCTACTTGATTGGAAGCCCTATGCATGGTCCCCGTCTGCTGGGGTCTGCTGTTTCAGTCCTTTCCCCAGTCCCCAGTTCCACACTGGGAATTGCTGGTGGTGTGCACAAAGCCTTCTCGTGGCCTGGTTACTGTTGGTGTCTATTGATGTGCACATGAGGTAAAATCCATTGCTAATGGGAGTCTCAGAAGCAAAAGCCACAAAATTAGTGGGCATGGGTCAAGCATTTAAGAGCTGGGAAAGCACTCACTACCTAACTCTAAGACTCCCATGTTAGGATAAGTTGGTCACAGAATGGGTTAGATTGATCCTTGTTCATTTACCAACCTCGAGAAAATTTTAGTGCCACAAGGGACCTTATAAACACCACACAATCTCAAACCCAGTAGCACAACCCTCCTAGGTATTAATGTGGTTTCCAGAGACCCAGTGCTTAGCTAAAGAAGTGGGAACCTGAAGTTCTGAAGAGTTGAGTGTGCCACCTTCCAGCACACCTGCTTATTTTATTTTCTAAGATGTGTGGTCTCAGAAGCTATAGATATCTACAAAAAGGGGAAAATCTTACTAAAAACGACCCAAAATTACAATAGCCATTACGGGGAATGCCCCGATTAGACAAGATCATCCGTTTTAAAACATGCACCTGAAAGCAGGGGGTCCCAAATCCAACAGAATGTGATACACATTTTACTTGGTGTGCAGAAGCTTCTGAAAGTTTCAAGATTCTCAAATAGCTTCATTAAAAGATTTACTGCAAATGGCTAATAAAAAAAAATTAAAGACACAGGAGGTACCTAAAACAAAAATCAGTAAGACTGACATGAGTCCTGTTCCCCTCTATCCTCCTTTACCTGAGTACTCACGTTCTCCTGGTGCTCTATCTAAATTGCCCTTCCATTCTCAAGAGACTATTGAACAGTTACATTTTAAAATAAGAGCACGGCTGGGATGCCTGGATGGCTCAGTCGGTTAAGCATCCAATTCTTGATTTCAGCTCAGGTTATGATCTCGCAGTTCATGAGTTCGAGCCCCGTGTTGGGCTCTGTGCTGACAGTGTGGAGCCTGCTTGGGATTCTCTCTCTGCTCCTGCCCCGTTTGTGCTCTCTCTCTCTCTCTCTCTCTCCTCTCTCTCTCAAAATAAATAAATAAATAAACATTACATTTTTTAAAAATTAAGAGCACCGAGGCTGCAGGTATCTTTCACTCCTTGGTCAAAGTTCAAACTAAGGGCCATAGTTAAAAAGTTTCCTAAACACAGGGAGGATCCTCAAACGTCTTCTATAGAATTTAGAGTCTTTATCATGACCTATGACTTTGGACTATCAGATCTTTATTAGCTTGTGCACATGTTGATAGGATCTGGGGAGGCCCCAAAATGGAGGCAGGAAGCAAAATGGCATAACTCTGAGGGTAATAGTCAAGATCCTCAACCTTCAACATGGTCCCCTTCTGGACCAGAAAAAGCTCACAAAATGGCAACTGATCCTTTAAAAGCCATTTCTAGAGTCTTCCTGGGCCACATGGATTGGTCTCATTCAAACCTGCAAACAAAAGAAAGCTGAATCTGTGGCCGACTGTGTGTGTGTGTGTGTGTGTGTGTGTGTGTGTGTGTGTGACTTTAAAATGCACCTGGAAGCTCTCTTCCTACGGCATTCTGGGCTCCCTACAATGGATGATGTCACCCAACCTGCTCTAGCTGCCCTATTTGTACGTGGATTATCTCACGAGATTAGTGGATTGATGAAAGGCAGAAAACAGGATGGGAAGGCACCGGTCTGACTGGTCTTATGACCGTCGCTGAGCATTTTGAAAGGGCCTTGGAACAAGACCTACACAAAAGTCTGACAAGCTATTAACCTTACAGCTTCAACAGCTCTAAAGCCAGAAACCTAAAATAACACCTGGGCCTCCCCCATTGTCCAACATCAAAATGCTGGCCCAAAGGTCAGTGTCTCATTTGTAATCAATAGAACACTGGAAAAAAACCAAAACCAAAACAAAACAGCAACAAAAAAAACACAAGATTGTCCTCAAAGCTTTCATGCAAATCTTTCAACATCAACTCAAATGGCCCCATATCTGCCCTCGAGGAAGGGACCCCAGATGAGCGTCCCCAGAGATGACAGAACTCCACCAGATTCTCCAGCAAACTGCTACCAGTAAGTCCCTAAAACAGCTCCAAGAGGAAACCAAATTAAAATTAATGGAAACCCTTGCCAATCTCTGGTAAATACTGGAGCTACACCCTCTACTTTGAACCCCATCTAAAACACCCTTGGAGTAAAGAAAGTTCTCCAGTGGGAGTATCTAATTTTTTTTTTTCTAATGTTTATTTATTTTTGAGGGAGAGACACACAGAGTGCAAGCGGGGGAGGGGCAGAGAGAGAGAGAGAGAGAGAGACAGAGAGAGACAGAGAGAGACAGAGGGAGACACGGAAACTGAAGCAGGCTCCAGGCTCTGAGGTGTCAGCACAGAGCCCAACACGAACCGCGAGGTCATGACCTGAGCTGAAGTCAGATGCTTAAGGGACTGAGCCACCCAGGCGCCCCACCGGTGAGAGGGAGTGTCTAATAAAATTCAGAGAGAGTTTCTATCTCAATCAGTATAAATGACTCTGGGACTTTTCACTGGAAAACATTCTTTTTTTGCTATGTGATGCAGCTCCAGTCAATCTGCTATGCAGAGATCTCCTTTACTAAAACCAATGATGCAGAACTGCCTGCCCTCGGGCTACCCAACTCTTCAAAGCCTTTCACCTTCCGTGTGCTTGAAAGAGATAACTGAGCCCAGACTGCTCCTGGGTGGATTTGACCCCAGGACTAACCTTCTCTGAGATCCTTCTGCTTTCATCACCTAATCTACATCTTAAACGATGCCAAATTCTAAATCCTGCCAGGGGTTACTGGCCCTGCCTGATGGGGGTCAACCCCATGACAGTAAGGTAGTAACATCCCATTTCATGACACTGCATCCTGATTTATGAGACACCCCCTTTGACTAATCCTGAGCGAATTTAGCTTGTTGACGGGTCAGACTGTGAAAATGAAAAAGGGGATTTCCAAGCTGGCTATGCTGTTCTAGACCAATATGAATTCCTTGAGAGGGCAAACCCCTCACAATCTGTATCAGCCCAGCAAGCAGAGCCCTAGGCCCTTACCAGAGCCTGCCGGTTATCAGGACTTGTTAATATTTATCCTGGCAGCCAGTATGCCTCTGGGCTATCCATGATTCCGGGATGTGACAGAAACAAGGGTTTTCTTGCATCCATTGTATCTCAAATCAAAAATAAACAATAAGTGGGGTGCCTGGGTGGCTCAGTCGGGGCGTCTGACTTTGGCTCAGGTCATGATCTCAGGGTTCGTGAGTTCGAGCCCCGCGTCCGGCTCTGTGCTGACAGTTCGGAGTCTGGAGCCTGCTTTGGATTCTGTGTCTTCCTCTCTCACTCTGAGTCTCCCATACTCATGCTCTGTCTCTCTGTCTCTCAAGGATGAATAAACGTTAAAAAAAAATTTAAAATAGGGACGCCTGGGTGGTTCAGTCAGTTGAGCGTCCAACTCCTGCTCAGGTCATGATCTCTCGGTTTGTGAGTTCGAGCCCCGCGTCGGGCTCTGTGCTGACGGCTCGGAGCGTGGAGCCTGCTTCGGATTTTGTGTCTTCTGCTCTCCCTGACCCTCCCCGGCTTGTGCTCTGTCTCTCTCTGTCTCTCAAAAACAAATAAATAAATGTAAAAAAGAAAATTAAAAAAATTAAAATAAATAAATAAATAAATAAATAAATAATAAGTAAATGACCTTCTTGCTGCTATTTTCTTACCTTCTGAAACTGCTGTCATCAAAATTGAGGCTCGCACTATAAAGACTGAACCTGGGTATCTGGGCAATGCCCTGGCTGAGTCTTGTGCAAAGGAAGCAGGAATTGAATCGATTGTGGCACATGTGGCCGAGGTCCATTTTGCTTCTACAAAGAACGAGCCTGGCCAGATTTTAGCCATCCCGATGTGCTTGTGACATGGCAGCAGTCTGCTCCTGAATGAGAGAAATCACTGCAGGCAAAGGATGGTTGTAAATTCAGTGAACACTGGGGGAAAATCTGAGACAGTCACATGGTTCTTCCCAGCTGCCTGGAAAACTCCATCTTTCGGTGTTTGCATTCTTTCACCCACCATGGTGCAGTGAAGGCGACGCAAATTAGGAATAAACATTGATGAAGAGACTTCTATAAAATTGTAAAAACAGTTTACCACCAATGTCTCACCCGTCAGGGCCAATATCCCAGGAAAATTCTTTTTGTTTCCAGAGGCTTCAGACCTCTGTTCTTACAATTGCCACTTAGTATGTGTTATTAATATGTCCTTATTCTGTTTGTGTTTTCTGGATGTGTTGAAATGTTCCCTTGCTTGCTTCCCTTGCTGCTGCCCTCACAGGGGCAAAGAAACTGTTAGAAAATGTGTTGCTCACTTGGGTTACACCTTTCACAACTTTCAGGGACTGAGGCACCCGCTGCACTGGGCAAATCATACTAACCTTATTGCAATGAAAATCTTGCATACTTCTTGGACTTATCACTGTCCCTATCACCCTTGATCATCAGGCAAGGTTGAGAAAACTAAAGAGATCCTCAAACACAAAACTCTTCACTTACGGAAACTACTGGACATCCCTGGCCTAAGGTGTTGGGTCTGGTCCTTATGACTGCTTGCAATATCCCCATTTGGAAACATAAACTCACTCCACATGGAATAGTCACTGGTAGGCCAACATCTATTGGCATACAACCTGCCGATTCCTTGTTATCTCACACTAATATGACCAACTACTGTTAAGTCTTTAATATCTTATACGAAAGACGGTCCCCAATAGGTAAAGAAGTTTTCCCACATTCCAGTGTGAAGGATCTTGTTGGCTCCAGTCTGGAGCTTGGTGAGTAGGTGTTCTAGAAACGTCACTAGAGGAAGACAGCACTCAAATTCCTTTGCAAGAGACCTTACCAAGTATTCTTGACAAATGACAGTGCCTGCAAACTAGAAGGCACTGGACCTTGGGCACATATCTTACAGCTACAGAAGGCTTCTCCTGACGTCTCTTCCTGTGCAAACACTGGGGAACTCCAAATCAAATAGGCTATGAAAATAAGGAGCTGACATCAAGGAAGACTGTGTCTCCCAAGATGTCAGATCAAGACTTTAAATAGAAAACCCTTTCTTCTTTTCTTTCTTTCCTTTAGTCTGGTATTGGCTTGGAAAGATAACACCATCATTTGTATCTACCAGGCCATTGCTAAGAGGGGGGTGACCTTTTGGACTGCTGGATTGTTCATCCGTGATTCTAGAGACCCCCTGGTCCTTTCTGTGACCAACTTTTCTTCTATTCCCGATGTCACAATGAACTACAACCGACCCTTCTCAGAAATTAAAGTCTGGCTTTCACAGCCAGAACATCCAGCGTCTTGTTTTCACCTTTCTCTAATTATAACTTTACTTGCCCAGTTAGACACAAATACTTATGCAAATTGTGGTACACTTGTACCCCCACATTCTTGTGATCATCTAAATCACATCCGCTTCCAACCAGTCACGAAAAATTCTCACCAGCAGCATCCATCTCTAGATATTTCAGGCTAGGAGATTTACTTCCCAAAGGCACTAAAAGCCTAAACATCCCTGGCTTGAACAAGCAAATGCAACAATTTCTGCAAATGAATCCATTAACAATGCCACCTTAGCAAGAGTAGTTTGTGCCTTGAGAGGATTTACCTTTGTTTGTGCTGGTTATCATTCTCCTTGGGCCTGTGAATGTCTAGAAGACTGGCACATAACTGGGCAATGCCTCTTAGGTTACCTAACTGTGCCTCTAACTGTCCATAATCCAACTGAGACGACTATTTGATCAAGTCCCCTGAATTAACATCATCTAGTTAGAAGGGGCCTGCCAGGAGGCATTCGTGATTCAGGATGTGCTTCCTTTGGCAGATCCATACTTCCTCGGTTAGGAGTAAGGATGAAGGAAGCTGTGATCAGGAGCCTTTTCTCAACTCTTGAAGATAGCACAGAATCCACTGCTAAAGCAACAGCTGCCCAACAAGGATCTCTAGACTCTCTGGCCAAAGTTTTTCTTGATAATAGGATAGCCCTTCATTGTCTCTTAGCTGAGCGAGGAGTCATTTGTGCTATGGCCAACATCACTTGCTGCTCTTGGGTTGACGCTTCTGGAGAAGATGAAACTTGGATACATATCACTGACCAGGCCACTCGGCTTAACAAAGTGACTCCTTCAACAGGGTCTTTCTTCCACTTTTTTTTTTCATTTCGATCGGTTTCGGTCTTAGGGCTGTGGCTCCAAAGTGCACTCCGGACATTGAGAATTATCCTGCTTAGAACAAGCATAGAAGTCTCACTGGTTGGTGTGCTGTATTCTCTCAAAAGCTATCATGTATGTTTCCAGCTGTTAACCACCAAGCAAATGGTCTCCCTAAGTCTAGAATGTCAAAGAACAAATCAAGAGAATAACCGGCATGTAGCATGTGAACCCAAAGTCACGACCCGTGAATATGGCACAGAGGGTCAGCAAAAACGGTGAGCACTTCAGAGAAATAGCTGAGTCATGCTAATACCTTAAATTTTCACTGCATCTCTCAATGAGGCTGAGAGTCTGATCAAAAGGGGGTGGGCATGTTAAAAATAAAGACAACAGGCCCCAGATGGAGTCAGTTACATTAAACCGCATGTCACCAAATCAAGGCTTAATACTTAATTACGGTTTGGGGTCTCCCAGAAATGGCATCTTCAACCAAGTCAGTCAGGAATCACCTGGTCAGCACTAGTGAGATAATCTGCTTGACAGACCCCTCTCATCCCCCAAAAGAAAGTGACTTCTTGCTGGTAAAATCTCCCTGTGCCCCCCTCCCTTCTGCCAATGAAAGTTTTTCATTTGATACAGCTCCTCCGATCTCCTTTCTAATGCTATCTACGATGCCGCTTGATTCATGAATCATTGAATAAAGCCAATAAGATCTTTAAAATTTACTCAGTTTAATTTTTTTTTTGTAAACAATAGTAAGCATCAAGAGATAATTAATTAAGAGATAATCACTAATTTTAATGATTAAAAATTTGTCCTAGGATTTGAATCAGGCCCAGAAGACTGTGGAAATATCATACCATTTCTTCCTTCATCTTTTACTAGCTGTGTAGCATGGCTTTGAATTTAGTTGAATATAACGACGCAGTACCTTCAGTATCAATAGCTTTTTAGGTTTGACAAATAGATATCCCAAGAAAATCCTTAAGTCTTGTTTCTTTTTAAAAAATACCAAAAGAACATGTTGTAGCTCTCTTTATTTAGAACAACTCTCTATCCTACCTTGGGCAACTTGTTTCTTCAGCTCCGGAGGAAGTGCTCTAAAATTAGAAGAAATGAGTTTGAATTAAGAGCTCTCTAAGTCCCCTTCCAAATCTAGCCTGCTATAATCCCAAAATGATGGCCAAGCCAACTTTGGCTGGTAGGGACTTTGGTTGCTGTGGTCCAAATACTATAATATCAAAATACAGTAATTTTCAACAGTGCTTACTTATTTACAGAGTGCTCAATCTGATGCTTTCTTATTTCTCACATCATCCAGTCTCTGCTATAGTATTATTTTTCTCTTTCTAGAACAACTTATAGCCAAAGGCTTCCTGTCTGATCTGTTTGCCTTCTCAAGCGGAGACATGCCTTCTGCAGCCACAGCTGTCCCCGGCTAACCTTTCTCCTAGCCACAGTGCATGGGTCCCCATGACTCAGCAATCCCAGCCTCTGAAGGAGCCCATCATCATGACAAAAAAATCAACAATTACATTTTCTCATACACTAGTCCTAAGTTAGGCAAGTGCTACTTTCTTCACAATGTATATTTTCAGCTCCAATTAGGTGACCAATTTGTAAAACATTCAGTGGAAATTTTATTGTTAATCTACTCAATACAGAGTTATACTTTGTAAACTGTGAAAGGTATGTAGCACATAATCTACCATAACCCACACACATGTGTGCCGTATTATCTCCCAGAATTCCTGTCAATGAATGCTGAGTTGACTTTCCAATGTGTGGTAGTTAAGTATCAAGAGAGACCTCTCCTGACACTTTATTGAGACTAACACAGAGCAGAGTTCAGTAATCATAATCTATGCTGCTGCGTAGATACAGATGGAGACATTCTATCTTGTTCATTCAACCATAGGTTATCGATCACTCAGTATATTCATGTATCAACTCAACCAGGCAAGTTCAAGTAACATTTCTCTCTCTTGATAAAGTCTTTTTATAGCTCTTTACCTCCCCAGCCAGAAATACTTCCCCTTCTGAATACCTGTAGCACCCTCCTATTTCTTATATATTTGTATTTTTATTATTATTAAAAAAAATTGATGACATTGCTTCTTATTGTTCGTATTTTATATCCTCTACCGCTCTATGAATACCACTCATTGAATCAGAGTCAAAGGGGCATCTGTAATTATAAAAAGCCTCATGCTTCATATATGGAGCCAGAGACACCTGTATTAAGGGCAGGATCCATATGCACAAATATCCATTGCATATTTCTTTTTCTTTTTCTTTTTTTTTTTTTTTGAGAGAGACAGAGTGCTAGTGGACGAGGGGCAGAGGGCTAATGAGACACAGAATCCCAAGCAGGCTCCAGGCTCTGAGGTGTCAGCACAGAGCCAGACATGGGGTTTGAACTCAGGAGCCATGAGATTGTAATCTGAGCCAAAGTCAGGACCCTTGACCTACCGAGCCAACCAGCTGCCCAAGTCACATATTTCTTTCTTTAATATTTTTTAATGTTTATTTATTTTTGAGAGACAGAGTGCGAGCATGAGCATGGAAGGGGCAGAAAGAGGGGGAGACACAGAATCTGAAGCAGGCTCCAGGCTCCGAGCTGTCAGCACAGAGCCCGACGCGGGGCTCGAGCTCACAAACTGTGAGATCATGACCTGAACCGAAGCAGGACGCTTAACCGACTGAGCCACCCAGACGCATCCCAAGTCACATATTTCTTGAGAGACAGTAGGACACAGTGGTTAAGATCCCAGGTACTGGAGTTCAAGACTGCCTGGGTTCACATCCCAGCTCCGTCATCTGAAAGTTTGGCCTTTGGCAAGTCCCTTAATTAGCATTAACTTAATGTGTAAGTGATGATATGATAGTGCCTGCTTCATTGGCTTACTGTGAGCTTCAAAGAGTCAACACGTAGGAGCTCTAGGAGTGCCTGGTACTCAGTACGTGCTCTGTGTTTCATGTGTTGTGCTCATGGTAGTCGGTACCCAGGAGTTGTTTTCTGATCAAGTATATAAAACAATATATGCATAATCCTATTGATGGGGACATACTACATGCATATACTTGTATCATGTATTTCTCAGGGCATTTAGGGGAACGGATTGATTTAGGTCCATAAATCGGAGCCCTTTGTGATCTTTACAAAACATCCATGCATTATTCCATTTCTCATGTTTCTATAACACCTGACTACTTTCTTCTTTCTGTGGCAAACTTCACTCATGGATCATTATTGTTGTCAGGGAACAGCAAATGCAGGGTATTTCTCAAGACTTCACTGGGCCAGCCATGCCATGGCATGAATTGAGAGTCCCCCAGCATAGGAGCTACTATGGGTCATTTTCCAGTGACATGTGACAAACTGGAATCCTAACAGAAGCCTCAGATGAGTAAGGCATGAGTGCATAGGCCAGATATGAGGAAGCTGTGGGCAGGAGATTAGGCTTTATAGTAGCACAAATTAAGAACCCACATTATTTTTACTTTCTCTACAGCTTGTATGTATTTTGGTTTCCAAATTAAATTTTTTATATACTATGACTTATTTACATATCAGAAAATCAAATGTGGTATCTTTAAGCAAAAACTGACATTGGTTATGGCAATAGCATGTTTGCAAAACTGCCACAATAATCTTACCAGTCCTGTATGCATAGATCTTTGCAATGTGACTTTGCTATTCCTCCCATAAAGAGGTGGGGTTTCATTATTCACCCTTTCAGTCTAGGCTGGCCTTGTGATTTTGACTAATAGCAGAATACAGCAGAAATAATATTTTGCAACTTCTGAGCACCCAAAAGGCCTTGTGACTTCTGCTCTTACCTTTTCTTGCTGTATCTACAATTTAACTGTATGTGGAAGACACTGAGTTAGCCTGCTAGATTCTGGAGATGTACAGTCTCACTGAAAGGAACACCAATCAGCTCCACGTCAAATGGCCAATTGACTGTAGCTGTGTGAGTGTACCCAGTGAGTTCATGGGAATGACTTCCCAGCTGATCCCAGAGAAAATTACTGATCAAGAGAATTGTAAGCTAATTGTTGACTCTTTTAGGTCACCGAGTTTTGGACTGGTTTGTTACACAGCAAAGGCTAACTGATACATATAGTGCATATCATTGAAAGGAAAATCTGCTCTTTAGTTCAGTGAAGGTATTTAGATAGTTAACGAGCCTTCTGGGTCTTTTAAAAGGAATCTGAAATGAAAGTGGCCATCATAAGAGTGTGGGCACAGGCTCACCTTAGAGAAAAAAATATGTAATTGGACAGAGTTTTCAATGGAAAGGCACTGGTTTTTTTGTGGGGATGAGGTAACTACGTAATTGGGATTTACAAAGAATCTCTCAAAATGACTCATAATAAGGTTTACATTTAGAGTTAAGTTTATAATTTGCCAAATACTTTTAGCTACAATATCTTTTATGGTTTAGGATTAAAGGAGAAAACTGTTAAAGCTGAGCAGGGCCATAAATTCAAACTTGTCGTCACAGTTAGAAATGACCGAGGGCTGTCACCCAACCCTCCATTTTATCAATTTTTAAATATGGAAGAACCAATAAAGATTTCATTTGAGAAAAGGCTACAAGTGTGTGCAATGACACTGACATAACTCAAACAGTTCATTCACAGGCAGAAACTAAAGTAAGTTAATGACCCTCCCAACACACAAGTGTGGACTCAGACTTCCAGCCTTCTTTACCACACACTCTACAGCTCTGCTGTAATCTCCATTCCCCACAGATGAGGAACGTGGGCTCGGAAGCCTGTTTCAGATCCTCTAGCCTGGGCAAGGCTCTAACACAAGTTTACTGATCCTAAACCCAGATCTTTCACCCTGGCCAATGATGTGTGGGAACTGGGAACTCTTTTGAGCCAAAGCTCAACCATCAGAAAATTGTATACTATATACACATGATTGCCCGGTTGTCATGATCACCAAGATCAATGATTAATTTTTAGAGTGTGAAATGGCCTATGCTTTAACATCAATTTCTAAAAGGGTAGAATTCCTTGTGCCCTCAAGTTAAAAAAGCAATGACGTTCTTCCTTGAGCAAAGCACAGAAAAAAACCAAACCTGTCCTCGTGATCCCTGAGGTATAGAACTAGGACCAAAAGTTGGAAGTAGTAAGAGATAGATTGCAGTACATTAAAAAAAAAATGCTTTTTTAAAACCCAAACCAAACCCAGAAACTAATCGCTGTCATAAAATCAGCAGCTCCTGTCCCTGAAGTTGTCCACCATGTTGTAGATGGGACTTTAGGACTCACTAGGAGGTTGGGTAATCTGACGTCTGAGATTCCTGTAAGGAAATTTATTTGAGCTCAGGTCCTTGATCTCAAGGGAGGCTTGCTGCTTTTAGTGACCCTCTGAAAAATCTTGTCCCCAGAGAAGAGACCTGTTGCATCTGTTTCCCCAAACAAGGAGGAAGCCTTTATTCAGGTGTCTTAGAACATAAAGAACATTTGCTCTGACTAGTTAGCCTGGCTCCTGAAATTCATCAGCTCTTCCTCTGGGCACACTGCTTTACCAACAATGTTTATGGTGGGGGCCTCCGGGGTCTCCAATATCCTTGGCCAAATGTCTTCTGTACCGGGGAGACAGGCCCCAAGAGGAGCAAACATTTCCTCAGGGCTTTGCTTATTTCAGTTCCCTCACACATGCCAAGGTAGGAAGAAGTGAGGCAAAGAGGGGGCAGGAAAAGAAGGAACTTACCCTGATCTTAAAGGTATGCTAGGCAATGGACCTGGGGCTTTGCAAGAGTTACCTTCTTTCATCCTCTAGACAACCATAGAGACAGCAAGTTTAATTGCCCAATTTTGCAGAAACCTGAAGCTCTGAGAGCTTAGCTGTCGAAGTCACATTGCTAAAAGGGGTAAGCTGGCCCCAAGCCCCCACCTTTCACCCCAGCAGCCGGACGGAGAGGCTTTGGCGAAAGTAGCTCAGTTTCTTTACTGGAGTTCAAAAGAATGATGAATTCGCACTCTCTAGCCACGTAATCTGTGTCACACATGCCCACCCTCACCACCTCAGGAAGTCCCTGAGGAGGGGAAAACAGTGTTTTCATTTAGCAGAAAGCCCACTGAGCTGACCAAATGCCCTTCGCTCTGAGCTCATCTGTCCGCTTGTAAATAAAGGGATTTGGACTATGTGCTTTCTTAGGCCCCATTTCCATCTCTAAAAAATTTCTGTGGAATCAGTCAAAGCAAATATTACCTGAGTAATGTGTGTTAAGGAATTTCTTTCAATAGCAGAGAATCCCCACCTCTGTGAGCTTTATTTTTAAACTGTTTTTTTTTTTTTTTTTTGTCACGTGCATACTTGGGACGAGAAGAAGGTGTTAAAGCATTAAAGCAGGGTCCTTTATTTATTCCCAGGGTGTTTTGGCATAAGCAGGAACTGTGGTGAGAGCTTGCCCCACACACGTGAGCGTCACAGACACCTCTCCCAGGGGCTGCAAGTGGACCCTCACTCAGCCTTTGCTGAGAAGATGGTGGCCCACCAGGTGAAACTGGAGGTGATAGGGAATCTGACGGCGGACAGCCGGGAAGAGCACACCGTTCTAGCACGAACCCCAACTCAGAGCCTGATGGCAGGCAAGACACTCTGCTTCCAGGCCTCTCGTTCCTAGCTCTGAACAGACACACTTGGGCTGATGGGTGGCTAAGGAACCTAATAAGATGGCCTATGCACGATCGTGCGATTTTATTCATTGGTTACGGACTTCAGTCCTTCAGAGTTGGATGTGAAAATATGCCCTGTGGACCCTCTTCCGGCCTCCTAGATCACCTTGGGTTAGTCTAGTCCATTTTGAAGACTATGTACCTATGGATTGGGTACCTTGTGGGTTATTTGATTAAAACCCCAGGAACAGAATTAGATTTTGCTCTCTATAGCGCAAAAAGGCATTACTGAGAAAGTGAAAAGAACTAACTGGAAAGCACCTCCAATCAGACAAGAATGGCTATGGAACTCACTGTCCCTCACAAACAATAAAGCGATCAATATAGATTTAACTCAGTCTCAAGAAGTCCAGAGAATGATGTTAACTTCAGCCTTTCCCACTGATGCTTAGACCAAGTCCCTAGTCTTCCAGCCTGAAAGCCTTTGGTGGGTCACAGCCAGGTGACAAGAACAGCTAGACAAGGACCGTAGGTCTCCAGCATGTGAAAAGCATTTTCATTAAACCTGTTGACTAGAGTCTAGCCCATTATCCTGCCATATTTAACAATTCCTTCCAGAGCCCTCCTGACAAATGGTTGCCCCCTCTTCGTTTTAACTTTTCCCGCAACTGGAAACGCACCGCTTTAATGCGGCAGCTGGTCTTATTTTTATGCAGCAATTAATTAGAAAGTAATACCATCATACAATCTCTCCATAACCGAGTCAAGGATATCTTTCTATCATTTCCTTATGTTAAGCTTTCTAATGAAGGAAACATCTCTTTAAAACGGATCAGGATGGTTGACTGTAAGCAACAGAAAGAGACTCTGGTTATTTCATATGAAAAGGTACTGTACCAAAGTGATATGAAGGATTGCAAAACGAGGGGGAGATTGAAAGGGTGAGCTTGGGCAATAGGCATGAGCTGCGGTCTTGATCATATGTCAGGACGAGTCTGGTCCGTGTGTAGGTGCTATACACCGGCAAGTGGCCTGACCTGCAAAGATTTCCTCCACCAGTACCTCACTCACCAAAGAGTCAAAGTCCTGGGGGCAAGTATGTGACTGACAAAATTCGAGTCATGTGGTTTAGACTTAACTCTTCTCCTAAAGGGGTGGCCCTAAACCTTTGTCACTGACCTCTCTGAGTACACGTAGATGGCTTACTTGTGTGTTTCCTAATTGTGCCTTGTGCTCATTGCCTGTCTCCAGTGGATCCACATAGCTCTCTTCCAGAGGACTGTTTTGGAAAGGTGAAGCAAATTAATTCTGCCATCAAATCCAGTTGTACCTTCCAGCTTGTTAATGCCACGTATAACTTTACACTTCTATTACCTGCAATAAAACACCCCAGTATCATTTAATGGGCTTTTTAATTGGCTCTTTAAAATAGTAGTGCAATCGGGCTCCTCATTTGATTCATGCACAGAAATCTACAGATAGTCTGAAAGGAAAAATGTGAATCACAGTTTAAATAGATGCTTTTCAACTGCTCTATAAGACAAACAGATGTATTAATTAGCACATACTTTAGGGCATGTTTTATACTTAAATGGAGGAAGGAGAACAGAATATTGTTTCACCAGAGGCAATAAGAAAAATTTGAGCTCTGACCCCAGACACAAAATAGCAACTTGTTTTCAGAAATGCCTATTTCTGAGAACAACGAATCAGGGGCTTAGAGTAGCACTCCAAGGGCTTGAACAGCCAGAGAAATGATCTCTGGATTTATGTAACAAGGAGGCTCTTGTCTAAGAGGTATATAAGAAGTAGACCACAGCCTTAGTAATGTGGGGGAAAAGCCTTTTAACATAGATACAGATGAAGAAATCCAGTTGTCATAGAGCTAAGACATTTTAAAAGGTCTTTAGGAGCACAATTGTGCTCTTATATGCCCAGAACTTAAGTATAAGAAGATTTAGGCTGAGGGTAGAGTGAAATTCTGAGTGTATGTGATATTATGCTAAGTGTTATTGAGATAATAAAAATGACTGGCTCCCTACCTTGTGGGAGATTTGATGAGATCCTTGGACACAGACATGAATTTAATGTAGCATGTTTTCTTATTATGGTAAATTTGTGTGTGCTTTTTTAACAGAAAGAGAGAACACCTTTCCTTAGAATGATGATCATATGAATCTTCCTTCACTTGAGTTTTTTGTCACCCATTCCCATCCACCTTGGGCCATTATTTGTGGGTAGGTCTTATCTTACCGGATTTTAGACATGAAAAAAAGGACTCTGTCTCCTACCTTTCTTTGTTCTACCGTCTCCCCAGTTTTTGCCTAACACATAGAGAATTCTCAGTATGTGTGTGTGCTGCCTGAGCGAATCCTGAACAGAATAAGGAAGCCTTATTCCAGGAAGAATTCTCCCAGATCACTTTAGAGTTCGCTTGGCAAGTGAATTCATCTTTTTGAGGCTTTCCTATAAAATGAAGGAGTAAAGTGCTGGCTAGATTGAGGATGGCAGGTAAGTTTCAATTTACACGTCTACTCACGTGGGTAGTGGCTGAATTGAGCTCTAGTTTGAGAAGGATTTGGAGGCCAGGAAAAGGACTGTGATTGATTAGCTACGTTTGTCATGGGCATTGGAGTAGCAAGTATCTACTTGGGTCATCCCTCAGCCAGAAGATACATGCATCTGGACCTTCAGCTGTTATTCAAACTGAGGGTCACAGTGAGAAAATAAGATGGAGGTGCCCTCCCCCCACTCACACTCTGTCTCTCTCAAAAGAAATAAATAAATAAACATTAAAAAAATTTAGAAAAAGGGGGCGCCTGTGTGACTCAGTCAGTTGAGCGTCTGACTTCAGTTCACGTCACGATCTCCTGGTATGTGGGTTCAAGCCCCACATCGGGCTCTGTGCTGACAGCTCGGAGCCTGGAGCCTGCTTCGGATTCTGTGTCTCCCTCTCTCTCTGCCCCTCCCCCGCTTACACTTTGCCTCTCTCTGTCTCTCAAAAATAAATATTAAAATATTTTTTAATAAAATAAAACATTAAGATTTTTTAAAAAAAAAATAAAGAAAAGAAGATGGAGAAGGACCAAGGAAACGGTCAGCTTCTCTGGGCTCTTTGATTGGATGCTCTTTTGGCAAGATTGCACACTCCTGGTTGCGGCAGGCAGGATGATGCCACGGGACAAGAAGCAGAATATTTTGAAGCTTCTGTGTTTTTGATAAGCCGTATGCTCTGCTCACCTATAGGTTGTTGTATCTACATTGTTTTATAGAAGGAGGAAGTGAATTATTTGCAAATGAACAACATTAACCAAATGCAGAAGGTACGGGAAAGTCACTGCCTGCCCTTCCATGTAGAGATCCTATTTACCTTCCAGGCAGTTCTCTTAAAAAATAGTATTTGTCAAGTATGGAAGTGAAACTGAGCAGGGCAAGTGGTGTATACCCTGGATTTCCAAACACAGGCCAGTGGATCCTGATGTGCTGACTAATAACCACCTAAGATGTTTGCTTTAGATATAGCTTCCGGGGTCCTACCATAGAACAGATGAATCAAAACCTTGAGAACAGAGCTCAGGAGAAATACTCATGCTTAAAAAATTTCCATCATGATTCTGATATGAAGCCAGGATTGGAAAGCACTGTTATTGACGGCTGAATCATAGGCCAAAAGTGCCTGAAAAGAGCGAACCAACAAGATAAAATGTCAGAGACAAATGTAAATTCCTCAAGTTCACAATAACAAGAACTGGAAAAACCTAGCCTGACAAAGGCATGTGTGATAAATCGGTAGTATTTAGTTGTCTGTAAGCTCAGGATGAACTCTGAGACATAGCCTTCCGAAATAGCTATCATGATCTCAGGCAGAATGGATACGAATACAATACCGAGAGCGGGGAAGGAGAGCCCTTTTTCCCATTCTGTACGCTCAGAAGACAACTGGATTATGTTCTCGATTTAATAATAGTAATTGTTATTTTTAGTAGCCATATCTAGTAGCAGTAATAATTTTTTTATGTAGCACTTTATCATTTACAAGCTTTCCTGTGTCCACATTTTACTTGCTCTCAATAAAAACTTCAGTTCCCTGCCTTGATGGAATATGACCCGTTAGTGGATGTACCACTCCAGCCTAGGTCTTTTGTCTCTCAAGTCTAGGTTATGCTTGAGAATTTGGAGAATCTTGGGACCCGGAGAGTAAGATAGCTGAAAACAATGCCATCAGAAGAACTAAAGCCTCTTATCCCCGTAAAGACTTCAGGAGGCCTTGCCTGTTGTCTCCAAAGATTTGGTGACTTTCCATTGGAAAAGAGAGGACAGACTTATCAAGGACAGACTTGTCAAGAGCAGACTTGACCACGGTAGGAGTTACAGGGAGACAGACTTGGACCCACACCTTGACCCAATATATTTCTTGTAGTCAAAGCCCTCTAAGATAGAATGGACTGCCTACAGGCAGAGGCTGGAAAACTATTTACCAGGAATATACAGGCAAAAGGTTTGGGGCTTAGTGGCCTCAGAGGTTCTAGAAGGGCCTTTGACTTGTGAAATTCAAGCCTACCCATCTTCTGATGATTAGGGTTGCTGGAACAGCAGATCCAGAGGCAAGGGTTGTAGGGAAGAAAGGTGTCTTCTGATGTGGAAAGCTTCCACTCTGTGCCCACAGGGCCAAGAGACTCACCCTTTTGCCTTGTGACCTATATTGGAGAACCTCATGCCTTAGTCTGAGCTAGAACATTGAGAGCAGCTTGATTGCCCTTATGCTTTTGGCAATTACAGCCTCTCTGCTTTTATATTTGTCTAGTGGGCCCTGATTTAGTCATAGAATCACAGATTCTCAGAGCTGAAGTGAACTTGGAGGTCATTTGGTCCAACCTGGCCACATCACAGGTGAGGAAACAGTGAAATATGGGATTCCAATCACAAACATCACTAAATATTAGGGTTGGGAGATGCTCTAAGGGGCTATCTGGCCATGTCCCTTTATTTTCCTGAAACCTGAGAAGGGCAATGAATGCCCATCATAACAATGCGAGTGATGGTGTGGCCGTGGTGGTGGCCAGGATGGCAGGCCAGTCCCTCCTCTCTTGGCATGGTGTTCTCATTAGCTGCACGTTTCACGTCCTGTTTCTTACTGAGGATACGTTCTTTCTGTCTGTCCCTCCAGGACAGCACCCTGTGCCGTGGGATGGAGGGAGGCCGCAGCTGAGCTTACAGGGGACCAGCCCTACAGGCACAGTGCCACTTTCACTCCAAGCCAGGCTAGCACTGTCATGGCGCCATGCAGCTCCCCAAGCACACAGTAAAATGCAGGTGTTTTGTAAGCTGCAATTCACATCCCTGAGGTTTTCAGATAAACCCACCAAACAGCCTGTTGGGTAATTCTACATATTAATCCTTCCTTTGGTTAGTTTCATGTGTGTATTTGTGTGTTGGAGACCAGAGTTAAGATTATGGGTAAACAATAGAATTTATTCTTACAACAAGTTGAGAATTTTTTTAATGGGGTGAGGAGAAAAACAGCATTTGGCAATTTTCTTCTTCCTCCCTCCTTCCTTCCCTTCCTTCTTCTTGAATTTTCTGACTCAGGGCAGCAGGGGTTCATCAATTACACAATGAGTGTCCTCACTGTAAAAGCTAGGATATATCCTCTCATTTAAGGATGCTCTATTATGCCTTTCAGCTTCTTTGCCCATCTAAGAACACAACTCTAGAGAACTGGGCCATCAGACACTTTTCTTTGTGAAAGTCTATACCCAGAGCCAGTGCAAAATCCCTCTTAAGTCTGACTAACACACTCATTTGTTCTGAAGTTATTATCTCCACAAGGCCTAGCATTTGCAGTAACAAATACCAAGAGGTTATCAAATGCTTGTCCTGTCTGTTTCAAAATTCCTCTTCGCAATTGCTCACCACTCTTTAAGAGATTTTCCTTTCTCCACTGGAATTTTCCATCAAGTACCCTAAAGGTGAATTTTTCTAGTGAGAAAATGTGAATATACCATTTACAGTTGTTTACATGGTCTTGCCATTTTTATACGCAGGAAAACAGTTCCCAAAACGGAAAGGCACCTCACCTCCTCAATCTACAACATAGCCCAGGATATGACTTTTCTAGGGCAAGGAATCAGTTCCCCAAATGTGCTCAAAAGAGAAGAGTCTGGGGTACCCTGGGTGCTCTGTTGTAAGCTTACGCTCGACTCCTGATTTCTGCTCAGGGCTCGATCCTGTGGTTCGTGCGAGTTCGAGCCCTGCGTTGGGCTCTATGCTGGTGGTACGGAGCCTGCTTGGGATTCTCTCCCTCTCCCTCTCTCTCTTCCCCTCCCCTGCTTGCTCTCTCTCTCTTTTTTTCTCTATCTCTCCAGAGAAATAAGTAAAATTTTAAAAAAATTAAAAAAAAAAAAGAGTTCGGAAACCAGTGATGTCACCTCCTGAGAGAGTGGAATGAATAAAAGAGCAGGGGCATCTTTGGGATGGAAGACCTGGCAGGTCTACCGTTTACAACCTGGGTGACCTTGAGCAGTGATTTACCCTCTCTGTACTTCACATGGCAATAAGACTGCTGCCTCCCTCGGGAGTTTGTTGTGAGCAATAAATGAGTTCCTGGATCTAAAGCACCGTGAGAGGGCCTCTATGGTAGCAGAGGAGCCAGAGTGAGGCCTGGAGGTGTGTGTGTGTGTGTGTTGGGGGGGGGGGGCAGGGCAGTGAGAGGAGAGGGCATCTGATGGAGGCAAGGCTTCTTCGGTGAAGAGCAGTGGGGCAGCAGGAGGCCCGTCTTGGCCAGACTCGCTCACTGGGAGCCTGGGGAACATCAAGCTAACCGAGGATTTGTCAGAAAGCTGAGATTCCTTCTTCTCAAATGAAGAGATGGCATTCACAGCCGGGAGTAGGAGTGGGTCATGCATGATTTTAGAAAATAAACTTTATAACAAATGACCACAATTGAAAAGAGCATTGGCCTGGAAGGTAGGAGATTTCAGTCCTGTCTCAGCACGCTGGGAACTTGCTCTTTGTCTATGGGCAGGTAACTTCCTTTCTCTAAATCTCAGTTTCCCTGTTGCCCCACTGGCTCTAATATTCAGTGATTTCTGATTTGTGAGCCTTCTCCTTCGTGTTCAACAAAGAGAGGAAAGATTATGCTGAATTATGATTTTTAAAAAAGGAAGAAAGAAAGGAAACCTTTAAGATGTAAGAGAACCAGTGAACTGTGCACCATTTCTAGCAATCTCTGGCAAATGTTTCCTAACAGTAGCAGCTTGCTTACCCCTTATGGAATATTTGTAGAATAGGAGGTACAGATTGTGAGCAGGAAGACACTCGAGATGTTGAATATCTTTGAATGTCTGATAAGAAAAGGGAAAAGGGAAAATGGCATTTAATGTTAATTCTATTCATTCAATAAACATATGTCAAGTGCACGCTGTGAGCCTGTACATGGGGCCCACGTGAATCCCACTTGATGTGGGTCCTCAACAAGTCACAGTCTAGTATAGGAGATGAACGTGTAATAGAAAATCCACTCTACAGACTGAGCGTAATAAGAGCTGGAGAAAGGAGGGATTCATCCCAAGGGGGGGGTCAGGAAAGGGTTCCTACAGGGTGCTGTTGAACTAGCCCTTAAATGATGAGTAAGGTCTTCCAGATTGAGAATGTGGAAAAGGGGACATTCCAGGCTGAGACAGCCACATGAATAAAGGATTGCAAGTGGGAAAGTCTGGGTATTTTAGGGCACAGAGGCAGGCCACTTTTCAGAAACCCAGCAGCATGGGAGATCTCAGTCTCAAAAGATAGGATGTCTGCTTTACTTTTTAGTTCCTTTAATTGTAATTGACGTCCTTTATGGCCTTTACTAGAGAATTTTACCCAAATGTTCATTTGAGGGACAAAAAAAAAATTAATAAGATGCTTAGGAAGATGATGTCAATGTTTTATAATCCAGCCAAGGTGTGATCTGCAAATGTGCAAGCATGTGGAAATGACTGACACTCTTAAGAAATGGATCTTGGTTTTCATTCTTTGGCTTATTATTAAGAGTAGGAAATCTGTTGTACTCAGAATGACGGATGGGGGTGGGGACTCAGTGATTGTGACTAAAGGACTTAGAGAATTTACATCTCCAGGTCTCTGCAGAGGAATGACCTGGAGTGAGTTACGAGTGATTTTCAAAAATAAAGATTCTGTGCCTACATTTTCAAAGCCGATCTAGCCATGTCACAGATGAACTCTGTGATTTTCAGCCCAATCAACTGACCTTTGGTTGACTTAGCTTCTTCCTCAGAAAACTGTGGCAATGCTATAGTGCCCTGAGTCACTGTGGGAGGCAGGGTGGGGGTGTGAAGAGCCCTGTGGCAGGACTCAGGAGTTGGGGTTTTTAGTGAGGCACTCCAGGTTATCTGGGCTGACCTCAGGCTTGCATAGCCCTGTGTGTAAACCTGCTCTCTTCATTCTAAGAGCAGTGACAGCACTATCCAAGGCACGGGCTAGCATGAGAATTAAGTAAGGTCTTGGATATGTAATAAACACTATAACAAGACTGCAAAAATGTAAGTGATTAGGTAGAATTACTTAACAATCAGCTAATTTATATATATGTGATTAAAAATTAGTTAAAAACATACATGGAATATATTGAATCAAAGGATACGTTTGCTAGCCAAATCATATGAATTTCGCACAAAATTCACCTATGGTGAAGCCATTATAAAAATTTCAGATGAGGGGCGCCTGGGTGGCTCAGTCGGTTAAGCGTCTGACTTCGGCTCAGGTCATGATCTCGAGGTCCACGGGTTCAAGCCCCTCATCAGGCTCTGTGCTGACAGCTCAGAGTCTGGAACCCGTTTCGGATTCTGTGTCTCCCTCTCTCTCTGCCCCTCCCCCACTGGTACTCTGTCTGTCTGTCTCTGTATCTCAAAAATAAATAAACATTAATTTTTTTTAAATTTTAGATGAGAGATTGGAAGGAATGTTAAGACTTTTCTTGAAGAATTCTTTGGGATTAAAAAAAATGCAAGATGCAAAAGCACTTGTCTGGGTCTAGTTAACACTTGGGTTGGAAGACGCTTCAGAAATTACCCCTTCCACATAGAGGCTGAGCATCGTTGGCATAGGGCAGGCCAGTCCTCGAGGGGATGGATCCCTTGGGGCAGCTCTCAAGTTTGAAAAGTTCCTTCCTGTGTTTGCTCCCTTGACTTTTGGAATCTTAGAAAGTCAGAAACGGAAGTGCCCTTGAAGTCCATCTAGGCCCACCCCCACAGAGTGCGGAAATACCTTCTACACCTCAGCTTTGGGCTGTGGGTTTCCTGGCTTTGACCAGCATATTTTCCCTGATGGGTTTCTCAGCTCTCCAAGAGAAAGCCATACCACTATTGGGCAGGTCTAATTGTCAGAAAAGATGTACCTCTTTCTTTCCTGTGGTCCTGGTTCTCTGAGACCTCTATTGCCTTCGTTGGCTGAACTGATATTCAGAATCTTAACTTCACAGAGCAAGTCCTACCTGCCTGTGATTTGATCATCCTTCAGACACATGGAAATCTAGAATTATCTTTTTTTTTTTTCAATTCCCAGTTCCTTTAGACCTTCCTCATTTCCTCCTTCCTCCAAATCTTTTCTCATTTCGGGCCCCAGTGCTTCGCCTCTGACTCATCTGCCTCTCCCCTAATATCTTCTCACTTGAGCCCTCCCTTTCGTGGAAGCCTGCACATTTCCTCTAAGACACTTTCCTTGACCTCTCTTAGAAACGATTACTCCTTCATCCAGACTCCAATCATGCTCTACTGTCTACTGTCTTCATTTCTGCCTTACTTACATGTCTGTGAGTAGATGGTAAAAGAAAAGGTAACACTTTCTTCTCATTGACCTACATTTTGGTAACTGTTGAAGCTATCATTCACATTCAACTTGAAGAGCGTGTAATGTCCTTTACCTAGGAGCCTTGGTTAATTATGCTACTTAATATTTATATCCATGGTGGGGATATTGGAAAAGGAGCATCATTCCCTGACTCACTACTATAAAAAAATTAGGTGGGATGGCTGTCATTATGGGAGATGCCATATGCTGTCATGATCACAAATTAAAAGGCCTAGGTCTCAGCTGATGAACAAAGCTGGGTCTGCAGGTATACCTTCCTGTGCCACATTTTATTTCAACTCTAAAATGTGAATAACAATAGCCTCAAGACAAGGCTCTTCTGAGGCTCAACTGAGGTCCTATGTGACAGCTCCTGGCTTATAGGAGCTGTTCCAGAAGTGTTAGATGAAGCCAAGTAAAGTAGAATTACAATTCAGTATGACCTCTTAAATTAGAGAAGCTGACATCGATGGGTAGGATTATGCTCAATTAAGGGTAAAAGAGTTCTCTGACAGAAAAAGAGTAAACTATTATACAAAAAAGGGGGATGACTGCTCATGCTCAAAATAAATATCAGAGTATCATGCAAATATCAGGAGGTATTATGTGAAGAATGCAAAAATTAGAAATTAGCATAAGTTAAATATTATTCAGTGATACATTATCATCAAAATTCTTTAGACCTTGTTTATAGTTCTCTGTCTCAACACTATTACTGTAACCTTAAGCAAGACCATGCACATTGGAACCTCAACCTTCTTGTGTGCAAGATCTAGATGTTTGGAAGAAGTGATCTCTAAGACCTCATCTGGCTCTAAGATTCTCAGACTCTAGCATTTTTAACTCAATGTAAAAAGTCTTAGATTTAAAAAAAAAATACCAAACCCATTGCATTTATGTACAGTAAGCATTGGGAAATGCTATGGAGAGGCTATCTCAAGACCAGCCATCAGGCATTAGAAAGGATATTACTGTAAGGGTGGAGGTACGGGGGTGCGTGCAAATAGCTTTCTTTCCATTCCCATTGAAGACAGAGCCAAAGTAAACTCACTTGAATTGCATAAGGGAAGTCTTTCCAACTATCCGGGGCGTGTTACCCAGAAACGGTTACCAAAGAGAGCTTGGGAAATCAGATCTTTAAGAATAGCAGAGCAAAGGGTTTCGGCAAGTGACTCCGCGAAGCTTTTCCCAGCCCCCGGGCTCTCAGGCACATCTCTGTGCTAGCTTGGCTATCAGGCATCTCCCAGCTCTGCGCCCCGGCCTGGTTCTAGTTCCTTCACTTTCACTAGTGTTAGTAGGCAGTGCGACTCAAAGCCAAATGGGTGAACTAGATTCCTAGTTGCTCAATGTTTTATCATTAGCAGTTAGATTACACTGTGTGGTGCTACCGTGCTCTACAATGAGGTTTATTAGCTGCTCTTTGCAATTATTTGGAGGCACATTGGCTGTTCCCCATTTTTTAAGATGGAAGCGCTGATACTCAGAGACATGTGGGCCAAAAGTCAGAGATGGCCCTGGAAAATATAACCTCCCAGGCCTGAGCCCTTAACTTTGTCTTCTTATTCCTCCTCCCCCTCCTCCTCCTCCTCCTCCTCCTCCTTCTCCTTCTTCTTCTGGGTTACTTATTTTAAAAATATGAGAAATGAAGCATGAAAGTGTAGGGCCAGGGAAATGGACAGTTTATATACCAGAGAACTCTACTATGCCTATTCAGAGATAGAAGGAGAATATAGACAATACAGCCAAATGCTACGAACATTTGGTGTCATGAGAATCACTGTGATAGAGGTAAACATGGTCTTTGGTCGGCACCAAAGTTTGTGACCTGGGTACTTTGGGCCATGGAGCTGTGGGAGTGTGTGCCATATATCCTTCCTTGAAAAACCCAGAGTGGCTCAAGGGAAATGATATGATGCAGGAGTGGTATTCAGAAAACTGGGCTCTAGGCCCGACAGTGCCATCAACTTCTCGTGGGAACTTGAGTACATGTCTTTCTGGCTCTGGGCCTCAGTTTCCTTCTCTGTGCTGAGGCAGGTCTGTGGCTGTTGGGGAGCAGGAGCCGTGGTCACTTGGTAGGTGAACAGCCTCTTTCTGCTCTTGTGCTAGTGAGTGACATCACTGTGGGTGTGTGGGTGCTTCTGGGGCCAGGTGCTATTAGGAGGTGGGTGTCATATCCTCTGGAAGATTGTGGGTATCAGAATCATCCAGAGTTATCCTACCACAGCTGGTGCCACCATGGGAGAGTAGTATCATATAGATAGTGGGGTATTCAGTAAATGCCTGTTACTGGAATGCATTAGGCTCAGCTGTGTGCAAAAAAGGAAAAAAAATAGCTGAAAAACAGTGGTTTAGACAAGACAGAAGTTTGCTTCTCTACCATTGTGGTAGGCAGAAGAATGGCCTCGCAAAAATGACCATGTCCTGATCTCTAAAACCTATGAATATGTTAGGTTATATGGAAAAGGAGAGTTAAGGAGGCAGGTGAAATTAAGGTTGCTGATAAACTGACCTTAGAATATGGAGATAGGTCTGAATTATCTGGGTGGGCCCAATGTAGTCTCAAGGGTCCTTAAAAGTGGGAGAGGGGATCATGAGAGAGAACCAGAGTGAGGGTGGCATGGGAAGAATTGGCCTCATGTTATGGGCTTTGAAATAGAATAAGAGGGCCATGATCCAAGGAATGTAGGAAGCCTCTAGAAGCTGGAAAAGATAAGGAAACCAATTTTCCCCTACAGGCTCCAGAAAGGAATATACCCAATGACACCATGATCTTAGCCCAGCGAGATCCCTATCAGACTTCTGATCTATTGAACTGTAAGATTATAAAAAGAAAAAATTATGTTGTTTTAAGCCTCTGAAATTGTGGTGATTTGTCAGAGCAGTAATAAGAACCTACTACAATCACGTACCAGACATCTGAGGTAGGCAGCCTGGGATAAGGAGGTACCGTCCCAGGAACCAGGGACTGAGGCTCCTTTTCTTTTGTTGCTCTAATGTTTGACTTCCATTCTCAAGGCCACCTTCAGGACAGAGATAGTTGCTGGAGCTCCGACCGTTGCATCTGCTGTCTGAATAGAAACAAAAAGGAGTAAGAGTGAAGTTCTCTGTCTAAGAAGAGTTTCTGGAAGCCACACATACTTCTGCTGACTTCTCACTGACTAGGACTTAGACATATGGGCAGCACCAAGCTGCAGGAAAGGCTGGGGAATCCAGCTGACTAATTTTGCGCTCAGTCAAAAACCAGAGTAATTACTGAAAAGGAGATACTGGGAGTTGAGAGGCAACCAGCAGACTCTGCCTCTATCACGACAGCCTTTTTGCTTTCTAAAACAGATTTTTAAGGGTCTGGGTTCTGCTCTCCAAACTTGCTCTTGAGGCACTGTGAAAAAGCACATTGACTCTCAGGGGCTATTTTCTTGTTGCCCAGCCCTTTCTTCTTAGCCTAACACACCCTCAGTGTTCCCCTTCACTTAGCTGCCTTCTAGAGCTTATGGCTCTCTGCCCTGGTTGCCACTGTCTTTGTTCAAGCAGAGGCACATCACCTCTGGTCTGGATTCTTTCCGAAACCTTTGGCACTCTCTCGAAGTAGATGGAGTAGTTATAATTATCTTCAGTTTCCTCCAGATAAAGAAAATAAAACCTAGGGAGGTGAAGAGCTATGGCCAAGGTCACAGCTGGTAAATGGCAGGGAAGTGGTGTTGAAAGGTGCTTGGCTGGGTGTTGGCTGCTTAATTGCACCAGAGTCATTTTCCATGCTAACTGGGCCTCTGGATAGGAAATGAATTCACTGATCGTACCCTGGGATAAGTTTTCTAACTTATCAAAAATGGTGGCAACTTATAATCTACTACCTGTAATGCAGAGTGCTGAGCACAGAGGATAGGAGTGAGAGAAGAAGAAATAGAAAATAAGGATGGAGTCGACCATAAGGTGGGCTTCTTCATTCTCAGTATCTGTGTTGAGATGTTGGTATGCCCCAAAAGGAATTTCGCCATAACTCTGTTTCCCTACCCCCACCTCCATCACCAAAGCTTCTACTTTGATGTTTCCGGGGCAGAAACATTGAAATTGCTTTGTATTCCTTTATCTCTCTCCAACTCCCCCACCCTATCCTTCCATTTCCTGGTGACTGGCAAAGGCTACAGACTGTAAGTCAGCAAGACTTCTCTTATCAATTTCCTTCTTGCCATTTGCACTGCCGTTGCTCTTCTGCCTTATATTTTGGTTACCTTCCTCCTATCTGTCCCCCCTCCCCCTTCTTTCCTGCAATGCTGTCAAGTGGACTTTCTAAAACGTAGCGAATCATTTCACCATTCCAAAAACTCCAACGGCTCTCCCGTTACTCCAGAATGTTGTCCCAACCCTGCCCTTTCCCACTTTGCTGACCTCATTCACAGTGTGCCCTTAAATGGGGTCCCCTTCTCCTACCACCATTCAAATCCAAATCTTATACAATCTTCAAAACTGGCACAAATGACATTTGACCTATGAAACCTTCTTTGATACCCTTCCCCGTGTACCTTAAGGTGGGAACAATTCCCTCTACTGTCCAATGATCCTTTGGAATTTTATTTTTCTCTTTGTAACCGTATTTACTTGTATAACTAGTTGGCCGAGTTCCACTTTCTCGAATCCTTGTTTAGGTTCTATGAAGACATGGTCCATATCCTTTTTGGCCACCGTTTTATGACCAGGGCATAGTGCCTGGCTCATATTGTAGGTACTCCAGAAATATTTCTTGAATGACCGAATATATAACTTGGGTTAGTTCCCATGTTTGCCTGGTCATATCAATATCCATTGAATATTTAACATCTATATAGAGATAGAGCTATCTATATTTATTATCTATCTATCTATCTATTATCTATCTAGGTATCGACACTGAACCTCTTCACACCCGCCCACCAACTAGCTAATCAACCAACATAGAAATAAATAAAATCATTCTGAATAAGAACCCCAAGTGAAAAAGTGTTCACCATATTATGAAAATCTCTTTAAATGATTCCTTGTCCCATCTCTTCTGCTACTGCCACTGGTGAAGGCTACAATATTCACTTTCTATCTTGTACTAAACTTATTTGCACGTGTGCCTTTCTCTGCCCACCCACTGGATTGTGTCTAATCATCTCGGTGTCTCTACCCTCCAGGACCTTGGGTGTCTCTTGCATTCAGGAAGGGAACGGCAAGGGAACTAGATGCTTCAGAGGAACACATGTTGTAAATTTAGGAAACATCGTATTCTTTTTTTTTTTTTTTGCCCAGAGCAAAGGAATATTTAGAAAGCCCAACCTCTTGCCTCTGCCCAAGAGAGCTCTTTTGATAAAGAGAATGCTTGGTTATATAAAAAAAAAGTTTCAAAGCAAAGGCCAAACATTTCAAAAGGCGAACAGATGGGCCCTGCAGGTAGCGTTCACCGCCTAACTGGGATGCTTTCAACTGCCCGAGCTAAAATTGGTGCTAGGGGCTAATGTCTGCTTGTCTTACCTCATTAGGAAGCCTCTCTCTTTCTAAGACGTGTTTCAGGGAAAGAAGAGAAATGAAGGAGAGGAGAAACAGACAGCTGCTAGGTTGCCACTGGAGGGAAACAGGGTCTAGACATGAAGAATGAACTTGAAGAGGGAACTGGTCCGTCTCACCTTTCATCTCTTTTTATTACTACTCCACACTCCCATGTCAAGCTTCATTTCCCATTAGCATCCTTCCAAAGAAAGGAGCTTGCCTTTTTCCTGCCTCCCCTGAGCTTCCAAAGGCATTTCTGATCTCTTTAGCTAGAACGAGCTGAGCAGGGCCACGACCTCTCTCTTGCCTGCCACTCTGAGGAGGAACAGAAAGCAGAGAAGGTGACGGGCAGGTGACCTACCTTACAGTGGGAGTAGGGAGTGCCTTGCCCAAATTAGCATCACAGAGAGAGTTCCAGGCTCTCCTTTCCTATTCGATTCTGGCATCAGAGTCTGGCTCACGGTGGCAATCTGAAGCGGATGCTGTGGGGGTGCAGGAAAGGGAGGTAGAAATAGTATCATAGTTAATTTACCATTCGGCACACAGAGAGAGGGCAGAAGGAGGGTGGCAAATACATAGCAAGTGACAACAGATAGCGGATAATCCCCCATCCACGTGCATACGCATCTACGGAAGCCACAGCGCAGAGCCGTCTTGGGGTCTGAACGAAACTGGCTCGGGAAGAGGCATTTGTCACTGATTTCCCACAAAGTGGATGAGCTGGAATTTACCCATTTGTCTGGGCAAAGTATACTTGTATAATCATAATAGTCTTTCTACGTTTCATTGTCGAAAGAACGCTTAATTCGGGGTTGCTTGGCCATTGACGCATGGATCTTAAGCCCAATTTTGGGGGTGGGGGTGGGTCGGTGAATGACACTGGATCAAAAGGCTTTTAAAGCACACCAAGAGGAATTGTGATGGTCTGCTTTGGGAACGCTGGCCACACCATCAATTACTGGGCACAGTGGACCTTTCTCTTTTGAGTCATTTGACAGGCGAGGAGATGTTGAGTTTAAAACTGTGGCTTAGACCCTGGCCAGTGAAGACGTGTAGACCAGGTCAGCTGAACAACAAACAGTTCCTCCTTTTCATGGGGAGATGACTAGGGGACCGAAGCAGGAATCTCCTCCTCCACATACCACAGTGCCCACCATAGAGAAAGACCTCAAAAGCAGGGCCTGGAGGTATATACATACACTGCACAGACACACTGCTGCTCCAGCAGAGGCTGTTAGAGAAAGGTTCCAAGCGAATGCGAGCCGATCAGAAGAGCCTGGGGGAACCCTCTACCCCGTCCATGAACACATATCAAGCCTGGAATGACTTCTCACTTGGAGATGGGGGAAGAGAAAGGGCCTCGACCCATGCTCTTTAAAAAAATTCTACCAAGGGGGTGGCCTAGGTGGCTCAACCTGTAAACTGGCCCACTTTAGCTCAGGTCGTGATCTCACGGTTCGTGAGTTCAAGCCCCACATCAGGCTCTGTGTTGATGGCTCGGAGCCTGGAGCCAGCTTCGGATCCTTCTGTCTCTGTCTCTGCCTGTCCTTCCCCTGCTTACTCTTTGTCTCTCTCTGTCTCAAAAATAAATAAACACTAAAAAAAATTTTTAAAATAAAAATTACAAAATTCTCCCACGTAAAAGAAGGTGTACGTTGGAGGTTGCAGAAAGAAGACACACATTTGGAAAGACTTACCGCGGGGCCCAGGTCTGCAGTCACCCCTGACGTGCAGCCTTCTTACACGTAGCTGTGAAACCTGGAATCAGCCCCTGCAGAGAGGCAAGTGAAATCATGAGTCGGAATGCGGACTGCTTTTGCTGCACAAGAGCCCTGCTTTTGGAGCTCTCGTGCCCTTCACCTTCAGTCCTGCCTCTGTGCCCTCCCTGAAGCATGCCCCTTATACCCGTGGCCTCAGGTAGTGGCTCAAGTTCCAACCATCACATTAACATTCCAGGCATCAGGATAATGGAAAGGATAAAAGAACACACTCATTATCTTTTAAGCCAGGTTACCAGGGTCTGCTACCCAACACTTCTGCTTATATGCTATTGGTCAGATTGTGTCACATGGATCCCCTTAATTGCAAGAGCTATACAGTAGTATTATGTTTGTTTAAAGTACATATCCTTGGGGCTCCTGGGTGGCTCAGTTAAGCATGCGACTCTTGGTTTCGGCTCAGGTCATGATCTCCCAGTTCGTAGGATTGACCCCCGCATCAGGCTCTGTATTGACCCCAGCCTGCTTGGGGTTCTGTCTTTCTCTTTCTCTCTCTCTCTCTCACACACACACACACACATACACACACACACACAGAGTAAATAAATAAACTTGAAAAAAATAAAGTGCGTATCTTTATCTTCTTTAAAAAAATGGGTTCGCTCTCCTGTGCAATTTGCATCCTTGCTCGAACTACCTTGCACATGCAGACACAGTTAGTTGTTTTTAACAGTTGAATGGATGCACACTTATTGAATTAATCATTTGACATTTAAACGATCTTCTCCTCTTTCTGGTTCCCCCCCACACACCCCACTACAATCGCTCTTGCGGTAAATATTGCTGGCTGCCCCTCTAATGTACGTTGTGAGCAGTCCTTTTTCTGTTGTTCTTGGTCTTAGCCCACGTTCCCCGGAAGTCACAGCAATTATGTCATTTTACTTTATTGAGGAATCCCACCTCAGCCACCATGAATGAAAAGGGGAGCAGAGCAGGGAAGGAGGGAGAGTCACTATAAAAATTATCATTGAGCTGGTCATTACGAAGTGATACTGGTTGCTCAGTTAATGGGACTGGACCCTGAAGCAGCCTTAGAAACTGCGTCTGAGGACTGTCCATCAGGGGGGAGCAGGGAGAAAGGAGAAGGAGTTTATGCCCTGGAGCCGGTCTTCCATTGGACAAAGTCTTGTACCACAGGGTGTTACCCACATACTTCTGGAAATATGCATATTCAGGGATACAGACCCGGTCCTTCGGAAAGCCCCAGGGGAGGAGGAGACCAGTGTGCGGTGAACAAGAGACTGTCACTTTGTACCTATGGAGTCCAGCACAACCCACACAAAACTGAAACAAGGAACATGTGGGGCCAAGGATGCTTATATTGGGTCCTCATACTGCAATGGGGAACAATCGTTGTGAGAACAAGATGCCCTCACTTTTTCCTATGAGGGGAGATAAAAGTTCAATCAGTCATAGTCTTCTTCAAGATGGTCTTGAAGCCATATTCGACCTTCCTTGTGTCTCTCTTTAACCATGCATTCTAGACTTCCCTCTCCTTGGCCAGCCCTTCACCTGGTCTGGTGTGCATGCCTCGTGGAGTGACCAGTTACGCGGGACAACAAAATATACTCTCCAGCTGTCCCCCCCAGGCCACACTCAGGCGACCACTGCCTTAGTTCAGATCTGCTTCATCTCTTGCCACGATTATTGCAAAAAACTTGTAACGGATCTCCCTGGCCCTCCATTCCACATTCACAACTGTTGTCAGATGAAAATGTATGAAACGGTAGCTTAGCTCGTATGTTTCTACAAACAAAAGTTGCTTCTCATTCCTCATGCAGTGAAGTCTGAACTCTTCAGCTACAAATGGAAAGCCCTGGTTAATTATGATCTGACACCTGCTCAAATCTCCAGCATTGCCTCCTCCTGCACCTGCCCCTGTGCCCAATCTCATATACTCCGGTCCCAGAAAACCTCTCTGATTCTCTTCTTTCCTGTTGTCATGCCTTTTCTCATGCTGTTCCCATTATATGGGTGCCTATCCAAACCCTACTTATCTTCCAAGGTCCAATACAAGGATGATTGTCTACTAACTGGGAAGGGGATGAGGGATACAGTCAGTGGGAAATTGAAGAGAAGAGCTGGGAGATATCTCAAGGTAAACAGGGAGCTCTGTCAGTAGTCAGTTTAGGGACCCATTGCCCTATCACTGGGTACCCTCCCCTCTTTAACACACTACCCCTAGTGTTCTTCTTAGGAATTCATGCTTCTCTGGTTTTGATATATCACTCTTTATTTAGGTCAAAGACTTCAGAACCCGAAACACATTTAATGATGAAAATCAATATGTAATTATTTTAGACTAAACAGGATAAAAATAATTTCTGTGAATTCTTTGTTTAACTAAGGAAACCACACTAATATACTTTAATGCTTCACTGATTATGTCACATAAACAACTTTGGTTCTTTTTTTTTTTTAGATAGACCAATGCAAAAACGGAATTTGAAGAGCTTTGTATGTATGTGTGTGCTGAGCAATAAGTCACTTATATTTTCTGGAATTTTTCTTGAGAGAATGTTTGACAAATATGGTGACAATTATTTATAGACTGACTAGTATATTCCAGGGACTGTACTAGTGGTGAATGAGACATATATTTTGCCACTAAGGGGATTAAACATGAGTCAATACAATAGACAAGTGAGTAGGATGTTAAATATAGGAGGAGAAATGATGCTCTGGGACAAACTTGAGGGACTAGCAAGGGGGTGGGAACGTGTGGCACCAGCACAGGGGACTAGGAAAAAAATGACAGGCCATCTGAGTGTCTAAGAGAATGTCTCTGTGTCAAACATGCATTTATTTGTTTCACCAGTGATTATCCAATCATTTGCTTTTGCTCCTTCCAATGGCAGATGCTCTTGGTTGGTACGACTTTTACTTCCAACCCTTTTTCCTAATGGCCGTCCAAAAAGGGGTGGCCTTTGACCCATTTGTAGCCAATAAGGTAAAAGGGTAAAATTGCTGCAGGGATCCTAGAAATATTTTGACTTCTTGACCAAGACGTCATCATTTTCCTTTCTTCTTTCTTTTCACTGGATTATATATGTGATGGCTGCAGCTGCAGCAGTCAGCATGTAACCAGGAGGAAAAAAGCCCAGAGAAATTCAACTTCATAGAATTGCAGTGACTTATTGAGCCTTCCAACTAGCATCCACAATCCCCTTCCTCTCTAAGTCTTATGTGAGAAAAATAAACCTCCGTTGGCTTGAGTCACTGCAGGTGTGTTTTCTGTTACTTGCGACTGAAAGCATTCTCAACAAAACTGGGAGTGTGCTTTGGGCCAGGCCTATTGTTTGGTGAGCTCTTAATAAAGCTGTCTGCTGCAAACACCTTAAAAAAAGAGAGCCCGCCACAAAGGAGCAGGTGATAACATCTGTTCAGCGGCTTCCCTTCAGTGAGTGAGGCACTGAGATTTATAAAACTGGCAGAGTGGGACAAGAGTTATAGGTGTCTGGCCCCTTGTCTCAGCACCACTGTATATTTCTTTAATGAAGTGTGAGACCAGAACTCCATAAATTCACATAGTAGCAGAAGCGGGCAGCAGCTCGTCAGCAGAGCTATTCAGGGAACCCAGCATCACTCTTTACGTATTAGAGAAGTTCACAGCCGGTTAAAAATAGGCTTGGAGAGAAGTCGCTTTTAGACCACAGCTCATTTTGGATTTCTCTGGAGCCCCATTCTGGGCCACAATGTATTTCCTTTTTTCTTTCACTCGAGTAGGAGCGCCCAGGCGGCTCAGAGACAATAGACGCACGGTTATCTCTAGGTCTGTTGTCACTGAAAGCGGAACTAAGGGGAAACAATGTCCCTTGGGCACGTGGAGGACTGCAGCTTTGTAGTAAGCCCAACACCCCCTGAGTCTTTACCGTGGGCCAGGCTTTGGGCTTTATGTTCTCAAAACAACCCTGATGTGAAAAAATACTACTAACTGCCTCATTTCTCCGATGAGGAACCTGAGGTTCAGAGCAGATAAGCAACTTATTTAAGGTCACACAGCTAGTATGCAGCGGGACCAGGATTGGAACCAAGGTCTGTCTGATTCCATTGAGGGCCTGTGCTGTTAACCTCCACTCCTGCCTGGTACATGGGGCTTTCCGCGACGCTCATTACCTCATGTTGATCCTCTGAGCAGACCCGCCAACAAAGTAGCAAAACAGGAAGATGACCCCAGTTTCCAGAGGAGAAAATTAAGGACCAGAGAGGTGAAATGATCTGCCGAGCCCAACCAGCAAAACTAGGTCAAGTCAGTAAAACTAGGACTTGAACCGTACCTTCTGACTTTGAGTCCTGTGCTCTCCCAGGGCAAGCTGAGAGTGCAAGCCCTTCTGTTCTGAAAGAACATTCTGAATTTCGGGGGGTGGACTTCTGGGATTCAACAGCGGGCTCTGTATCAAGGAACCAAATATCCCAGGGCTAACCTGATTTATTCAGCCTCTTGTAGATAAATTCCTACCTAGTCCATCAGTTAAATAGTATTTGGTACTGACATTTTAAATTCCAAATATAATATTATTTTCACTGTTAATTTAACAGTCCTTCAAATAATGGGAGGAGAGTGAGCTGGAAAGGATAGACGTCTTTAATAGGGGACTGCCAATTTAGCTGAGAAAGCTAGAATAATATCTCTTTGAACATTTAAATTATCCACTGACAAGGAAGCTGAGAATTAGCTTATAAAGGGGAGAGGGTAGGTATTGTACATGTGAATATTTTTTTAAACATCTGAGTTTTGAAAAATAAAAGTGGCCTGCCCACATTTTCAAGCACAGTGGTAATCAAAAGAGAGCTCTGTGGAGGTAATAATACCTTGTATTTAAATACTGCTTGTCTCTGAGGAGCTCAAAGCACTCTATAATCATTTCCTTATTATGATTCTCAAAACTTCCTGGGTCAAAAAGTTACAAAGTTTATACCTTAACTGTCTGGCCTCAGTTTCCTCCCTGGAAATCGGAGGTGAAAAAGCGGGCTGGTATCCAAGACCTCTGTCGTGCCCAAACACCTCCCACTCCTTCTCTACTCACCCCACCTGCCTCCCCAGGCCCCGTCCTTATTGTCCTCCTTCCCTACTTAGACTATTTCCTTTTGTTTTCTGGATCGGACTGGTGACTCTCATGACATGGAACCATACAAGTTAGAAGAATTTGATTCCAGTGACCTAGAGGCTGAGCAAATAGTTCGAGGTGGGGATAGGGAAGGGTCTCTTCAGTCAGAGTGGTTCCATTTTTATCCGCTTTTATAGGTCAGAGACCTGCATGATATTTTGTCTTCAAAGAGGATTTTTGCTGTTAATCAAGTGATACCTGCTAATCTAGTCTAACCCCTTCCTTTTGCTGATGGGAAAACTGAGGCCCTGAGCAGGGGATAACTTGTTAAAGTTCCACTCCGACTATTGGGTGGCCCACTCATCCCTCAACCTTGGTCTCTGGGCACCAGTCTGGGGCTCTCGGGGGGCCACCAGGTTGTTTTCCCTCAGTTGTCACTTTCACTGGCATAACCCCAGTGACAAATTGCAGACTGCAGCTGTGGGCTCACACCGAGGGTAGTTTGAGTGCAACTGACAGAACAAAATCGACTTCCTTTTTTAGAGGTAAAGGGACTCATCTTACCTGGGAACACCAGACTAGGTCACGCAGGAAGAAACAGGTAGAGTTTGTATGTGCCATTTTCACCTAGTCCCAAAATGTTTCTCTACCTCATCTAGGTCATGAAGAAAAAAAGCGTAAGTACAAACATACACGTACATTTATATAGTTACTGCCTTCCAGTGAGCTCAAAGCATATACGTATATGCACACACACACATGTACACACACGCACACATGCACTTTATTGGTTAGAGCTTTGTTTTTGCAGTGAGAAAATCAAGGCACAGGGTAAACTGATCTTGACTCAAACCATAACCTGAATTGGTGACGTTGGCATAGAACTTCTATACGTGTGTTGGATCACACACAGTGTGCAGCTGGAGCAAAGTTTGGGAGGCCAAGGACCCAACTCTAGACCCGCATTGGACTCTACCATTGGGCAAGTGCTTTACCCTCTGAGGGTTAGTTTCCCCATACGGTAAATGGATAGGGGAGGGGTGTTGGCCATTTTCATTCTGTGGCTCCTTTCTCTGTACTAGAAGTTACGTGCGGAGGGATTGAAAGGAGCGGGACCGAGCCCGGGGCAGCCCCCCTGGAGGGGACGTGGCTGTCCCTCGCTTCCCTAACCTTGGGTGTTCCAGCCTTTGCCAAGTGTGCAGTGTGCATCCTGTGGAAGACTTTTCCAGGGCCTTGGACCAGACCACATGCAAAGGGTTGAAGCTATCCTATAAAGGGAATCCAGTTCCTGGCTCCTGTTCTGTAATCCCGGGGCTGAAAATGAGAATGGCTTGTGTTTATGCATGTCCCGTAGGTAGCGTGTTCCATGTGTTGTGTGTAGTGAGTAGTGTATGGTGGGTCCAACCTCTAAGGCCAGGGGATGCCTGAGTGATTCCGTTGGTATGAAATTTGCCACCCTGGCCGTAGGGAGGCAGGCTAGAAGCAAGGTGGGGGCCGCCACCCTGGCCTTAGAAGGCCTTGCAGGCTAGAAGCAAGATGGGGGGCTGGCTCTGTTAGATACCCCCGAAGTACCCTGGGCACTAGCAACAGTTTTAAGCTATTCTTAGCTTTCTTCCCTTTCATGATCCTGAGAATATTAGTTGCCTCATTACATTATCCCTGATATTGTTACCAAGAAGATACAGCCAACAGGCTCTTGAGAAGGTGCTAAATACTAGTCACTAGGGAAATAGGAGTCGGACCCACAGTGTAATCCCCCCTCCCGCTCACTAGCATGGCTAAAATTTCTGTAAAAGGAAAATAACAAGTGTTGGCGAGGATGTGGAGAGATGGAAGCCTTGTATATTGCTGGAGGGAACGTGAAATGGTGCAGCCTCTTGTTGCGAGTTTGGCAATCACTCAAAAAGTTAAACATCGAATTACCATATGGTCCAGGAATCCTACTCTTAGGTATACACCCCAAAGCTTTGAAAGCAGGGACTCAAACAGATACTTGTGCACGAATGAACATAACCGCATTATCCACGGTAGTTAACAGGTGGAAACAACCAAATACCCATCAATGGATAAATAGATAAACAAACTGTGGCATATACCTATAATGGAATATCACGCGGTCACAAAAAGGAAAGAAGTATTGTAGCTTCCGCACGTACGTTTGATTAGGATACACAGGGATCAGAAATGGGCAAATGGAGGCAACACGGTCTGTCCCTAACATTTGCGAAGTCCAAGGCCAGTGTACAAAATGAGGCTCCTGGCTTATAGCTTGCCTTCTCTTCCCTCCCTTGTTTGCCAAAGCACTGTAAATGTCTGACACTCGCACATTTGGGCTCCAGCCTCGTGACAAAGCTCCATACATAACCCAATCCCATCCCCACCCATGGCTCCACCCTGCACACAGCTGTCCCTTGGCCTAGAGACACATATACTAGCATCAGGTTTTGTCTTCCACAGTTGTGTGCTGAGGAAACAAGATCCTAGGTGTGGGTTCAGAGCCACGTGAGCAAGGAATCCTGAAGTCCCGGAGGTGAACTCGATTCTGGGTGGACATCTCTAGGTCCTGTGGATTCCTCACCCAGTGGAGAGGAAAACACCTGGAGACAAGCCAGTCTAGGGTTTTGAAGGTGCAAGAGGCTGCTAGACCAAACAGGGCCTGGGTTGCTCTGACCTAAGCAAGACGAGAAGGAACCATGATTTATTGAGCCGGACCATAGCAAGGCATTTTTTTTTGGTGGTCAATTTGATCCTTATTACAGTCTGAGAAAGTATTATTTGCCCCATTTTACAAGAGAGACTCATGAAAGTGAAGTGACTTGCCTAGGGCTACGCAGAGAGTAAGTGACAGCGATTCTGAAGTCTATATTCTTTTCGAGAACTGCGTTCTTCCATGGGACAACTGGAGAAGGCGCCAGAATGTTCTAAGGATGCTTTGTAGATAGAAGTGGGGTTTTGCTTTTTTTTTTTTTTTTTTTTTTTTTTTGCCATTAGACGCCATTTAGGCTGCACAACATGCTAGGTAGGCTTTTGTCCTTGTGTTTGCTTGGTAAGGAGGGAGTGTCTTGCAAGCTTCCTCCACTGCTGTGCTTGGGGCCGCCCAGCACATGTCACGTGGTGCTCCCAGAAGTTTATGTTGAGAGTCTGACCGTGAGCTGGGGCCCAGCCCCATCTGTCCGGGACCACACAGTCTTCTCTCTCAATGCCTCTAGTCAGTGCAGCTGTGCAAAAGGCACCCTTGAGTTCTCTGGTAAACAAGGCAGGGTGGTTGCCTTGGTGTCTTTCCATCCCTCTCAGTCTCTTAGGAGATGGTCCACATCACAGGCCGGAAGCTGAGAAGCCTCTGAGCAGCCCAGTGAGATAAATTAAACCAGAACTTTCCTTTGCCACTGAAGAGAAAGGTTTTTTTTTTTTTTTTTTCTTTTAGGGTGCCTTGGTTTCCTTGTGTGGAAAAGAGACACGTAGGTACCAGCTTCATATGACAGAGGGCTGTTAAATGCGCTCTTACTGTTGGCTTTTTAAATAATCAGCGCTGCTTGGGTTTAGAAATGTAGAATGGCTGTGTGGGAGGTAGTGGGTTCTCCCAAACTGTGGATGTTTTAAAAAAATTTTCAATGTTTTTATTTATTTTTGACAGAGAGAGAGCGCGCGCGAGAGGGCATGGGGGGAGGGGCAGAGAGAGAGGGAGACAAAGCATCCAAAGCAGGCTCCAGGCTCTGAGCTGTCCGCACAGAGCCTGACGTGGGACTCGAACTCGTGAACCTCGAGGTCACGACCTGAGCGGAAGTCAGACGTGCAACCGACCGAGCCACCCAGGCGCCCTGAACTGTGGATTTTTAAACAGATGGTGGAAGACTTGGCTGTGGCATGTGGAAGGTTTAAGAACTAGATCGTGTCTTCAGTCCCTTTTAGCCTCGTGACTAAATTGTAAATATTCTTGACCATAAAAGAAAAGAAATCGTGTCAAGTGCTATAACGAGGCACAGACCGGGCCTTTTTTTCTTTTTTCTTTTTTTTTTTAACGTTTATTTATTTTTGAGACAGAGAGAGACAGAACATGAACTGGGGAGGGGCAGAGAGAGAGGGAGACATAGAATCTGAAACAGGCTCCAGGCTCTGAGCTGTCAGCACAGAGCCCGACGCGGGGCTCGAACTCACGGACCGTGAGATCATGACCTGAGCCGAATTTGGACGCTTAACCGACCGAGCCACCCAGGCGCCCCCAGACTGGGCCTTTTAAAGAGACTGCATAGACAAGTGGTTGTTTCTGGTCGGGAGGATGGCAGGAGGCTTCTTAGGAAGAATGTCTTTTGACTTCGGCCTAGAGACATGGCTAGAACTTGATGGGAGAACAGCTGGAGCAAAGGTGTGGAGAGCTAGGTGGCGAGGGATGTGCGAGGCCCGTCTGTGGAGCGAGATGTGAATTAGTTGCTTCCTTGTGAAACGTGTAGGCTGTGGGAGATACTGCCGGTTTAGTAACCTGAGGTTAGACGAGAGGGCGGAGGATCTTACAGCCTAAGGCATTTTGACAATATCCTGAAAAACAGGGGAAGTTACCAGTTGGTTTCCTTGCTTGCTTTTAAGCAAAAGCGTAACACAATAGTCATTAGCGCACTCAGTAAATGTTTCTGCCCCCACATCTTCTGCGCATGTGACAGGAGAGCACTCCCTGGCCACCTGTGGATGGGGCCATGTGGACCACAGCTCAACGGGCTGTGAGCAGAAGTGAGTTTTGTCACCTCCAGGCATACATTTAATTGTCAACGTGAGATCCTCTAGAACTCTCTCTTCTCTCTTCTCCAGCCTCTGCAATGCTTCCGATGGTGGCTGCTCCGTCAGCCTGGGTCTCAGAGTGGGGACGATAATGAAATGGCGCTGAAGGCTCGCTGACGAGTGATGGGCGTGTAGCATGAGAAACAAGCCTTTGCTGTTTGAAGCCACTGGACTGTTGAGTCTGTGTGTTCCTGCAGCATAGCTTACCCTGTCCTGACTGATGCAAGTGACAAGGTCAGGGTTGTACTTCAGGAGTATTAAGTGTGGTGTCATGTGCAAGATGGACGTTTTTTGGAGAGACCGGAGGCAGGAAGAAAAGTTAAGGGAGAGTGCACTGGGCCCAACTTTGAAAATGGAAGAGTCATGGGGCCTGACAAATGATTAGAGTTTTTACCACTTCCAGTGTCCCGCTCTGGTGTAACGAGCAGGATTGCCTAAACATGTCCCTGGGAGCACATTCTGGATGACCTGGACAATGAATTCCTTGGGACCAGCGGCTTCCCGTTCTCCCAGCAGGAGGAGCTGCACCCAAATCCACCTTCCAGTGGGACCCGGCGAGAGGTTTCCTCTGCTGGGTAGGAGGGTCTGCTTCTGAACCCAAGGTCCTATGATCCCCAGGGTGTGTAGGATCTAGACAGTTAGCTTTCTTAGGTGACTCCTGTAAACATCGAAACGCACTGGAATATAAAAGCCAGACAGCCTGGCACCCATGCAATCCACACTTCCCCACCTGCTTAAGTGCCCTCTCAGGCGTGACCTTTAAAGGGGAACATGCGGCTATGGGCAGATCCAGCAGGGTATCCTGGCCCCAGGATACCTCTCCACGGTTCACATGCCTCCTACTGCTGAACTTCATTTTGTCTGTCTTCCTAATAAACCCTGTTCTGTAACCCATACCGTGTCCTGAGCCCCCCCGGCCCCCCCACATGTTGCATGCCAGATATGACAACAAAGGGACCGCTAGTGCACGACCATCACAGAGGCAGATTGACCGTGCCCCTGCTCAGACTAGGGAGATGGGAGGACAGGCATGCTGAGGGCCTGGCAGTGTTTTCAGGCCCCTGGGTCAAAGAGGAAGGCTGAGAACATCCCAGGTCAGGGTGGAAGACAGTGGCTAAACTGGCTGTAGTGATAACATAATGATCCTCCAAGATGTATCCTCTACTCCACCCTGGTAGAAATTATTGAATTCAATAGTTCACTGTCTTGAGAAAAAAAAGGCAAACACCGTTCAAGATGATTAGCCAGCATCTTTTCGTTTTGCATCGCCACCACAGAACTTCTTGAGGAATTCTCTGAGGATTACAAAGCACGAGCGGCTTGCCTGTGAGTCAGTTCGTTGGGGGTTCAGTGCATGCCTATTAGATAATGCTTTTTTTTAATTAAAAATTACTTATTTATTTTTGGGAGAGAGAGAGCGAGCGGGGGGGGGGGGGGGTGGGCAGAGAGAGAGGGAGACACAGAATCCGAAGCAGGTTCTGAACTGTCAGCACAGAGACCGACGTGGGGCTCGAACCCACGAACCGTGAGATCATGACCTGAGCCGAAGTCGGACACTTAACTGACTGAGCCACCCAGGCGCCCCTGGATAGTGCTTTAAATGGTAAACAGGGCCCCAGCCCATCTCTCTGAAGTCTCTGGGTCCTATAATAGAATTGAAACATAGTATGTTTGTGTTAAAAATAGTAAAAGGCATTCTAGTAATTTACAGTATAGGGTGGGAGTTTTGTTCCAGTTTTTAGATGGCACATTGGTACTTGAGGAAAATAGGTGAGGGTATCGACAGAGGCCTTTACAGAATTTCTCAAGGTAACTTCTGGGCATTTTCCAGGACTTTGAGGGGCTGAGGAAACAGGCTCTTTGAAATGCTAATTTCACTGCAAAATGCCAAGTCCTCCTTTGCCTTTAACTTGGGGTACCATTAGCCCTACGGTTAGGGCTGTCCGTCTGAGAGTGGTTTAGGATTCATGCCAGAGCTGATGAAGGAGAAGGAAGGAAAAAGAGATTTTCCTGTGGCAAACGGGAGGGGGCTGGGAAAGAGACAGGAGACGGTCAGATAGGCGATGTTTGTACGTGGAGAAGAGCCATGGCATGGGGGGTGGGTGCCATCTCAGTGGGAAGCGGGGAAAGGGGAGAGGGCAAGGGTATGGTAAACACAAGATTCCCTAAGGGCAAAGAAACTTTGTGGTAAAGACAGCTCATGCCAGCCATTTTGGTTTCTGCAGGAGGGTGGGGTGAACCCGGAGCCTCATGGGTGGGAATGTGCCACAGGTGACATGCTTGTGGGATTCGACAGACTGGAGTGTGTTTCCTGCTGATCACAGCAGTGGCGGGGGGTGAGAAGCCAAAAATCAAAACATCTAAGTTCTTTTTTTTAATGTTTATTTATTTCTGAGAGACAGAGAGACAGAGAGACAGAGCGTGAGCAGGGGAGGGGCAAAGAGAGGGAGACCCAGAATCCGAAGCAAGCTGCAGGTTCCGAGCTATCAGCACAGAGCCCCACGCGGGGTTCAAACTCACAAGCCATGAGATCGTGACCTGAGCCGAAGTCGGCTGCTTAACCGACTGAGCCACCCAGGCGCCCCAAAACGTCTAAGTTCTTGCCCTGACTTTTACTTTTTGTTCACTAACTATATCATGAGAGCCTGCTGTATGTACCAGGCCCAGCGACAGGTGCTAGGGGATCAAGCGTGATGTCCACCTCTTCCGGAGCTTGGGTCTGATGAGGAGATTGCTGGTCCCACCAGCTGGGTTCCATGGTTGCATCACTTCACCTTCTTGGAGAGTGTGGTTTATGTCCGTGGGCGAGTGGACTTTCTAATACTGAACCCAGGATTATATTGATTTATCTGTCCCCCGCCCAGTAGTGCTGGACCAGTAGGGACCTCCCATGTGTACAAGGTCTGGATTGCTACATTTATATCAGGACAAGAGCAATCAAGAACATGTTTTCTCTGAGGGCAGGCTGTAAAGGAGAGGAAAGTGGGAAGGTGTACAGGCCATGGTTACACTTCTAAATGTCTCAGCACAGAATATTCTGGTTCTCTCTCCCCAGGGAAGGGTGTGGAGGGACCAGGTATATCTCACCTTTGTAGCTCCCCACACTGAAGGAGCCATCAGAATGGAGAAAAGAGGGGTGCCTGGGTGGCTCAGTTGGTTGGGTGGCCAACTTCAGCTCAGGTCACGATCTCACGGTTCGTGAGTTCCAGCCCCACGTCGGGCTCTGTGCTGATAGCTCGAGCCTGGAGCCTGCTTCAGATTCTGTGTTTCTGTCTCTCTCTGCCCCTCCCCTGCTCACTCTCTGTCTCTCTGTCAAAAATAAATTAAAAAACATTTAAAAAATTAAAAAAAAAACAAAACAAAAAAGAATGGAGAGTAAGGAAAAGGTCTTCCTCCCCCAACCCCCTGCCCAAGAGACATATGGTAGGGAAATTTACTTTAGCCCACAACTGCCTTACTGGTTCACACTGGGATAATAGTCCTCTAAACTTGATAGGAAATAAGAGAGAAATGGGACCAAACACGTATCAATCTCAACACGTTCTAGTGGGAAAGAAAGAATTAAATGCTGATCAAAAGATTGCTCTAATATCTACCTGGTCTTGGATTATAATAACAAGATACGAATGATACTCACTAATTTCATTTAAAATGGGATAGCTTACCTGCGTGCATGGCCAGTTCTAATTTTTTTTTTTTTTTGCATACTTTAGAACGGAGCAACAAAGTTCCTCTAAACTGAAATAGATTGGAGACTTGACAGGATCAATAAAAGAAACTTGGCCACAAAGCGTCCTCACGCTGTTGGAGCAAAAACCTGAACCGATATTGTATGTCAGTTGCAATTTGCTTTTATTTATCCATCAGCACGCTCTCCAACTAAATATAAGTATGTATGAACAACAGTTGCAGATATAGACAGGCATCGATGTCTCCAGAATTGTTAAGACTCACTGGCCTGTGACATATCAGTGTTCAAAAGTTCTGATTTCTCCCGTGAGGTACTTTTCATATCTTATTTTGATAACGGAATGCAAATAGGCTCCCGTGAGCCCTTCCTCACCTGGGTTCTTTGCACGGTGGTACGACTGCATCTGTTTATTACAGACTATGAACAAATACACAGCCCAGTTTAGATTTATACAAATCAACTACAATTGGGGAGTTACCAAAAAATATCTGAAGGTAAAAACAAGCCCATCCTTAATTGCAGCTCTGTTGATTTTTGGCTTTCTAAAATTATTATGATTTGTAGCAAAGGGTGGTAGGTAGGATCAATGTCAAGAACTCCAAACCAAGAATGGGGAGTTTGAGGACAAGCTCTCGACCCCTTATTAACTCTTGCATCTGGAGCAGTCACTTCCCTGTCTAATGTTGGGAAAATTGGTATAAGCATCCTTTCCGTGCCTATCTTGCAGGCTCTCTGAGGGGCTTAGACAACAGGACAGATGTGATAGCTCTTGGTGAGATTATCCAAATGGGAAAGGAGGAGCATGACTCAGCTTAGAAGAGCCCCGGAAAACAAGGAGTACCTTGGCCTGTGTTTTAGGAGATGCACAGTCACCAAAAGCTCTCAGGAAAAATTCCTTTGCTATTGGTGGTGTCAGTCATTTTTATTATTTAACAGCCAGGACCGTAGGCAATAGGAATCCCATCTCTCCCTATCAGGTGCCTCATCCATCTTGCATATATTTATTTCGACAAGCACTGACTAAGTGCCTTCTGTGGACCAAGCACTGTTGCAGGGGATACAGAGTTGGGTAAGAAATGTTCTTGTAGCACACAAGCATTCTAATGAAAGGCAGACGCGCGAACAGACTCTTGTGGGGACTAGGACTCTTTGTCGAAGGACAGTCTGAGTCCCCGGGGGGGGGGGGGGGGGGGGGGTGGGGGGGGGGGGGGGGGAGGGGCGTTGGAGTGCTCACAGAGAAGTTTCAATTTCCACAGGAGGTCCTTACAGGGCCCGATCCAGGTGTCTGCTAGATAGATACTTCCTAGATGAGTGGATGAAAGAATCACTTTTAGCAGCACGGTTAGTTGAACCCGGCTCTGGCTGGGGACTTGGTGGTCTTTTCCCCTCTTCTTCATGTCTGAACGTCCGTGGTTTAGCACAGGATCAGCACATGGTGGGCATTCCTCAGACGTTGTAGAGAAAATTAAAGTCATATTGCGTTCAGAGGAGAGTTGGGTGGCTTGGCTACGGAAGTAAGGGGACTCACCTTGCTCTAAGAACTTGGCCAGGTCACTTTCCTTCTTTTCTCATCAGGACAAGGGAGAGGAGGCACATCTGATCTGCCTGACAGGCTTGTGAGCAGTTTGCTGCCTGGGAGGTCTCTCGAATGGATTGCCAAGTAGCGTGAAGAAAGCAACTTCCTGGAAGCATGCTGGGGAAGATAATGACTATTATATGAGATTTAGGATGGTGAGAGCGTCATAGGGAGCAGCCATTACTGTCCTGTACAGGAGGACTAACCTGAACACTAATATGAGAATAAAAGAAAAAGGTGATTAACAAAGGTAATTGTCTACTGTGTCGAGGAAAACTTCCTGGGGCACTTTTCTTTACGAAGGTTAATTATCTTCGTAGATAGCTAGAATATTAGGGTTATTAGAGGGGGAAAAACTGCTGATGTTTAATCTGTAATTATTGATGGCATGCTAATGAGTTGAGAGAAAGAAAGCAGATTGGCCCAAAGGCTTAGAATGGAAAGCTTATTGTGGAATAACACGGAGAGGGCTGGCCAATCCTTGGGTTATCGCCATGCAGTTATCAAGTAGTCAGTGCTTCCTGTTTTAACAGAGCCAATATCTGAAGGGCGGGCAGGGGCTTGAGGGCACAATGATTGTCCTTTTGGGGGAGTCTCTGAAAGGTGCAGACAGCACAGTCAAGAGTAGCCCATGCCGACATCCTCTCCCACCTGCAAGACTAATTTTGTCTTTGTTTTGGCTGCTAGCGGAGTCTCTCAGCTGCAAGTCTCCCTTGCATAAAGCATGATGTTTTATAAGTATGTAAAACACTTTTATATATTTGGATTCATTCTGTCCAGTTTGCAAGAGTCAGAGGAATGCCGTTTACCTCAAGTCACGGGAGGCGAATATAATGGCGATATGAAGAGTAAAGCTTCTCAGTGCCTCCTAGGCCGGGCCTCAGGCCATTAGGAAAAATTGGCTGCCATTCTGGAAACAGCCACCATGACTTCTGGCCATCCCGTTGCCCATGGAGGCCCACCGCTGCTCTTAACATCGTGGGCCCTATTTTGCCGCAACTTGTCCTTGTGGCTGGTACTTCTTTCCGCGTCACTTGCTGACCTCCCTGCGCTACCTTTCTCCTGTCCCCTGGCTTCTCCTGTATGGTGGCTTCAGCTCACACCTGGCTTTCTGAGAGACTCCATTTCTGCACCACTAGTCATCCCCACTTGGGTTCACACTCCCCTCACGAGAGAAACTATTCAACCCAGAGGATCTCTGTTGGCAGGACTGGCTTCGTGTGTGGGCAAACTGTGCCGTCCCATGGTGTTCTGTGCTCAGAAGCGGCCCGCACTTGCTTAAATGTTCTCCTCTGGAAGACTCTCAGCAGTGTTACATCTCCATAAAAGCACACATGATATTGTCATGTTTTCATCTGCTTGCTCGTCTGCCCTGTCTAATAATACACTCTTCATTCCTTGAGAGCAAGAAACAAATTGTTTTCATTTCTGTGTCCCTGGCACCTAGCACAATATTTAGCATATAGTAGGTGCTCATTAAATGTCTGTGAAATGAAAATAAGGGCCCACAGTTGGTTGGTGGCACAGGGACGATACCAAAATCTTGCACATCTTCATCTTGGGCTTGGACAACCGCACCAAAATATCCAAGTGGATCTTTAAATGACAATTCTTATGAATATTTTCTTCTTTTTTGTCTTTTTTGGAGTGGATTCCTAAACCAGCAAAACTGCACCTCCTGTTCAACCCTTCCTTGAAAGTCAAATCACATTCAGGTGAGCTCTGAATTTCTAACTGGACAGACACTGCCCACAGGGTAATGAGGGTTTAAAAGGACTGCAAACAGTTCAGCATGGATCCTGCTGGGACATAGGTGGTAAGCATCAGAGGTGGGAAAAGAAGAAAGTACAAAGAAAATTCTAGTTTTATGAGGGCCAGAGAGGGAAAGGAATTTGTGGAATACAAAGAGGGGTCATTCTTCTCTTCTGTGGGTTTTTTGGTTCCTGTCACAGTTCTGTTATTTACTAATTATGTGACTGAGAGCAGGCTACTTAACATTGATGAAATTAGTCAATAGAATAAAATAATGACCTTCCTATTGCCAACTGTATGCTGTCTTAATAAAATCAAATTTGAAAGTGCTTATAAAAATGCTTTGTAAAATTTGTAAAGCATGACATTCACATAAAGGTCTGTTATTACCAAATATGCTTCTCACACATCTGGCTTTCTGTGAAGCTTCTTCACAGAATTTTGGCCAGGCTTGAACATCCTAACCGTATGTTGTCTCCTAGGGTAAAAATAGAGATTTTTGGCAGTCACGAAAACCCAGAAGTGCCTTTATTCACATGAAAATATGGGTTGTAGGCAGGCCTTGTTGTTGCCTCTGGGAAAAGAAATGTTATCAACTTTGGTCCTTGCACCTTGTGGAAGCTGTCTGCAGCTCTCTTCCCCACCAACCACACTTCAAATAAGGTCAAAAAATATTTACTTATGAGTTTGTACTATGTACCAAGCATAAGGGATCCTGTAAGATCCTTGTCTGAGGTCTTAAGAGAAAAACCAGATGCCAACATAAATAATTATAACCCAAGGTAGAGCATAGAAGAGGTAACAACAATGGTTTTTGACAGCTTTGAAGAGGAGAAATGACACCCCACTGGAAGGCTGAGGAATGATTCATGCAGGCTTGTGGTTCTTGGACCCAGTCCCTTTGATAAGGGAAAAGCCCTTCCAGGTTCCTATAGAGCTTTTGAAGCTTCCTCAGCGTCTTCCTTCTCAGAGCCTGGGAATGACACTGTCAGACTGTCTCAGCCTCCCTCTGTCTGTGAGACACAGAGCTGCGCACAGCTGAAGTTGGAAGTGCTTGGCTTCTAGAATCTTGGTTGGGTTTGCCCCCAGGCAAACTCCTTAGACTCTCAGTTTTCCTCGTCTGGAAAATGGACCTAATAATACTTACTTCAAAGGAATGTTGTAACATTTAATTGATGTCTGCAAACCCTTCTGAGATCTACAGATGAAAGACCTTGGAGACGAATACAACAAGGTTATTATACAGGAGTTAATCCCTTCATCAGCCTTTGGGAATTCTCTGTTGGTTAAATCGGGGACAATAGACTGCATTTCCAGATGCAAAACATTCTTACAGGCAAAGTAAGTGGTTCTTGATTTCTTGGTCACCCTCTGGGTCTTTCTGCATTCATATCATCCCTAGACTACTACCTTCTCTCTTCTTTCTTTCCCACTCTTGAGGCAAAAGCCTTGCTTCACACATGCTCCATAATCAGCACAGTCTCACCCTGGAGGGTGATGGGGTGAGAAGAAGATGATCCATTAAGTTCAAAGACCAGTATTTTCTGCTTTTTGTCATGCCCAATCTTGGGTATCAATGACAGCGTCTCAGCCCCTCAGAAAACATAATCTCTCTCTCTCTCCTGGGCCCTGATACTCTGCACTCCTTCATTCTGACAATGAAATGAATGTTCTTGGCCTATGAGTCCATAGCAAGGAAGAGAGCGACCTCATCGGAGTCTGATAATTCCCTTTGATTTTACCATTGATTTTCTTCTCTCAACCTTTCCTTTTCTTTGGATTCCTCAACTAATAATGAGTATAATAATTCTATTAATTTTCTCAAATATGTGTCCTAAGGAGTTAATGAGCTCGTGCAATTGAAAACACTGTCTCAAAAAGAAGTGACCTAGAGGATTATCTAATCTGTAATTCAGGAATCAATGGATGCAATCAACACTCATAAAAACAGATTTGGAGAAGTAACATCATTAAGATCAGCCCCATTATTTCCAAGTTTGCCAAGAAAAAAAAAAATCTCCTTTGCAAACTCCATGTTTGTTGATCATCTGACCTCTGAATTCCTCTTAGTAATGAAGATCACCCTACCTCTGGATACAGTCTATTTCATACTTGGAAGCTTCTCACAGTTAAAAAGTACTTTCTCTGGCAAAGGTAACATCAGAGACAGTCATCAGTGATGCCATCTGTGACAATCTCTCCGTCACTTCCAGAACAAGTTTTTAATTCTGGTTCCTGGCTACACACACACACACACACACACACACACACACACACACACAGTTCAACACTCCTTCCCTACAAGGGTCCTGCAGATCTGTGAAATCAAGGATCATTTCTAGTGGGTTCTCTCACCACCAACTAAAACTCCCCAGTTGCTTTCATTTTTCCCATGGCACTGTTTCCAGGCCTCTCACCATTCCAGAGGTAGAATCAGTGTTTTGATTAACTAATGGAGGAAGGAGGGGCTTTAGGACAAGCAGTAAGCAGGGTGGTAACAGTTGGGTCTCTGTGTACTCAAGGTTACAAGGAATAGCATGAAAAGAACATTTTTATCACATAGACTAGAGCCAGTTAGATCACCACCCGGCACGGTCAGTGTCTTGCCTACAGCTGGAAACGAATGAATAAATACTTTAATAAAGGCAGTGGAAACTTTGTTTTTCACAATATATATTTCATTCCTCCAGAACACAATGATTTTGGAGTGTCTTTTAATAATTTTTCAGCTGCTAAATCACTACAGAGGGACAGGACAGCGTTTAGTTTCTTCTTCAAGCCTGAGATATGTTGAGTAACTCCAAAGTTCTGCCTTGGGGTCTCATACTTTAGGTGGATATGACAAAATGGGACATGAAGACAAACTGGAGAGTGGTTCAGATAGGGTGCCACCCCAAGATCTTTCCTATTACTGTTTGTAGCTCTTTCTTATACCCAGCCTTATAGTGACAAAACTTTTGGCCTGGAACAGGAATGAGGTGCCAAAGCATTAAAAAGACGGTGGGGCCTGAGTCACAAATCCAGATGGAAGAGACATCAGGTGTCAGCCAATCTAGTCCAGCATTTGATGATTGATTTCCTTCATAATAGCAGATTCCAGTTTGGTTAATGTTTACTGAGCAGCGATCATGTGCCAGGCACTGTGCTAGATGCTTTTACACATAGTGTCTTACTTATTCCTCCCTTCCACGTGATAAGAAAGGTGTTATGTCTCCTAGAACTTAGATAGATTTGATGTCAAGAGCACTGACCTGTGGTTAGCATTCTCTTCTCTTCCAAGAGCATATTTCATTCATTTAATCATGAAAATCTGTGAATCCTTCAGTAATGGTTCCCAGACTCTGGATTCTATTAAGCCTATGGAGTTATTGCAAAAGAATCTCTGAATCAAAATATGTGCTCAAGATTGCCTAGAGACTGCAAAGGACACGCATATTTCATTCATATGTACATATATTCTTCAAGTGTATGTGATGCTGTTGTAATTAATCAAACATAATTTTTGAGACCATGCTACTAAAACCATCACATATTTTATCAATAATTAGAATTTTAAAATTAATATACAGATTTTTTTGAGTAGTTTTACATTTACAGAAAAGGTGAGTAGAAAGTACGGAGTTCCCATATATCCTTTTCTACCCACCCCCCCAAGTTTCCCCTATTTTTATTTCTTCCACTGATGTGGTATATTTGTTACACACACACACACACACACACACACACACACACATATTTGTTGAGGAGCTAATATTGATACATTATTATTAAATAAGCTACATAGTTCATATTAGGGATTACTTTTTGTGTTGTATATTCCATGGGTTTTGACAAATGCCCATACGTACAGCCACCATTATAGTACCGTATACAATAGTTTCACTACCCTATAAATTCCTTGGGCTCTACCAATTCATCCCTCCTTTCCTCTCCATGAACCACTAATATTTTTACTGTCTCTATAGTTTTGCCTTTTCCAGAATGTCATATAGTTGGGAGTCATGTAGTATTTACCCTTTTCAAATTGGCTTCTTTCATCTAGCAATAGATATTTCAGATTCCTCTGTATCTTCTCATGGATTGATAGTTTATTTCTCTTTATCTTTATCTTATTTCTCTTTATCATTCCTTGTACAGATGAACCATATAGTTTCTTTATCCATTCTCCTATCGAAGGTCATCTCAGTTGTTTCCAAGTTTTAACAATTATGAAAACATTTTCTATGAACATTCATGTGCAGATTTTCGTGTGGACGTAAGTTTTCAACTCACCTAAGAACATACCAAGGAACGCAATTGCCGGATTGTGTGGTAAAAGCACTTTTATTTTTGTAAAAAAATTGGCAAACTGTCTTCCGAAGTGGCTGTACCTTCCTGTATTCCCTTCGACAATGAATCAGAGTTCCTGTTGTTCCACATCCTCATCAGCATTTGGTGCTGTCAGTGTTTCGCAGTTTGGTCCTCATCAGTATATAGTGGTATCTCATTGTTGTAGTATTAATTTGAAATTCCCTATTACATGTGTTGTTAAGCGTCCTTTCATAACCTTTTTTTTGTTTTTTTGTTTTTGTTTTTTGTTTTTTTGCCATATATATTTCTTCTTTGGTGCAGTGTCTGTTCAGATGTTTTGTTCATTTTTCAATTGGGTTTTTTGTTTTCTAACCATTGGGTTTGAAGACTTCTTTGTACACCTTAGATAACAGTTATCAGATATGTGTTTTGCAAATATTTTCTCCCAGTCTGTGGCTTGTATTTTCATTCTCTTAACAGTGTGTTTCACTTAGTAAGAGTGTTTAAATTTGATGAAGTCCCCATTTGTCAATTTTTTCTTTCATGTGTTTGTGCTTTTGGTGTTTCTAAATAGTCATTGCCAAACTCAGGGTCACCAAGATCTCTTACTAAGTTATCTTCTAGGAGTTGTATAGTTTGGGATTATATTTAGGTCTATGACCCATTTTGAATTAATTTTTGCAAAAAGTATGAAGTTGTATCTAGACTCACTCTTTTTTGGCATATGAACATCCTGTCGTTCCAGCACCGTTTGTTGCAAAGACTGTCCTTTCTCCATTGAATCGTTTTTGTTCCTTTATCAAAGATCAGCTGACTCTGTTTGTGTGAGCCTATTTCTAGGCTCTCTATTCTGTTCCATTAGTCTATTTTTTTTCCACTGTCACACTATCTTCATTACTGTAGCTAATGTCGATCCTTCAACTTGGTTCTTCTTTAATATTATGTTGGCTCTTCTGGGTCTTTTGCCTTTCCATAGAAACATTAGAATTACTTTTTTGGTACCCATGAAATAACATTCTGGGATCACTAATCCCTTGACGGAGATTGCATTGACTTTATAGATCAACTTGGGAAGACATGATACCTCGACAACATTGAGTTTGCAATCTGCACGCTTGAAACATTTCTCCATTTATTCAGATCTTTTAAAGAATTCTCTCGTGGGAGTTCTGTGGTTGTCCTTTATATAGACCTTATACATATTTTGTTCAACTATTACCCAAATATTTCAGTTTTTTTGCTGCCAATGTAAATGGTATTGTGTGATTACATTTTAAAAGTATTAACTAATATCAAGTGGGAGTGATATTTTTCAGGTTGAAATGTGGTCCGCATAATCCAAAAGATGAAAACTAGTCGCGTGTGTGACTTTGGATATGGAGTAACTAACGGTAGGGCTCTGAGAGCCCGCTGCCAGAAGGGTGTCTAATGGTGTTACTGTGGCAATGTCACGGTACCCCGGAAGGAGATATCTCATTTGCCGCCGAGACTCTACGAGTGGAATAAATTTTTCCATCCCAAAGGGTTTAAAACTCTTCTCTCTTGCCTCAGATACCATAGAAATAAATGAGCGACAATCAGCCTTTGCAAAGAAGGCGCAGTTTAGAGGAGTGGAGAGCTGTGGCATCACCCAACCGTTTCTCCCCCGAACCGAGTAAATAATAACTCACACTGTTTGTAGATAAAGATAAAAATCTTACCATAGGTTATAAGCCTAGAGTGGTCTGACTTCTATCACCTGCTTAAACCATATGCTCCCTCCTCTGCTTGGCCTGTCTGGCCTTATATATCCTTCCAACCCCCCCCCCCCCCCCGACTTCTTCCACAGGGCCTTTGGCATATGCTGTTTCTTTCCCTCTTTAGCCAGGTCATGTATCACTTCCTTGATCCTTCCAGGCCAGGCCTCTGAAAGCACTGTATACTTCTGAGCATTTGTTGCATTGTGAGTTTACATTTATTTGTGTGATTAGCTGATTACAAGATTGTAAGTTCCGTGAAGGAAGGCACTGTGTCTGTTTTGTTCACCATTATGGTTCCACTACCATAATTGTTGAGTGAATGGATGATTGATAGGATATCCCACAGACTCATGAACTGCATATATATTTCTCATTTTAGAGTACGGGGACCACCCAATGAATCATTTTATTGTCCTTAAGGGCTCCTCTAAGTATTATGGCAGAAATAGATCACTGGTATGGGTGGTTTCCCACCCAAACACTATAATCAATATTCTGGTTCCTAGACCAGTGGAAACAGAGTCAATAGCTCCCTTTATAGAGTGTTGGCTTGGTGAAGCTTATAATGGTTTGGGTAAACATTAATTTTTTTCAAAGCTTCTTTAGCAAGCATTTATTAAACATCCACTGTCTGCCATACCCCGTGTTAAGTGAGAACCATGTACGAAACCTCTCAGCCATAGTCTCCCCCTTGGAAGACTGGTGTTACAGTGTGGGAAGGATACTCACCAATTCCATGCCAAGCTGAACGGTTGAGGTGAAGTCATAGTAGGGGCTGTAACTGTTGGCTTTGGGACCCAGGCTGCATGTGTTTTTGGCTGTACAGTCTCTGAAACTTTTGGAACTAAATGCGTTAGGTGGGTCCTGCACATTTTGTTCCCTCAGTCTCCTACCGCTCCCTACTGTCCCATACCTGGCTTGGGATTTCTTCTGTTTTTGCTGCCCGCCTGCTCCCTAAGTACAGCCAGGCTGTGACTCTTGGTTGGGTCCACTCTTCCCCTGGGGTCACTGGCGGGCCGGAGAGAAGGCCTGCTTTTCTCATTCCTAGTTTGTACAAGGAACTGTGGGAGCCCCCAGCAGGATCACTTGGGCCCCGGTGAAGAACTCACAGTCCGGTCAAAGAAATGACGAGCGTACAAACAAACGACCAGCACACTCTGTCCCAGAGTGTTTACAAAAAGAGTTGTGAGAAGGGCAGTGACCAGAACACATGCTCTGGCCCGTGTATTTGTGAGTCCTGTTTATGGTGGAGGGGTAGGAGAAGGTGAGGTAAACGCAACCACGCAGGCCTTACTTTGTCCTCAGTCGGTGAAATTAACTCTGACTCTGTCGCTGTGGCACCCGAGGCAAATCACCTCGACTTCATCTCTTTGAGCCCCCAGTTTCCACAGCTACCAACTCGTGGTGATATCAGGGCACGGTAGGGTTGTTGTGAGGTTTGAAGAAAGGATGCCTGTGCCAATGCTTAGCATAATGCGTCATATGGTACAGACAAGTAACTCGAGTTGAATTTGAATCCTGCTTTACAGGAAGCTTTACAGAGACCATCGCAGATTACATGTTGGCAACTCTTGGGCCCATCTTTCATGGGAAGTCTCAGTAGGGGATCCGGCAACGCTCTTCCTAGCCCAGCCGTTGAATGCATAGAACATCCTGTGCCAGCAGTAGGCCTGGCCATGTGACTTCTTCTCCTTCTTGGCTGTTCCCACTGGCAAGCCATGAATAGTGCTTAGAACTTTTACCAAGGAGCCCAGAAGGAAGAATATTCTGTGCTTTTGCAAAGCCTGACCCTCTTCTGGAGCCAATTCTGGTGGAGAAACAGAGAACCTAACTATTCTCCTCCACTGGTGGCCACTTAAGCCCTCCTTTAACGTAATGCATGAAATGTTTCAAAGAGTCCGTGTTTGACAATCTCAGCTTCTGACCGCCACAGGAGCACCAAGACTTGCAGGTTTATAGATTCAGAGTTTCAGAGCAGGAAGGTGTCCCAAGCTTATCTGTCTACTTCTGTCATTTTGCAGTTGAGGAAATTGAAACCCAAAGAGACAAAGCCAGTGACAGACCTTCCCGGCCTGGGCTTCTGCCCCAACATTACACTGCCTTCCATACACGGAAAGAAGCATTGAGCATGAATGTGGGTATATGCCTTCGCTGGTGTTGGTTATTACAAATGACAGAACATCAGGGGCTCCCGGGGGCTCATTTGGTTAAGTGTCTGACTCTCGGTTTTGGCTCAGGTCATGATCTCACCGCTTGTGACTTCGAGCCCTGCATTCTCTCTCTCTCTCTCTGCCCCTCCCCTGCTCATTCTGTCTCTTAAAATAAGTAAATAAACTTTAAAAAGTTTTTAGAAAGTGACAGAACACCAGATTCAGAAAAAAAAAGAGAAGTGTATGCCCATGGGGGCATCTATTAGTTTGTGTAACTGAGCCTTCAAGGAGGACATATGGCTTTGGCAATATTTTTGGGATCTGTTTTCGTTCTCTCCATCACTAAGGCCCTCTTCCTTAATATCCCCTCCATTCTAAGGGCACCTTTTGGGATGAGCACTGGGTGTTGTATGGAAACCAATTTGACAGTAAATTTCATATATTAAAAAAAAAATAAATAAATAAAAAAAAAATATCCCCTCCATTCTAAGACTTGCTTTTCCCTCAAGAAGGCCGTCCGAAGTTTCCAGGGCTAAATCTTTTCATGATCATGTGCCATGGGAAAATATGGAAGTTCTCTGTCTCTACTTTCTCTGCAAAAATCCTAAGGATCACTCTGATTGCGTTTCTTGTAACCATACTCTGCTGTAAGCCCATCATTGGGGCCGGAGATCTCGAAGTGCTAACTGATGTGGGCCATGTATTACGTTCCCGGGCAGGGGACAGACGGACCACTCAGACCCTGAGGCCTGAGAGTGGGGTGCTACTGGGAAAAGGAAATGGGGCTCAGTAGCCAAAAAATAAAAAATGTCGTCTGAGCCTCCACAGTTCTCCTAGGTGTGATTATTAATTTGAGTGTGTCTTAGGTTTATCAAATCTTCCACCTCCCTGAATTGGGAATGCTTTGCTCTCTAGCAAGCTGTGCAATTTCCCAGGTGAAGCCGAGGTATGGGGTTTAGGTAACGTGATGCCCTCCTGTTCATCAGCTACGCTGGGTCTTGTTCTGAGTGTGCTTCTCTTAAGTAAAAAATGAGACAAGTGAACAAATAAAACTCAAAATGAATCAACCAACAAATAAACAAAAACTCGAGAGCCCCATCTTTCTGATTGCTAAGAAAGTCTGACGACACATATTCCAACATAAGGCAGGATTTTTGCAGCTGTCAGAGGAGATTTCTTGGTGTGTGGGAACATGCAAACCACCTCTCTGAACATCAGTTTGTTCACTGATAAAAGTCAGGGAATGCCTAATACTGGCACAGAGCCAACCACACATGAAGACTTTTGTGACAATGATCGCCCAACCTGGATCAAGGCAATGCACTACCTATCCCCATTCTACAGACAGGAAAGTGAGGCCCAGGGAGGTCAAACAAGCTGACAGAGTCCCCCCAGCTTGTCAGTGGCAGATCTAGGAAGCCCACCAGGCCCTTTGACCCCAGATACTTGTATCTTTCAATATGTCCCATCTTCTCCGAAGAAAGTGTTAACACTTGAACTCTATTATTTTCTTTTTTAAAGGGAAATACATTTGAAATGCAAATTAACACCAACAATGTAATTCTAACAGATTGGCAAAAATAAAAAAATAAAAAAATCAACAGTAGCAAGTTTTAGCAATGGTGTAAGAAAATAGGTCCTTTCATACACATTGGTCAGTCTGCAAACCAATACAAATTTGGCAATTGTTTTTTTTAATGTTTACTTATTTTTGAGAGAGAGAGAGAGAGTGCACCCATGCATGCAAGTCGGGAAGGGGCAAAGAGAGACGGGACAGAGAATCTGAAGTGGGCTCCGTGCTGACAGCAGCGAGCCCAGATGCGGGGCTCGAAGTCACGAAACATGAGATCATGAGCCTGAGCTGAAGTCAGATGCTAAACCGACTGAGCCACCCAGGCGCCCCGGAATTGTCTTTTATGATGCAATACACAGTGTGTGTGTGTGTGTGTGTGTGTGTGTGTGTGTGTGTGTGTGTTTCTAAAGTGGCACATGCAAATACGTTAATTGTGGCATAGTTTGTAATAAAGGGAAAGACAGAGACTACTAAAGGTCCATTCGGAGAGGAATGGCTTAACTGTGGTGTTAGTGATATTCTGAAATACCAGAAGACAGTAAATCGACAGCAGCTAACATAGCTAGATCTCCACCATGTGTTAAGTTTAAAAAAAAAAATGCTATAGAACAATATATACTACATTAGACCCTTTATATGAGAAACAAACTGCAAAATGAATAGAGGGATTTCTAAATGCGCATATAATTAGTTATGGAGAGTGAGGGGTTAAAATGATATGCTCAGTGCGGAGGGGCAGTCAAGGGGGCACTTGTTTTCAGATTTTTGAATGTTTTGCAATAAAAATATATTCACGTTCCATTTGTGCAATTTAAAACATTAAAACATAAAGTAACATGAGGCTCTTACTAAAACGTGTTAAGTCATTTGGATTAAGAGGTGCTCTATTGGTAGCTGAATGTAAAGGGAAAAAGTGCTGATTTCTTCGGCAGTTTTTTCTTTAATGTTTAATTTATTTTTTGAGGCAGAGAGAGGCAGAGCGTGGGCATGGGAGGGGCAGAGAGAAAGGGAGACGCAGAATCCGAAGCAGGCTCCAGGCTCTGAGCTGTCGGCACAGAGCCTGACACGGGGCTCGAACTCACGAACCTCACAAACCGTGAAATCATGACCCGAGACAAAGTCGGATGCTTAACCGACTCAGCCACCCAGGCGCCCCTCTTCTGCAGTTTTCTGATCATACCAAATACTTCTTCAAAGTTCCTCAGTATCAGGCAGCCTTCAACCTCTCGTTAAATGTGTCGATTCACAGAACTTTAATGCTGAAAGGAGCTTAGAGATCACAGGTGTTCACCCGCACGGAGCAAGCCACAGGGGCCTGGAGTCTAGTTACCTCCCTCGTTCTTCTCCAGGTGACCCATCTGGGAGTCAGGTCAGGGCCATGTGCTTGGAACTCCAGCTCTCAAAGCCTCAAGAGAGAGAATCACAATGCTCCTTTCCCTACTTTCTCAGAAGGAGCAAATCTGCCAGTCATCAGGAAATTACGAGGGAGCTGTCGGACGTAACAGGAATGTTGGAGAGGGATAGCCTGGCTTTTGTTTCCATTTTTCGGAACCTCAAAGTTGAAATGTTTTGCCCAAGTCCACGTGGCTGCACGACACCTTTGGCTCAGTCTTTGTCATAGTCCTGGTAGCGCTTTGCAATGCTGCCCATATCCCATTGTCCACGAAATGCGGACGTGCCCGTGTTCCCGGCTAGCCGGAGAGTTCGGTAGCGTCTAAGACCAGATCCCAGTCTCCTTCTTAAGCCTGGCACTTCCCTTGCGCCCAGTGGGCCTTCAGGGAATGTGAATTGCACAGGAAACTTTCGGGACCCAGCTTCTTTTTCTCTAAATAAGGACTGTGTGCTGACTTGCTAATATTCTTTTCAGTTGGAAGGAACTGTGATTTTAAGATTTAAGCCCTCACTTCAATGGTACTCCTCCTCTTTCACCAGCTGGTGGACTGCCTCCAACTCCTGCAGAGCTTGGGGATTTCAGCTGGATGAGAAGCTGAAGGACCAGGCAGTCCTTTCTTGTGTGGGGGAGAGAGGAGGTTTCTGCAGGAGCTTTAACTGCAATGTCCTTGGCCGATAAGGGCTTGGAAGTAATAACACCTTGTGTTTGTGTAGCCGCTTGCCACTGAGGAGCTCAAAGGGCTCCCCAGACATTATCTCACTCTTTTCTCATTATCATTCCCTGGAATACCTGGCACCAATGGGTTAAGTAGATTTCCCACAACTATCCAGTGGCGGAGTTAGGACCAGGACTCCGATCCCTAGACTTGCAGTCTTCTCATTGTGTCCCGCAGCTCTCGGGATAGAAGATCTGCCTCATGGGGGAGGCAAGATTCACCGTCACAGTTGTAAGCTCTGGGACATCTGCTGAGGAGGTCTGGGAGAAAGGACTCTTCTCTCCTGCTCCAGGCCCATGAAGTTGATAATGTGGGGACTGATTACAGAGGGAACTTGGAGCATCCTCCGAGAGGAATCTGGCAGTGAATCGGGAGTGAATCCAGAGTGGAATACAAGGGGTCATTGGAAACTCGGTGCAGTGGCCTTCCAGGTTCAGTGGGTATTGTGTTTCAGTAATGCAACATCAGAAAACTTAGTTGGACCATCCAATTCACTCCTTGATTATTTCCTAAATGATAATCAACTCAACGTTATGGAAGCTTGGAAAAGGACCAGCCTTCTAGTCAGGAGATCTGTGTTTCATTCAAGTATTATGTGTTTCTGGCTCCATATGCTGTTGGAGAAATTACTTAATCTCTCTGTTCTTCAATTTCCCCATTCATTAAAATGGGTGATACCTCCCTCATCAGTTTATTGTAAAGAACAAATAAGAAACAAGGTAAGCCAGCCATGGTTTTCCAGACATTTGTAATACTTGGTAATGCCAGAGAATCCTCAAAGCCATAGTGATATCCACTTTAGCAAGGAATTGGGGGAAATTAATTTTATATTAAAATAAGCACAAGTTTATTGTCAAGTGGCAAGCTAAAAGTGAATACATTTTATTTTTTAATTTTTTTAAATTAGAAAAATTTTTTTAAACATTATTTCTGAGAGAGAGTGAGAGAGAGAGAGAGAGAGCGAGCATGAGCGGGGGAGGAGCAGAGAGAGGGAGACACAGAATCTGAAGCAGGCTCCAGGCTCCGAGCTATCAGCACAGAGCCCCACACGGGGCTCGAACTTGTGAACTGCGAGATCATGACCTGAGCCGAAGTCAGACACTTCACCGACTGAGCCACCCAGGCGCCCCAAAAGTGAATACATTTTAGAGATAAATTTCATCTTGACCCAAGGGTAGAGGGGGGGCATAACTGACCCTCTATCTCCAAATCCTACAAGATACAATTTCATTTTTCTCTGCCACGGGCTGCTAATAGGAATACTGGGTGGAGAATTTTGAGAAGTGTTTGTCTAAATAGTCCATTCTTTTGATTTTTCTGAGTTACGTCACTGTGTCAGTTTTGGTCAATGAAATGGTATTAGTTCAGCTTCCTGTAGCAATGACTTCACAATTTCTTTTCTAATATCGTGGCCTCAGATTTTATCAAGTGTCAGTATGATACATGATTGCATACAGAATGATTCTGCATTCCCGCAAAATCACTTGAAGATCTGATCTCTCATAAGAGCATGCAGGTGATAAATCTCTTCCTCAAACCTCCTACCTAGTAAAAGGTCATATCCTCTGAAAAATAGGTATTCGTACTTTGGATCACCTAATAAAAGCCAGGCAGTCCATCACTTTCCATTTTTGCCATGACAGTGAGGAGGCTCAGAGCTATTTTATTCTTATATTTAGTAAAAATCATTCATGGCATAATTAACTTCTTTCATTCATACAATGGCAGGTCTGTATATTTAACCATCTGGTGTTTTACTATAAGCCTTCTTCAGTTGTTTTGTTTGTTTATTTAGAAAAAGATAGAGTATCAGTGATAAGGAGGCTGATTCTGAGATAGCTATATTCCAAAGCAAGTGGAAGAGATACTAAGGCTCACATTTAAAACATAAAATCAAATTCCTCCAGAGGTGAGGCCTGAGGCAAGGTTGGGAGGGAGCCTGGTTTGCCTGTCAGCCTGTGAAATGTCCCACTGGACAACTCATGCCAATAAAGGTGGTCGCTGAACCCCCCCTTCTTCCCACCCCCTCCCCCAAATGGATCCTGTTGTCCTATGGCAGCCAGCCCCCACTCCAGCATTTGTAGGCCAGGTAAGAGTGCAAATGGAGGCTGCTGGTCCAGCCCCCACCTTCCCACTTTCTTCCATCCTTGGCCTTGCTACACACCAGGATTGATGGGCATTGGCTCCCCAAATGACAAGTGTTTCGCAAATTCTTTCACTCAAGTACTTCTGAGAGCAGGGAAGAGTAAGATGTGAAGTCCCCACCCTTGGAACACACCCTAGTCCTAGGGGTGTGCATCTGGGGACAAAGAACCAGGAGAGATATCAGGAGGGCCTGAAAACAGACATTGGGCCATTTGCCTGGGAAATTTCAGGGTCCCAGTTACCCAGAGTTTGCTCCGGAAGGGGGATATGGGCTCCCGGTACACATGTTCATGGACCCCATGGACTTCCTGCCCCATGGCGAAGGCCTGAATTGGGCCCCCTTAAGCATGGGTTGTACCTGTTGCCTGGTTATGTTGTTACCTGGCAACCCTCATGCTTAGAGAGACTGCCCTTGGGGCACCTAAGTGGCTCAGTAGGCTGAGCATCTGACTTTGGCCTAGGTTATCATCTCGCCATTCTGGAGTTCGAACCCTGTGTCGGGCTCTGTGCTGACAGCTCAGAGCCTGGAGCCTGCTTCAGATTCTGTGTCTCCCTCCCTCTCTCTCTCTCTCTCTCTCTCTCTGCCCCTCCCCCACTCTTGCTCTGTCTCTCTCAAAAATAAATAAACATTTAAAAAAAAAGACTGCTTTTATCATCAAACGGATAAAATTGTGTACCCTTCCTTCAAGATGTCTGGGAATACTGAGTCTGGGAGCAGATTATGAGGATCAACTGTCTAAATTCTCATTTTACAGATGGAGATATTGAAGACTAGAGAGGCAATTAACTGGTTCGAGTCCTTTAAGTTGCATTCTAAACATTAGTATCAAGTCCTCTAAGGATGGGGGTAGAATAAGGACAGAGATTTATAATATTACAGCATAGCCAGATCCATTGGGTTTAAACATTCCTAGAGGTTACCGGATAAACAAGGTGAGAACGATGAAAGGTAGGAGGGGAAAAAATTCATATCCAACTTCTGTTGTCAGAAAAAGTATTTTCCCCCTTGGATATACCAGATTCTTTCAAATGTGCTATTGCACAGTGGAGATAAAAATTAATAGCTTTGTTTCCTGTGATCTCTTTATCAGCCAAAGTACAGGACTATGGCTCTCAGTTATTTTAATGGAAAAAACTGAGGTTGTATTATCAGGTGATAAGGCTGTGTCAGGCGTTATTTTATTCTCTTATCTGCCTTGTTCAAGGTGAAGTGTTCTAGCCTTGATGGATGAGCAGGGATACCATGACTGTGATGTTCCCTGCGCCTTGATCTTACTCCACCTTTTAAGATAACTGTAGCAGGTGAGAGAGGACTCCTGGGCCAGATGATTCTGAGCACAGAACTCAGGGAAGACTCTGATGGCTGGAGTCCTTGTCGTAGGACAGGTAGCTTGAGGGCTTTGCAGACTCTGTCACATGGCCTAGGTTACTTGCACTGCAGAATCTTTCATGACTCCTCCAGGAGAATTTATTCAGCAAGCACTAACTGGTGATATCGAATGTTCCCAGTGTAGTGTCGGATAGGGATGGAAAGATGAGTCATGCTGGTCCTTGCTACCCTAGGGAAGCTCATGCCAACAGAGGGTTGCAAGTTTGATCACACGGGAAGAACGCTTAGTCACATCTTCCACCTCTGGGCTTCTAGAACACATCTACCTATCTGCACTCTGGCTTTTCTCATGGTGTGTGATCATTTATTTGTCTGCATGTCTGTTTCTTCCCCTACTAGATAGAATGTGTGCTCCTCTGCGGCAGTGACCAGATCTTAGATGGGTTTCAGGTCCATCTTCAGTGCCCAGCTGAAATATAACCCACATTTGTGCACTAAATTAACGTGTGAGCAAATCCATTCATTTGTCTATTCATTCATTCATTCATTCATCACCCAATGTGTGTTGCTAATGTCCATTATATAACACTGTCTCCTCCAGTCAGGTCTGTTACTGGTATCAGAGATTTTAAAAAGGAGTAGTTTTGCTGTGCATGTCAGCAGGTGTGGCTTGTGAAGCAGGACAAAGGGACCTCTCATCTCAGCTTCCTTGTTAGTCATGCGAAGGCCCCGGGATTTTCATCCTTTGTCGGCCTCCGTGGCAACTCAGATCTGACCATAGACAAGAAAGACTCATGTTGTAAAATGAGTGCCAGCCACCAGTGGGTCAGGCTGCGTTCTGCCTGCCCAAGTTCTGCCACTTCTTAGATAGGTGACAGGGGACAGGTTGTTGACACTCTCTGAGTCTGTTACTTCATCTGGAAAATGGAGATAATATAACTCTGTCTTGCCTTTTGCACAGGGTTTTTAAAAGAGTCATATGAAAATGGGTGTGAATGATAAAATGGACCATGGAAAGCAAAGATTATTAGAAAATAAAGCAGCTCCCTCTTCACCCTACCCTAGGGCCCTTCATGTGCTTTGGTAAAAAGCCTTCCCATAGGCGTACACCCTGCCTTCCTTTTTGTATTTAGAATAATTATTTCTTTGATGTAGTATGCTCCAAAGACTGTGGAGGAGTGTCCTGGCGAGCAATGGGACCTTAGCCCCAAACTGCCATCGTATGATGATGTCCACAATTCACTAGGAGCCCCCGTGGAGCTCAGGGAAGAGCACATCCCCAGCTGGGGCTTTTTAATGGGGATTTTACAGTTACTGGCTAAAAAGCCAATGAAACAACCGTCATTGGCTTAAGAGCCAAAGTCCTCTAGGCCCGCATGACTCAGCCCCAGGAGAGGCTCATTCCACGGTAAAATCAAGGGATGTACTGAAGCAAGGCAAGGTGCAGGAAGCTCTCTGAGATAAAAGACAGCTTCTATCAAAATTCAATTCCAGACTCCTCTCACTCCTGCTAGGATGGAATTGAAATAATGACGATCTCTCCTTTCGGCCGGTCAAAGTCCTGGAGCCCTGGTCCTGGGAATGACTCTACAGGAGTGATCTTGGACACGTTCTTGACCGATTCAGTTTTTACATCTCTCATCTGTCAAATGAGCATGCTAATTAATTCCTAAGGTCCCCGCTAGCTTACAGATTTTGTCATTCTATGACACCAAACTGTTAGATGATTCCTGGATACTCTGAGGTGAATTAACAGTCATGCAGCGCTTGTCCTGTGATTCCCCCAGTGTATCTGACCCCCAGTCTCCACATGAGGCCCCACATATCCATTAGCAGGGCCTGGAGGACCAACAGAGAGCAGCCCCACTCCTCTGGGCATGACCTTGCATTAGTATTCGCCCCTGTTGGATTTAAGTTGAATGTTGGATTAGGAGGTAGAACGTGGGTTTTAGTCTAGATCAACTGTGACTCCTTCAATCCCTTCAAGGCCCACCTCCAGTAAACTCTCCTTCATGAAGCTCTCCCAGATTTTCATCTAGAAGATTCTGTTCCTCTTCTGTCCTCCTCTTGGTTCTCTTACCAGCTTGCGATGGTGGTGGGGGCTGGCTATCATCTGGCTGCCCATAGATCCTGGGAGAGTTTTGTACATAGTAGGTGCTAATAAAAATGAATGAGTGATCTGAGGAATTTGAGGTTGAGATTTGAATTATATATGGGTTTAGATTGTACAGCTATAACAAACACATTTCTATGACCTCCTTGGTGCTTGGTTAATGATTCCCAACCCAGGGATGGATGGATTTCTTTCTTTCTTTCTTTCTTTCTTTCTTTCTTTCTTTCTTTCTTTCTTCTTCCTACATTTATCTATTTTTTAAGAAAAGAGAACATGAGCAGGGGAGGGGCAGAGAGAGTGAGAGAGAAAAAGAGAGAGAGAGAGAGAGAGAGAGAGAGAGAGAGAGAATCCCAAGCAGGCTCTGCACCATCAGCGCAGAGCCCAATACAGGGCTAGAACTAACCAACTGGGAAATTATGACCTGAGCTAAAACCAAGAGTTGGAGGCTTAACCAACTGAGCCACTGAGGCACACCATGCCAGCAAAGGATTTCTGGAGCCCAAAGATCTATTTAGGTAGTAATAAGGTAAGCGGGAAGTAGATAGAATTATTTGGTGGTAAGTTACAAAAGCCCAACTCAAATAGGCTAAAGCAAAAAAAGGGAGTATTATTGGGGGACAGAGCTTGCTTCTGGTTTGACAACCAAAGGGCTTGAGTTGTTGTCACTTCTGTTTCCCATGTCTCGTCTTTGCTTCCTTCTGTTTTTGGTCCTGTGCTCAGGCACACTCCACATGGTGGCAATATGGCTGGTCACAACCCCAGAGTAAATGAAAACCCATTTCTCCTCTAAATTTTTCAGAAGAGTGCTGGCCTTATCTGTTAAGGGTCATTATTAGTTAACAGTTTAGGTAGCTGGAGGGCAAGTAGGCTCTGATTGACTTTGGTCCAAGACCATCCCGAGAGCTGGGGGAGGTCTAGGGATTGGGGTTGGAGAGGGTATAGCTAAAGGAAAAGAGGGTGGCACTGTGACCAAAAGAAGGGAGATTGATGTCCATGGAAAACCAACCAAGTGTGTCTTTAAAACATTTTCAGTTTTAAAAAGTCAAACAGGAATAGCCTATTTACTAATGTTAAAACCAAGGAAGCTAATGAATGTGTTCAGTGTCCAGTTTTTGTTTTTTGTTTCTTTTTTTTTTTTTTTTTTGGCCTTGGTCTGAAATTATATCAGCTCAGTTTGAGAACACTGGATATCTCTTGTTGACCAGAAGCTTCTTGCCTCATAAATAATGGAGAGGGTGGTGAATTTCTGATACACTCCATTTAACAATGCTGATTCATTTTAACCTTAATTTGTATGAGATTTTTTTTCTTGAAACATATTATATTATACATATCATATCATGAGTAATTCTACCTGGGATTGGAAGGCTAGTGTATGCTCTCAGCAAATAAGAGCTAAATAAACTTGACTGTACTTTTCCAGGCAACGATCATTACTGCCCTACACTACAAGCAGCTCTCAGCCAATGGGCACTCCCGCTGCACTTTGAGAATTGAAAGTCTTTGGCAACTTGTGTTTTCTTTCCCCAGGACCCTCTCTTCCCACTGTATGTTTTGTGCTCTGGTCAAGAACTTTACCACCTACACCTGAAAGTGTATGGGAGTGAAGCATTGGAGGAAGATGAACAAAGTTGAGTAACTTACTGGAGCTTAAAATGCAAGACTTAAGAGGCCTTCAAAAGAAGGGTCCAGAGTCAAGATGTAGATACAATTAGGCGACTGTGGAAGCTTTTTGACCTTAGGGAGGGTCGGGTGAGTGCACCTGAGGCCAGCAGGGAAGAGCTTGTAATTATAGGTAGGAGAAGCCATGGTCAGGCAAGTCATAGCTTCAGGCTACTGGAAAGAACCAAGAGATCCATTGCCTAGTAGAACCAGAGTTTGGGACCAACCTCTTCCTGGGGCTAAGCTATGACAGTTGTTTCTTCAATTTTGAGGATTTACAAATGTTAAAGAAAAACTTTGTAGTTGCTTTATGGAATCATTAGAATATCTTACGGGAGAAAAAATAAACTCCTCTGCCTAGCATCCCTTGTCTTAACTCACTCCCTTCAAGTTTTGTTTTTTCTGTGTCAATTTGATTAATGTGGAGCATTATCCTTCACAGTGGGCTTCAGGCGGTGGCTGTGATGGACTCTAGATCCAAGGCGGGAACCGCGGCTTAGAGAACCAAGCACTTCCTAGAATCATTCCTGTCCAAGAATCGACAGACAGCGTGTTGGGGAGGCACCATCACAGGGCCTGCAGTCATGAAGAAGGGAGAAAGTCACACAGGGGGCACTGTGGATGGCTTGTGGTGGGGCGGGGGGGTGGGGGACAAGCAGGGAACTCCTGAATCCCTCCACAGTTCACACTGAGCTCAGCGTGAATGAGCACCTGTACTTGAGTTAAACGCTTGTATGAGCAGATGGCCTGTTTGGGATAGCAGAGTAACCAAGAGCAAGGCAGGGACCCAGTCGGCTCCCGAGTCATAAGATCTCTATTGTCTAAACCAGGAAGAGATCCCAGGCATGACTGGTGTGCAGAGTTCTCATTCCACATATGGGGAATTACAGCTCAGAGAAAAGAGGAAGATTTGCCTACAGCTGGCAGAGTTTTGGGATGTTTGTACCACCTCTAGTATAAGGATCCACTAGGAGTGCTGGTTAAAATTCTGATTCTTGGGAGCCATCCCAGACTCACGAGATTAGATGCTCTGGACGTAGGCCTGGGAGCCCACATGTTAGAAAGCACACCAGGCAATTCTTAGACACCTCAAGTTTGGTGTCTAGGTTCTGAAGCTGGTGTAAGTTTCTGGTCTAAGGTTCTGAAGCAGATTCGTGGTCGACTTTGAAGATGGGCTCCTGACCATAGGCTTGGCCCTCTCTCTTTGACACCCAGGGCCCCTGGGAGCTGGAGATGTGGGAGAAAGACGGATCCAGAAGGGTGAGTCGGGGAGCTGTGAAGAGTGAGGTTGTGTTTCTAATTCTTCTTGCGATGTGAGAAGGCCGGGATGCCTGTTTGGACTGGATGTAATGAAACCGAACAAATGATTCCTGTCTGCCTGTCAGGCACCAAGATGTTTAAACGTATGTGTCTGGAAACTGTGCTGCTCTTTAAATTCCAATTGCTCATCTGACAGATGAAAAAACACACAAGCTTTTTCTGTGTGTCTTCTTTCTGTCTTCTTAAGACAATAGTTCTTCTGCAGTCTCCAAAATGTCATGTGTAACAGTTCAACCAATTGGCATGTGCCCCTCCATGGGTCTCACATCTCCAACAAACCTGATGAAACCCCAAGGGTGGGCCTCCAAATCTGACTTACAAGAATCAATGTGAGAAGAACTGGTTATTTGTATTGTTTTTAAAATGATATAGTTCTTTGCTGATAGTTAAAAGAACACTTACCTCTTGTTATAAATTTGTGTGTATTGTCTTCTATTCCATTATATAAAGGTTTCTTTTAGCATTTTAGGCTGGATTCCTTTGGGGTGTACCAGGACCCCAGTATAACTAGAGGTCAGTGGCTAAAATTTTATTTTTCAATGATAGCCAATAAATAGTTCATCAAGTTACTAATGATGGTTAAACAAAAGAATAAAATAGGTTTTCTCTTTAAAAACTCAGCTTGAACGTATATATTTCTATAAAACATTTGACAGGAATTCAGAACAGGGACCTGATGCTGGCCTTGCTCTAAACATGCTATGTGAACTTGGATAAGGCACCACTTTCTCTGGGCCTCAGTGTCCCCCCATGGAGTAAGAGGGTCAGACAGGTGATTTCTGAAGACCTCTCCAGCACTGAAAGTATCATGGTAAAGTACCAGGAGGTTACGAAATATCCCACAGTGTGGGAGGGAACAAATATGTCATGATTTTGTTCCAATTTAATCTGTTTCACATTTAGTATAGTCCAAACTGTGATAGGTCCTCTGTGGAACATAGATGACTCATTTCCTGTCCTAAGTGGGTCTTCTCTGAGGTGTGGAACAGATTCTTCCTTCAGATATCAAGCCAGCTACAGGGGTCGAATCTGCGGGCCTCTGGGAAAATTCTTCATGCTCTTATCTGTGTCAAATTAAGCCCAATAGTCAGTGTGGGCATGTGCGCGTGCGTGCGCACACACACACACACACACACACACACACACACACTCTTAAGGACACGACCTTTTAGAAGCGAGATGTTCCTGAAAAGTGTGCCCATCAAGTTTTTATAAACACAGTCACATTTGAGATGAAGTAGAGTTGTTGGCAATTGAGATAAAGACGAGGGTGAAACTTTTTGTAAGGTGACAGATGTCTTTTGTGTAAGTAATTAAGAAGGCTGGAGAAGCCCAGTGTATTTACCACTTCCTCTGGGGAGTCACCTCTGACTATTGTTGATTGCTGGTGGCTTCATTTATCTGCTTTCCCACTAACTCCTGCTCTGGTTTAAGAGCTGGACCCACATCAGAAGGTATATAAAATTATACTGTTAAATCCACTGACACCTAAAATGTTGGAGCCAAAAGGAAACGTTGGAATGTCAGATCTTCTCACCTCTCCTTTATCATTCATTCATTTGCTTCTTCACTCATTCATTTAAATATCTATTTAATGCCTACTATGTGTCAAGCACTGTGCTAAGCAGAAGACCAAAGTAAGAACGAGGCATAAAAGGCTCCTATCCTCAGAGAATAGGAGTGTGTGGGGAGAAGGGGAAGGCCATAAACAAGTAAACAAAGTTTGTGCTAGTCTATAGGTTAATGGATTGGGGAATTAGTGGTCAGGTGGGGAGAGCTACTTTAGATAGGATGGGACAGGCAGAGAAGATTTCTGTAAGGTGATGACATATAAACAGCCCTCTGGAGAATGAGAAGGAGCTAACCAGGGGGAATGCTGAGGCACGGAGGGAAGACATAGCTGGCCCAGGTGGATGGTGGGGAGGGTGAAGAACTTCAAAGCCCTAGAGGTGGGAAAGGTGTAAACATGGGGCTGGACAAGGGTTATTGGTGTGGGATGCAGGGAAGTGGATGGCTTAAGATTAATGTTGGAAGTGGGTATACAAGACTTGTGTCTGGATTGGACAAGGGGATTGAGAAGTAGGAAGGAAATCAAGGGTGACTTCTTATCTTTTAGCCTGAGAGGTGGGTGGAAGGTTATATCTTGAAATGAGGAGAAGGCGAAACGCAACACAGCTTTGGGAGGAAATCCAAGAAACCTATTTCGGATGTAATGGCTTTGATACTCTTATTGGACACTGAAGCAGAGATGTTGGAGAAGGCACTGATTCTTCCTGAGAAACTCTCTAATTGTTTCAAAGGTGTTAGCTTTATCTCCTGACCTAGACCAAAATTCCCCTGAGGGCAGGCATGGCTTATATTTTGTATTTCTTCAGACTCCTCCAGAGAGTTCAGAGTGAAAGGAAAGTAAGAACATTTTCATATTCCCATGTTCCAGAATTAGATAGTGCTGGTGTGCTAAGTGTGCTTATACTGGCTCACAAGAGCCAATTGCTAAAATTTCGGAAATGTTGCGAGCCAGTTGTGAGATCGTCCTTGCATTTGGCCATGGTGGGAGTACTCACACATGGAAGTTGGCAAGCTCTGCAAATCGGAACTTTTTTCTTCAGAGAGCCAGGTTATCAGTAAATCACAGTAAGACCCAGAATCACCAACTCAAGTGCCCCTAGAGGAAAGGAAGTTAACATCTGTAAGTACATATTGAATATATATATTCAGGTTATTATAAAACATTCAGTTCTCCTCTCAGCCTCCCCCATAAACATTTTAAGATTCACACGTTAGGAAAGCCCTGATGGACATTTTCCTTGAATTCATACAGCCTGGCTAAAGTTAAAGCCAAACATTCACCTCTAATTAGAGAGAGATGTGTCCCCTCTGAAAGAGTAAAGCTCTAAGATGTCAGTTGCTGTTGTAAAGATTCCAGTTCAGTGTTGCTAGATCTTATGCTTTTTCAAGAGAAGCCTACATTTTAATGACAAACTTCCCAGCTGTTAAAAGTTGACTTAATAAAAAAAAAAAAAAACAACACAAAAAACAAATCGACTGTGGGCCAAACAAAACACTTGCAAAGTCTTCACTGGGCCCAAGGGCCACCAGTGTGCAATGCTGTTTGAAGTTCTTATAAATGGTCATCTGTCTATGGGAGGGGAGAGGGCTTCCCAGAATATGTCAGAAATCAACTTTCCTGTCAACCCTGGCATGTGGGAACCACTTCAGATTTATTTAAGAAATATTTTTTGGGTGTGTCTTGGTGGCTCAGTTGTTTTAAGTGTCCAGCTCTTGATTTCAGCTCAAGTCACGATCTCACGGTTCGTGGGATTGAGCCCCACATCAGGCTCCATGCTGACAGCATGGAGCCTGCTCCGGATTCTCTCTCTCCCTCTTTCTCTGCCCCTCTCCTGCTTGCTCTCACTCTCTTCCTCTCTCGAAAATAAATAAACTTTTTAAAAAAAGGAAAAAAAGAAATATTGTTTAAGGTACATGTGTTGTACTCCAGCATTGGTAGAGAAAGTGTACATAGTTTGTGTCTTTCCCACCTGGCCGTGGGCCCCTCTAGGCAAGCACCATGATCATCACATCTTTGGATCGTCTAAGCAGGTGGTACTCAGGACTGCAAATAGGAGCCTGCTATGGAGGGAGCTTGAGAAATATCTTGGCCAGTCTCTTGAGGAAATTGGTGCCCAAAGACCAAAAGTCCCTTGCCCTTGACTTCAGTAGTAAATTAGTGGACTGGGACCGGAATCCAGATCTCTAAATGACAGACGCTAGGACTGGAAAGAAACTCTGGTTCTCGGGAAATATTTACTGAATTCATGGGTATGTGAAATAATGATAGAAGAATCTATGGATGTATGAACAAGTGAGTACAGTCTGAACTGACCAACTGGTTTGTAGAATACAGTTCAAAGTAAGAATCGTATGGGTTGGGACTTGGTTTCAGTTCTTCCAGTAACTACTGTGTTGCCCTTAGGCATGTCCTTTATGTTCTCTGGTCATTGACTTTCTTATACATAAGCTCTCTGGTCTCTTAGTGTTGTTGCAAAAATCATAAGCTAATAGTAATAGTCATAATTATTGAGTGCTGTGTGCCAGCCATTGGGCTAAAGGCTTTACTTGAATTTTGCCAATGCTTACACTAGATCTATGAAGTGAGCACTATTTTGTATTACTACTTTGTATTACCTCCATTTCAGAGATGGAGAAACAGATGCACAGCACTATAAGTAACCTGTCCATGTTCATACAATTTGTAAGTAACCAGTGGATGCACTTTTAAGAGAGGCATTTCAATCTAGAACTGTAATAGCAATAAAAGCACTATGAAAAATAGAAGGATGACACAAATGTAGGATCAGAACATTTTGGGGAGACTCAACACTATTTCCTCCCTAAAGCTCTTGGAAAGGATGATGCTTGAGGTTGACATTCTTTTCTGCGTTTCACACTGTAGAATTGAATCAATGTGTAGTTTGGGTTCAGTGACCTCTGAGGGGCATTTTAGACTAGTTCAGAGATCTGGTGTCTAACCCCGTTACTTTTTGGGGAGCCTTGAGCCAATTCTTTCAGTCTGTGTATAAGACCGACTTGAACACGTTGGAAGTTCTTCCATCTCTGAGAGTAAAAGGTTCTATGCAGAATTTAATACAAACCTGACATGAGTCAGGATTCTTTTGGGTTGAAAATTATAGAAACCTACCTCAAACCAGCCTAAAGCAAAGAAGGAGATTATTATTTTAGTAATTGAAAAGCTTATGAGTATTCTTTCTTTAGGCTTGCTTTTATCTAGGGGCTCAGAAAATATCATCAGGTTTCCATCTCTCCAGCTCCCTCCATATATGGGCAGAATAGTCATCTGTAAGACTTACATTCTGTCAGCTAAGTAAACCCAACTGCGGGAAAATAACCATCTGCCTTGGAAGCAGAAAAGTCATGGTGAGGCATTACATTGACTTGCTTTTGTGTCATATTTACCTTTATGGTGGTCTTCATCTTCCTGGGACATGGAGACAAGTCCTGGGACATATGTTTGCCTCTTTAGCTATGTGGGAAGAGTGTCTTGTGCAGAATACATGGGATGGGTTTCCCACTGAATGAGAACTTTCTGTAAGAGAAGAAAGAGAGCAGGTGCCAGGCAAGTAGAAACACAGAAGTTGACTCCAACCAGCTTCACCTCCCACTTAAAAGGAAGACTGACAGCATGGGCATCCTGGCTCTGAACCTTCAGCTCAGAATCACAAGCTGTGTTGTCGTTGCTTCTCAGTATTAGAAACACGCCTTGTCTCTTGGAAAATTTCCTCCATCTTCAGGGACATTTGGACTCAAACAGGGACATCAGTGAATGTCATGGAGTCATTATTTTGCCTTGTGGTTACAGCTCCTCAGAGAAATATATGCAGCGATGATCTCAACACGGGTAATAAATTAGGAAATAAATGATCAGGCTGGAGCAAAGTTTGCCAGAGCTGTATTAATTTATGAGGACTCCACCAATTAGGCAACTTGGCTAATGCCTCTGATTTAAACTGAATACCCCTGGTTTGTACTGGAGAGGGTTATCTGCCCCTTTGCCTCTTTTAGCTGGCACAAGTAGTTACTTGTGCTAATCAGCACTGAGGGAAAGGGGCAGAGGGCAAAGGGACAGGAAATACCCACCAGCAAGTGATGACAAGACCTCTCCTGTGCAGTGACTCCTACGAGGCTAATGGACAGAAAAGAATTTGATCAGCCCTCCACTCAAAAGCATCTACATTTACGGTTTGGGGACTCATAGCTTGCTAGAGCTGGAAGAATGTTTAGACATTACCTAAAACTCTTTTATTTCACAGCTGAAGAACTGAGGCCCAGGGAGGGGAAATAACTTGGTCAAGGTAGTGCTGCAAAGTAGGAGCTAAACTGGAATTCAAACCCAACGGTGCTTATTCATTTTCCAGGCACTAGTTCCTGCATGGCAAGTTCCCTTTGGTTTTGCCCTCAGGACTCTGGTAAACAATTTGAATTATGGAAACTTTGCCCATGAGGAAGCTTCATTTCATTTGCTCTTACCTGCAAAGAAGAGAAATAAGACGTAGCTAGTGCAATGCCCGAGACTTAAATATTCTTAACTCTCACTTCTTCAAGTTGGAGGGGCGAAGGGATAGCTAGGGACTAGGGACTCCTCAACATTAGAAAATCCAAAGGGGATTCATGAGTTTCTGAAAGGCAGTGAAGGGAGGTAAGTTATGTTTACTTCCCTAAGTATATTTGTGTTTAGTTAGTGTTTAAAGAATGCTAAAGGAGGGGTTTAGGGATCTAAATTCCACTCGGATGTGGGTCTCGATGGGTAATCTCAGCAACCTATTCTCTCCGGGTTTTGGAATTCTCATTTGTAGATGTAGCTGATTCTTTAAGACCCTGGTCAACCTCAGGCTTTAGGGTATTGGGGGAGGGGTGTTCTAAAATTTTTGCTGCGCTTCGAGCATCATTGTTATAGATAGAGAAGGAACTTTTTGGATGGAAGGTGGCCAACCTGAAGCCAGTCTGTGTTTGCAAATTAACCATCCTCTTTGTTAACCTGGCCCAGTGGGACAAGTACAGGGCTCAGAGTCCAGGACTCAGCTGTGCCTCCCTTTGCCCCATAACCTTGAGCAAATCCTTGACTTTCTCTAGGGCTCTTTTTAAAAGTGGGATTGACGTCTTTGCATGCTTGTCTCATAAGGCTGGTGCATGGAGATAAAGGATATAGTAATACTGAGTTTGCCCTTGGTGACTGAGAACAATGTAAAAACAAGCTGTAGAACTAGTCGGAAGTTCAATGTAGCTGAGACAACACCAAGGGAACCGAAATTGCTTTTTCTCAAGGGCACGTGTTTTCCCAATAATACTGCAAGTTGAAACAAGGCTTAATAAAATAGCCCTATACCCAGTTTGCCTGGGGTAGTCCTATTTGCTGTGGTCATCCTGGTATAATTATTGATAATGCACTTTTTTCACTTTCAAAAGTGTCTCATTCTATCCAACCTCTTCATTTTACCTACTGGAGGTAGGCAAGACTCAGAGAGTGGAGGCTCAGAGAAGAGAAACGACTTCTTCAATTCAGCCAGGGTTTGCCCAGAGCCTAGACTCTGCAAACCCCTTCTCTTTGTACCGGGAACGAAAGGGGAGGGGAATACAGGGTGAGAGAATGGCTCCCTTTGTGTGCTTTCCAGATTCTTGAAGCAACTTCTTAGCAGGAACAGCCCCACCTCTCTCTTGATTTCCTGGAAAGTGATCTGCAATACTGTACCTGCCATGCCTCTGAGGGAGCTGGGGGGTGGGAGGCAGGGGGGGAGATGGAGCAAACATAACAGGATCCTGGAAAAGGAAGTTTTTATTCTCTTCTCTACACATAAGAACCACCCCAAGGGGAGAACCGCTGCTTATTAACAACTGGCCCTTATTTAGGCACGTAGGTTTTTTTCTGTTGCTATCATTCATAAAGCACTTTCTGGGTTTTTTTTTTTTTTGATGTTTATTTATTTTTGAGAGAGAGACAGACAGACAGAGCACAAGCAGAGGAGGGGCAGAGAGACAGAGCGAGACACAGAATCTGAAGCAGGCTCCGGGCTCTGAGCTGTCAGCACAGCCTGACGTGGGGCTCGAACTCACGAACTGCAAGATCATAACCTGAGCCGAAGTCAGATGCTTAGCTGACTGAGCTACCCAGGCGCCCCTCATAAAGCACTTTCATATTCATAATCTTAATTGATCTAATCCTCACTGCCTTTGGAAATGATCTTGGAGGCATCATGAGTCTCATTTTGTAGTGAGAAAACTAAGACCTATGGAGACAGCTGGCTTGCTCTAGGTTTTGTACTAAGTACAGTTGGGAACAGAGCTTGGTTTCCTGTCTCCTGGCCCAGTATTCCTTCTACCCCTTGCTCCTGGCAGCGTCTACCCTTAGGCATCTTCTAGGAGGAACCTCATTATAGCGAGGCTCATATATAGAGGCTCATCCTCTTGGATGAGCCCAGGGCAGATCCACCTTAAATCCTGAATTTGGCTCTGTGTCAAACGGTGTTAGAACACAATTTGTGATCAACTGTGGGCTTCGTTCTACAAACATCATTTCTGAGAAATTGAGTGTGTGGATGGAGAACAGGGTATTTCATCCTGGGATAAGATTTTTCTCTTTAAAATTGTTGCTAAGATCATGGGGGAATAGAGTCTCACTACAGTACTTAACTCTGCTGTGCTTGCAAATCACTGACCCGACAATTTGCAGAATCCCCATTTCAGAAAGATTTGTTCTGGTTCAGACTGAAGTTCTTTATTTGGAACTCGACACGTCCCAGACTTATAAGAACTCTGCTTAACAAGATTTGCAGCTTCCTCCATCATCTGTCTGCCCTAAGTAGGCAGTGATGCAGGGGCAAGGGCTTTGGTGGACAAGAGGGACCCCAGGTGTGGTCTTGATCATGCATGTGGCTCAGTTGAGGGTCAGGAAAGCGACTTTCCTTTTAAGGAGCCCAGTTTCCTCAGCTGTCAAGTGTTGAGACTGGATTAATCAGTGCACAAAAGCCCCTGGATACTTTTTTTCTGAGAAAGCTACGGGGACCTCACCTGTATAAATGGTGGAAGAGGTGGGGCTGAGGGCTCGGAGCCCCTTCATTCAATCCATTCGTGTGGCCTGGTGACTTCGGCACGGATGTCAGTGTAGAAACCATTGGATAATTTCCGAAGGCCCTTTTAGCCCTGACACTGGCACCGAAAGAGCAGTACCGTCGTAGTGACAGATGTCAAGCCCCTGAGGAGTTGCAGTGAGCACGGAATTCATGATGCGGAATGAGGTAGACAGGGAAAGGGGTTGTGATGGCATAATAAAGAGGAGAGTTTGGGGTGGACGTACATGATACAGGTGCACTGTCCTTTCTAGTTTACAAAGTACTTGCGCATCCGTTGTCTCTTTCGAGCTTGCCCAACACCGGGCATTCAGGTGTTTACCCAACGATCTGGCCTGCAGCACCGATCAGGTGCCTGGTTCGAGGCAGAGCTCAGGAATACAAAGACGAAGAGGAGACCTTTTCAGCCTCGAGGTGCTCATCATCCATAAAGGAAAAGGCAGGTACACGAGTACGGTAATTGCCAAACAGAAAGGCTCTGAGAGAGGTGCACGCGAACGCTGAGAGAGGAGAGAAAGACACGACTCGCTTTTCCTGGGGAAGGAGGACTGGGGTCATTCCCTGTGCACCAAGCTCTGACCTCCTGAGAAAACATGGCGCGCAGCAGGGGTAGGGGAGGAGTCTGGAGGGCCTGGCCCTGGGGTAGCAGAGGTGAAGCTGGAAGGCAGTCTGGCTGGGCAGGGCTTTGAATGCAATGCAAAGAATTTAGACCCTGTGGCAGTTAGCATCTCTGTTTTCCAGATGAGGAAACAGGCTCACCGAAGTCAGGACCTTGGCTTTAGCCACACGCCGGGGTGAGGGAACTGCGGGGCCGACCAAGGCTTGCGTCCGTCCGGTTGCTCCGTCTGCTACCCTGTGCTGCCTCCAGCAGGCCTGAGCTGAGGCAGGCCCTGCGTGGGAGAGGCCTTGGGGCTGTTTATCCCGTTTGGTGGGACTGGCTCTGGCAGGCCACGGAGGTGGGTGGGGTGGGGGCCTCGGAGGGGAGGAGGGGCCTGACAACAAGGGCTACATTCAAGGCCTGCACTGGAGCCGGCTGAGGAGAATGGAAAGCTACAGTCTGTCGGAGCGTCCAGCCTTGGCAAGGCGGTCGGGGCCTTATAAGGAAATGTTGTTCTCTGTGAGCCAGTGGGGCTGGGACGGAGCCCTGTGCCCACAGGACAGAGCTGCCCTTGTGGCGGTAGGGGTTGGGGGTGCCACCCGCCCCTGCGCTGGGAGCCGGGGCTCTCAATGGGCCACTTCTGCGGGCTCAGCATTCCCTCGCAGCCCCCGGTGCGTGCGGCCCCCACCCCCTCCATGCCCTCCCACTCCCCCCTGCCCTGGGCTGATTGGAGGAAAGGAAAAAAACAAAACAAAACAAAGACTTGGCCAGATCCCAGGCCTCGTTGCTGTTTGATGCCGAATTACCCAGAAAGCAGGCTCAAGGCGAAATCTGTCTCTTTTCCCTGAAGGATGCTTGAGTAAAGGGATCCCTCTTTGCCCTCTTTCCCTACTGCTGCACCCTCGTCTGTCTCCTCCTCCTTGTGACCGCAGAACGCCCAGGCCGGGCCCTGTCCTGTGCAGAAAGGCAGGATCCGAGACAGTGGGGAGGAGGAAGCCTTGTGTGGGGCCTTTTTCACGTCCCCACCGGAGGGCACGAGACTCTGGGACACTCCTAGGAGAAGGGCGACTCCCTTCAGAACACCTTACCTCTGCCCAGCAGGCCAGAGGCCTCAGAGATACAGGAGGGCCAGAGGAAAAACACAGCCCGCCCAGAAAGCAACAACAGAACAGACTGTCAGCATTAGTCAGCTCCTGGAAGGAGTGCCTTGCCACAGTGTGCCGTGAGGGCTGATTTAAAGCATTGATCGCTACGGGATCTCCCTGAACCTGAGATTATGATAGGAGCAGAAAAAGATGCTTAGGGTGGCCTTTAGCTATGCCTATTTGGAGACTCGTAGACACATGAAACCCTGGAGTCGCAAGGAAACAGGTCAGCCAGCCCAGCTCTCCACCTCGAACAAACGTGGCAGAACTGGAGCCAGTCTGTGCTCTCCTAGTGACCGCGAACTTGGTCCCTCGAGTCGGTCGCCAGTATTGACAGGTGACGCCCTGTGTGTCAGCCATGAGGCGCCACCCCGAAGGCAGGCTCTGAGAAGCACACAAGGAACAAAATGCAAAGGAGGAAACGGCAGAAACACAGAGAAGAGGCTCTTCCGGTGGGGAAGAGAGGGAGCTTGCTCTTGACCAGATGCACAGAGCAGTGGACAAGAAAGGGTCTTGTCAAAGAGATGGAGAGATGGCATGTGGGGTGAAGAAAGGCTGAGCTCACAGAGCAACCTCTGAGAGCTGGGAAGGTGGGGAAGTGGCTCCCGGGGGACAGGTGACACCAGCCAGCCCAGGATGGTGGGAAAGCTAGGGGCTACCTGGGTGGTGGAGAGGCGGGCGGGCATGGGAGGTGTGTAAGGCTGACGAAGGAGGGAGCTATGGTCAGAAGATGGGTGAGCAGCAGAGTTTGAAGGCCCTGGATGCCAGAGGGAAGAGGAGATTCTAGTAAAAGACGGCCAGGAGCCACTGGAGTTCTGAGCCTCGGGGAGCTGTGGCCAGCGCAGTGATTCAGGCAACACGACGTGACAGCACCTGCAGGAATAACGGAGGGAGAGGCGTCCTTTTCCGGCTTCACTGCCTGGAAAGTGCTCCTTCCCCAAACAGAGCTCTGGGGGTCATATTCCCCACCCGGGGTCTCTGGAGGCCCAGCTAGACCCCAGGATTTCAGGTGCTGTGGGAACAGCCAGTGACCGTTTCCCCCCGGGGACGATTAGGCCTGGCCGCTTTGGTTCATTTCTCCTTTTGAGTTGGCGCGTTTTGTACACAAAGTCATTCTGTTCAGATGCAGTTAAGAAACCCAGTCTTCAGTCCTTTTTGGCAGAAGGTTATGAAAAAGGACCCTGGGTCAAAGGGCAAAGACACAGGGATGCCATCTCCTCTCCGAGAGCCTGCTCCTCTTTGGGCATCCGCTGGTCTCACACCTGTGCTTGTCACAACCCTGAGAACAGACAGGGTGGTCTCCTCTCTGTTCTCCAAGGAGCTCCTTGGGGCTCTGGCCCTGGGGTCCCGTCACTCAGGCCACACAGGCTCTGAAGCAGGACTATGAAGGGGCCTGAGCTTGCTCCTCGTGGTGGTCATGAGTCTGAACTAGAGCAGCTGATGCTCTGAATCTCAGTAGCTTCCCACCAAGTTTTCCTTTACTCCGCAAGGTGGATGCAGACCCCTGAGGCCACAGAGATACAGTGCCAGTCATGGAACTGGCCGCTGTCTTGACCCTCCAGTAGGTAGGGTTCATTTTGAATTTGTGAGCGGTGAGCATGAATTGATTGTTTCCTTTTAAGGGCACATGTGAGCATTTGATGGTGAGATACTTTCTTGACTCTAAAAAGTGAATTTCAAACAACAAACCTGGATGACGGAGACGGTCTTATGACACAAGGCAGGACTCTTCCTCTACCTTTTAATTTTTACCACCAGCACTTAAATCATCTGCTAGGCTCAGTTGTCGATTCAGAGAAATGCTGTGAGCAAATTTCCTTGGTAGAGTTTCTTTTTATTTAATTGTAACTAACCATTCATCATTCACCCATTATTTGGTTTGGTAATGAGTAGTTCAAAAAAAAAAAAATAGGTAAGTGTAAAGGGAATGCAGTACAAGTCTTCCTCTGACCCTTTCCCCAGCCATCCTGTTGTCCTCCCCCAAAGCAGCCTATGTTACTATTTTCCTGTGTTTCCTTCTCCTCCGTGATGCTTTTATGGAAATAATTATCAAGGACTTTCCTCCCCCAGTACCCATAGCTCGTTCAGAAAGATGCAAGCTTGTCCAAACAAAATTCTCTAGGAGTATTTCCTCTCCCAGGCTTGCCTGCTTGGGATGGGGAACCTGATTCTAGATGTCAGATGGACCTCACCTGATCCAGCTGTCTATAGAGCGATCCTTGATGGATGTCCTTGAGCCCAGCACTTTATGATAATGTGCTAAGGATGCCTGAGCACACTCTCTGGAATTAGATTTAAGTACCATCCCCAGAATGACCTTATAGGAAATGAATCATCCAGACACTGTATTCTGAGTTCAGGTGCCAGATTAAGAAGGCTCTGAGGGGGATCTGCCACATAGGTTGCTAGGGCTAAAGAAAGAGTCTCCATGGGCCATATTTTTCTGGTTCCTTGTGGTCTGATCTGAACTGAAATGCCTGTCACTGATCTAGATCTTTACTGACTGATCACAGAGAAATCTTAGTCTGTGCTTGCTTAACCTGGGACTGGAGCTCCACTAATGCTGCAGCTGCTCACTGATCACACTGGAGCACTGCCTGGCTCACTGATCACTTAGGAGCACTTCCTGGCTCACTGATCACTTAGGAGCACTGCCTGGCTCACTGATCATGCAGGAGCATTGCCTGGCTCACTGATCACGCAGGAGCACTTCCTGGCTCACTGATCACATAGGAGCACTGCCTGGCTCACTGATCACGCTGGAGCACTGCCTGGCTCACTGATCACATAGGAGCACTGCCTGGCTCACTGATCACGCAGGAGCATTGCCTGGCTCACTGATCACACTGGAGCACTGCCTGGCTCACTGATCACATAGGAGCACTGCCTGGCTCACTGATCACGCAGGAGCACTGCCTGGCTCACTAATCACGCAGGAGCACTGCCTGGCTCACTGATCACACAAGAGCACGACCTGGCTCACTGATCACATAGGGACTCTGTCTTGTTCACGTACCATGCAGGGGCCCTATTGTTCACCGATGGTGCTGGAGCCGCATTTCTCTGCTGAAGATCAGGATTCAGCAGCTGTGGCAGCTCTGGTCTGTGCATGTTGGTTGCTAGGAAGGGTTTTAAAGCCTTTTTGGTGGCAAGAGTCTCTTCCTGATCAGAGTCCAACCTGAAAATGGATCCTGCTTTTGCAAGCACGGTGACAGTATCATTAAACATCATCCAAGCAACAGCAGTCTGGAACATCATCATTTAGTCACTTCTTGCCCAATATCATGTGGGATTCACTTACAGAAGGATCTGCATGCTAAGTGAGGTAGGAACAAGTCAGCACAACAGAACCATAAATATCTTGATAGAGACAGATGTATGAAATCTAACTGGGTCGGGAAAGCAGATGTAGATAAGCAGCTGGCTAAGAATACAGGTGTGAACCTACCGAAATATTAAGAAGATAGTATAAAAGATAATATTAAAGAAAAAGTTACCTATGGTCCTTTTGTCGTATGCAACACTTTTTATTTTCCATAGTCCCTTCAATCTTCTTGTTCATATTCAGTGCACATTTTTATACAGCTGCAATCGTATCGCAAAGACTTTTCACAGTCTGTGTTTTGTTTAATATTATAAGCACTCGCCATATTGCTCCAATCTTTATTTTATGGCCATAGAAATACCTTTGTGGCGATTCACCATACATTTCTTGCTTTTACCTGTTGTTGCAATTTTATGTCTCCCGCTGCTTAGCGTGGTGGGTAATTTTGTAAAGAACACCTTAGTATATTTAGCTTTGTGCTTTTGTTGATTTCGTTAGGATCAAATTCAAGAAGGGAGATGGCTTGGCCAAAGGGTACGGACCCCCTTATGAGGAGCAGCTTTCCCAGGTACAAAGCCAACCGAGACAGTCAGGACTCTCGCCTCATACTGATCTTACTGGCTTGGGGCTCCAAGCCAGCAACTAGCATGTCGCCTGGCAGTGAGCAGGAGAGCAGAGGTTGACAAAGCCCTGGGAGAGACCTGTGACCGCAGAAGCTCTCTGCTTTTGAGGGCACACTCTACCCGGGTACCATTCCACGGGTCTGCCTTATTTGCAAAAGTTGTTCATTTGTGGCTGCCACGCAAGGGCCCCTGAACCACCGATTGTTTGGGAACAAAAGCAAACCAGTGCTGAGCTCCCAGTTCTTAGACTGTGGTTGCAGTGGGAGGGCTGCGGGAGCTAGGAGGGTGAAAGTCACTGTATTCTTGGAGCAAGGACACTGTGGCCCTGGTCAGTGGCACTGCCCATGGGCACAGCCCTCACAGCAGGGTCCTGTTATGTGCAACGCAGATGGCAGCCGAGGCCCTTGGAGATCCGATTTAACTTGACCCAAACTCTGGCGCTGAGCCTTGCGAGAGCCTTGAATTCAGAGCCCGGTTTCCATGAGTGCCCACAGGTGTATCACCCAGCTCTACCCCGTGCCCTCTCATCTGAGCATGCCGACCAGCTCTGCCTGAAGCATTCAAGGAGCAGAGCCCCGTTCCTTCCCTGGTCTTCACCAAAAGCCCCTCGCACCCGGGACTTTGTGAGTTTGGTAACATTACTGAAGATGGAAGGTCTCACAGAGGAGTCTCGTCAGAGACTAGGCAAGCTTTTGCCCTCTTCACACCCTTTCCTGTCTATCTTTCTCAGCCTCATTCCTCTCAGCAATAAGCATTCCCTCAGTTCTCCTCAAGAGAGTTCGCCCCCCCCGCCCCCATATTCAGGCCCTTTCTGTGCCCATGCAGGTGTTTTCTCCAAGTAAATATGTATCACTCCCTAAAAGAATTTGGGTGGGTATATCTCCCTTTGCTATCAATAACCATATCCTTACAGGAAGGTGAAGGTGGCTGGGGGGTGGGGGTTGTTTTTTCTGTTTTTTTTTTTTTTTTTGTTTTGTTTTTAGTGAGATAATTCACACAATGAGCAGTTGTTTACTGAGTTCTTGCACAGATCCCATTTAGGCTTCCCTGCCAAATGGTCAGCTGGACAGGCATCATTACCTTGCCTTATGGGTAAGGAAACCATGGCCCGGAGCAGGGGAGGACCTGTCTGAAGCCATTCGGTTGGTTGCTTGGTGAGCTAGGACCACAGCCTAGATTTCTCCTGCGTTGTGTGTATGGTCCTTTCCACATCGCACTGTCAGACCATCTGTGTGGGTGCCCGCACATGGCTTTAACCACAGCAGGCACGCAGAAACGCCCGTTCAGTAGACATTACCGAGCCCTGGCTCTGTGCCTGCCTTCAAAGAGTGTGGTGTGAAGGATGCATGACTAAATTGAAGGACTTGTTATTACCCTGTACCCGGATCTTAGTTAAAACCAGGGGCGATCGAACAAATGTGGTATGCAGACACAAATGGAATATGACCCGGCCATAAAAAGGATGGGGTGCCTGGGTGGCTCAGTCGGTTAAGCGGCCGACTTCGGCTCAGGTCACGATCTCGCGGTCCGTGAGTTCGAGCCCCGCGTCGGGCTCTGTGCTGACAGCTCAGAGCCTGGAGCCCATTTCAGATTCTGTGTCTCCCTCTCTCTGACCCTCCCCCGTTCATGCTCTGTCTCTCTCTGTCTCAAAAATAAATAAACGTTAAAAAAAAATTAAAAAAAAAAAAAAGGAATAAAGTGCTGACTCGTGGTACAACGTGGCTGGATCGCAAGCACATTAAACTGGGTGAGAGAAGCTAGACACAACGGGGCACATACTCTATGATTCCACTTGTATGAAATGTCCAGAAAAGGCAAATCCATAGAGATAGAAAAGAGACTGGTGGTTGCCAGTCTGGAGGAGACAGAAATGGAGAGTGACTGCTTAATAGGTATGGGTTTTTTTTGGGGGGGGGGGGTGCTGAACATTTCTTGGAACTAGATAGAGGTGATGGTGGCACTATAATGTGAATCTACTAAATGCCCCTGAATTGTAGACCTTAAAATGGTTCATTTAATGTTATGTGACTTCCGTTTCAATTTCATTTTATTTTATTAAAAAAAATTTTTTTTAATGTTTATTTTCGAGAGAGAGAGAGAGAGAGAGCAATTGCAAGTGGGGGAAAGGCAGAGAGAGGGAGAGGGAGACATAGAATCCGAAGCAAACTCCAGGCAGGCTCTGGGTTGTCAGCATAGAGCTGGATGTGGGGCTTGAACCCAGGAACCATGAGATCGTGCCCTGAGCCGAAGCCGGACGCTTAACCTACTGAGCCACCCAGGCGCCCCCGATTTCAGTGTTTTAAAAAAGGAACACCAGATCAACAGACAAACCCAGGTGCGAACTTGCCCGCCCTACACTATACCTCCTTGCTGGGTTCTAGGTCCTGATGGTCGCTCATTGGACAGGGAATGAAGATGTGCAGACTCAGTTGTCAATTCTGTGACTTATTAGCTGTGTGGCGTTTGGTAGTTTATGCTTCTCTCTGGATCTTAGCTTCCCAATCTGCACGATGGGGAGATTGACCCAGATTTTACCCAAAGTCCCTTCCAGGAAGGCCTTCTGGGATCTTGAGGACAGAAAGGGGGATGCAATCCAGTGAGGGAAGGGAGGCACTCTCTGAGCTTCTTTTGAACCTTTCTCTTCTCAGCTAGCGGGCTGCAGTGGCTTTTAATTTCCTCTGTCCCCAGGCACCAGAGAAGCAGTCACACAGATTACAGCTTCGGCTTCTGACCTGGCTGGCGCTGCTGGGGCTCCCACCATGCTTCATTGAGCAGTGTGAGCCCCTCGGTAATCCTGTTAAGCCACCGGGGCAGTGAGTCATTTCAATACCACCCAAACACCTTCCTGTCGTGTCCTGGCAAGGAGAGGAGCTCCAGCCAGAACGTTAAGACTTGACCCGCAGCTACATTCTAAACATAAATTGGAGCTTTTAATTGGGTTGTGACTTGGAAACCCATCATGCCTTAATCAGTGCTCGAAGAGTGCAAGCTGTACTCTTGCCTTCACTTATCACCCCTTTTCCGAGCCCCCGGGATATCCGAGGCATTGTGCTAAGCTTCAGGAATGCATAGATATATCATAGCCACTGTCTTCAAGGAATTCAGCGTCTCCTGGGAGAGACAGACTCATAAACAGAAGGGAAATGTAACATTACAAGAGCAGCAGAGTAAGAGTGTGAAACCGAACAATAGGTCCAAAGGAGAGAAGTGTTACCACTCGGGGTGCAGAGTGAAGGGCTGGGGTGGAAGGGTCAGGAAATCGACTGGTGCAGTGACACCTAGGCTGAGTTTGGAAGGATAATGGAGGCTTTCATGTTCCATGTGCTCTAAGGGAGTGTGATCTTTAAAGTGGTCTGCCAGAGTGAGGATAAGCATTTTATCCCTGTTGATGTTTGCTAGTGCAAGATGACAATAAAAAGAAGGCTAAATTTCAGTTAGTTTATTACTGACTTTAACTCCCTACCAATGTACCCCCTTATTGCCTACACTGGGTTAGACTGTCCCACCCCACTACTACCTGGCATACAAGACGGGGAAGGGCGTTTGAAGCAGCTGGAACAGCACATGCAAAAGCATGCAAGGGTGAAGCTTCAGAACGTGTTAATGGAACGGCGAGCGATCAGTCTGATGGGGCAGGGGATACTGGAGGAGGGCTGGAGAGGTGAAAAAAAAAATGAAGCCTCATTCCTTGAGGGCCCAAGGTACGGTGTTAAGTCTGGGTTTTCTTTCAGAATGTAATGGGGAGCCATAGAGGGTTGTAAGCATGTGTGCAGTGTAATTAACTCCGTTGTTGAGGCAGCATTTGACAGCTGAGGACAGATGGGATGGGAAAGAGCAAGGAGGAAGGAGACAGGTCAGGAATCCCTTGCTGTCACCTGGGGGAGAAAAGATGAGGTTTCTGCCAAAGCTGGGCCATGAGAGTGGGAAGCAGAGGAAGGGCTCAGGAGATACGTAGAAGTTAAACTCTGAAGGCGTAGGGTCTGATCAAAGGTATAGGTGGGAGAAGGAGGGTCTAAATGGTGACTTGTGCTTTTCTCCCCAGGAATGATGTCAGAGTTGGAGGCATGTTTGGGACCACCCACTCAACTGTCTTTGTCACTCACTCGACTGTCCTTATAACCCAGAGAGGTGCCGGGTACTTACTACCCAAGCTGCTGAGTTGGGGGCAGAGTCGGTGCGAAGTCCCAGCTTCCTAAATCCTCAGCCCTCCAGGGCTCTCTCATTGACCGTGGCTGTCCTCCTCTTGCCTTCGCTCTGCCCTGCACCCCACCTCTGCTGACTGAGCCCCGCTCTGGACAGAGGAGGCCTGAGTTCCTGCCCTCACACCGTCCTCAACACAGAGTGACCACCAGGGACACCTGCCCTTCGCTGAGTCTTTGTCTTCTCATTGCCAAGTGGAAGGCCTGCAGGTGCGGGCTTCTCTATTTTCTTCTCTTCCTTTCCGGTTTTTGACTTTTGATTTTGCTTTGTCTCCTTGCTGGTTCCTCTTGCTTTACGTTAGGCCCGCTTCACTCCTTTGTGCATGCCTACCTGGATCTGAGGGCATTTGTGTCTGGGAGTCCCTGACTTAGAGCTCCTCTGAAGCCTCTCTGTCTTGTTTCTGACAGCCGGGCTCGTCCGGGTAGAGATCCGGTCTCTCGGAGCTGTACTCCCAGGGCTGGACCACCACCCTTCACTGGCTCACAAAGCCTGCCTCTTTCTCGTCCCTTGCTCTCCCTGGATTCTCTGCCCCTGGAGCCAAGTCACCAAATATGGATGTTGTGCATCATCACCGTGTCTCCTGGGCCCAGGCTTGGCTCGGGTCACATTTTTTTTCAGAAGAAAACAGCAGTGGGGCCTGTGATCTAGGGAGACAGGGTCCTCACCATGGGCAAGCCCACCTTGCCTGTTCCTTTGGGCTCACAGTGTTGTGGGTCAGGCGCCTTAGGGACAGAGCTCCAGGAGAGAGGGCAGTTCAGGTGGGTTTCCCCATCAAACCCTCCCCCACCCCCTCTGCCTTCCTCCCTTCCCTGACCAAGGAGGGAGACTCAGAACTGCAGGGGAAGAGTTGGGGACCCACGGAGGCCCTCGGGCCACCCTTCCGGCCACTGCCAAATCCCCCATGTGGCTTTCCTGCCCTTTAGTCTCTTAGCCTTCCTTTGACTGCTTCATACCCTTCAAGTGTGACTGTGCAGGGCACTTGGTCCTGCCCTAGATCACATGCGTCTTCCAAATTACGATGAAAGCTGCCTTCTTGTAACTCCCAGTGAGTGGCCTGCTCAGAATGTTGTACCACATCCCTCCCTTGCAAGACCGTCCTCTGTGTGTACGAAGAAGACATCATCTGTTCCACTCCCAACCCACTCCTTGCTTTCTTTCAGGTTATCGCATCTCCTGTGTCGTATGGTTGCTACGTCCTTAAGATGGGGGCCTCCAAAAGGCAGAGATCCCGGATATGGGCGAACTAGCCTGTGTAACCAACCAACAAAGCAGGAACGCCAGTGGCCCAACACAAAGGAGGCTTCTTTCTCCCTTACGTAACCCTTCCTGGTCAGTGAGCGGTCTTCTTTCACACGGCGATTCCGGGTCCCGGGGCCCTTCTGGCTTGGATCGGCACCCTCCCGCAGGCAGCGAGTGGAGCCCGCTCCCTCCTGCCGGGCCACCCAGGCTGAGGGGCTGGGAAGGGCAGAGAGCCCTGCCCGGAAGGGACACGTGTGCCCACCCTCGCCCGGCGGCTGAGAGCCAGTCCTGCCACCTCATCTCACGCTGACATGAACTGGGCAATCCAGTCCCTGGCTGGTCCGCTGCCCAGTGGAGACCACTGTGTGCAGTGAGGGTGCATCGGCAGGGGGGAGGCGGGGCTTCCCTGCTAAGCACAATAGCTTCCCTGCCCCTTGACTTTGAGCCCCCAGCGCAGGCAGGTGTTAGAGGCGGAGAACGGGGCCCCCTCTTGTTTCCAACCAGCAAGCAGTGTTTTCTTAAACTTCGGTTGTGCGAGCACCACTTTGGAGGTTCGGGCTGTATCTGCATAACACCTGTATTGTAATTAATTTAATATTCTCTCTAAATCGAATCACTTTTCAATTTAGCTTCGCCTGACTAATAACGTCTGGGAAACCGTGAATTTGATGTGCTAATTATATTTTTCCAATACACTAATGTACTCCAAAATAAATTTATAGTTAGTCCCATAACAATATGTGCACGTGTACCACCCCAAATATTTGCACACGCTGATGGTACGCATTGTACTTGGTGGGGGAATACTCTGAGTCGGTCTGAAGCCCTCATGAGGTGGCCCCTGCCTCTCTCTCTGCCTCATGTTCGCCCCTTCCCTCTTGCTTACAACCCTGCAGGTTCATGGACCTTTTCGTTCCTCAAACGTGCCAAATGGTTTCCTACCCCAGGGCCTTTGTACTGGCTGCTATCTCGGCCAGCAACACGTCTGCCACATTTGGCTCTTTCTGGGCATTAAGGTCTAACCACTTGGTCTAGTGGTCTTATACCACACCCCACTCCACCCTGCCCAGCCACTCCTCTCTCCCTTGACAGCAATTTCCAAGATCTGACACGGTCTGTTTATTTGTTTGCTGATTTATTCGTTGTTTCTCTGTGCCCCGGAACATGCAAAGTCTGTAAAAGCAAGAGATTTTACCTATGCTGTTTACTCCACTCTCCCAGCACTTCACACAAGGCCTGGCCCATAGTACGTGCTCCATAAATATTCGTTAAATGAATAAAAACTATGGAAAATAGATACATAGGTCACTAGTCAAATGAGGATTAAAATACAGTTTGTCAGTTGCATGGCGATCTCTAACACACATCTGGTCAACTGCTGGAGAAGGCAGCTTGGAGGTGAGGCTGCCGTGGGGCCTCCGGCTCCACCCTGAAATTCATAGGTGCACAAGTCACCTGACTGGCCCACCCAGCCACAGAGAGGGAAGCTGGCCAGGCGGGAGTGGGAGGGCCAGACCCACTTCTAGAAGACACTTGCATCAGTGAGGCGAGAGGTGAGGAGAGAACAGGCTGAGGACCAGTCATCCCTGCTTTAGGGATGGCAGCCATGTTGGCCCAGAGAGTCCACCCGTAGGGAAAACTGGCCTCTACAAGATTGGCTTCTGCCCCTCTTCTGTGGGGGTGGTGGGAGCCGAAAGTAGGGATGGACTAAAAGTAAGGGATGCTGAAAGACCTGAAAGTGTCCAGTCTACACCTGGAAATGGGAACCAGGAAGGGGGTTGAAAGCCCCCTCACTCATGAAGAGGGTGGACATCGTTTTCCTTATGAAAGGAATCTGTCCGGAGCACCTGGGTGACTCAGTCGGTTAAGCATCCAACTCTTGATTTCAGCTCAGGTCGTGATCTCGAGGTTCGTGAGATTGAGCCCTGTGTTGGGTTCTGCACTGACAGCATGGAGCCTGCTTGGGATTCTCTCTCTCTCTCTCTCTCTCTCTCTGCCCATCCCCTACTCGCATGCACTCTCGCTCTCTCTCTCTCTCTCTCTCAAAATAAATAAACATTAAAAAAAAAAAAAAGGAAATCAGTCCACCAAAGAAATCCAAGACAAGGTGAAAAAGTCAACGTTCCCCATCTCACCCTGTCTCCAGAAGTCTCCAGAAGTACATTGGCCATGGATGCTGTGATGGGTCTCCCTGACCCTTCAGGACCAAGCCACTCAGTACTGCTGGGTTCACAGCTGAGTCTTCCCAGGAATCGTCCTGCCTTACCCAAGGCAACACCTCCACCCTGGGGATAGTTCACATTCAATGTCTAGTTGATATGGGGCACAAAGGCCTGGCCGTTTGCCTCAATTGAGGGCAATTTTGAAGGGCCATGCCAGCTCCAGAGCAGCCATGCCAGCTCCTGAGCAGCCTTGCCTGCTCTCCAATTTTTCCTCTGCTATCCAATCTGCTCCTTTCACATTCCCTGTAAACTCCCTGCTCACAAAGTCCCCTCTCAGAGTCTGTTTCCCAGGGAAACCTAGGATGACATGTGTAAGGCCCCAACCAGCTCTGTCCTCCACAATCAGTCGCCATATTGCTTAGGTGAGAACTAATTTCCCACAAAAGATTATTAGGTTTTCTTCCTCTACCTGAGGTGGAGACAAACTATATCCACACAAATGATATGTTGGTGCCCCTGGAAGAACGGCAGATGGTTCCTTCAAAACTACTCCAGACAATGAAGGTTAAAATTAAAGGGAGGCAATGAAAATAGCTGAAGTAAAGTAATATTTGGGTAGCAGTTGACATTTTCCAAATCTGTTTCACATGGAGCCTTTGACCCTGTTTCTGAGCTTCTCCATTTGCTTGGCCCCACCTGTCTCCCTGGGCCCTCAACATGCTCAGGGCAGAGCCCTGCATCCCCTACCACTGCCAACTTTCTCAGATGCCCCCAGTCCCCCACTCCAGGGCCCAGGACAATATAAGCTTGTCTCCTCTCACTGTTTCTAGGCTTAGAAGATGAGTCAGCTCTCAGATTCCCAGTGGCTTCCCAGGGGGGCAGGGTGATATCACCTGGAAGTTCAGGCAAGTTCATTCTCCACAGGTCAAGTTTGATTGTTGAGAGACCGGAAGTGGAAGGGAAGTGACTGTTACAGCCTCACGCTTTCTCTGTCCCGTCTCTGCCCCAACAATGAGCACATAGCAAGGGTTCCATCAGGCCTATCCAAAGACATCTCACGAAACAGATCATGACGGCATTTTGTGGTGGTGCTGTGGCTAGGATCGTGCTCATCTTCTTGGGCTCACTTCCCCTCTTTCTCTTTTCCCCTCCCTCTTGCTGCCCTGAGATTACACCTCCTCCCACCCCCAAGAAAGCATGCATCGGCATGTATGCTTAATGTAAACTTTGCTTCATGTGGCTTTTCCTAGACGACCCAGGTGAAGAAACAGACATTAACCTCTTTGATTTTCACAAAAAATCATTCTCTGGGGGCAGGAATTATTATAGCCACTTTCAGGCGTGTGAACTAGACGTAAAATGAACTCCCCAAGACTGACACTACACAGTAAGTGGTAGATCAGGACTGAGTCTACCTGTTCTGACTCCAAGTTGGTTGTTTCTCTTACCTTGGTTATGAATTTTCATCAAGAGTTATAATTAATAATAATAATAATAATATATAATTCATATATTCCCTTCCAGTAAAGGTGGAATTGTGGGGTGGGGGCAGGGGCAGCAAACACCAGAAAAGAGGCAGATGCGTTGAGATGATGGACCCATCAACTCTTGCAAACTTCCACCGTCTGCCAGTTCATAATCAAATATGGAGGTACTGTTGGGACTGAGGACACAACATGGTTGCCAAAGTGTATTCATTTCCCAGGACTGCCTTGACAAATTGCCACGAGCTGGGTGGCTTAAAACAACTTAAGTGTAATTTCTCATAGTTCTAGAGGCCAGAACTCTTAAGTCAAGGGGTCAGCAGGGCTGTGCTGCTCTGGAGGTTGTAGGGGAGAATCTGTTCCTTGCTTCTTCCCGCTTCTACTGATTATCCGCAGTCCTTGACTTGGTGGCCACGTCTCCCTGCCTAGTCTTCACATGGCCTTTCTCCTGTGTGTCTGCGTCTTCTTTCTTCGCCCGTCTCTTACAAGACCACTTGTGGAGGCCTTTAGAGCCCTCTCGGATAATCCAGAGACATCTCCTTGTCTCAGTATACTTAATTAAATTACATCTACAAAGACTCTTTCTCCAAAAAGGTGACATTTATAAATTCCAGGCATTAGGACTTGATCATGATTCGGCCTACTACACTGTATCATAGGCCACTTTGCCTGGTGGCATCGGTGTGCTCTTCAACACTCGTAAAAAGTTTCCAGTGTTCCTTCACATTACACTTTTTGCCTTATGGGCTGGCGCCCGGTCTGGGTTGCAGAGGTGGCTGAAGGCAAACCTTCTGTTTATCCTGCAGTGAGCTAGAGGGGGCACCAGAACCGAACTGGCCCCCCCGGTGGGCCCTCCCAGCCTTAGGTGTGGGGGAAGTCTGTCTCTCACATGTTGTCTGGGTTGTGACGCCATTATTCCCCTGCTGCTGGGAGCGCAGAGGATGCTGGACGGCATTTGCCCGTGTTTGAATTTTCAGTTACTGTCAGTCCCTCTGATCTAATATTTGTGTTTTGCAGAACTGTCTCATGGCAAGTTCTGGGGGAGAGAGTCCTCCTAGTCACAAATATTTGCAGTACTTGGCTTTGCCGCACTTCGGCCTGCGATGTTGAAAATGGGGTCATGTGCTGCCCTCAGGTGCCCAACAGACATGCCTGTTGGTGTGGTTTTCTGGCAGTGCCTCCTTCCTCAGCCTCTTGTGGAGTGCGTGGAGGTGCTGAAGGGAACGAGAAAACAACTGTGCCTGACAGGGGCCAGATGCCATTCGAAGAAAGGTGTAGCCCGAACCAGCTTCCTTTTCTTCTTCGTGCTTCCTTCTTTTGTTTGTTCTTCCTCTTCTTTTCCCTCAAGGGCTTCATCTACTTTCGTGAATTGTCATCTTTTTCTTCAGTTTCCCTTCGTAATTCCCAACTGCTTGCTTCCAGCAGTCAATGCCACTTCCGGTTTCTAGAACAGTGTGGCCCCTCAATTCCCACCCCCAGCCCCCACCCCTGTAACCCACCTTCACACCTGTTCTCCTCTCTTTGTCTGTCTTAGAGCCACTCCACGTCAGATCTTCTGTTGACGCAGAGGTTTAGCCTTTCTTACGTCCTCCAGGCCTCTTTCCATCAAGTAGTCCTCCCTTTCTTCAGTTAACAGCTTGGTTGAGATAGAACTCACATACCATGAACTCCCCGTTTTGAGGAGTAAAGTCCAGTGTTTTTTAGTCTATCAATCCAGTTTTGCATTGACTGCCAGTGTCTAAATTTATAATATCTTTATCTCTAGTAGAAGAAACCCCATACCCATTAGCAGTCAACCCTCATTCTCATATTTCCCACCCTTACCCTACACTCCCCACCTCTGCGTAACCACTTATCTACTCTCTGTCTCCACAGTTTTTCCTCTTCTAGATATTTCATACAAAAAGACTCCTATAATTAGTGATATTTTGGAAGTGGCTTCTTTCAGTCAGCACGATGACTGAAGGTTTACTCAATGTTGTATGCAGCATGGATCAGATTTAATTCCTTTTTTTGGATGAGTAATATTCCACTATATTTGTGTATCCACCTAGCAGTTAGTTCATGGGCATTTGGGTTGTTTCCACTTTCGGCTAATATAAAAAACAATGCTACTAACATTCATGCACAAGCTTTTGTGTGGACATATGTTTTCTGTTCTCTTGGGGATATACCTAGGAGTGGAATTGTGAGGTCATATTTAACATTTTGTGGCACTGCTATGCTATTCCCAAAGCAGCTACAGCATTTTACCTCCCTACCCGCAGTATATGAGGATTTAAATTTCTTCGCATGCTCACCGACATTTGTGATTACCTGTCCTTTTGATTTTCCCATTCTAGTAGGTGAGTAATGGTATCTCATGTATTTCTTTATTTGCAGTTCCTTATGATATCGAACATCTTTTCATGTGCTTATTGGCTATTTGTAAGTCCTCGGTGGAGAAATGTCTAATCAGATAATTTGCTCAATTTAAAATCAGTCTTTGCTGGGGCACCTGGATGGCTCAGTTAGTTCAGTGTCTGATTCTTGATTTTGGCTCAGGTCATGATCCCAGGGTCATGAAATCCAGTCCCATGTCAGACTCCACACTGAGTGTAGAGCCTGCTTAAGACTCTTCCTCCCTCTCCCTCTGCCCCTCTCCCCTACTCTCTCTCTCTCTTTCTCTAAAATAAAAAAAAATAAATAAAATAAAATTTGTCTTTGTCTTTTTAGTGTTGAGTTGTGGAGATATATATATATATATATATACACTATATCCACATACAGATATATATATATATATATATAATATATATATATATATATATAAAATCCATTATATATATAATATATACATATATAGTTCTGGATATATAGTTCTTATATAGTTCTGGATATATTATATTATATATTCTGGATACTAGCCCTTTACCAGATAAAGATTTGCAAAAATGTTCCCCCATTCTGTGAATGTTCTTTTAACTTTCTTGTTTTTTCACTTTTTCTTTCTTTTCACTTTTGCTTTCTTATGCTTCTTTCTAAAAGCATGGGAGTTTTAAAATTTGATGAAGTCTAATTTGCCTATTTTTGTTGTTGTTGTTTGTATTTTAGACATGCTATCTAAGAAGCCATTGTTTAATCTGATATGACAAAAATTTACTTTTTTTTGCAAGTTTATTTATTAATTTTTGAGAGAGAGCGAGTGCGGGTGTAAGTTAGGGAGGGGAAGAGAGAGAGAGGGAGAGAGAGAATCCCAAGCAGTCTCTGTGCTGTCAGCACAGAGTTGGATGTGGGGCTTAAACTCATGAATCCTGAGATCATGACCTGAGCCAAAATCAAGAGTCAGACACTTAACTGACTGAACTACCCAGGCACCCCACAAAAATGTGCTTCTATATTTCTCCTGTGATTTTTATAGTTTTTCTCTTATCTTTAGGTCTAGGATCATTTTTGCTTAATTTTTGAGTACACTATATACGAATTAATCTTTCCCAAATTATTCTATCACATGTGGATATCCAGTTGTCCCAGACCTATTTTTGTTGAAAAGACTCTTCTTTCCCCCATTTGAATTGTCCTGATGCTCTTGTTAAAAGTCAGTTGATCATAAATATAAGGCATCATTTCTTTTTTTTTTTTTTAATTTTTTTTCTTTTAACGTTTATTTATTTTTGAGACAGAGAGAGACAGAGCATGAACGGGGGAGGAGCAGAGAGAGAGGGAGACACAGAGTCGGAAGCAGGCTCCAGGCTCTGAGCCATCAGCCCAGAGCCCGACGCAGGGCTCGAACTCACGGACCGTGAGATCGTGACCTGAGCTGAAGTCGGACGCTTAATAAGGCATCATTTCTAGATTCTCAGATTGATTCCCCTCATCTATATGTTTTGTTTGTGGCAATATATACTACCTTGATTACTGTATCTTTGTAGCGAGTTTTGAAATCAATACATACGAGTCCTCCCACTTGGTTCTTTTTCAAAGTTGTTTTGGTTACTCTGGGTTTCTTGCATTTCCATAAGAATATTAGGATCAACTGCCAATTTGTGCATAAAAAGCTAGCTGGGGGACACCTGGGTAGCTCAGTCAGTTTAAGAGTCTGCCTCTTGGTTGCAGCTCACATCCTGATCTCGTGGTTAATGGGTTTGAGTCCCATATGAGGTTCTGAGCTGATGATGACTGCTTGGGATTTTCTCTCCCTCTCTTTACGTCCCTCCCCCAATCGTGCTTTTCCTCTATCTCTCATTATAAAGAAACTAAAAAAAATAAATAAATAAAGGTAGCTGGGCTTTTGGTAGAGGTCGCATTGACCCTGTAGATCAGTTTGGGACATATTTCCTTCTTAACATTCAGTATTTGAATCCAAAAACACAAGATGTCTTTCCATCCATTTAGATCTTCCTTAATTTCTTTTAGCAATGTTTAACAAGTCTTGCACATCTTTCCTTCAACTCATTCCTAAAGTATTTTATTCTTTTTAATATTATTAAAAATAAAGTTATTTTCTTAATTTTATTTTTAACATTTTTCATTCCTAGTCTGTACAAATATAACTGATTTTTGCATATTGACTTCGTATCCTGCAGCTTTGCTGACATTGTGATTAGTTCTCACAGTAGTTTGGTGGACTTCTTAGGTTTTTTGTTTCACAAGATCATGTCATCTGTGATAGAGGTATCTTTACTTCTTCCTTTTCAATCTCAGTAAGTTCTATTTATTTTTGCCTAGTTTTCCTGGCTAAAATCTCGAGTGCAGCACTGAATAGGGATGATGAGTGGATGTCCTTGTCTTCTTCCCTAACTTAGGGAAGAAACTTTTGGTCTTTGACTGTTAGGGATGACTTTACTAGCTGTGGGTGCTCTTTATCATGTTGGGGAAATTTTCTTCTATTCCTAGCCATTGAGTGCTTTTATCATGAAGTGATGCTAGATTTTTCCAAGTGCTTTTTTTCTGTGTCTGTAACCCTTTTTTCCTTTATTTTATTCATATGGTGCACTGATATTCATATGTTGAACCGATATTCCATCCCTGGGATAAATCCCACTTGGTCATGGTATATGATTCTTTTTATATGTTTCTGGAGTCCTTCTTTCTTTTATGTTTTTTCTCTATTGATTTCCTTTCTTTAGCTAATAAACATGCTCGAGTTTTTTTTTTCCAATAATAACAGAACCAAATAAATTTACTTCATGGGTCCTATGCTTCCAAGCCACTGCCCCATCTCCCTTCTTCCATTTTGATTCAAGTTTTGGAAAGAGTTGTCCTCTTGCTAGCTTAATACTGATTCACGACTTAGCCGTATGGACATATGTTTTATTAACATCATGAAGGACTTTTTAACTACCAAAGTGCGTGAACATCTTTCAGTCTTCACTCTATTAGATGCATGTATCCTTCTATGGCTTGCTTCCTGTTTCCTTCCTTTTTGAAACTTTCAAATCCCTGGTTTTCTTTGTATCTTTTTTTTTATTATTATAGTTTCTTGCTCTCCTTTGTGGGCACTTTCCCCCCTGCCTATAAAATACTGGTATGTTTTAAGGTTCTGTCTTTGGTGCACTTTCTGTCACTTTATACTTTGTCTGGGAAATCTCATAGACTCTCATCATTTTTTATTATCATCCATATGCTGATGAATGATGAATTGTTACCTTTGCTCAGATCTAACCAGGTATACCTCAATGCCTGGACATCACCATCTGAAAATGCCACATGCTTGTTAAATTCAAGAAGTCAAAATAAACATCTGAAGCTTTTTTTTCCTGCCCAACCTGTTCTTCTAGCTTGAAGCAAATTTCTGGGACTTAGGAAAATTTTTTTTTTAAAAATTTGATGGTTGTTCATTTTTGAAAGAGAAAAAGATAGAGCATGAGTGGGGCAGGGGCCAAGAGAGAGGGAGACATAGAATCTGAAGCAGGCTTCAGGCTCTGAGCTGTGAGCTGTGAGTCAGATGATTAACCCACTGAGCCACCCAGGCACCCCTGAGACTTAGGAAAGTTTAAGCAGCTTTGTAAGTGAGGTGAGACTTGCCTCAGTTTACCAAAGCAGGTTGGCAATCCTGTCTTTTCATTGATGTGAGATGCTGTGTAGCAGAAAGAGATAATTCAATATTGGTACCCTACCGTCAGCAGACTTTGAGTCTCAACTAAGAGACAGGAATAGACACAGATGACTGTCATCCAAGGCAGGTTAGAAAGAGTGTGATGGGGAAAAAAAGAAGAATTATAATAGGAACCCAAAGGAGAAGGGACTTGATTTGGCCTGGAAAGGTGACATATGGGAGTGGGGACACCTCCCAGAGATGGTAACTTTTGCACTAGAACAGGAAGGTGAGTCGGACTTAGATCGGGCAGGGTGGTAGAGAACTGTCTGAGTTGTCATGAGGGAAAGGTCAGTGTGTGCAGGGAGGGGCATACGGTTTGGTGTGCCTGGTGGGAGATTGGAGGGAAGTAGCGAGTGTTTAGGTGGAGACCAGAATTTGAAGTGCTTTGAACGCTACTACGGAAAATTCAAGATTTTATTCCATAGAGAGACTCACTGAAGCTGTAAGCAGAGTAGTGACAGTGTCCAAGCCATGTTTTAGGAACACTTGAGGAGTCCTTTGCATCTAGTGTTTACCTGTATTTAAAAAAAAAAAAATTGGTCCTGGATGTTTCAGGGTCAGTGAAGTAGACAAGGTCTCGAGAGATCACCGTCCTTGTGTTTGCTCTAGAAGGGGTGGTTCTTATACATAAAAATAAAGAGGCAATGAGGTAGGATCTGCCATTACCCTGCTAAAGTTTGGCCGCCTCTGTGCAGGAGCTCGTCTTCACCACAGTCTTCTGGCATTGTCCCTTGCCCAAACTGAAATGTGCGTCACTATGTCTTGAAGGCGGGAGGAAAAAAAAATGCATTAAGCAAACAGGAAAAAAAGAAGCACAAAGAAAAACCCACCAACAGCCATACGTGGCAGGTGTACAGACTCTTCCCTACTTAACAGCCCTCCCCCACCCAGCCGTCCTGCAATGCGGCTGAGGTCAGAGTAAAACATAGGCCAAATGGGGCTTCCTCAGCATTTAGAACTTAAACTTTGTGACCTGCCCCAGGACTTCCTCTTCCCCTCCTGAACAAGGAGAAATCTGTCCCTCCTCTGCTTTCATAAGGCACTCTGGGGGGTGTCTGGGGGGCTCAAGTCAGTTGAGCTTCCGACTTAAGCTCAGGTCACGATCTTGCAGTTCATGGGTTCGAGCCCTGCATCGGGATCTGTGCTGACAGCTCAGAGCCTGGATCCTGCTTCGGATTCTGTATGTCTCTCTCTCTCTGCCCCTACCCCACTCACACACTCTCTCTCTCTCTTTCTCTCTCAAAAACAAATAAACATTAAAAACAATAAGGCACTCTGGTTATCGGTAAAGTTCTCATGGCGTTTGCTCCTAGACTGCCTGTGAAATCCAAGGGTAAGACTGTGTCATCCATTGCTGTACTCTTGTTGCTGCCCAGTGCAGAACCCTGGGCATCTAGGCTCCTTAGGGCAATGACCTACAAAATTTGAGTAGCTTGGGGGTATGTAAAGAACAATATTTTGGAGAGTGAGAAGAAAATATTAGAACTTCATTTACGCTTATTTTTAACTCAACGTAAGGAGTTAAGCTTTATTATTCTTGAATGCACAGATTGACGTGAGTATGTGTGTATAAAGTATAAACAAATGTATCGGAATGAATGCTTCAAATGTTTTGGTTCATGAGGTTTGATTAAAAAATATCGCAGATCATGCTCTAGGTGCTGAATTAATGACTGTGCATGAAGTAACTCTAAAGTATTTGGTGGCAAATAGGAAAATTCATTACCAAAGAAAAAACTAGCTCTTTAATTTATCCATTTATTCAGGCCAACAAACAAATACAAATATTAAATGGTGCCTTGTATATGTCAGGCAATGTGGTAGGCTCTGTGGGTTGTTTTGTTCAAAGATGACTACAATGCATGTGGAGGGACTTTGAAGTTTTAACTCCACATAATATAATAGCAGCATGTGAGCAAGGTTATAGGGGAACATAGGAGAAAATCCTCATTGCCCTTGGGGGGGTGGAGCATTTGGGTACCACTTTCTGAAGGACATTTTGACAAACATGTTAAAGACCTTTAAAAAGTTCGTATCTTGAGGGGCATCTGGGTGACTCAGTCGGTTAAGCGACCGGCTCTTGGTTTCGGCTCGTGTCATAATCTTGGGGTTTCTTGAGTTCGTGCCCTGTGTTGGGCTCTGAGTTGGCAGCAGGGAGCCCGCCTGGGTTTCTCTCTCTCTCGCCCTCTCTCTCTGCCCCTCCCCGACTCGTGCTGTCTCTGTCTTAAAATAAGGAAATAAACTTAAAAAAAAATTCATACCTTGACCCAACAAGTTTACTTCTAAAAATGTATACAGAGTATAATGAAGGATTTGTGCAAATATTTAACTGCAAGCATGATTATCACAGCAGGATTTATGATATTGAAAACTCAGTGTTGTCCCCGGGTGGCTCAGTCAGTTAAGTGTTTGACTACTGGTTTTGGTTCAGGTCATGATCTCACGGTTTGTAAGATCGAGCCCCTCAAGGGGCTTCATGCTGATAGCACAGAGCCTGCCTGGGATTCTCTCCTTCCTTTTCTCTCTGCCCCTCCCCCAATTTGTGCACATGCATGAGCTCTCTGTCTCTCAAAATGAATACATAAACTTAAAAAAAAGAAGAAATCTGTAACAGCCCAAATATTCAATATGGGATTGCTTACGTAATATGTGTTATCTCCATTCAATGTAGTACAACCCAACCATTAAAACTTGATATGCAGATACAGTTAATTACATTGAAACTTTTATTTACAATGTTTTAAAATTAAAATGAGTTATACACTGCTAATACAGATTTATTCTATTAATATGCATGCATATAGGAAAATACATGCTAAGTGTGTTCAGACTTTTTTTCAGTATTAGTTTTTAAATTGACATGTTGAAAAGTACAGTTCTGTGAGTTTTAACTATGGATAAATTTGTGTAACCACTACAACAACAGGACAGACAGCTTCAAAACAAACAAACAAACAAACAAACAAACACCCTTGTATTGCTCTTTAGGGTTAGTGAGTTTTAACTAGATCCCATTTATGTAATATTCTGGAATAGGCCAAAATGATGCAACAGGAAACACATTAGTGGTTGCCAGAGACTTGTGTATAACCCTACAGAATAGCACAAAGGTAGTGTGTGTGTGTGTGTGTGTGTGTGTGTGTTTTGAAATGAGTGACATAAGGTACTATGAGAGAGGAAGAAGGTGGTGATCCAAATATGAATTCAATATCACTGTGGGAGGATTTGCCAGGTACACTAAACTCTGAGTCTTTTGAGAATCTGGACCAATTCCCTAAGTTTCTGCTTGATTAAGTCCTAAATTAGTCCTGGGAATGGTACAGTGTTGATCCTGAAGGTGGAATTTGAGTGGCCTCAGTTGTGAAAAGAGGAGGAATGTTGGGGTAGGAAGCCAGGTGGGGAGCATTGCTCATTTGTTCACTTATTCACTCAACATTTACTACATGAAAGGCATTCTTATGTTATTGCTACAATCCATGGTAATGCTGTCTACTTGTGGAATGAGTAGATAGTATGCCTACACACGCTTGAACACACCCACTCATTCACATACGCATGTGCTCATGTACACATGCATGGGTGGTTGCACAGGAGAAATGGCAAGCTTTGGCCAAGTGCCAGTTGGGAAACCCACAGTACTGAGCCTCGGGCACTGGGAGCCCCATGGATCAGTTCACAAGGTAGCCGCTAACATCAAAGAGTGTCAGTATTGTTCCAGAACTGGGACAAAGGGTAGCTGTATCCCTGAGGTCTTGTGACACTAGAGAATTAGTTGATGCGTTTCCTTGGGATTGAAAAATATTCTAGATGGTATTTGAGCAGCTGAGCCTAAGGATACAATGCATTGACCAAAGAGAGAAAGGGTACCTATGAAAAGAATGTATCAAATATTTCTTGATTTAGGTAGCAGCGTGAATGGAGTTATGTTTTTTCCCAACAGGAAAGGGGATTAGCAGCTTCTTTTTAGCATCTAAGAACAAAAAGACAGCCAGTCTCTTGAACTTGAACTTGCTTATTATAAGCCCTTATCATAAACCATCACTCTCTGTGTATTGATTTCTAGCCAACGATTAACCAGATGTGACCTTAGAGCCTTGATAATAGCTGGGGAACTCACTCAACAGAGGGAAGCCTGCTAATTTATGAACAAAGCAGGTATTTACAGACCCCTCTCAGTCTCAGGTGGGTATTTTTCCATCTAGGTGGAAGTCACAAGCACAGAGAAGTCACAAACACGGAGCTCTGATGGGTCCCTGAACGGAGCTTGTGCTGACCATCTGGAAGGATGAGGAGGTCTAGACCTGACAGGAAATGATTCGATGCAAAAATCATGAAAGCAGCACCTGCTGTGGAGGGTGAAAATTCAATGCCTATGACCCACATGATAGTATTACTACTAATAATTCCATTCACTCATGTATACGTTACACTTTACAAAATTCTTTTATATTCATTATCATGGCAATATTTTTTGTATGATTCCATTTATATAAAGTTCAAAAATAAACACAAGTAAACTGTATTATCTAGAAATGCATACTTAGGTGGTAAAACCATACAGCAAATCAAGGAAATGATCACAATAAAGTCAGGGGAGCAGTGACTCTAGAGAGAGAAAGCAAGAGTTACAAGAAAGGGGCACATGCAGTCCTTCTGGGTGGTGGTCATTTCTTCCCAGGGGTAGCGCTTGCCAGGGATTCACTTTACAATTTTGTTAAGCTGTACACTTATGACCTATGCACTTTGTGCACAAATGTGCTTTAGTTTACACACATCAAACAAACAAAAAGTCAAGAAAGAAAAGAAGTCAGTTCCTTCCTTTGTGTCATTTCAGTCTTGACTAGTTGTTAGTTATGGAGATTCTAGACTAGATATGGCTAAAGCAATGTAGTATATAAGGTGGGACTGCCTTGGGAGTACTGTGGATAGATTGACCTTATCCCTTATTTAAGAAAATCTGTGTGTGTGTGTGTGTGTGTGTGTGTGTGTGTGTGTAGGTCCAGTCTGAGAGTCCCATGGAAGGACTAAGAGGTTTGCTCGAGGTCACCAGCTAATGTCAGAGCTAGAACTTTTTCCCAGGAGTTCTACATCTGATACTCCACATCTAATGCTCTTGGGTAATGATAGTATTCCATTTCTAGCTTAAAAAAATTCCCCACATCAGGGTCACCCGGGTGGCTCAGTAGGTTAAGCATCTGACTCTTGATTTTGGCTCAGGTCATGATCTCATGGTTTGTGAGTTTGAGCCCCAAGTTGGGCTCCATACTGTCAATATGTATGGACTCATTCTCTCTCTCTCTCTTTCTCTCTCTCTCCCTCCCTCCCTCTCTCTCTCTCTCTCTCAAAACAAACAAACAAACAAACAAACAAACTTAAAAAAAATTCCCCACCTCTGTTCATTTCAAATGGAACTGAGTTGGGTATCTTGGTTAATTGTGGAATTGTCCATTGGTGTTCAGACTTGCTTTAAAGATGGAGACTGTTTGGCTCTGTACAAGTTAGAAATGCCAAAGAAATGTTCACTTGGCATTGTGAGTTAAGGCAGTAGGAAAAATGTGTCTGATTTCCTAGTAACAGCAGCGTCTTGAAAAATTAGACTCCCTTTTACAGGTAAGATTCTATCTCATTATAATATTTTTGTATACCAAGCGCACTGTGTTCATTGTAAAATATTTAGAAATATTCAGGAGAGAGAAAAAGGAACTAATAACCGCCCATAAACCCAACTTGCAGACACAAGCCTTATTAAATTTTGGTACGTTTTCTTCTATGTTTGTTTAAAACTTGTTTGCAAAACTGATATCCTAAAAATATGGTTTTGAAACTTGTATTTAAAAAAATCTTAACAGTATATTGTGATTTTGTTTTCATATTAATAGTTCTTCTATAACACGTATTTTAAGGCCAGTGTAATAACACGTTGGGTAAGCAAGTGTATCATGTTTCTTAAAAAGCCAATTTCCTTTTGTTAGCTATTTGGTTTTTTTTCAATTATTGCTATTGTAAATAATGTTGCAATAGGCATCTAAATAAGCATGGTAAATAAATCTTTGCACACACCCAGTGTTACTTCCTTAGAATAAATTCCTAGAAGTGAAATCATTGGGTCTGGGTCAAAGGGTATGCACACTTTAAAGGCTTTTGTTATGTTTGCCAAATTGCATTTCAGAAAGATTGTCTCAATTTATGCTCCCACAAGGAGTGTATAAAAGTGTTTTCCCCAGCCATGCCAATGCTAGATATTCGAACTTAAAATGTATTAAAAAAAGATTTTGTTTACTAGCAAGGTTCCAGTTTTTCATGTGTTTTTTAGCCCTCACGTTGGACTCCTTGAGTCCTTCAAGTAAAATGGCGTGTTATCTCTTCTACACAAGTCCTGACGATCAAACATAAATTATAGGACTAAGAAACTTCATGCGTATGTACACATTTAAAATTTTCCACTTGAACCAGGAAGGGAATCCATTATTAAGAAAAAGAATAGATTTTTGCCTGTGTTAACAGGAGAGCTCTCAACTGAGTTGTGTATTTGCCTAACTAATGCCCCATTAGGCGTTCTAAGCACATTAACATATTGTTAAAATATCTAACGATCATTCATAGAAATGGGAAGTCAAACAAGCCCAGTGTATCAATTTGCCAAATCCAACGAGCTCCTTGGCAGTGTGCTCACAAGACCCTATGGGGGACAGCAGGCATGAGTAGGTTAGACAGCCCATTAGCTTATGAAAAGAGCTGTCGATGCAATCATAATCTATTTGCCAGCATTTCACTGACATTTTTTCTGAGCTTATGGTGGTAGAAAGCTATTTCCCACATTCATACTCAGGCACTCAGCAGAACGATGGGCAGGTTAAATCCCAATAAAACAAATATTGCTATGATGCAAATCTTTCCATAACTGAAAGAATGTTAGGCCCCAGGTGGAATCCCATTTATTTCAAGTATTTTTTTGATGGCATAAAATCCTAACACAACAAAATAATTGGGACAATGCTGCGGCCCACATTCTATTGGGATTTGACTTATTAGTGATAGTTTGATTAACATGGCTTCTGGAAAGAAATCTCCTTTGATTACAACAGCAGCCTGGGGGAGAGCAGCTTTGGAGAAGGATGGACTTTTTCTTAGTTATTGCAGAGCTCTGAAGAGTAGATCTGAGGCCAGCGACTGGGGGTAACAGAGAGTCTGATTATCGATAATCCTAAGGAATAAATTTCTAACAATCAGAGTTGTGCCCAGAACGGGAAACACCATTCCATCTGTAAGGGTCCAAGCTCCCACTGGAGAAGTCATCAGGAATGCCAAGGAGGCCTTTCCTTTACTGTGGGGTCCAGGGTCTGTGTTTTCAGAGGAAGTCACATGAACATAGTTGGGGTGGGCTCTTCTACCAATGGGCTCTTCTCGTGTGTAACAAGACACACGAGAAATTCCAAGTGAATATTTCTCCACTCGCTTATTATTTATTTTGTTTTTGAATAGTACACAGGTCCAATACAGGTTGCCAAGGTGGAGGCCATCATCATCGTCTGAGTCAGGCCATAGTGCCAGGTTCGATTATCCCCCCCCCCCAAATCTCATAGGCAACTATTTATTTCTTGCAGAAGCTTCACTGAGGGTTGGATGGTTTTCCGAGGCGGCTCCCTTCCAATCAGAGGCTTAAGGATCCGGTCTACTTTAATTTTGTGCCTCCCTTCCTTCTGTAAGTGACGTCCGGGGCCTCTGTGGCAGTGGAGGAGGAAGGCATGGGAGACTCGCATAAACTCCTCTATGCTTCTGCTTTTGCCACTTTCATTTGCTGTTCATAGGTCAGAGGTACATACTCACCCGGCCCATTTTGGCTGCAAAACGGAGTGTCTGCCTTTGTCCCTAGGAAGACATCAGCGAAGGTACCCTTGTGAATCTATAGCCTTATTTTTTTGCCATAGATTGTCTTTACTTTTATATTTTGCCTGGAAGGACACATATTTTCTTTACTCCATCATAGAACAAACTGGAGCATGACCTATGCATGACCACATGGACAATCAATTTTATGTAGTTTTAGCAGTTAACTTTCTCTACAGTGGCAAAAAGTTTGTCCCTGAGAAGTTGGACATGCAGACCCTCTCTGCTGGTGCTGTGTTTATTTGGAATAAAATGATCAAAGATGGTGTCTGAGCCTCTCAGGTAGTTCTAACATTTTCCTGACTTTTCTCCGGATCCTTCTGGTGCTGGGTCTCCTGCATACTGGCTGTTGGGGAAGACGAGTGTCTTCGTTTGCTCGGGTTGTTGTAACAAGGTATCATAAACTGGGAGGCTCACACGACAAAAGCTTATTTCCTCACGGCTCCGAAGGGTGCAAGTCTGAGATCAGAGTGTTCCTTGTGAGGCTGTGAGGGAGAATTTGTTCCGTGCCTCTCTCCTAGCCTCTGGCTACTTGCTGGCAGTCTTGGCATTCCTTGGCTTGAAAAAGTATCTTCCTGATCTCTGCTCTCATCTTGACATGGCATTCTGTCTGTGTGTGTGTCTCCCTCCATGTCCAAGTTTCTCCTTTAAAAAAATTTTTTTAAATGTTTGTTTATTTTTGAGAGAGAGAGAGAGAGAGAGAGAGAGCGAGAGAGAGCGAGAGCATGAGCAGGGGAGGGGCAGAGATCGAGAGGGAGACACAGAATCCGAGGCAGGCTCCAGGCTCTGAGCTGTCAGCACAGAGCCCAATATGGGGCTTGAACCCACGAGCTGTGAGATCATGACCTGAGCCGAAGTTGGAAACAACCTGCTGAGCCACCCAGGCGCCCCTAAGTTTCTCCTTTTTATAAGGGCACCACTCATATTGGTTGGGGACCCCCTCATGACCTCATCTCAACTTGATGACCTCCGTAAAGAGCCTGTCTCCAAATAAGGTCACATTCTGAGGCAAGAGAGCTGAGGGTAGACCCACTTTTCTTTTTTGAGCCTCTGTGTTTTAATCTGTTAGAAGAGGGGGCTGGGCCGGTGAACTTTGAAGTTCTAGCCTGCTCTGAGACTCTCTTATACAGTGGGTGACACTGTAAGGTATAACGCCATCATGTTAGAAGAAACCATGACTAGAAAGGTCTGTGTGGCTTTCTGGGTCCCTAATCTCCTCCTGTGGCATGGTTTAGGTGCAGGGAAAACAGGCCACACATTGTGGTTTCTGCGTTGAGGGCCTTACTTTGGCAGTCAAGTTTAAATGCAGGCTCTCTCTCTCTCTTTCACACATATATACATATATGCACACAGCTTTGTTTTTGGGAAGGGGAGGGAGGTATTTTTAATAGCAGAGTTCTTTATCCTCTCTCTCTCACTCTTTTTTTTTTTTTCCTGGAAAAAGATGAAATCATCCATTTATTCTGGACCAATTACAAGCACTAGAAAGCACAGGAGGAACAGAAAGCTCGATCACAAATAAATATACACTGGGGGCGGGGGGCACAGAGGAAACCGTTATTGATTGGCCTTGTAAAATCTGCTGCCGAATCGATAGCAATTTCTGGAAATGCCAGACATTTATTTTGTGTGGCTTGAACAGCGGAGATAATAATAAACGTACTTATGAAGTGAGTCTCTTGACACTATTTCCTTGAGCCCCTTATAATAACACACACACATAATGGGTATGATCGCCATACAAGCCTCAGTGAACACACTTCAGATATACATCCCGGGTTGAGTTGCCCACCACCGACCTCTCCTCTGTGCTGGACATAACAAAGATGTCCCTTAAAAAAAGCACAGACAATTCAGCCGCGTGAAGACAAGGGAGAGGTGCCCTCATCAGCTGGGGAGAGGCAGGCCTGGGCTTGTTCTGAGGCTCAGGGAAGAAAATCAGACACTGAAAGTGCTGGACCCTGCCCAGCCATTATGAATTTCTGGACCTGCCCTCTCCCCTGTGATATCCACGGCCCCTCTCAGAGTTCTGTTCATTGTTTGTCTCTAACAATGGGCAGCTCACCTCATGTGGCTACGCCCTCATCCCCATCCGTCATCTGTGGCCAGTCTCTTCTCCCTACTCCATGTGCAAGGGCATTTGGTAACCTCGTCAGGGCCATTATGTCTGTGAAAAGGCTCCGGGATGTTACAGGAATTGGGAATTTGCTCAACGTACTTCAGCATGGTCAAAAGAGCTACCACTTACCGAGTACCTGTTATGGGCCATGTCCTCAACGCTCATGGCCTCATTTATTTCTCACCACAAACCTGAATTATTATTGTTCTTTGATTAATTTTTTGGTAAGAAACTGAGGCTCAACAAGGTTAAATAAGTTACCCAAGATCGTGAAGCTATTAGGAAACTGAGCTAGATTTGAGCACAGATCTGCTTCTAGATTCTGTATTCCTTCCATTCTGCTCTTGCCAGCTAGGATACTGGGAGATGAAATGATACCATGCAGAGGGCCTTGAATGCCCGGTGAAGGCATGTCACATTATTCCCATGCATTAGGGAATGTAAGAAGGTCTCTTGGAAAATATAAATGGTACAATCACAGTTAAGTTTTAGAGAGATCGTTTTGGTCCTATATTTAGGACAGATTGAGGCAGGGAAAGAGGCTGAGAGATAGAATGGAAGGATACAACAGCAGATTTGATAGGAGGCTCAGACTAGGAGAAGGACAATGGGATCACCAAGAGACGATCTTGGAAGTCACAAGAGTGGAAAATGCTTCCCCTTCTCCCTACTTTGTCTCATCCCTGCCTCTGCCTCCTTTCCCAGCCACTTCACCTGCTCCTATTTTGGGATGGTGGGAGGATTCTCTGGAGAATCTTCATTCCCAGCCTGGGCCTCTTCATGCAAAGTCAGTCTCAATGATACTGTTGGATACAGATGCCTGCTGAGCTGAGAATTGATGGAGATCGCTTTTCCATCTCACTTCCTTAATACATCTCCATTTAGTATGGCTCTGCTAAGGAGATTTTGAACTACTAATTTGGATGGCAGGAGAAGGTGTGTGTTTTTTTGGAAACTGCTAGATTTCCAGATCCCTGGCTGTGTCCCATCTCTTCATAATGAACCTGTAGTTTTGTGAGACAGTCTTCAGGACTCTGAAAAACACAGTATGTCTTTCCCTTGAGATCTGAATTGGTGTTGAGAGTAACTCTTTCCCCTTCAAGTACTCAAGGAACTGGTTCTCTTCAGATGCTGGGTCGATCCCTGTTTCAGAGAAATAACTGGGAAATAGCTGTCTAAAACCCTAAAGATGGGAACTCAAAGAGATGTCTTGGATGGACTGACTATCACGCAAGGACACATGTGAGTTACTTCTTCAGATGTCTTTTGTGCATGTACTTTATGCTATACCCCATGCAGGAAGCCAAGGAGAATTGTACAGAGTTCCATCCCTCAAAGAGCTCACAGCCTAGTAGAGGACATAAGCTCATGTTCACAAATAACATCTATACAAGGCAGTCTCTGGTCCACATTACAAAACTGCCACAGACCAAATAAGACAGGAGAATTCACAGGGAAATAGAAAAGCTAGCTTGCAGTTTTTTAGTGACCCTTGAATGAGAAGACAAAAAAAAAAAAAAAAAGGAAACTTTGGGGTGTTCCAGGAGCAGAGAATGACAATAGCACGGTGTGGCAGCGAGAAAGCACAGAGTGTGTGAGGAATCCCAGAAAAGAATCCCATTTACTGAGATCCCCATTCACACAGATCCACTGGGCCTCAGTGGAAGAGAGGGGGAAAAAGGTTCAAGAGGTGGTTTAGAGTTAGAAATGGGTTAAAGAAGACTTCAAACACCAGGCAGATGCCACAACTACATACAAAAATCGGACAACTTAGATGAAACAGACCAATTCCCCAATAACTACTACAATGTATGCAATACGATATAGGTAATTCGAACAGCGCTATAATTATTATTAAAGAAATTGCACTCACAATTTTAAAAGCTCTCAAAAAGGAAATCCCCAGTCTCAGATGGTTTCACTGACGAATTCTTCAACAGAGTTAACACCAATTTTACACGTCTCCTAGAAAATACAAGAGAAGGGAAACAATCCTCAATTCATTTTATGAAGGTAGCATTACCTCGATACAAAAACCAGACAAACAGTGCAAATAAAACTACAGACCAACAGGGGCGCCTGGGTGGCGCAGTCGGTTAAGCGTCCGACTTCGGCTCAGGTCATGATCTCGCGGTCCGTGAGTTCGAGCCCCGCGTCAGGCTCTGTGCTGACTGCTCAGAGCCTGGAGCCTGTTTCGGATTCTGTGTCTCCCTCTCTCTCTGACCTTCCCCCGTTCATGCTCTGTCTCTCTCTGTCTCAAAAATAAATAAACGTTAAAAAAAAAAAAAACTACAGACCAACAACTCTCATGAATATAGAGGTAAAAAAAAATTATTAAAAAACCCACAAAATATGAAATAAAATTCAACAAGTACCAACAAATTATGCACCATGACAAAGTACGGTTTATTTCAGAGATGCAAGACTGGCTCAATATTAAAAAATCAATTAGTGTTAATCCACCATATTCACTGCCTAAAGAAGGAAAAACAACAGATCATCTCAGTCAATGCAGAAGAAGCATTTGACGAAATTCAATACTCATTCATGATAAAAATTTTCAGAAATCTATGATTAGAGGAAAATATCGTCAACTTGATAAAGAGAATTTACAAAGCCCTATGACTACTATTATACTTAATGGTGAAAGCCTGAATCCTTTGTCCCTTAGATCAGGAATGAGGCAAGAATGTCCACTTTCACCTCTTTTCTTCACATTGTTGGAAGTTCTAGCACATGCGAAGCATCAAGAAAAGGAAATGAGTAAAAAAAAAAAAAAAAAAAAAAAAAATTAAAAAAAAAAAAAAAAAAGGGGCGCCTGGGTGGCTCAGTCAGTTAAGCGTCCGACTTCGGCTCAGGTCACGATCTCGCGGTCCATGAGTTCGAGCCCCGCGTCAGGCTCTGGGCTGATGGCTCAGAGCCTGGAGCCTGTTTCCAATTCTGTGTCTCCCTCTCTCCCTTCCCCTCCCCTGTTCATGCTCTGTCTCTCTATCTCAAAAATAAATAAACGCTAAAAAAAAAAAAAAAAAAAAAAAAAAAAAAAAAAATTTTAAAAAAGAAAAGGAAATGAGTAAAGTTCAGAAAGAAAAAAATTTTTTTAAAAATTTTTTACAGTTTGTTTTTATTTATTTATTTTAAACTTTTTTTTTAATGTTTATTCATTTTTGAAAGACAGAGAGAGACAGAGCACAAGCAGGGGTGGGGCAGAGAGAGAAGGGGACACAGAATCTGAAGCAGGCTCCAGTCTCTGAGCTGTCAGCACAGAGCTCGACAGGGGGGCTCCAACTCACGGACCAAGAGATCATGACCTGAGCCGAAGTCAGATGCTCAACCGACTGAGCCACCCAGGTGCCCCTTGTTTTTATTTATTTTGAGAGAGAGATAAAGTGCAGGCAGGGAAGGGGCAGAGAGAGGAGACAGAATCCCAAGCAGGTCCCATGCTGTCAGCACACAGTCCAATGTGGGGCTTTGAATTCAGGAACAGTGAGATCATAACCTGAGCCAAAGTCAAGAGTCCGAGGCTTAACAGACTGAGCCACACAGGTGCCCCCAAAATAAACTTGTCCCAATTTATAGATGACACGACTAGCTATGTAGAAAATTACAAGGATTCTTTAAAAACGAAACAAAACAAAACCAAACCAAACTCTTAAAACTAATGGGTGAGTTCATTAAGGTTGCAGGATGCAAAAATAAACATACAGTTAAGCATCTGATTTAGGCTCAGGTCATGATCTCATGGTTCCTGAGTTTGAATCCCATGTTGTGCTCTGTGCCGACAGCTTAGAGCCTGGAGCTTGCTTGAGATTCTGTGTCTCCTTCTCTCTCTGCCCCTCCCCCACTCACATTCTGTCTCTCTCCCTCTCTCTCTCTCTCTCTCTCAAAAATAAACATTAAAAAAATTCAAAATAAACATACAAAAACCAATTGTACTTCTCTGTACTAGCCATGAACACATGGACCTTGAAATTCAAAATATAATATCACTTCTCATCACTCAGAAAATAAGAAACTTGGATGGAAAGGTAACAGAACATGTACAAGACTTGTACACTGAAAAGTAGAAGATGCTGAGGAAAGAAATCAAAAGAGATCCACATAAATGAAGAGGCATACTATTTCTGTTCATTGATTATAAGACTCAACATAGTTGTACTCATTTTCTATTTCTGCCTCAAACAATGACCACAAACTCGGTAGCTTCAAACAATGCAAATTTATTTTCTGATAGTTCTGGATTTCTGAAGTGTGGGATTGGGTCTTATGAGGCTCACATCAAAGTATTGTCAGAGCTGGTTCCTTCCAGAGGCTCTGAGGGGAGAATCCCCTTCTTTGCTTTTCAGCTTCTAGAAAACACTAGCATTCCTTGGTTTATGGCCCCTTCCTCTATCTTCAAAGCCAACAGCATAGTACCTTCAGATTTCTTTCTCTCCACTGTTTGCCTCATCACGTGTCCCTTCCTTTGGCTTTATCCTTCCACCTCCTTTGTATAAAGGCCTTGTGATTACGTTGAATCCCCTGGATAATTCACCAGGCCTTTCATCACATCGCAAAACGCTTTTTGCCATATAAGGTAACGTATTTACAGTTTGCAGGGACTGGGATGTGTAAATCTTTCAGGGGCCGTTATTCTGTGTACCACACTAGTAAAGCCATCAATTTCCTCCAAACTGATATACAGAATTTTCACAATTCTTCTCAAAATTACAGTAAGATTTTTGGTATGCATGAAGATTATTCTAAAATTTATACGGGAAGGTAAAGAAATTTGAATAGCTTAAACAATTTGGAAAAAGAAGAATCCAGTCGAGGAATCTGTCCACCCATTTCAAGACATATTATACCGCCATAGTAAGCAAAACTGTGTGGTGTTTGTAGAGAGATACACAGATCAATAGAACAGAATAGAGAACTCAGAAATAGACTCACACAAATACGACCATCTGTTTTTGACAAAGGCACAAAAGCAAGTGGATGGGGGAAAAGATAACCTTTTCAAAAAGTGGTGCTTGAGTGATTGGACACCGAAAGGCAGAAGCAAACAAACAAAAACACAAACCTCAACCTAAGTCTCACACCTCAAATGAAAATTAACTCATAATAGATTCAAAAGTATTTAAATGGGGGCGCCTGGGTGGCGCAGTCGGTTAAGCGTCCGACTTCAGCCAGGTCACGATCTCGCGGTCCGTGAGTTCGAGCCCCGCGTCAGGCTCTGGGCTGATGGCTCGGAGCCTGGAGCCTGTTTCCGATTCTGTGTCTCCCTCTCTCTCTGCCCCTCCCCCGTTCATGCTCTGTCTCTCTCTGTCCAAAAAAAAAAAAAAAAAAAAAAAAAAAAAAAAGTTGAAAAAAAAAGTATTTAAATGGGTTTAAATATAAAACATGAGGGGTGCTGGATGGTTCAGTTGGTTGAGCATCTGACTCTTGATTTCAGCTCAGGTCATGATCCCAGGGTCGCAAGTTTGAGCCCTGCTTTGGGCTCTGCTCTGAGCATGAAACCTGCTTGGGATTCTCTCTCCCTCTCCCTCTCCCTCTTTCCCCCCTTCTGCTCATCTCCCCTGCTCACATGTGTGCTTTCTCACTCTTGGTCTCTAGAAAAAAATAAAAATAAAAATAAATGTAAAACATGAAACTATAAAACCTTTAGGAAAAAAATAAGAAAAAAACTCCTAAAACTAGTATCTAGAATTACATCTAGAACTAAGCAGAGTTCTTAGACTTGACACCAAAAGCAAAATCCATGAAAGAAAAAGTTGGTAAATGACACTCCATCGCAATTGAAAGAAATTTGCTCTACAAAGCGCCCCATTAAAAAGATGAAAAGACAAACTACTGACTGGGAAGAAAATACTTGTCAGATATTAAAACATATCTGTCAAAGGCTCAAAGGTTAAAAGACAAAGCATCTAATTTGAAATCAACAAATGATATGAAGAGACATTCTACCAAAGAATATAGACAGATGTCAAGTAAACGCAGAGAAAGACATTCGACAGCATTAGAGGGCAGGGAAATGAAAATTGAAAACACACGAGGTATCACTATCCACCTATCAGAATGGCTAGAATAACAAAAAAATAGTGACACCAAGAGCTCAGCAAGGATGCAGAGAAACTGGTTCACTCATACATTGCTGGTGGGAATATAAAAGGATACAGTCTCTTGGGAAAATACTTTGGCAGTGTCTTAAAAAAAAAAAAAAAAGTGAGCATGCCATATCATACTTCCCAGAAACCATACTCCTGAGCATTTCTTCCAGGGAAATGAAGATTGATGTTCACACAAAGTCCCGTACACAAGTATTTGCAGCAAACTTGTGCATAATAGCCCCGAACCGGAAACAACTCAAATGTCTTTTCAGAAGATGAACAAACTGTGATGTAGTCATACATGGAATACTCCTCAGTAATGAAAAGGAGCTAACTTGACACACACACGACCTGGGTGAATCTCCTAATCAGAATTATCCTGATAGGAAAAAAAAAAAACAAAACAATCACAGCAAGTTACATACTACATACGATAGGATTCCATTTATATTACATCCTTGAATTGACAAGATTTTAGGAATGGATAACGCAAGGGTGGTTTCCAGGGATCAAGGAGGAGATGGAAGAGGGAGTGGAGTGGGTTTGGCTATTGAAGGGGCAGCATCAGAGATCCTTGAGGTACGGAAATATCCTCTGGCTTGACTGTATGAATGTCAATATATTCATTATGATATTGCGCTATGAGTTCGCAAGATGTTAACATCGGGTGAAGGATACATAGGCTCTCTCTGTATTTCTTACAAGTACACAAGTTGTTTACCAGTACCTCTAAATAAAGAGTTTGATTTTAAAACAACAACCCAGAAGAGACTCAAACTAAGATGCTGATAGTTTTGGAGGGAGGTGATGCGGAAAGGCATGAATGAGACAAACCGTTCAGAGCCTTATTTTAGCTATTTCCCCCCACCCCGATCATGATATGCCTGGGTGGATTGAGGTTGCTCGCATGTCTCTGAGGGATAGCATCTCTCTTGTTTGTTCACGTACTTGATGAGAATGGCGAGGGACTTCTCCACCTTGTGTCCAGTTGGCTTGGAGACTTGTCCTATTCTGATCTATGTCAGTGTCTCCTGGAGGCAAATCAAGGAGACATTTATAAAAGGCTTTGGGGGACTGAGCTACTCTCTCATTGGTCCCAATGATAACGTTTGGGGAAGTCACACAAAGAAATTTTCTACAACTTTCGAAGGCAGTAGGGAGGTAGTGGAGGCCGTATGGGCATGGATTGCATATGAGCTTGCCTATTAAGCCTGTAGGACGAACACAGAGAAAGAACCAAACGTGAGGGAACGCTGGTTTCTAGAGTGAGCGTGGGGCTACTGTCTCCCCTCCCCTTCACACCCATGTCTGTGGGCACACGTGTGCTCCATGCTCAAAGATGAGCCGGGGTCAAAAGCAAGTGTATGATGCACTCCTGAGTTAGAAAGGGAGCTTTTGGGGGGCGCCTGGGCTCAGTCGGGTGAGGTCCGACTTCGGCTCAGGTTATGACCTCGCAGTGTGTGAGTACGAGCCCTGTGTCAGGCCCTGTGCTGGCAGCTTAGAGCCTGGAGCCTACTTCGGATTCTGTCTCCCTCTCTCCCTGCCCCTCCCCCCCACCTCTCTCTCAAATATAAATAAACATTAAAAAAATTAAAAATAAAAAAGAAAGGGAACTTCTGCAGGGCTGAGCTGATAGCTTTGATGGTCTATCCCTGCTGCCTGGGAGGGGGCTCTGCTTAGAAGGCCACTGTCCCTGGGAGGCCTGGTTTGGCAGAGTTTCATTTGCTTTCAGCCTGTAGCCTAAGCAAGGGGAGGCCTGTTGAGTCCCAGCTGCCCAGCTCAGTAGGAATCTCACTGAGGTCTGGGGCCCAGGCCCAAGCTTGTGGTAATAATGTTGCTCCTCTGCCTGAATTTGCCACTGCCTGGCTCCCTCAGGAAATGGCCGTGGCAGTGGCTTGAGGGTTTGGATCCCGAATCCAGATTCCAGATGAGAGAGACAGACAGGGAGAGGGAAACAAGAAGAAAGCAAGCAAGCAAGCAAGAAAGAAAGAAAGGGAAAAAAGAAAGCAAGAAAGCACCCGAATCCAGATTCCAGATGAGAGAGACAGACAGGGAGAGGGAAACAAGAAGAAAGAAAGCAAGCAAGCAAGCAAGAAAGAAAGGGAAAAAAGAAAGCAAGAAAGCACCCGAATCCAGATTCCAGATGAGAGAGACAGACAGGGAGAGGGAAACAAGAAGAAAGAAAGAAAGCAAGCAAGCAAGCAAGAAAGAAAGGGAAAAAAGAAAGCAAGAAAGCAAGAAAGCAAGCAAGAGAGAAAGAAAGAAAGAAAGAAAGAAAGAAAGAAAGAAGAAAGAAAAAAAAATATATAGATATATTCACTTCTTCCCTCCTCCCTTGCCCTTTTCTTTCCCTTACCAACCTTCGCCCCCTGTACAGGCTTCTGTTGTTGTCTTGGTTTACTTCGCATTTTAACCCTTGCCTTGCTTTATTTTAATTTTTTTGCTTGTTTGTTTATTTGTTCGTTTGGTCGGTTTGGGTTTGGGTTTTGAGTAAATGAGGAGCCAATTCTCTAAGTCAGTTCCAAGTCTGAATAATGGCCGGCGTGGTCGGTCTCTGGCGTCCTATTTCTTCCCCTCCTCCCCTTTCTCCCTCCCGTCCGGCCACACCTGACTTTTCACCGTGTCCTGCACGTGCCAAGGAGGCACCCCTCAGAGTCTGGCCATTTACCGTTTCTTCTGCAGGCTCCCCCCCAACCCATGGATCCACATGGCTTGCTTGCCCACCTCTGCTGGTCTTCCCCTATGCGTCACATTTTCAGGGAGATTGTCACAGGACGTCTCGCGTAAAACTGTACCACGCATACTTCCAACATTTGTAGCCCTCTTCTCTGGTCTCTTCATTCTTCAAAGCATATATGACTCGCCAACACTGTATTTGACTTTTACCTCATTCGCTGTCTGACTTCCTCAATTAGATTGCCAGCTTTATGAAAGCAGGGTGTTTTGTTTGTTTTGTTCACTACTGCATCCAGAACATAGCCTGGCACAGTACACAGTATCAATAAATATTTGGTAAATGAACGAGTGGAATGAGGGAGTGAATAAAATTCTTTCAGGTGTTAGGTAGAATGTAAGTACATATGCGATTTATGGCTAATATTTTAAATTAAATGTATTGTTAATTAGCTTGGTAATTATTAAGCATATTTTAAATAAATATATTGTATTACTTATATTAAATAGTATGAATTAATTATTTTATTTTATTTTTAAGCCTTTTTAAAATGTTTATTTATTTTTTTATTTTTGAGAGAGAGAGAGAGTGTGAGCAGGGGAGAGGCAGAGAGAGAGGGAGACACAGAATCCAAAGTAGGCTCCAGGCTCTGAGCTGTCAGCACAGAGCCCGACGCGGGGCTCGAACTCATGAACCATGAGATCATGACCTGAGCTGAAGTCGGACGCCTAACCGACTGAGCCACCCAGGTGCCCCAAGGATATATTTATATTTTAAATAAATACACTGCATGTATGCATGTCTGTCTATCTACACAATATATAATCACAAACTTTATTTGTTTTAAGTCTATGACCTTGAAAATAACCCTGGACTGGGGTTTGAAGGGCTGGGATCTGTTCCGGCTCCTTCAAAACAGATCTGCCAGGAAGAATCATTCCGTGTCCCTGCCCTGGTATCTGTACTTGTGAAATAGGTATAATATTCCTTGTGTACCTCACAGGGTTATTATGAGAATCAAATAAGATACTGGACAGGGGTGTGTGAAAACTAAAAGGCCAATCAAACACACCCTCCAACCTTCTGCAAGGATGAAACACCGTCGTACGAATGTCTAGTTCTAACGCGAGAGAATGCAGACAGCGCCCTTGCTTATCCCCGTGGTGACAGAAACACAAACTACGGCAAGAGAGCTGGGCACGTGGGGGGCCTTCATCCTTACGTGATACCGTGAAGCTGTCTTCGAGACGTCTCGTAGGAAGCCCGAGTGTCGTTTGGGAACTTATCAGGAGTGTTTCGCGGGGAGGGGGAAAGGAGAGCAGAGCCCAGCGTGTCATGGAATATTCCTTCCTGTCTTCCATTCCCCCCCCCCCAAGCCCTGTGCTGTTGCATTTCTCTCTGTGTATTATTGACAGAGGAAATGCTGATTCACGGTCTGAGTTACAGGAAACCTTGTTTCCTGGTGAAGAAACAAGCCGGGCGATGACTCCTCTGCCAGTTTCTGCCCCATGCCCTTCTCCCGGGCCTGCACTCAGAGGGGGCTGAGAAGGGGCAGGGTCGGCTCCGGCCTCCCCAGTGAGGTCACCTTCCCGTGGAACCGAATCCAGCACAGGCTCCTCACTGGGCCTCTGCAGGCCCTTCCGGCTCTGACCTCACGATACCTTTCCGTCCCATCTCCCACCACTCCCTCCTTGCACCCCGTGCTGTGGCCACACATGACTGCTCCCAGTTCTCTGTGAACACCTTGTATTTTCCAGTCGCTGTGCTTTGGCTCTGGATGTGCCTGCCCTGCCTGGAATGGCCCCTGACCCAGTGTCGGTTCATTGAAATCCTACCCTTGCTCCAATTCTGCTCGGCTGCTACCCACCATCTGAAGCCTGCTAGGCTGTCCTGTATTTATTTTGATTCTTTTTTGTAGGGGCGTTTTCAAGTATGCACAAAAGGAGACAGAGCTGGATGACCGAGTTCTGTGTAGCCATTTCCCAGCCTCAGTAAAGAACTGATTTCTCTTAAGTAGCACTCAATCCCTCCTTCTTTGAGCTCTGTCAGTAACTCTTATGCTCTGTGCTTTACTCATATTTGCTGAATTGAGTGGGAAGAAAGTGAGTCAGTGGATTTCAAATGCTGTTTATTATCTGCCTCCCCCAATGGGGAAACTGAGGCACCCCAAAGTGAAGCGAGTTGCCCAATGTCAGAAGACAGGGAGTGGTAAGCCGAGACCAGACTCTTCTGAAGGGCCTCACGGTCCAAGCGGGAGGTGTGGATAATGCACTCATAACTCACATACTCATGCTACTGGGTCTCAAGTTCTATCGGAGTTCGGGGTAAGTGATTAGTAAGTATGTGTTGAATGAACCAATTGATCTTCTATCCAATTGATTAATAAGATGACTTCTGAAGGGTGACACTGAGCAGACCCCTGGTCCTCTCCATGCTACAATCTAATGTCAATATGTTGAAGGCACAGGAGGTACCTGACTCGTGTGGAGAGAAAAGCCAGGTACCTACAAAGGCCAGTGAGAGTTAATGAAAAGTTTAAAATGACAAAGAGTTTAAAATAAACTCTGCGTTATTCCAACATGGGGTAGACAATAGGTATTCTGTATCTGAAGAACTAAATACTTCTGAGGTAATTTGGACCAGAAAGCAGGAAGAAAAAAGTAATAGAGTTTTTTTGTGTTGTTTTTTTTTTTTAAGCCAGCAGGGGAATAATGGCAATTTTTTTTTTAAATTTTTTTTAACGTTTATTTATTTTTGAGACAGAGAGAGACAGAGCATGAACGGGGAGGGTCAGAGAGAGGGAGACACAGAATCTGAAACAGGCTCCAGGCTCTGAGCTGCCAGCACAGAGCCCGACGCGGGGCTCGAACTCACAGGCCGCGAGATCATGACCTGAGCCGAAGTCGGCCGCCCAACCGACTGAGCCACCCAGGCGCCCCAGAATAATGGCAATTTTTCATCTTGATCCAGATTTGGCTCAAACCTTGATTTTTGAAGTACAGCAAGAGGTCATCTGGATGTCCAGTCTGAGGCACCCTGACTTTACTATGTCAAAACAAAAGGAAGGGTCTGGTCGTCCACCAAGCGGCAGTTGCCAGCTGGGTGGAAAATAGAAAGTGTATGTGGATTTCCCTCATCACATAGAGTTAAAACATAATTTGAGAATGTTTTCCTCAGCGGAAAAAAAAAATCTCTTGAATCAGGTTCTTTTTAAGGATTACATACAATCGTTGTCTAATCGCTGTATTTCTTTGGTTGGGGCGAAATAGGTGGGGGGAGACTGATACAGGCATCTATCGGGCGCTCTGTCTACACGGTCTCATTGACCCATTAAAATGGTGGCAGTCACATCAACACCTGGGTCAAAAGGAGGTTCTGATGTTCACCAAAATAATGGACAGAAAGTGATTTGTAAGCCGCGAAGTGCCTCAGTAAGGTCATGATGTCTGCCATTACACTAGAAGTAATCTGACAGCACAGGAGGCATTGCCCTGAAGGCGAGAGGGGAGAAGAGAGAGAGGCAAAGAAGGGTTATTAGAACGATGGGCTCACATTTCACATTTTTGTGTGGGTCAGAGACCTGAGTCAGGAGAACGTAGGAGAGAACTCTGGAACTTTCGTTCCTCCCCTACCTACGTCGCTCTCTGTTGGTGTCCCTGTAAAGAACATCATTAAAGACAGCAACACGAAAGCATAGTCGGTGTGCCTATTTTGAGGCAGCAAGTTGAGGGGTGGGTATACAGGAGGAAGTGGGGTAGTGAGAAGTGTTTTGCATTCCGTGGGTCATCTGGAATTGTGAAGAGAGGAAAATGGGTAGAATGTATGGGTCCCGTGGGGAGAAAAGAGGACTTAAGGTTTAATGGGCAAGAAGGATGGGCTGTGGGAATCCTTTCAGGTGCAGTCAGGAACAAAATACTGCTGAAAGGAGACCCAGGACAGATACCAAGATAGATAGGGTTGTACGACAGCAGATGATTTGCTTTGTGAAATTCACAAGAACACGTTTCCTCCAAAGAAAAACAAAACAAACAAAAAAAAAATTCCCTCCTCCACCCCACCATACGTGCTCCCCGGACTGTTTATTCACTTAATAAGTCCTTCTTCAAGGGCATACACAGCTAAGTGTGGCCCTGCGCTAAGGAACCATTACAAACTTCAGAAGGGGTCCCAGGTACAGCAGATCTGAACTCGACACCGCTGAGGGGCAGGGCACTTGCTCAGGCCTCCGAAACAAGATTTGAGCCCTCAAAATGCTTACACCTTAGCATACACGTGTGGTTTAGAGCCTTCAAAACAAGAAGGAAAGGCAGGGCTTCCTTTTTCAGCAGTAAGGGATTCGTTTCCTGCCACACCCTCTTTGCTACAGGACAGGAGTGCTTCCAAGCCAGAAGCATTCAAGGAGGGGCATGAAGGGCTTGGTCATTTAGGGCCTGGAAGATTTCCATCAGAGAGCTCAGGTGAAGGCCTGGGCCCCTGGAGTCTGCATCACCAGGAGGGGGGCCGGCAGGAGGAAAACGCTTTGGCTGTGCTGAGCAGAGCTCATTAGTGGTGGGGTCAATCCTGAGGTTGATGTATAGGTGTTAGATTTTTTTTGTTTCCTGGTGTCATGTTTCCATGCCTAGGCCCAGAGTTGCTCTGTCGACTTCGGCATGGGATTTAGCAGCATTCTTGCTGAAAGGAGAGGCCAGTCCATGCGCGGAAGAAAAGTTCTGAGGTGTTCCCTTAGAAGGACTACACGTGAGAGTTCAGGTCAGGCAATCAGGCGTAGAGAAGGTACATAAAGAATGAAGAGTCCACGCAAGTGTGCTTGCAAATGTTTCACTAGAAATTCTCCAGGGGAAAGAGCCCTGTTGTACGGTTTGCTGATTTCTGTGGAGTAAATAAATAGTACCTCTGTGGCCGAGTGCAAGCTACCAACACGATGGTCACTGAGTGTGGAGGTGAGAAGAGTTGCCAAGGACCGGCACAGCCAGCGGTCAGAACAGACACAGCGGGACTCACTCAGAGGGGCGGAAAAAGTTGGAACTCGGAGACCAGACGAGGCCCTGAGGGAGGTGTGGGTGTGGGCAGTGCCAGCAGCATATGAGGACAGGCAGGAGGTGACAGGCCAGGTGGCAGTCAGCATTGAGCAAGATAACCATCCAAAGAAAAACAGCTACCGTTCCCTGAGCAAGACTCTGTGTTAAACCCTCTGCATTGCCATGAATTCTCACAGACTCTCTGCCAGGGTGTTTTCGTTCCTATTTTACTGATGAGGAGACTGAGGCCCAGAGAGATCAAATGGCTGGTCACGTAAGAGGCAATGGGGTAAGAATTCAAACCCGGAGTCTGTTTCCACTACATCATCATGCCAGGGGGAGGCTGGGAGCCAGTCCTGTTCCCAAAGGTCTCAGACAGGACGTGTGGCTGCTGGTGACCAATGGTAATACCTGGGAGGCTTGACAGCTCTGAGAATCAGGACACCAGTGGATTATGGGATCAGGTATTCAGTATCGGGGATAAGACGCGTCATGGGACCTAGGGCGTGAGGTCAGAAAGGACAAACTTGAGGCTGGGTCGCAGTAACAGCCCTCAGCCTGGAGCAGAGCTGAACACCAGTCAGTTGGGAGCTCTCAGACTATCAACCGGTCAGGGTGTCGATCAGCCAGTCGTAGTTGTGGCAGTTGGGTCCCAGAGAAAGAGCTCTACATGGGATGACTATGGACATCTGTGTTTTACATCAATATAGTGTCTACAATGCTTCAAAACTGTAATACAGACTATGGAAGCTAATTTGAGAATGCAAATGTGCATTTAATTAATATGTTACTTGTGACCCTATATGACTCACAGGCAGCATAGAGGCTGTGGTGAGCTGTGCGCTGTGGAAGGCAACGAAGGCTGGGTGACGGGAAGCGGTGTGGCCCCTGTGGGCACGGAGGTCCAGGTGAGTGAGCCAGTGAGGGAGAAGTACAACAAGGTGTTCAGAAATTGGAGAGATAAGGGATAAGATCCAGAAGGAGAGAGGGAAGGCTGGGAAATGTGTTACAGAAAACCAGAAGAAGATCATCTTCCATTTGGACGATCAAGAAGGTCCTGTTCTGGAAGCAGCTAAAAAGGCCTCCAGAGAGTTAATGTGGGGCTTCCCTTCAGGGAAGCCTGGATGGTGATAGGTCATTGAGGAATCAGACTTACCTTTGCTGATATTATCTGTAGATAGTTTATGGTCTGAAGTTCCCTTCCTGAGTAGGAAAGTTTAGCCCTAGTATCTGTGTGTTAAACTGTGGTGGCACAAGGTGGGAAATCAGGGTATTATATAAAGAAAAACCATGGGAGGCTGAAGATAGGCTGCTGTCACTATGGATGTCCTGTCTGTAAAGGACAAGCCTCCCTCTTCCCTTCCCTCTTCAATTGGGCATATGAGTAACCCAATTCCATGCCATTACAGGGGTGATTTCATTTCACTCTGCTAATAAGCGGCAAAGGGAGGATTTGAACCTTGGAACTCTTCAGAGCCAGAACCTATATTATTAGGGCAGACCATATGAAATGGTCTTTCTTCTACATCTTTTGAATTGAATATTGTTAATTCCATCTCATGCTCTTTAGAGCCTCTGGGCGCTGAGAAGGTCCTAGAAGCAAACAGATCCAGTAATCAATCCCAGCTGCCATGCGATGTCTTGCCTCTTTTGTCACATGTGATGCCAACAGTAGGGAAGAAGTTTTTCAAGTGCCAAGGTGATGAATGTGTGAGATTTTCAAACCCACGGGAGTTACCAGAATGGATTCCCTTCAGGTAATGGACGTTGGTTAGAGACTCAGAAAAGGATCGCCCAGATGGTGAGCTACTTGAGAGCCAGCATGGTTTCTGGCACATCGCGTTGAATAAATGGTGGACAAAGAACTTAGGCTTGTGTAAGATTTCACACTGAGGTTACATAATAATACAGCTCTCCCCTGGTGAGTACACTCACCACTCACCAACTCGGCCTCCTGGCACATGGTTGGAACTTTGGACCAGAGCAAATTTTGGCAGGGCAAATGTTGCTGAGTCAGCATTCGCCTAAATTGTTCTTCCACTGGCTGAGCCAGGTGACTTCAGGAATATTGCTTACACTTCCTAGGGCCTCTGTTAAGTGGGAAGGCTTATTCTTTCCAGCGTTCTCTATAGATAGCTGGGAGGATCTTAACAGTTTAGAGAAAGTAAGTCTTTGTGATCTCAGAAAGAAAAAAACAAAACCCAACATTTGAGGTAGGCAACGGAAGGCTTAACCTTGTAGGAAAAAGAGGGACACAACATGGTGGCCCGTTTGGAAGTCTGAGAGGGTCACCAGTAGTGAGAGAGCCGATGGGTCAAAGGGAAGAGTGATAAAGCATTCCTGACACTTTGCCCAAACCTGGCCCGGTGCCTGAATTTCTGCCAAAGTCACATGGCCAGTGCCTGCGGACTCTGACTCAGGGACTTCACCTGCTGCAGAGGGCGATTAATGGTGGTGCTCACCACCACAGCTGTGGGCTTCCTGCCCCTGCCTGCCCCTGGGCCCCTCTCAGCCTCATTCCTCCTGACCTCCCCTCCGCTCCCCCCCCTCCCCGCCATTCTCCTTTTTGGAACAACTGTGCATAATCCCCTCTCCCCTTCCTGCCCCTTCCCCAATGCCCCCACCTGCCCTTTCTGATTCTGTGCCAACAGCTGGTCGGTGAGCAGTGCCAGATCAAACAGATGTGCGTGGTATTGGCCAGCACGTGCGACCAGGCTCTCTGTCCAGCCCTGTCCCTGAGCACAGTTCTCTCTCTCTCTCTCTCTCTGGCCGAGGGCTGGGCAACCCCTCTCAGGGGCACTGCAGGGCCTGAGCAGAGAAGGGGTCAGACATCATTGCCTTCAGGCCATCTTTGTCTCCCTCCACCTCTTTGGCAATTCTCTTTGTATTTCTCTCGGTGTAGCACCTCTTCCCCTTCTTCGTTGCTTGTCTTATGTGTTTGTTTCTTATTAAAAAAAAAAAAATCTTCCTCATTGATCAAACTCACAAGACTTTTATGCCTGATGTTAGAAAAGAAGGCAAAACACGGTGTTTTAAAACAGGTTTTAAAGTTCAAGTTCTGCTGGTTTAATAAAAGACATCACAACAGGCCAGAAACCAGCCAGAAAAATAACAGCTGGTCTGCTTCACCGCAGCCCGCCCAAACCCAGGGCCTTCAAGATGTCACTTCCTTCCTTCCTTTCTTAGTCAGTGGCATGCAAAATTCATGGTAATTCTCAGAAGTAGATACCTTTGCAACCAAGTGTCTTTGATTTTTCTGTACAATTGGCTAATTCTCCTCACTCCCACCTACCTGTCTGAGTGGGGGTGACTTGAGAACAGCAGCAATGAACCCAAGAGAGCCCTGCGACAGATCAAAGCCCTCTGGCATAGTGCAATCTCGTTGAAAATAAAATGAGCAGGTCTAGCATAATGATACAAAAATTGCTCAGTGTTTTAAAGTATGTACGTTTTTCTTATAAACGTACGAAGTGAAACAGCTTGCGTTCGGCATAGCTGCTGGCTGAGAAACAGTCCCAACAGAAATGAAAAACAACAAAAAACAGTAATTCAGACCCCAAATCATAGTCTTCAGTGTTGATGATGATTAATGCCTTCTCCAAATGTCTCAAGATTCCACAGACACGCGTGCCTTTTGCGTTAGCCAATTGAATAGAAACTACAAGATTGTTGAATTAGGCCTTGTGTAGGCTTCCGTAAGTTTCTTCAGAGAGCGTCCGCATTGAAGAAATGAGAAATTACAAGAATGAGTTTCCCATTTTGCCCTGACTTCCAGGAAGCTCCGAGCTGAAGCTGAATCCGATGCCTAATCCGACAATTAGATTAGCCTTCGTCCTTCCTTTTGACTTTAGTCTAAATTTCTTGTTCGAGTTTTGTTTGTGGCTCAGTGTACATCTTCTTTTATATCATAAACCGGCCGAAATTCTTTTCGGGAAAAAGGACGGTGTACCAACTATGGGGGATGCCACAAAAATGGCTTCTAATAATGATGACGATAATGATTCATGACACTTCACTTTCTACCTTTAATTAGTTATTTATGTACTTGTCGTAAGGTTCTCATTAGACTGCAAATTCCCTGAGGACCGAGCAGGGTCTCGGTGTAGCGGTATCTCCCCTGGGGTGGGTGTTTAGTAAGATTCTGCTGGATAAATACAGCCTTAGGGTTAATTTTAGAGGAAACAGAATGAGATTTTCTTCCCCTTTCTTTTCCATTCCTCTCCTCTCTCTTTTTTCTTTCTTCAGAGAAGCCTCTGTTGATGGAACTTCTGCAGACAGGCAGCTCTGAGCTAATATACGGGGATGCTCCTCCCGTGCTGGGTGAGATGTTACTTTCTCCTCTTTCCCCTTTGAAGACCGTATCGTAAATTTCGTCTTTCTCTACATTGTTCTCTCCCTCTTCCTGAATAATACTCAGTAATGTTCTCCTACATAAATAATAACCACTTACATTTACATAAGCACCGGTAACTTTGGCACATTCCTTCCAGAAAGGATTTGAGATGGGCATCTTAGAGGATTTTAAATTTTACAGCGTACTCTCGGCTTCGGCTGCTGCTGTTAGTAGCTAATATTTATGGCACACTCACCGTGTGCCGGGCACTAGGCTGGGGCTTTTTGTACACTATCTCATTTAGTCCTTACAGGGATCCTGTGGAGGAGCTGCTGGTATCCCAACTTGCAAATAAGAGGAAACTGTGAGGCTCTGGCACTTGCCCGAGGTTGCACGGGCAGGAGGGGGCAGGGCTGGGATTTGACCCCTGACTTCTGAATACCAAACCCGGGCTCCCGCCCTCATCTACATACACTCCCTTTGGGTCATTACTTCAACAAAGTGGGGGCCATTAACCCTGTCGTACAGATGAGAGGGAAGAGGAAGGGCAGTGTTTGAGCACTGATGACCCCGACGATGTCTGGGGTGTTATGCTTTACTCACAATATTTCATGTGGTCCTTCTGGCCATCCCACAAGGCAGGCAGCAATGTCTGGGTCACAGTGAGGGAGACAGCAGCTATGAGCACTTACTTAACTGCACAGGCACCTAGGAGAGAAGGTAGGGTCTGATCCTGGGTCTGTTGGGCTCTCAAGTCCATGTTTTTTTTTTCCTCTGGACACGTGGAAAACCAGCCCGAGTTCACGTGATGGGGCAATGGAAACAACACCAAGTTTGGTCTAAACTGGGGTTCTGTTAAGCGTCCTTTTCAGGTTTTGGTGTCCTGCCGGGGTCAAAAAGTGCAGCATCTGTCTGGCTACTGAGTGTCTTTCCCCATGTGACCTTGAGTGGGGGGAGCGTCTTATTCTGACTTGACAAGGCGGATGCAATTGAATTACCATCTCATTCAGAGCAGAGAGAGAATAGCTTTGGGATCGAGGCTACTTTGAAACAAGGGCTCCTGAAGCTAATTAAAAGCTAGGCTGGAGCTGTGCTTTTCATTCCTTAAGAATGTTCGACCTCATTAAATAGGAAAAAGCAAGTGGAATTTTCTGATTTTTTTCAGGTTCTGCCGGGGGTGGGGAGTCGGAGCAAGTGAGACATATTTCTACTGCTTCAAGCCTGCACGGTGCCTACAACAGCGTTGCCGTTGTGGTGACGACTTAACCCTACTCGAGTGCTGAGAACCCTGGGATCCGGGCAAGCTGGCAAAGCAGACGCAGGAGGACCTCCTGCTCCCTGCTTCAGGCTCCTGGTTTCCTGCACTTCGTCCTCCCTCAATGGCAAGGGATGGAGAGAGCTCGCAGGCTCCAGCCCAGTGGAACGAATGGCTGGCCTTGGGAAAAGCCTCCCTTTCACAGACACTTGGAGCTAGCTTGCACTCACGGCCACAGGGTTCCAGCCAAAGGAAGCAGAAAACTTTGCGGGCTTTCTGTGTCACCTCTGGATGGGACAGAAGAGCCTAAGACATTGCTCTGCTGTTTGCACCTGGGGCACCCAGTAGCAAGCACTAAGTCAGGGGCCATGTGCTCAAGCCACCAAGATGCCTGGGACCGCGGAGACAGAGGTCAGACTGGCAGAGGCTTCACCTGGAAATCTTTAGGTTTTGATTTAAAAACCTCCATTTATGGTGCGCCTGCAGGCCAGGCACTGTGCTAGGGCTTTGCATATATTATATCTAATCTTTCCAGCTACCTTGCTCAGTAGCTGTCACTACCCTCATTTTAGAAGTGAGGAAGTAAAGGTGCTGGCTATGAGCTTTTTCATGGCTCTTGGCCCTGCCAATAGAGCCCGGTCGGAAGCGTCCTAGTTTGGTGAAGAATCCAAAATGGAAGGGATATTAGAGGTCATGTCTACCTTCTGAGGATAATGATGAAAAGAGATCCAAAGCCAGAAATGTAAATTATTCTGCTCAAGGACACACAGCTGAGCTGTGTCTTCAAGTCTGTCCCTTCTTTCCCATGTAACAGCAGGAGAACAGAGAGTTAGAGTTGTCACCTGGGATGAACGGGACAAATGTCAAGGCTGCCCCGGCTCTGTCTCTAAGCAATGATCTTCACAGGCATGGCAGGTTTCGAAGGTCTTCTCATCTTGATCTGGTTGACATCTCTTAAAAATGAGGGAAGGGGAACCTTTGCAGTTCTGGAGGATAAAGTAACGTGCCAATGAGAAAAGTAGACATCCACGTCTATAAAATGTTTTCAGCCCCTCACAAGGAAAGTGCAGGAGGGGAGTCGACGGTTGCAGAGTTTTCTTTTTTCCATCATCTTGTAATCCTAGGTGTCACGCACTGCTAAATCTTTGCTTCCACAGGGTGACAAGTTTGCTTTGCTCACTCTTTGGTTTGCTCCAGATGGCTTGGGGTTCCAACTGAAAGCTCTTCTAGAAACATCCCTGCATCATCTCACGAAATCTCTGGGGAGTGTATAGTCTACGTTCAGAGCCATAACATACACATCAGTCTCTTTGAGCCACACGTGGGATTACCCAGACCCTGGCATCTCAGAACGCAGAAATGGTATATGTACTGGCATCTGGGTGAACACCATGTACAGGATAGTTAAGAAGCATTAGGGCTGAAAGGGAACTTGGAGGCTATTCCCAACTCTCATTCGCTGAAGCAAATCGTACCTATTTTTCATCTGACCAGTGAGTGCCCTTCAGAAATTCTCAGATAGTCAACCTGTTGGTACAGTGATTGGGTCACTCACAAGGGCACAGACTAAGTAGGTTGGATGACTGGTTCTACTTTTCACTTCAAATGATCTTTAAGAGTCAGTTCTATTTATCTGTTAAGTGAATACAATAATGGATAAACCCGTGTTCCTAAATTGAATGAAATCCAAAACCCACACATATTCAAGAGTCTATCCTAGCTAGCCGGGGCCATGCTCCCTACATTTCAGCCACTGGTTGGCTTGTTGGTCCATGAACATGTCATGACAGTGCCCGCTGGAAATAATAACAGTAACTTCTTCAGTTTGCTATCTATGATTTACACTCTTATCAAAAAGGATTTGAGGGGCGCCTTGGTGGCTTAGTCAGTTAAGTGTCCGACGCTTGGTTTCGGCTCAGGTCATGATCTCACGGTTCATGAGATCAAGACCTGAGTCGCGCTCCGTGCTGACAGCATGGAGCCTGCATGGGTTTCTCTCTCTTCCCCTCTCTCTCTGCTCCTCCCTCTCTCTCCAAATAAATAAACTTAAAAAAAAAGGATTTGATGCTCTGAAGTTAACCTTTCACATTTATTTTCCCACTTAACCCTTCAAAGGATCCTGTGAAAGAGATCTATGTTGCCATTTTGCAGACGCCAAACCCAGGCACAGACAGGTGAAATACCAAGCTCAAGGTCACATAGTGTGTTAGATGTAGGAACAGTGGGTCCCCCGATTTCCAATCCAGCATTCTTTTTTCTATATTACATGGGATCGGGGCTTGATTCTCCTTAATACTCCAGATTTGGAATATATGTTAAGCCACAATAATGCTTTCTCCCAAGATGGGAAAAACAGCTGGCTGTTGCCTTGCTACACCACAGTTGTGACCATATACCTAATGTGCACCCAAGCTTCCCTGTCTTGTCCTCTCTGCTGGGAATGCCCTCCCCTTCCCTTCTCTGAGTGATTAACTCCTCTTCATTCCGCGTAAGGCCACATCTTCTCTGATTAATTTCCTTGTCTATGTCCCGTGGTGCTTTGCATGCCTCCACTGCAGCACGTCAGGGGGCAGCAAGCCATAGCCAGCCGTATGCCATGGAGTCACGGAACGGATGAGGACACAGTGACCAACTAGGGGGAAAGCTTGTTCAGATCCACGCTCAAGTCTTGTTGTTTATCTTTGCACCACAGTGCCTGAAACACAGTGGAGATTTGGTAGATATTTGACCAGAAGTGGCCCAGAGTCTGAAACTCAGCCTGCTCCTAGAAAGAAACAAGGTGGCAGGCAGGGGATAATGTAGTAAAAATGGAAGCCAGGATCTCAGCCTGCAGATGTCAAAGTGGCTTTCTTGAGGCTGTGTATAACTTCCTGCAGTGCCTGTGCATTTGGAATGGTTATGAGCACTTTGGAGGGACTCTGGGAACCCTTTGGGAGATGGGTCTACCATCAGTTCCTGTTTTGAGTCAGCGTTAGCTCCCTTAACTAATGCCTTGAGAGCTTAAGGCATGTGTGCCACCGTTGTCTTAGCACGGATTTTCCCTTCTAAGTGTCAAAAACAGCATTAGATGAAGAAAATGAATTGAGAAGGGGGGAGAGGAGGCAATCTGCAAGTCCCAGAGTAACCTCTAGTTTGGTTTTATCCGATTTCATTGTTAATTTCACAATCAAGCAAGAGTACTTCGTATCTCTGAACGACCCACGGATTGTATCTTAATCAAATTAATGTGTCTGTAACATAAGACTGATTCAGTGTTCAACTGTTAGAGCGACAAATGATGCAAAGCCTAAGTTTTCTCTTTCCTTTCTCTCTCCTCTCCCCACAACCCCCCTCCATCACGAAAGGTCAACTGACTGAGAGGCTGTTGTTTTGATGGCTGACACGAGATCCTATTGGTTAAAAATGTGAGAAGGCGGGCTACCTCCCCTCACCCCACTTCAAACCAACTGTATGTGTGTGTGACAGTGTGTGTGTAAGTTTGGATGAAAAAAAGTTGTGGTTAATTCTTCTTGTTGGGTACTTCCTGCCACTGACATTTGTTGCCGCTGCTGTGTAATGAAGTTGAGGCTGGGTAGGAGAATCAGATGCAAATGACCTATATATGTGTTCCTCAATCATGACTACCCTCCACAACCTCTGTTCTTGGAAAACATGGAAAGTAGAACGAGGTGACCAGGGAAGCCAGCTAGACATTGCATCGCCCTGAAGCGACCCCCTGGGCCTTTAGATCATTTTAGTTGATAAGTAATTTGAAAAAGTATGATTCTGTTTAATAAAATGATACGCATTTTTTTGTAGATTGTACATCACAAAAAATGGTTTCTTAAAGACAACTTTTGTAGTTCGAATCAAGGACTAGGACTTAATGTTTCTTGGGCTTGATTCATCAACTCTTTAGGGGGACTTCAGCAATAGTTTCCACCCTCATCTGATCTATTTTCCATGATTAGTGGGATTTTTTTTTATGCTAATCAGGTCACATCTTGTTCCTGTTTAAAACCCTTTAATGGCTTCCAATTGCTCTTAGTAAGTTCAAAGTGCTTGTCATGGCTTAGAAGGCCTACATAATATGCCCCTTTCCTTGCCCTCTGACCTTCTCCTCCCCGCCTTGATGCACTGGCCACTTGCTTTCCAGCCTCAGGACCTTTGCAAAGGCTGTTTCTGCTATCTGTTTTGCTTCTCTGCTCCTTTCCTGGCTCCCAGCATGATGTTCACCTCTACAGACAGGGCTTCCCTGACCCACCAATGTAAACTATGCCAATCTTTCTATCACATTTCTTTGCACTTCCCTATGCTTTCCCTTTCATGAATGTATCATAATTTGTAATTTTATATTTATTTATGTACTTGATTTATATTTAATGACTGATTAATCACTACTCTATAAGCTCTATGTCTGCCTGGTTTGCCACTGTATCCAGTTCTGGGCATAGAGTAGGAACTAATTAAGATCTATTGAGAGAAAGAATGGACAACCCATTGACTTTCATAATACTTAAAATTCCTTAGCTACCAAATGGGAATAGGCATCTTTATTCTACAGCTAGTTGTGGAATTCATTTTGGTATTTGTTTTCCATGGGACTTTGAGATGTTAGGATATTGGTTGGATGTGGAAGGAATGTGAGGCAGGGGGTTTTGGGTTTTTTTATTTTGTTTTGTTTTTTGGTTTTGTTCTCTCTGTTCAAAGTTTACTGGCTCAGGTGGTAGGGAATTAGACACAGCCTCTGTTCTTCTCATGCCAGCCAAGGGCAGCTACGCCTTTGCTGAATCTCCTTTCCTTTAGCCCTCGGTCATGGTCTCTGCCTCTCACCAGCCCGGAAAATCATAGGGAACACATATGTCAACAGTTCAGGGCTCCTTCCTTCCTCACCAGTCCCCCTTGCCTTAGGAATGTCTGGTCTAAATAATCATGGAGACTGTAAAAGAGATGTTCAAAGACTGTTGAGGAAGATACTAAGTGCAAAATGCCTGTTTCCCACTTCCTTCTCAACAGGGTCCAGATCCAGTCCTACTTTCTGTCCAGTCTCCCCTTTCCTCTATTCCTCCCAGTCCTTAGAAGCCAGAGCCTTGAGTTTTTCCAGGTGTGTACCCTCCAAACCCATGGCTCTGATTTGTGTTTGGTCCAAAAATTTCTTCCAGGGGGATACAGACACCTGGGAGAAGGTGAGAATAAAAAGATTCATGTCTTCCAGAAAGAAAGCCAGTCAATATCTCTGAACTTTGATTTATCTATGAACTAGTGGCTAAAAATGCCAATCTGAAGGTGCAATTAAGACTAAACTGAATCATGTATGTAATAGTATTGTTACAATGCTTGATACTCAATGCTCAGTAAATGTCCACTGATTTTTCATCTACCACTTTCATTTCTCCCTACCCTCCTTTGGTCACTCCAGAATCCTTGAGATTCCTTTAGCCTGAGATGGGAAGAGAGTATCATTACAGTTGGCCCACCTGTTTGTCAAGTGGGAAAGTGTGATGCGTTTAGATGATGAATCACTGAGGAGCATTGACCTCACATAGGGTTTTCCATCTCAGTTCTGTGTATGTACTGGATTTCAGCCTCTAAAATTCCAGTATGCGGAGGAGTTTTAATGGTAAGCAAATTCAATCGCCCCCACTCATTCATAACTAGCGGTCTAGTGAACAAAGCACTCTTTGGTAGAACCACCCCACTGTCTGATTTTGCAAACATGCTTCCTTTCCACTTCCTAAGGGAGAAAATCCTAGAAAGAATGGGAGATGACCGGAGATGGGGAACAAGATGCAACCCAATTACTGGCAGATCCTACTATCAAACTAGATTCTTAAGCTTATTATGTTGGCTTAAGGAAAAATGGTTGGGTTCTCAATCAGGGAGGTTTTGTTTGTTTGCTTGCTTGCTTGCTTTATTCTGTTTTGTCTCTGTTAGTTGTCTTAAGAGTGGGATCCCTAACCCCCAAGAAGCTAAGTGGATGAGGGATGTGGAGACATCCTTAGACGAAATTAATGATCTGCCTTTGACAGTGTGATGCCTGCCTGGGAGACACGACCAGGCTGGCAACATCTGAAAAAAGGTGAGAGGGCCTCCTGGCTTCCAGCCTGTTCTCTCCAATTTGGTGTGCCTTCCAGTAGAACTCGTTTTTGTTCTTTCCCAGGTCTTCTGTGTGGGGTTCTGCTACGGTTCTCAGTCTGGGAGAGAACGTCTAGCCCTGCGTCAGACTCATCTGGGATTTCTACTCCTTAAAAGGCATCAGCCTGGAATCGAAGATTTGAGTCAGCGGATCCGGGTTCACATGCCAACTCTGCCATTTATAGCATTGTGACCACAGCCGGTCACTTTACCTTCTGTGCCACAGTTTTCGTACTGGTGGTACCTCACCGAGTTGTTAGGGGAGAGCAAGAGAGGCATTGAAGAGTGCTTGGCACTTGGTCAACAGTCAAGGCTAGTTGGCTCCCTTCTTTGTGCTGCCTCCCCATAGCCCTCGATGTTCCTTGCTGTGGAAGGAGACTGGCAAGCATCAGGGACTACGAGGGAGATGAACGAGAAAAAGCTCCGGAGGGAAATGGTCTCAGGGACTTCAAGAGGGAAGGAAGGGGCTCCTTTTAGCGGCTTAATTTTGTCCAAAAAGAGTCTTACCTTTGGAACTTGCATCAAAGTTTGGTTGTGCAGGACTGGGGCCTGGAAGTGACATTGAAGCTATAGACAACCTTCCTGGTCTGGATTTATGGTGCTATTTTGAAATATACCTAAAATCTCAGAGGGAGACTTCCATTACAAATACATAAATAAAACTTTGCCTTCGGTGGAAAGTGGTCTTTTCAGCAATGCTGCGAGAGCATTGAGGTTGATCAGTTAATGTTTGAACCAATAAGAGAGATACCTACTCCAGAGCTGCTGACTTTTCAGTGGAGAAGACAGAATATCGAATAGGTAATAACACTAAATTGAGCAAATGCTCTGAGAGCAGTAGCATACACTGCCGAGAGCACAGAGTAGGGGCACCTAAACTGGTTTGGTGGTTGGGGTGTGTGGTGGGCAGGTGTGATCAGGGAAGGCATCCCGGAAGAGTGGCATTTAAATGGAGACCTGAAGTATGGGTAGAGGAAATTGACATGCAGAGTCAGAGGGTGTTCCAGGTAGAAAAATCAGCACATGCAAAGGCCCTAGGTGAGGGAGCGTGAAGCAAGGTCACGGACTGGAGGAAGTTTGGTTGGCTTAGGATAGAGGGCAGTAGGCAGGGACTGGTCAGAGAAGTAGGCAGGGGCCAGCTCTTGAACTCCCCGGGAAGCCGATCTGAGGGATTTAAACCCTATCCAAGAACCATAAAGTGTTTTGCCTGAAGAGTGATCGTAATCAGCAAGGTTGGCTGCTGGGTGAGGCATGTTTGGACACACATTAAGCAAGAGATAAAGGTGGCCTGGACTCAGGCAGTGCAATGGAGGGGAGAGAAGAGGAAGGATCAGAGATGTTTTGGGGAGACATTGACAGGACTTGGCCACGGGTTGGATGTGGGGCGCTCAAGGAAGAAGAAGCCATCAAGGAATCCAGGAATTCAGGGCTGGGCACGGTTCAGTGAACAAGAAGCAGCTGTTGACAAAGAAGGGGTGAAGCTCAGTGTGTGAGCTGGGCTGGAGGGTTTAGTTGGTAGATAAGCGCTAAGACGGAGATAAACATTTAGGGGTTATCAGCATGTAGATCGTTGTTTCTCAAATTATACCCCAGGTACCACCTGCACCAGATACCCATCCGTGGTATCTGATAAAGAAAGACGGCCGGAGAAGGATGGGGTGATGGCTACGCAGTTGTTCACCATTTTGCCCGTGAAATGAGCACGGAGAACGTAAATTCGAACACCTTTGCAAATAAGTGGCGCTTAAAGTAATGGCGTCGGCGCATTCCTGCTCTGGAGTTGATGCGAGACTTGGGAAGTGGGAAGGGCTTCCCTTATTCCCCTTTGTCTCTCCTCTCCTCCTCTTCTTCTTACCCACTCAGCACCCCTTCGCCCCTCACACAGACTAATTTTGCTTGTTTTCTTTTTATGGAGGGATGGTACAAATGAGGCCCAGCCCCTTTCAGTTTTTCTATTCTTCTTCTTCTAGTCTAATTCAGGAAAAAAATAAAAAATAAAAAAGCTTTCATCGAAAGAACAGATGTCATCTGCTTTGGTCTTTTGTGGTGGTTTTATTTTATTTTATTTAAAAAAAAATGCTCCTGCAGATGAGGCTCATTTAAACATAATGACGAGGCAACAAAAGCCATATCACAGAGGCGCTTCAGATTCGGTTTGACTCAAGGGAGGGAGAGCAGACAAGGAGATGTCCTGTCCACTTGGCTCCCCTCCACAGGGCCCCAGCAGCTGCATTTCAGATGCAAATGGAAGCCCAAGGGTGAGGGGCGGAGGAGGGGAGGGGGAGATGCCCAGGAAGCTGATGTGCAGGTGTTGAGGATTCCAGACATGGCTGCAACGGGCTCCACAAACACAGGGCTCACAGAGAGTGGGCTTGACGGTGCTCGCTGGGAGGGCTCAAGTGGACCCGCAGCTGTGCTGGACATTCCTTTTCCTAGCCATCAATGGGCTCTGTATTGAAGCTATGAGAGCCAGCAAATGGCACGCTGAGAAAAAGGAAACGCTTTGGAAATGGAGCAAACATCAGGCTGCAGGGGCTTCCCCTTGCCCGTGCTCATCATTTAAACCCGCGTGCTTGCGTAGAATAGATATTTGATACACGACCCTGGCATCCTGAGGCTGGAAAGAATCCATGGAATTGTCACACTCGTCCCTCTCCTTCTATAGATGAGGAAACACGTGCAGGGTCTGAGTGCCTTGCCCCGGGTCACAGGGCATCCGAGTGAAACGCAGGCATTCTGGGGGTAGTGACATTCACCCAGCCCTCTCCGTGCTGGACGCAGTTCCGTATTTTTTGTGCGCATGACTTTACTTGATTTGCACCGCAGACCTATGAGAGAGCTTTCCGTATTTCCATGTTTAATCTGGAGAAAGTGCGGCTTCGGTGAATTCAAAACTTGTCCTGAGTCAAAAAGCTGGTAAGTCTTAGTCAGGATTTGAACCAGAAGTGGTGCTTTTTTTCTTGACAGTTCATTTCTACCTCCTGGGAAAGTACTCTTTTCTCTCAAACACACACACACACACACACACACACACACACACACACACACCTATACATATGCAAATATTGTTTTTATTCCCATATATGTGAGTGCATGGACATGCATAAACATTAAAACTTCAAAACAAACATATGACTTCCACCATATAAGTATTAAGCTAAAACACTGTCAAATTCAGCTCTGGAATAGTGACATTTAAGGTTGGTGACAATCCCTTGTGCCGGGTCTGGCAGAGACTATGCACTCAGTAAATATCTGGATTTGAACAGTCCCCTTTTGTTTGAAAAGGCGATTTTCCTTAGAGGCAGAACCTAGTGTTTACCAATATTACTACTTGTGTGACTTTACATGTGTGCATTGAGTCTGTGTTTGTGAGGCACCTTCACGTTCATTATTAGTTCATTGCATCGTGGTACTACCGATGTAAGGAAAGGAAATTAAGCAGGGCCACCAGTCCCATTTTATAGATGAGAAAGCTGAGGCTCGGGGAGGTAAAATAACGTTCCCGGGGAAAGCTGGAAGGTGAATGCCAGCACGCCGGCAGAAGCTGTTTATTGAGGGGGAGGTGACGATGAAGGTCAGAAGATAGCCATCAGAATACAGGTGCACCTGTCTCCATCTGCTGAAAGTTGTGGTCCAATGTGTAAAACTCCAGATTTGCAGACAACCGAACACCCTGTGAGTATGTTAGTCTGTAGGTGGTACTGGAGGTGTGGGCATCATGGGGACGGTGACCCGGAGGAGGTGAGACCCTGTGGGTAGTTCTTTTGCACAGATGCGTCACCCTCTGTGCCTGCCCGAGGACTGTGACAATGCCTGTGTGAGTGCTCGTGAACAAGCACCCAAGTGGGTGGACAATACCCACGAGTGTGCTAGGGACGCGGCCAGAGTCCCGGCTTGTGACGGAGTGGTCATGGGTTTCTGGGTCCCTGTGTGGAGGACTGTCTTTGAGCAGTCCTGTGACTTCAGCCAGAGCTCCTGAGACCAGCCATTTTGCAGTGTGGGTGGACCCACAGTCCCACTCCTTCCTTGGGAAAAATAACTCAGCAAAATCTCCTACTACTGAGTGGGCCAACAGTGTGAGCTCTATACTTGAGAGATGATGCAGTATGAAATCTGAGCCTGGTAGAATTGTAAGGTATCTGGTTCAGATACTTATTTTATGGATGGAAACACCAAGGATCACTGGACAAAAGTGGTTGTATTTATTACTCCATGTCTGCCTCTGATATTTCATTTATTCAAGAAACGTTTGTTGAGTGGGCATTCTGTGGAAGGACTCATCTCTGAGGATTTCCCAGTCTAGTGGAGGCAGACATATAAAAACAAGAAGTCACAATGCCAACAGGGGCTTAATATAAGTGACTATGTTTTGAGGGAGCTCACAGAAGGAGCTACCAGCTCATTTCTGGGTCTCTAAGAGGGCCACCCATCAGAGATGACATTTGAGCCAAAAACATTTTGCCGAAGGCACAGAAGTGCTTACCGACAACATGTTCAAAGACCCAGCGGTCTTTTGTGTGTGAGACAGGAGTCAGGGCTGGCTGGAATCTAGGGTGTGTCTGTGTACAAAGGAGTTTTTAGGGTGGGGTCAGCAAGCAAAACCAGAGGGGGTGCTGGATCATGAAGGGCCTTATATGCCAGACTCATGAGTCTGGACTATTTCCTGCAGGAAGTGGAAAAGCACTGAGGGGTGGTAAGCAGGGTAATAAAAAGATTTGAAGGCTTAAACATATCGTTCTGCAGATAGTTTGGAAAATGGACTAAAGAGAGACTGGAGGCAGGGAGACCAGTTGGAAGATGCCAGAAAGAGTCATAGTGAATGATGATGAAGGCCTGCAGTGGGGAAGGAAAAGAGGGAATGGATGTGAGAAATTCAAGACCTGGCAGTGACATGAGTATTGGAGTGATGAGGAGTGTGGCTGGAGGAGGGGCACAAGGTGTCTCAGCTTGGAGAATGGGGAGGAGGGGGTACAGCCAAGCAGGAGAGGAGCTGAGGGAGGCAGAAGGGGACGCCATTACAGGTGGGGATGTACAGTTTTCCACTTGTTTTTTGTTCATTGCTTGGGGATGTGAAAATGGTGGTGCGGATGGAGGAAATCGTCTGGAGCCCAGGAGAGACACCGAGGTTGGAAGTCAGGTAGCTGTCAGGACTAGAACCTAAGCAGATTGATGTCAGTGAGATTGGAACCCTATCTAAAAACCAAGGCATCCAGAGTGGTATTCGGAGGTGTCTTGGCATTAGGGCTGAAAGTCTCCAGAGGGCAGAAAGATGCCCGACATTTGCTCAGTAAGTTCCCCCTGGGGCAGCAGGGGGACCAATGGGGACAAGAGGAAGGGTCTCAGACTCTGGGTTCCAATCCTTTTACCACTGTTTCTTCCCAGGAGACAGAGGGAGGAGCGAGGCTGGCCAGTCTCAGTGACTCCCAGGAAGGAAGCGGGGGGGGGGGGGGGGGGGGGGGGGGAGCAGTTCCAAGGTGCCAAGCTAATGCCGGATGTGTTAACATCCTCTCTCCATCACAACTGGGAGCAGCAGCAGCATCCGATCAACCTGACGCTCGTGAGGTTAAGCCGTTTCTCCAAGGTCACAGAGAAGGTATATCTGAATTATTCCAAAGGTTATACTATTTCTATACATCGCTCTGCTCTCTGTAGTGTCTTCGGGTGAAGATGACATTAAAGTAACCTCACTGGCGAGTGCCTACTATGTGAAAGACGCTGTGCAAGAAGTGGCTAATAGAGATGATCTTCTCTCAGAAACTCAACGTCTCATGTTGGATACCCTTGATCTGTCATTTGTTCATCCACTATTATCTGAGTACCACTTCTGAGCAGAGCCCGCATAGGGGCTGTGGAGACAGGCAGCTCAGGATCTCAGCCCCGGCACCCTGTAACACTGATGACAGGATGCAGGGATGAAACAGTGGAATGGGTATTTCGTATTCTACCAAGACTTCAAGGAAGATTTCTCAGAGCTACTTTTAGGCTGACATTGACGGCTGAGCCAAGGGAGCTCAGGGGAGCTCATTGAAGGGGATCCAGGACTGTAGGAACTGTAAGCACACTGTGGGAGCAAGTGCAAGAAACAGGAGGTATAAAGCGAGAGCAGTGTGGGTCGGCATGTGTTGGGTTGTTGTCGGGTCGTTGCGGCAAGTTTTTAAAGCACTGCTAACAAGAGATGAATTACTGAAGACTTGGCTATTTCTATACTCTTCTGTTTTGACCCATCAGCTCTTTCTTGCATTTGCCCCTTGTATTGCTTCCTTGGCACCAGATGCTGGGCTAAGCCTGTGAGGGTACAATGGAGAGTAAAATGTAGGATAGTGCCTGACATCAAGATTAGAGACTCAGGTTAGATGGTCACAGTCCTATTGATGTTTGAAGAGTGTTAAAAATGAAAGGAAGATGGTGTGAGAGACCACAGAAGAGGGGGACATGTTTTGGGGGGTGGTAGGGATGGACCTCACTGAAGAAATATCACTTACGCTGAATCTGAAAAAATGAATGGAACAATTAGATTGCGTGTGGGCGGGTGGGGGGGGCGGGTGTTGAGGGCATGGTGGAGACACAGGTAGGGAGCAGGGAATGTTGTCCCAGAAGGAAGCATTAATAAAGAGAAGACAGATGTTCTAACAAGCATTCTAGCAAAATCACAGTGCAGGATGGTCTGGAAGCTGGTGGAAGCCGGTTGGTGTTCTTGAACCCACGCCCTTGCGCACACCCTGGGAAACGGCAGCTCAGCGTGGACTTGGGTCTTTCAGTGACTTCCACTTGTGAGTTTGCTCTGTGTAACTAAGACCTTTGTGTCTCAACATCTTCATCTGTGACGTGGGGGAGCGCACCCCTTTGCACCTGTCAGAAGACTGATACTAACAAGAAATGGCAAAATATGAGTCATCTGTAGACATTCTCTCAAAAACTAACAGTTTGGAATTGATGTCAAAAGTGCGAAAGAGCTTGGGAGTGTTCATTACACACACAGAGACACACACACAGCCCAGGATTTAGCAGTGTCAGCCTCTAGTAGACGGCTGTGGGTTTCCATTCCCATATCTACCTATCTCTAAATGAAGAGGCGGGCTCTGAAATAGACACAGGGGACTGACACGAGCAGTGTGCTCCTTGGGGTGTCCCTGAGCTACAAAGGGGCTTCAGTCTGGAGCCAAAGCACATCTGACACAAGAATCAATGTCTAAGTGGGAAGTAGAATCCAGATTTCCACGGCACTGAACTTTCCATGAGCTGATGCCCTGGCAGAGTTCTCTGGTTTGTTGAACAAGAGGCCAAGAATGCTTTCGACTCTGTGACCTCCAGAGGTAAATTAGAAAATGTGTCTATGCTATGTAATAAGTTCCCATCTTTGAGACCTTGAAGGACAGAACAGTCCCCAGAATGTCCGGGGGCATTTTGGCCTCTAGCCTCAGTTCTGCCACATATTGGCTGTGTGTGTGTGACTTTGGGCACAGTTCCTTCCCCAAGCTGAGGCCCAATTTCCTCACCTCCAAAACAAGGTGGTTGGTCCAAGATTTCTGGGTCTTTGCAGCCTGACGTGCTGCGCCTGTAGGACTCGAAGCCCTCACAGGAAGACCCTGGGTCGTATTTAACCTGGTTTCGGATGACACTTTGCCTATGTTTGTTGTCTGGGAGGGCCCTCCCTCTTGCTGTTGTCCTGTCACCTAACCCCAAGCTGCAAATAAGTTTTCTTCACAACGCATTCAGAACCAGCATTTCACGGCTGGCTTCTACGTGATTCCAAGATTTGCTGTTGATGAGGGCCCGGTGACTCTGAACTGATACCAAATTAAGTTTGATTTATAATACAGGCCGTGTGGTGATCAATCAGGGTAGGCCAAATGGAGGGTGATGGATAGCATGATCAGGAATTGCCAGGGTAGGGGTGGGCAGATTGGTTTTCTCCAAACAACCAGCAATTAAAGCTTTCACCTTCACCCCCACTATCCAGTGCTCTCCTTCCCATCTCCTGACTGAACGTGAATTTCCCTGAGAGTTCAAAGTTTCCCTCTTAAATGCGGTAAGTTTTTAAAAAAATATATTTGCAATGGTATGTGTGTGTATGTGTATATTCTGTGATTTGGGTGCTGCGTATTCCTTGATTTTGATGCATCTTCGATTCCTGGGATTCGTGAAGATCAAGAAAAGAAAGTGGCAAAGCCTGAATGCCATAGGAAATTCTAGACTGGGGAGCTTTCTCAACTCTCCTCTAGGAAGGACATTGGGAAAATAAGAAAACAGACTTCATTCTCCCAACTTGAGACACGGCCACCCCCAACTCCTATCATTTTCTTTGGGTGAGAATGATAACCCTGGGAGGTGGGTAGGCCTGGATGAGAGAGTCACAGAAAGTCACCGAGCCAGTGAGTTTTGGTGCTTAAACTCAGCGGCCATCTTAAAAAAAAAAAAAAAAGAGTAATAGGCAATTACCCAAGTCTCTCATGATGCTCATATGAATCCAGTTTTATGGAGGAGGAAACAGAGGTTCCAGAGCTAATCTCCAGGTTCTCTGGGCTGTGATTTGGCCCGGCTCCACTGAGGGCTTGGGCAGAGTCCCATCACATGGTGGGGTTTCATTTTGCTCCATTATGAGCGTTACCGCTCTGGTGAGACCGTTTTAGTCACGGCTTGCACGACTGTCATTCTCTGTCCCTTTGAAAACTCATTTCATGGTCCAATAGAGCAGAGTTTCATCCAATAGCACTCTGACTTGGTGGCTTCAAAGTGTGGTGCCCGCCCCCCGGCTGGGTTTGGGGCAGTAATGCTTAACAATCTGGTAGTTAAATTAGAAACAACAATAACACCACCGGCAGGTTTGGTCAGATACCCTGACGATCCCCAACCCTCACGCTGTAAGTGGAATAGGTGAAAAGGGATGGATAGGTTTGTGATTCTTCTATAGGGTTCCTGCCTTGTCTTCTACAGCCAGACAGAACAAGAAAACTCACTCAGCCATGGACCAAAGTACAACGTTATGATTTGGAAAGCTTGCGCTTTGTAGACCACCTCTCAAGGCTCAGTGCTAACAGGCTAGAAATAAACTGGAACAATTAATTCTAAAATTATCCCAAAGGCAAACCTTTTTTCCAAAGGTCCAGGTTGGTTTCATGTCTGGAGTATGTGCTCAGTTTTTCTTTCAAACAACGAAATTATATATCCTGCTCTGGCCTCTGGGACTCCTGGGTCCCCAGAAATGGAGCGTCCTAACTCGTGTCTGTCCCCTTTCCTGGGTAGCTCTTGCGTGAGTGTCCCACTGTGACGAGGCAGTGGACTTGCAGAGTTCAGTACCCTCAGATACTCTAACCATAGCAGCCCGGTTCCCGGTTCACCTCAGGACAATGCAAACTGAGCTATGCATTTACTGTAATTCTAATCAGATGACTCTATAATTGGAAGAACACCAGTGGCGTTCTGTCTTTGGAGTCTTCTCCATTAAGTGACTGAACGAGGGCCAGGGGACCTTTGTTTGTCCCAAATGCGGTCCTGATAGAGACTTTGGGATCTGGGTACTACGTTCTATTCTGTAATAGGACCAAGTTCTTTCTCCTTCCTTGGTAAGACGCTAAATCAGTCTGGAATTGGCACATCAGGTGTAGAGAGGTAATTTCCCCTCTACCTCAGTAAATTCTGGGCAATTGCCCCTCTAACAGTAAGGAAATAAACCAAGTATGTGTGCATTTTGGCGGGGGGGGGGGGGGGGTAGGGGGAGAGTCTGTGTAAATGCTTGATGATAGTGACTGAATATTTTAGGTAAACACTTCCAAGTCTAGATCCTAATCATATGTGGTAATGGTTGTCTAAATAACAAGAATGATAATGTGAATTTCTTAATTGCGTGGAACACCTCAATTACAGACAGAAAGAAACATTAAGGATAAAGGTCTTGAGGAATCCGTTCATGGTAGAAACTTTGCAAAGTATTGCGTGGCTTTGGGAGATATAGACATGAATCAGACCAGACCCTGACCTTGAAGGGCACACAATTTCAAGAGGAATTATGCTCATAAAAATTATAATCCAAGATGGAAAGTGTGTGGCCTGGGGTACTGGCATTCAGAAAGAGGAACAATCACTCCCTGGTAGGAAGATCGGGCTTGGCTTCTTGGAAGAGGTGGATGTTGAGCCAGACTTCAAAGAACGGGAAGGATTTAGTTTAGGGGAACACCAGAGGAAGAGATCATTGCAGGAGCCAAGGTGAGAGGGGGAAGTGTGGGAATGTGTGGACTGGTGAGTGTTGTCTTTAGGCAGCCAGGATAAGTAAGGACTTCACCCCTAGGGTCAGTGATCTGGGTCACGTTCTCTACATCAGTGTTTCTTGACCTTTGCATGCAGACCTCTGGGGATCTTATCAGAATATAGTTTCTGACACAGTGAGTCGGGGGTGGAAGCCTGAAATGATGAATTTCTAATAAACTGAGGTGATGCTAACACTGCTGGTTTCTGGACCACTCCAAACAATGCGGAATTATTGAGGATTTTAAGCAGTAAGGAAGGAGCTCCTGCTATACCCAGCCTTACATTCCCTTTGACATTCTGAGGTTGCACACACACACACACACACACACACACACACACACATATGGCAAGCAGGACTCATGTGAGCATTTGCTTGTATCATCCTTTCCTCAGTTGTACTGACTCAAATAAAAATCCAGGTAGAAGGTGAAAGTGGACAAGGGACAGATAGATACTAAAGACCTGGCTTCTAGAAACCAGATACGGCACAAACCACAATGTAAATGCCGTTTTGGTTTCACAAATGGTTTCTCCCCCTGAGCTGTTTATTGAAGGGCAGAAGCGAGCCGATGAGTGCCTTTATATTTGAAAGTGATTTAAATAGTGGCCCTCTGGCTCGGTCACGAATAGAATTTTATAATTAAACGATAATACTTTAAGCGTACTACAGAGAAAGAATCAGAATTAGAGTCAACAGATCTAAACTTAAGTCCTTCAACCTCTCTGGGCTTCACACAAACCGCCTTATCTAGAACACAGAAGAATAATCCTTTCTCTGGTTGGCTCTCAGTTCTTCATAAAAATCAAATGAGGTAACGGGTAGGAAAGTGCTCTGTAGACTGAGTGCCCGCCAGGTGAAGCGTCTTGCAGGTGTAATGGCCATCTCTTATTCCTACAGATGGGGACAGTAGTCTTTTCTCTGTTGCTGCGAGTTGCTGGCAGAATGACTTAGCAGCTGTGGGGAGGGGCCTGTGATGGCCTCAGTGGCAAGGCCCTAGGTAACGTGGCCTGAGAGGTCCTCCTGCGGAGTTTGCTGCACCGTCAGAGCAGGATGCACCTGCTGTAAGGTCAGGCTTGCCCTTGAATCTGGCGGTGTAGTTTCCTGAGATCTCTGGGGAAGTGTTATCAACAGCAATATTGGTGTGCAAAGCATCCTCTGGGAGTGACTTCTGGGACCGGACTCAGGTGCCCACGTGCTTTTTCCTGAGTTGTGTCCTGTGTTCTCTGCAGCTTAATGAAGGTTTTTCTGGCCCCATCCCCAGGGCCAATAACACAAGTAGGTAGGGATATTTGTTAGGTATGGGTAGAGTCAAGAGCATCAGCGCTCTAAGGGTTAACAGAAAACAGGTGAGAAGGGGCTCTTTAGCAAGATAGGGAGGAGGGCTAACAGGTAGCATTCAGGGTGTGTGGGAAGGACAACTCCTGGAGCCAGGAGATAACTCCTGTGAGCCAGACCTGCAAAATCAATAACCGGGATCAGAAAGCTCACCTTTAGGGAGGGTTTTACTGCATTTCATATGTGATAGAACTGGGTGTTCTTAAAATAACAGACACTAGAAATAACTGTTGGGGATAGAGTTCAATCCCCTTGGTTTGCACATGAGGAAACTAAGGTATTTGGCAGGAGCTTGCCCTGGTTACTCTGAGTGAATTGAAGACCTTAGGTGAATGCCAACTCTCTTGACTCACTATTGCTGTTGGAAAAGAGCCATCCTTTTTGCCTCTCCTGGCCTCAGTTTCCTCTTTTGGAAAATGAGGGGACTGAAAGAGCTGTTTTCTCCTCCCTCTCCTCTTCTGGCTCGAATATTCAATGAGTCCCAGGGACCCAGGCTTCCTTCTCAGCCAAGAACCCCTCCCCATCCTGGCCATGCTCCTGGGAATCATACCCTCCCCCTCAAATTCCCCAGGGAATCTGCAATAATGCTCAGTCCCTGCTCCCACACTCACTTTCACAAGAGGAAATCAATAGATTCTTCAAGCGGTTGGACCACAGGATGATGCCTGGGCCCATTTTGTCAACCAGGTGGCTCTAGTGAGGGAAGTTGTATGAGTCATTGTCGGCCAGAAATGTAAATCTGGCCTGAGGCTTCCCTTGCAGCAAAATTTAGGTCATTAATAATAGTGAACGTCTGTACAGCACGTTACAGTTACAGCGCACTTTACATACCTCATTTGTTTGTCACAGCTCTTCAAAGATGGAAGTGTTATTGTTATGCCCGTTTCACCGATGAGGAAAATAGACCCTGGAAGTATGGTAACTTGTCCAAGGTGGCAGGAAGTGTGTGAGTGGCAGACCTGGCATGTAGTTAAGACTTTGGACTTTACGACCCACACTCGATGCACTACATCTCTTTGTATCAGGCTTCCTGTTGCCTACCCAGCCTCCTTGGAGATCAACAAAAGCCAGGAAGGTCAGCCTGCTCAGAGTCATTTACATGGAGATCCCTTTCTGAATAAGAGATAGCTGCAGCATCAGTGTGGGTATGACAATCCCATTGAGTGGTCTGGGAACAGACCTACGGAGCCAAGAGCCATCCCGTCTCTACCCTTGCCTCTTTCACCTTCTTTTCCTCACGGTGAAGCCCAAGCCTCCTGATTCCCAGACTGGGGCTTCCCCCAACCCCAGTGTGGCAAAATAGGAAACATAATTCAAACACGTAAAACGAACTGATGAGGACTGTAACAAACACCCGTTATGGTAAACTTTCCTGACGTCAGCCAAAAAATTCCAGTTCTTCCCACTTCCGGGTTCGTTGTGGGATTATACTTCCTGGCCCCCCTTGGGCAGGGCAGGACCACATAACTAGTCTTGGCCAATTAGTTGTGAGAGGAGGTGACTTGGGCTACGTCCAGGCTGGACCACACAATTGCTCTTTGTTTCCCTCTGGTACAGCCAATAGCAAGGAGGTCGTGGCCACTCTCAGTCTCGATCCCTGAGTGGCAACAGTAAACAGAACCCCTCTGCCAAGTCACCATGTACGAGGGAAAAAAAGAAATCTTTGTTTCAGGTCACGGAGGTTCAGGACTTTTGTTACCGAGGCAAGACCGAACCTATCCTGACCTTTACAATCATATTCCCATCACCCTGACTTTTAAGAATTCTAACATTTCCTTACACGTTCAGCTTGCTAAAGGAACAAACATTATCAAAGACAACAGAGTCCTTTTGGAGATCATCTTTCCCCAGGCCTTTTCCTTCTCCCCTCCCAGAGCAACTACCACTCCACAGATGGTATATCTGTGTCCTGTCCATGGCTGGTACATAAGTATGTGGCCAAGACAATAGAGAGTACGGTTTCACATCTCATATTTGCGTAAGTGGCATAATACCGATTTATTCTGCAAATTACTTTTTTCACTCAGTATTATTATTTTAGATATAATTGTACTGGTACATTGGTTTCATTCCATTCACTTTAGCTTCAATATCATATTCCTTTTTTATGAATGGGTTACAATTTATTGAGCATTTCTCTACTAATGGAGCTTTAAAGTTCTTTTCTCGCCTGTAAACAATGATGCAGTGAACATCCTTGTGTAAAGCTCTTTGCATACAGAGAAAGAGTTTCTCTCAGTTGTATATCTGAGAGTGGAATACCTGTGAGATAAGATATAGGTAGCCTCAAATTTGGTGGGTAAGATATAGGTAGTCTCAAATTTGGTGGATATTACCAAATTTCTCTCCAGTTCTATCATCAGTGCGTTTGTGCTTTGCTGTTGTTTCATATTCTTCATATAAACACTTCGCATCATCAGACTTTAAAAATTTTGGCCAATGTGATGGGTGTGAAATGGCATCTCTTAATTTTCAAATTTGCATTTCTTTGATTATTAGCGAAGCCGAACATCTTTCCGTACCCTAAGGATCGTTTCCTTTTCTGCGATGTGAATGTTCATAAAGGCTGCCAATTTATTTCTGTTGTTTCTCCTTCTTATGGATGTGCAGGGGCCTCCTCCTTCCCCCATATTCTGGGTGTTAATCTTTTGTCGGTTACATAAGTTGTAAGTGTTAATTTTGTTCATTGCTCAGTTCTCATTCTCTTGCAAACCACTGGCTGCCTGCTTTTGCACACGCTTGATTTTTGAGATCACAGCAATTCCATGGTGAAAATGGCTTGGAGGTGTATTTTGAAAAGCTTATGTGAATGAATGTTCCCTGGCTCTGAATTATCTGTAGTAGGCTAAGGAATGTGTGTGTGAAGGGCCTATTTTGCTTACTCAGGGATCTCATTTGCTAATATAATTGTGTGGTGAAAGCAGAAGAATCCGGTGTAAGTGGAAAAAACCTTAGTCACCAAGAGTTGTTTGGGTGGCTCAGAGTTAAATATCAGGGTTGACTGGTTGCCCACTGCCATGATGAATCCTAGCGTGATTTACCTGGCTGTTTTGACATTTTGTAGACCCAACGTATGAAGAAGGGCATTTTAGAGAAGTTTCAGGCTCGTGTGGTCTTTCCTCCCCCCGCCCCACACACACCTCAGAGAGTCTACACGGGGGTGTACTCACTGGAAGGCTGGACACACTCATCGGAAGGTAGGGCGAAGCAGCGTCTTGGGTTCCAGTGCAGCTTTCCAATGGGGAGAGTCCCTTTAAAGCTTTGTTTATCTCTTGGTGCCTCAGCTAACCCCAGGAGAAAAACCTTAGCTCAGGACAGGAAGCTCAGAGAACCCAAAAGGATGACTACGCAGCTCAGGACTATTTAAGTCTGCCTCTTACATGTCCTTCCATGCTATCTCCAGGAGGCTGGGTTGTGTTGGTGTTCTAAAAGCAGCCTAAATATACCATCACTCCCTAGGAAACCAATGGGTATGGCGGAGACCTAGCTCTGGGATCAATTATGTTGGTAAAACTACAAATACAGGATGAGCCAGAAGTGTTGTGGCTTAGGAACTACTTGCTGAAAAAAGACTTGATGTTCCCTAGTAAAACCCCATGGACCCAGGGGAGGTGGCCCGGGCTGTCTAGTCGACTAGCCAGAGAGCTGGGCCTGAGTGGCCGGACACACCTTCCGTTCCAGTTGACTCACTTGAGTGGCAAATTCTTCTCTCCCTCGCAGTCCTCTCATCTTCAAAGGGAATTCATTAAGCCCCACAATGCCATCGGCACTTGGCCAGGTGTTGTACTGGCCCATTAGGTGGACACAGGCCACAGCCTCAGGGAGCGTGCCAAATGAGGTGGAGGGTGGCAGCTGAGAGCTGTTGACATCCCCCAAGATTGTGCTGAAGCACTTTCTATAAACCCTCCAGCGGTTTCAAACTCTTTGTGCGTGGCTCTTAGAACACGTTATATTCTTCCTGCGGCCCCTCGCTTTAGCTTGCTCTGTTCCCTCTGCCCAGGATACTCTTCCACTCAATGCACTCAAATACCAACTCCTGGGTGGGGCCTTTTCTGGCAGAACGGACCGCTCTGAACTCTGTGTCCCCATTGCACTCTGGATCATTGTTAATATCACACATATCATTTTTGTACCAGAGTCAGCTGCATAATGTTAATCTCCCCTAATGGACTCAGTTTCTTGGAAGTGGATACTCTGGCTTATTCATCCTTGTTTCCCTAGAAAAAAATTAGTAGGTCGTCATAAATGTGTTTTGGATTAAACGCATCAAGGGACACAACTCATGCTGCCATCTGATTCTACCCTGTCGTATGACTGGAAGCAGGCCCCGTCTCTCTGAGTCTTACTCTCCTTCTCTGTAAAATGGGTGAGGGGAGGATAAATTAGAAAAGTGGCCTCTCAGAGGTTTTCTGGCTTTATTGTCTATGATTTTTAGACTCTGGTCTCCTAGTGGAAAACTGACAGTTCCTCATAACTCTGCAAAAACCAGGGTGATATTTTCATTTATATGTGTTAAAGGGACTAGCGTGTCTTCCCCACCTCTCAGCTGTCATGGTTTAAACATGTGTGTTATTTAGCATCTTACAAATTCTCTGACTCAAGTTTCAAAAGGTTTATGGGATTGATTGATTGTAGGAAGCATACAACTTGCGTCTCCCTTGCCGACTACAATTGTTGAAGTAATTGATTCTTTAAAAGGAATTTCTGGCCGTATTTTCTAACGACCGTTGTCCGCCTGGGTGTATGTGGAAAGGGGTCATTGTGTGGCTGTGTATGTCGCTGCAGTGTCTCTCTTATCACTAACCTAGCCACGCCGTGTGTGCCCAGCTCAGTAGCACCTGACCCCCGAGGCCTGTGCTACCCACTTCCCATGCCACCTCCCTGCCCCTTGAGTTACAGTTTTGGAGCTTCCTGCACAGATGGAACTCAGTACTCCTCATATCCCTATTTACCAGATGCTAATAATGCACAGTTATGATCTTCATAAGCAGCCTATGAACTGAGGAAGGACAGAGGTTATTATTGACCCATGTTGCAGACAGAACTGAGATTCAAAGAGGTGAAGTGACTTGCCTAAGGCCACATGGCTAAGAAAACCTTCTGAGCCTGGCCTAGTGAGACCTATTGATTTTCCACTGTCCTAATTTTCATCGACTCCTATGAAGATTGTTCTGATTGCTCTCGGGTTGCCTGACTGCTCTGAGGCCTGTTCCCTGGCGAAACTGGAGGCAGGTGATTCTTTTTTATTTTTATTTTTTTTATATGGCTCCAGGCTCTGAGCCATCAGCACAGAGCCCGATGCGGGGCTTGAACTCACCAACCGCGAGATCATGACCTAAGTCGAAGTCGGACACTTAACCGACTGAGCCACCCAGGCGCCCCAGAGGCAGGTGATTCTATCCGAAGGAAAGAAGGGGCCCTCGCCCACTACTAATGGCGGGGGACCAAGCGGCCGCATTAATTAGTGAAGAGGGAATTCAAATTAGCTTGAACTGTCCATTTGGGGGTTTCTATCATTAGCATCTTACTATGCCAGTGAATGAGGTGTTGCAGCCTGAAGTGGGGCCTCCCTCTGAAAGCTTCAGAGGACCCACGGTGGGGAAGCATCCCAAGAGCACTGGGTCTTAGTGCTGATTGCTACAACTCCTGCTCAGAGGGAACACTACTTACTAATGCACCTCCCCGAGACTCAGCATCGGTAGCTACGAAGCAGAGACAAGAAACCTTCCCCAGCTGACCTTGGGGGTGGCATACTGTGCTGGGGACAGCAGTGCTCCAGAAGCTGAATGTTCTGGGTGAAAATCAGAGAGCATCACGTTTAGTCTTGTTATTATACTTTCTTAACTATGAAATGTCTCAGTGGAGGGAAGTAAGCCCAGCCCGGCGTTCTTTTCCTAAATGTGGCTCCAAGAAACATTAGGCAAGAGGACACATAGCTGTTAAAGTGTGAATAACCACAGTTCCTGCCCTACCTGCCTGTCAGAACACTGAAAGGGATTAAGTTAGATAGTGATGTAAGAGCATTTAGAAAATACAACAGTTGCTCATATTGTGACATATTCTTTTCCCTCAAAGGCTAAAGGTAGTCCTTAATAACCTGAAAGGACTTCTGTCCAAACCCTCTATGATGCTATTTATGCTGTAGCCCTGCCTCATGTTGGGAGTAAATGGTGCCGCTCAGCTGAGCGGGCGGAAAGAGCTGGGCTGGAACTCCTCTGCTCACATTTTGCTCCTCATACCTTTTGGATTCTCTTTTTTTTGAATCAATGGCTCTAGCTTTCTGTAATGACCTGTGAGCTTCTGGCCCCCTTGGCTCTAACTGGTCCCAGAGGATCAATTCCCTTTCTGAAGAGGGCTGCTTTTGTTTTTGTTTTTGTTTTCTCTCTTGTACCCTGGGGAAAAATAGTTACTCTCATAGACTGTAAAGAAAAACTCCTTCTCAGGAGTTTAAAACATGTTCGAAGTGGGTAGGGCCCAACCTCAGTGAAAACATACTTTCTATTTCCAAACGGAGGCAGAGGCAACTTCTAATATGGGACATACACTGAGGATGCCATATTGTAAATAAAAACCTAAAGCCCTGAAAATGGTAAGAAAGCAAATATGTTAATTATAAGACTTAGTAGAGTTATTGCAATTGAGCGTTACATATAACTCTGAGCTTCCTGGTAGGCAAGGCGAAGAAAGGTAAATGTGATGACTGACATAATTTTCCTTTTCTGATTGAAGGGGGTGTCCTGATTGTTGGAATTCTTTTCTGGCACCGGTTTTGAAAGGAATTTAATATTGGGTAATCCTCAGGGATGAAGAACATGTCTATAGCAAGACTTTTACATCTAATGCAGGAAAGTTCTGACATTTCCATCTCCTTTCCCTTTTTGAACTCCAGGCTCATAATAACTACTGATAAAATTTCTTTACCTACATATTCCAAAGCCACCTGAACATATTCTAGACTGAACTTGTTAACTTCTTTCTGAAATTAGTTCATCCCCCTGTATTCATTATCTCTGTTAAAGCATCACATATACAAGCTGCCTTTGCCAGACAAATGTCAGCTTGTTTAGATGACTCGTCCCCCAACCTCCATACTATGCCTAGGCAATCATGGGGACTCTGTGTCTTTGATTTTCTTTAAATGCCTCCTCTCCTTTCCACTTCCAACACCATTACTTTGGGCCAAAGCTGCCCCATTTCTCACCTGGTCTACTGCAATGGCTCCTTAACTTGCCTTCTTATTATTCCAACCCGTTCTTCATACTGCCTGTCTAGAGACTGATCTATAAAAAATGCAAACCTAATCTTCCTCAAAACCTTGCCAAGGCTGCACCTTGTCTTGAAGGTGAAGTCTAAACTCCTGACATGGCCGATGAGGCTCTTCACATGCTCACTTCCCAGCCCCAGCTGCTGCCACACCTCATATATAGTCTCTAACACAAGACACTTGTTCTCTCAGGATACCCCCCTGCTCACGTCTCTGTGCTTTGTACAAGCAATTCCTTCTTCCTAGAAATCCCCCTTTCTTTGGAAGCCTGGTGTCCTCCATTCTGGCAAGTTTTTCTGATCTCCTTTCAATGCTCACCACAATTTGGTTCTGCTTCCTCTGTATCCCTCAGTACCTGGAGTATCTCACTTATACTTACCGTGTGCTGCTGTCACTGCTTAGTTTCTGAATTCTCCAAGAATATCAACTCCTTCAAGACAGAAATGCAATCCCACGCATCCTAGATTTCCAGCCCTGTGCATGTGCCTGACATAGATAGAGTCTGATGAGTTTTTGTTGACCGAATAGGTGGAGGGAAAAAAATAGAATGCTGAGGTTGAATCTAGGGTGTGTTGACTAGTGACACAGGGATCAATGGACTTTTCCTTTAACATATCTAGAGTGGGTCGACAGACTGTGCTTTAGATAAATCTCTCTGAGATCATCTCTCCGAGCTAAGCTTTGGTAGGAGCTGGAAGCAGACAATGAATGATTTTGCTGTTGCAAAGCCCTCAGCGGACCACCTACTGTGTGCTTGACCAGCGTACCTTGATCCCCCTGTGCGTGTGTGGGTGGATGGAGACAGTGATATTATATTAAGGGAAGGAAGAAGCCCAACCAAGAAATGGGTCTCTTGCATAACCATGGTTTCCTTTAAGAGGTATTGCTTTCTATCAAGCACCTGGCACCCTATCCATGGAGAACCCTTTCTTTGCTTCCCTCCATCAAGTTTCCCATCATAGAGTTTTTGTCCAGTGCATCTGAATTAACTGGCACTTGTTTAAAATGCATATTCCTCAGTTTTCCCCCTGCCATCACCCCAAAAACACCCTGCCTCAAAGATGGTCTAAGTTGGCTGGGGAAATTTTTCCAGCAGTCCCCATTGCCTAGCTCCTTAGTGGTACTGTTACAGCTCTACATGGGCAGAACTTGGGCTCAGTCTTGCTTTTAACCTCCACGTGCTGTTTGATGTGGAGCTTTGTGGGCACAAGCAGTTTCCAATGCTCCTGGGCCTGGTACAATAGAGCTGAGCTACCCCACAGACCCCTGGGGGGCATTCTCGTGCCACACAGGCCCCACCTGAGAGTGACTCTTCTTGGCAGGGACACTGGAAGGTGTCTAGGTGGAGGGTGCTCATTCCTGTGCAGGACCTGGCCAACACAGCATAGGTTGATAATTATTATGAAAGATAACCTCTCGCAATCACTATTTGAAATAAATAATAATAATTCATGGCCAAATAGGATTTTGCGGTTCTCAAAGCTCTCAGATTTGCATTATTTCCTGTGACCTCACAATAGTCCTGTGAGGCAGGACTATTCCCATTTTACAGATGCAGAAACTGAGACTCAGAGAGGGCAGTGAGGTGACCTGTATGTCCAAGGTCACACAGATGGGCTTGCTACCGCTGGATCTCAGGTTTTCTGGCTCCATTCATGCTATGTTCCATTCCAGCTTGCTTGCTGATCTCTTAGGTTATCAGATTTGAAAGTTGAGGAACATTGCTAAGAATGATAGCACTATATTTGAGAGCTCAACAATGTCCATCAAGAGATTTGCAGTTATGATTTGCTATAAAAATGCCAAATACAAAAATAAGAATTTCCATTTTTTGGATGATTGGAGGAGGAGACACTGTGGCTCTGTTAAAACGCTAGCCCCATGTGTCAAGAAGGCTTCCGAAGTTCATCATCCTCCTCTAAGCTGTCAGCAAAGTTTCCGTGGTGTGCCGCAGCTGGCTTGCCCCCATTAGTGAAAGCCAATCGTGAGCAACTTTTTTTTTTACTTCATGGTTTAGTGATGTCACATTGCTAGCTTGAAATCAGCCATGGTGCAAGAATGTACCCCATGGAAATCAGCAAATGCTACAATTCAGGGCTTTTCCATCCCAGGGAACCAGGCATTAAACATTTACCAGCACGTCGCTGCTCACAGCTACCAGGGACTGACTCAAACTAGAAGTTCGAAAGTTCTCCTCTGTCATCTGCATGGGACCATCTTCAGTGTTCATTTTTCTTCTAACCACAAGTCATACCCCATTCATGGGATCATGCCATTCCTTAAATAGGAGGCTCTTTCTGTCTGAGCTTGCAAAATCAGACGGGTGGGTTTTCTACTAATAGGTTCTCATATTTGTATAGTTTGCAAAGCGTTTTCACATCCCTCATGACTTCTGAGCCTCGTGTGCTCTATGGGACAGATGCTTTCTCCTCTCGTTAGAGAGGAAGAGCCTGAAGATCTGACAAATGATGTGACCACTCCCAGAGTCATTGGCCTGGCAAGGGGCAGCCGGGGGCTTGAACTGGGTTTTCCACCTCCTTGGTTTGTGACCCTTCCCCTTGTACGAGACCCCTCCTTCACTCGTGAGACTTGCAATGCTGGCAGCTCAGGCTACCGTCTGGGGCAAAGAGAAGGGGTGCCCTGTAGCAGCCGGGGGTATAACATTTGTCCTGGCCCTGAACAGAAAAGGACAGACACACTGGCTTATGAGTACCTGCAAAAATTGCTAACCCCACTTTACTGATCCTGTGCAAGGAAAGGAGTCTACTTTCACTCTTCCTTTGTCCCTGGTTCCGCCTTTGACTCCTTTAAAAACTTTTATGGGAGCCTAGCGTCTCTGGGCCCTGCTGTAAGTCCTGCCCTCAGCAGGAATTTGGAGCCTCCTAAGTGACTGGCATTAATGCCCTGCTTCCCCTCTTGCACAACTCCCAGCTTCTCTACTGTCCGGTGATGGAATTATTGATTGGTAAGCATTTCACAACACATTTTCAAAACATGCTGAAGGTCAAAAATTAATGACTCATGGGCAGTCACACTTGTTTCTGCCTCAGCCTCTCTGGATTATATTGGTGAAGTTGGTTAATAGAAGTCACTGGAGAACCCGAGGTCAAAGTTGACTGTCCAACCCTGACCAGCAGGACAATTAAGTGACTTGAAGACATAATTCTTGATCTTTTATTTGGTGATTAATCTGCTGAATCACTTTGGTTTTTCATACCAAAGAATATAAGAGGGGAATGAGAGGATTTCAGTGATGAATTGGCCACCAACTTGCCCCAGAGTATTAGAGTACTGGAGTACCGGAGAGGTCCTCAGCTGAAGAAGAAGGCTTGGGGCATAGGTAAGGGAGCACTTTGCTCTGATAGCTGGGATCCTACACCAGCCCTTTGGAGAACAAAGCCAAACCCCTGAGCCAGTCTTGGAGATACTTACTCACATCTGTGCTCGAAGGCAGAAAGAGCTCCGTGTGAGACCGTATGGAAGAATGCCTTAGGACACAGTAGCAGAGAGAAATCCAGATCAGGAGGCAAGGGATCTGGGTTAACTCTCAACTCTGCCACCTGGGATTTGAATACACCGACCAATTGCTAGACCTGTGTCAGGACCTCGGTTTCCTCACGTGTAACACGGAGACCATGACAAACGCTTTCTTTCAGAGGGCTGCCTCAAAGGTCAAGTCCCTGACGCACGTGAACTTTTCCTGGTACAAACCGAAATGCGTGGGGCAGCTACGGCATGGTTCTACATGGGCTAGTTGAACGTTTTGAGGGAATGAATATCAAGGGGACGTTTGTTTTCTTCTTGATATGAAAATTTGTTCTCACCTTTTTTTTTTTTCCTGTTTTTCCCCAGAGAGTAATCTAACTTGCAGAATTCGTTTCTGAATGCCTTTTCGGGGGCAACCGTGGGGCTGGAAATTTCTTTTGTACTAGTTCTCCTATAGGTTGTTATACTTTAAAGTACCTGAAGGTCCTGTAATTCTAATATAATGTAATGCCAGAACTAAGAGGTGTGATGTCGTGGAAGTATCCGTGACGTCTGTGCCTCCTGGACTCTGCAGCATAGCCCTTCTCCACATGCATTCCCGCACATTCTCCCTCTCCCAGCTGTGTGGGCAGCGTTGCTCCCCTGCTGCTGACTGGAGAATGCGCCAGTACAAAAAGGAAGCAGGGGCACCTGGCTGGCTGAGTCGGGAGAGCGTGCCCCTCTTGATCACGGAGTAGAGAGTTCGAGCCCTGCGTTGGATGTAGAGATCGCTTAAAAAAAATAATAAAATCTTAAAACGTAAATAAATAAAAAGGAAACAAATTCAGTTACGTAAAACGCAGCCTGGGTGAGGAAAGGCAAGTATGTGTTTCAACTTGATTGAAATCGCTTTTTTTCCCACCAGTTTGTCCTCTTGTCAGGACATGTCAGAACTTACCGAGCCCTTGGCAGTCCCTGTTCTCACCTCTTCGTTGTACTTAAGAGCAACCTAAGGCTTAGAGCCTAGAGGTGACTTCATCAGGGTCACAAAGCCAGCTTTTGGGGCAGAATCAGGATTCAAGCACCCATCTCCTGACTTCTCCTGTCTCCTATCTCCAGTACCCCACATGTAAGTGGTGACTCTAAAAGAAAAGAGAAAAAAAAAATAGACCTTCACTGGAGTATCTTGAGTTACTGGTTTTCAAGGATAGTTTTATAACCGGCAGTGACAATGCCTCAAAAGCTGGTAGCCAGCTTCGACGAACTTACATAATGCACACTTATCATAGAACACGTATCATCAAACACCTGCTAGATCTGAGCGTTGGTGCCTAAGTTGCTTTTATTGTCAAAGAGAAGAAGGGGACAAGGAGCTCAGCTAAACAAAGCTGGAAGACTTTTTATGAGAAAATTTGGAGGCAATTTCTGGAGGCACAGGAACACATTTCCAAAGGCTTCTAAAATGTACATCAATGGGATTGGGTGAATTTAGTAGTTAAAGAAGTGAAGGGCACTGAGTATCGTTTGGTGCCTAACGCCTCTTTCAGACAGGTCTCTTCTGTTTGCCTTGGTCACAAAGCTCTAGGAGCCTCAAGGTGGGCAGGCCCAGAGGTTTCCCAGAGCAATGTCTGAGGTTGCTGGTTTCCATTCAGGCTTCCAGGCAAACACACACCAAAACACTCGTGGTTCTCACTGGGATCTCTTCTCATTAGCGGAACATGACCAAAGTCGAAGAGACATGGACCATTTGTCTCTCCACCTGAGTCCATCCATACAAAGTGGACTTTGGCCTATTTTGGAGGTCAGCCTACATCAACAGGATGGAACATTTGCCAAATACACGGTCACTTGCCTTTGGTTCCCCACAAATTTTTGAACGGCAAGAGCTGTTCATTTATTTACTCGCCTAATAGTTATTATTAAGGGCGCACTGAACTAGAAAACCTGTGCAGGTATAATGGGCTCTCTGCATCTTAGTTTTCTCCCCCGAACGAGACTATTCATTACCTGCCTTGCGTATCGCACCTTGTTGCTGGGAACATCCCATGAATGACGTGTGGAACTGCTGTTTCGACTCTAAAGCCCGCCACGTAGGTGAAAGGTTGTTGCTATCACTCTGTGGCCAACAGCGTGCTGGGCACCAGGTAGGTTACAGAAAACATGTAAGAGATGGTCCCTACCCTCCAGGAACTTACAACCCCGCGTTGGGAAACTGAGGCATACCCAAACAAAACAGAGATGGAAGGCTGTATTTGCTATTCCAGAGGTAGCTCTGAGACCTATCCGAGGGCAGAGAAGGAGGAACTCATTAACAGGCTGCAGATGTTGGGACAGCCTCTTGGAGGACGTGAGGCTTGAGTTGGGTGACAAAGTAGACAGAGAAGATGGAGAAGGTCTTTGTGGGTGTGGCATCGCCGAGTCAGCAAGTGGAGGCTTTTCTTGGTAAATCAATCTACTTGGAGTCAGAACTCCCAACCAAGCTGGAGTTACGGATTTAAAATTTGAGGGGAGCTATAGGAAAGGGAAAGTCAGAGACGTTTTTAGACCAACGATGGGCTATAATGCGATGGTGACTGGGGAGGCGTCACGTGTGACAGATGGGTTTGTGAGGAGACAGAGGAGGGAAGGGGGCTACAGCAGGGGGATGGTATGCTTCTGGACCAGACCAATGAAAATGGTAAGAGAAAAACAATGCAGGTCAGTGAGAGAATTCTGTTTGTAGGTGGAGGACAAGTCAAGCTATTCACCCTGGCTCCTCTCCTGGTGTCTAAATGTTGGGATTTGAGTTAAAGTGGGCAAGGAGGGGCAAAAAATGGGAGTGTCTTTATATGTACACTTGGAAGAGTTTTGAAAACACAAGCTGGTCTCACAGTATCTATTTGTCTACCCATGAAAAAGGATTTGAAGTTGCTGGCTAATCCATAGGATGACAGCTCTTCAGAGTTAGGCAGGACCTTGCAGATTACCTGGTCACATGGTGGCCAATGTCAGAATTTCTGTTCCAGTATCCCAGCAAATGCTCATCCCTCTTCTCAAACCTCTTTAATCAAGGCAGTTCACTACTACTTGAAGAAGACCTTCCCAGGACCGGATGTGTCTAAAGCTTCGCAATACTTTTATTTTGAATTCTAATGAATTTTCCTAACTGGTTCTCCTATTGCCCCCCCTCCCAGGGTCACACAGAACACTTTCACATCTTCTGGATTCAGCCATTTAATTGAAGATGCAGGCCTTGTCTTCCTGGATGCTCCCCATCAACCTCATCGATATAAAAATGACCTTTTCTATTGGATAAGTAACGTGCAGTAAAATCTCATCATTTCTATTTTTTAAATTTATTTTATGTTTATGTATTTTTGAGAGAGAGGGACAGTGAGTGGGGAAGGGGCAGAGAGAGAGGGAGAGAGACCCAGAATTAGAAGCAGGCTCCAGGCTCTGAGCTGTTAGCACAGAGCCTGATGCAGGGCTCGAGCTCAGGAGCTGTGAGATCATGACCTGAGCCGAAGTCCAACCCTTAACTGACTGAGCCACCTGGGCACCCCTCTTTTCTATTATTATTTATCACTTTAACCAAAGACAACAGAGCTGGATTCTGAATCTTACAGGAAAAAAAATTAATTGAAAGGTAGAAAGAAAGAAAGAAAAAGAAGGAAAGAAAAACTCAGTTATGGGAACCTTCATATCCTTCTTTCTTTACTTTAAGAGCGTAAATGGGGGCTTTTGTTGTTGCTGTTTTTGGCTTTGCACAAAAGTCACGTCCTGTGATCTCATGAAATAGGTGCCTTCATCTCTTTCTTTTTTGAACTGATCAGCTGGATATCTTCCAGGGATTTGGTGTCCAAAATCAAGTCTGGTGAGTGAGAAGTTTGACCAGATTCAGAACAGCCTTGCCAAATTGCAAACAGAGGGTGTGGAGTCAGGTCAGTTACAGAGGGTCACAAAAATGAAACTCACAATGGACAGGGTGTATATTTGAGGCACATAAGGGTCTCAGTCAGTAGTAGTTGATATTAATAAAATACAAAAACAAAAACAAAAACAAAATAATAGTAGTGATAAACAGCCAGGCCAACACTGAAACTTTTGAACTGATATGGAGGGAAGGAGTTCTGTAATATACACACTGTTGCCTGAGGACGGTCTTTCTCGTTGCCTTAGCAAGTTATATTGCCATGCTCTGTTTCAGACCGTGCTCCGGCAAAACCTTAGCACTCATATTAAAAGTTTAGAGTAGGGGGCTCCAGTCATGATCTCACGGTTGGTGAGATCGAGCCCTGTGTCGAGCTCTGCCCTGACAGCGGGGAGACTGTGTGGGATTCTCTGTCTCCCTCTCTCTCTGCCCCTGCCCTGCTCATTCTCTCTCTCTCTCTCTCTCTCTCTCTCTCTCTCTCTCTCTCTCTGTCTCAAAATAAATACATAAACTTAAAAAAAAAGTTTAGAGTAGAAAAGATAATCTTTACCAGAACATAGAAAATCGTATCAAAACACACAAGCAAACAAACATGAAGCAGGTCAGTTTTCTCTTTTTGGCATTGAGCAAGACCATATGCTTCCAGAGATGAGGATTTAAAAATAGCCTGTCCCACAGCTCACACTGTAGCCCTGGGACATGCTGGGGGTGGGAAGGATTGCCTCACACTTAATAATAGTGACACTTCACATTTACACGAACCTCTTCTCAAAGTAACCGAGAGTACTTTCCAGTTATTTGTTTCCTGTGTTTTAAAAAAATCTAATCTTCCTGATGTCCCTGTGAGCGGAGAAGGGAGTGGTACTAATATTCCCACTTTACCCGGATGACCGAGTTATCGAAGGGTAAAGTCACTAAGTTGGGATCACAGACTGACTCAGGAATTAATCTGGTGCAGTTCCAGACACACGGGGCTGCGGGCTGCAGCAACATCCTGAGCCGTGAGAGACACGAGTTCAAAGGATGTTGCACAAAAAAGAAAGAGAGTTGCTTCCCATTGCTTCTGTTTTGAAATGCACTTGCCTTTCCTTGTAAGCATTTCATCAGTTTCCCATTCTAAGGCAAATTGCTTACAAGCCTTGGTGACCTATATTTGCAGACCAATTTACAGAGTCTTGGTAACAACGTGATATTTCAAGTCTCCAGAATCCCTTACCCTGGAGAGGGTCTCACACTCGCCATCTCATCCGACCTCTGTAACAGGCTGTAATTCAGGCAGGGCCAGAGTTTTGATGAGGGAGATCAGAGGCTCAGGATGTGGGGGAAACTTTTCACCTGGTAAGGGCAACAGACACTGACCAACATGCAGATCTTCACTCTGGAGGTCCGGGCTGTTTTCCCGCGGGCCACACTGTCCCCTAGGTCTAAGCAACGTGGTGAAACTTGCACAGCGTATGTTCCCAGAGAAGATGTCTTCCTCTGTGCTCAGGACTGACTCTGCCATCCAATGTGGCGCCCAACACTCGGTTTCTAATTGGTCGCATAACACGGATGGGGGGATACATGGCAAACACAAGTCACTGACAAGCTCCCTTTAAGGAAGAAGGGAAACTCGTCATCCAGATTGTCGGCAGATGGTTTGGAGATACCTGGAGTCCAGTGAGGTTGTGTGACCCACCAGCCTTAGCCCCTATTCCGACCCTACCTCCCTCGGCTCTACTATAATTATTCTCTTGCCAACACACTAAATTCCCTTGTTGCTTTCCCCTTCATTGGGCAAAACCCCAGTCCTGGGGAAACGTAACCGTCCTCACCTCCTTTGCTTGTCCCTAAGCAGCAAAATGCTGTTAAGAACATCGCACACCATGCTAGAAGCAGCTCACTTTAAATTTATGATGGCCAAGGGGCCCTATAACACTTCTGGCAAATTTGCCCTTTCAGTCCCTGGATCAACTCTTTCACACCTTCACCTTCCTCCCTAAATCTCCACCACGTGTTATTCTTTCCATCTTCCAGGATGATGACCTTCCTTATTATTCAAGGAGAGTTATTCCGTCTTTCCACCACCAGCTTCTTTACTCACCCACATCTGCACCTGCAAACACTACCTCCCACAGGCAGTGTTGCTGTTTCTAAAGGTCACCCCTCTGTTTGTCTCCTGGATTCTACCTCCTTTTAATTATTTCTCTCTGGCAATATCATTTTCTCCCGTTCCGTTACATCAATCCTATCAACATACAAAGACGCCTGCATGATAACCATTAAACAACAACTCTCCCTTGATCGTGCTCGTCTCCCTTGACCCTCCTGTGTCCACCCCTTTCTTTGATGCCTTCCCCAAAATCTTCAAAAATAAGATCTGCTTTTCTGGTCTCCTCTTCTTCAGCTCCTCAACTCTGTTCCCATTTCTTTGGGATCCTGTCAGTCCACCTAAGCAGCCCTTTTCAAGGTCGCTAATGATCTACTTATTTCCAAAGCCCACACGGACTCAACTTTCTGGACTCTTCAGTAGAATTCGACACGGTCGAACACTCATACTTCTTTGAACATTCTCCTCCCCGCACTTCTGTGATGCCACTCTCACCTGGTTTGCCCTTACCTTCCTGTCTCCTTGTCTGGCTCTTCCTCCTCCACATCAAATTTTGGAGAGCTCTGAGGCTCTTGTCTCTGGTCTGTAGACACTCTTCCCGGATGATCTCATTGGGTCTCATGGCTTTAATACACCATCTATATGCAGATAACTCCAAATCTTTATCTCCACCTGACTTCTCCCTTGAGCTCCAGACTTGATAACTATAATTGTACACCTAATAGGCATTTCACACAAACCACCACCCAAGCCAAACTATTGACTTACCTCTCCCCACATCCAAGTCCTCCACTCCAAGTCTTCCCTTGTCAGAGTAAGTTGTCCTGAGCCACCGAGATATTTGTTCAGAGAATATACATGAGCCTTTCTGATTGTGTTTTATTTCCCTTAATCCCCATGGCTAACCAATCAGCAAGCCCTATTGACCTTATACCTAAAATATATGTCAATTTAGGATATTTTTCATCACCTCTGCTACTAGCCACCTTACTCCAAGCTGTCATCACATTGTTCACGTCCAAATTTTTGGTCCCTATACTCACCTTTCACACAGTAGCCAGAACAATGTTTCCAAGACCCGAAGTTATAAAGTCACCTCTCGGCTAAACTCTCTTACCATGAGTATAAAACTCTACAGAGTCTGGTCCCTGGCTACTTGTCCAGCATCATCTCCCTTTCTCAGCCTCATCTGCAATGTTCACTGTTTTTTTTCTTCCTCCCTCAAACCTGCCAATACTTTCCAATCTGAGAACTTTTCACTTGCTTTTCCTTTTATTTGGATGTCCTTCTTCCAGACCTCCAGTGGCTGCTTCGTTTTGTCATTCTGGTCTCAGAACAAATGTCATTCCCTTAGACAGATTCACCTGACCAACGTCACTAAAGTATTCTCCCCTAGAACCAAAAGTAAGTATTCCACCGTTGTCCCTGCCCCCCTGCGAGGAGGAGTGTTCTCCTTTAGTGAAATTCTAGTGAATTATACCCTCAACTTTAGTGGTGAGTCTGTATAAAACCTGACATTGAAATTTGTGACTACTTGTCCCTGGGGGTTTCTGAAGACATTATTTGCTCTGTCACTCAGTAATCTTTTCTATAAAACCCTGTATGAGGAATTCTTTTAGGACTAAGAGCTAGAAAAGCTTTGTTTCCCTTGAGAAGCTGATAATGACACAACTGACTTCACATTGGTTTTTCTCTCTTTCCTCTCTCTGTTTTGTTTTGTTTTGCCTTAATAACACAAAATTTTAGCTTAATTATTGCAGATAATTTAGCTTAATTATTTAGCCAAAATTTTAGCTTAATTATTGCAGATACGTAGAACTATAGGACCTGGTTACTTGTCTAGACAGTTTTGTCCAGTAGAACTTTCTACAATCATGGAAATATTCTGGATCTGCAATGTCCAATAAGTAGCTGCTAACCACGTGTGGCTACCAAGCACTTGACATGTGGCCAATGAAACTGAGGAACTAAATTTTTATTGTATTTAACTTTTATTGATTTAAATTTAAATAGTCACACGGGCCTGGTGGCTACATTGGACAGCACAGGTCCGGATACCCTGGTCTAAGATACTAGAGTGTGTTTTTATGCATGCTTCATTATTCATGATTGTATTTCCAATAAGTTGCCTCAGTCCTTTGTGGCTGGTAGGAAAAAAAGAAAGGGAGAAAACACATTGAAATGAGTAAGTGACTCTGTAGGAGGAGTTAGCATGTTTATAGGCTTGGGTGACATGATAGGGTATGCAGACAAAGAGTCTTAAATCCTATTTCCCCATGAGAGCTCTGTGGAAAAAGCACCTGCAGCAAGTCTGAGATCCAAGTTCTGGTCTTCGTTTTGCTGTTGGACATGACGTGTGGCTCTGAGTGAACCAAGATTCAATATATTCACGAGTAAAACAGGGGCTGTTGGATTGATGACTGGGTGTCTTTGGCATCTGGAGACCAGATGTGTAGCTCCTCCCACTGCCATTCCTTCTGAAGTCCAGGAAGCTGGCCCTTGGCTACCGACGTGCACTATGGGGCACACCTTGAGAAGGTCATCTTATTCATGCTCACCCCTAGGACAGGGTCATTGGTAAATGAATTTAAAACAAATACAAACAGTCCAATCTTCAAAGTGTCATCAGGGAGGGAGAACGTGCCGTAAATACTTAGGGATTTGGATATTTTTGATACCGAGGGATGTATCATTCCCTTTATTGCATAAAAGCACAGGACTGACATCAGAAGACTTGGACTCTAGTCTCAGCTCAGCTACTAACAAGCTTCATGATTTTTGTCAGGTCAAAGTTTCCTCCTCTCTCAAATGAGAGGATTGGACCAGCTGACCTTTAATTTCCTGTCTTGTGCTAGCCGTAATAATTATAGCTAACATTTATCGAATCTTCAGAATGTGCTGAGGTACGTTGCCTTATTTAGTCCTATAGAGGTGGGGAATATTATTATTTCCATTTCCAAGGCAGAAAGACTGAGCTTTAGTGTTTCGCAAGGGAACAAAGTTAGCAAATGTTGGATTCTCTACCGGAATCCCACGGTCTGGTTTCAGAACTCATCTTCCTTACCTGTTCTGCCTTCTCTATAATTTTGTGTTTTTCTTCTATCGGCCAGAGCACCATTGTTTTCCTGGTTAAACAAACAGTTGTCTTAATGCTTTCAACGAAAACTTCCAAAATCTGGACCCAAATATGGTTTCCCCAGACTTCAGAAGGCCAGGAAAGGCCCAGTACAGCCAGGATTCATGGGTTGGTTGCCACCTGGCAAAAACAGCCTTATTCATTTGGCTAGTGTGCTGTGAAAATAATACCATTTTCTAAGTATGCTGTGATATGACAAATTCTGGGAAGCATGTGGGCTTAGGCATATGTAATGACTCACCGGCAGGGTTTAGCTTGGGCTTCTCACAAGTCATATCACACGCATTTCACAAGATCCTATCATGAGGGGATGCTCTATCCTACAAATGTCAATCATCACTCCCTGAGAGTGGGACATGTCAGTAATCCCCATATGTCCAACAGGTCCATCTTGGACCTGGCCCTCAACTGATCTTCAGTTAAGAACGCATTTTGTTAGCTGATAAAGCAGGGTCCTTATGTTGGTTAGAATCCTATGAAGTTAGAGCCAGAAGGAGCTTTAGAAATGTTAACCTGAAGAAGGCAGAGGATTTTCTCAAGGTCTGTTCAAAGTTGGAATGAAAACTCTGCTCTCCCTCATGCCCCGTCCAGGCTTCCTCCTTATCAGACTGGTAGTCAGAACCACATCCTTTGGAAATGAGGCAGGGCAAACATAACTGAAATTTCATCCTGCCTCTACAGATGTCAGGAGCAAGGGAGTACCTGTAGTAGGAGAACCTACCTCCCCTGGCTCCATCAAAGGCCACAGACCCATGAGAACCATCCAGCTTAGCCTGAGCCACATGCCCGGAGGTCACAGCAGTGCACAGGAACGTGAGAGGAAGTGGAAACGTGCGAGTGGAGGGCTCAAAGCAACGGGCTCACCACCGGAAAAAAAAAATAAAAATAAACACGCTCAGAAATAGTGTAACTGATATGCAAAGAAGATCAAAACAAGGGTTTTAAAATATCTTGGCTGCTTTAGAGGAGGTGGGGGTGGTAAATGAAGCGAGGTTGCAAATGGGTGTTGGGGTTGGGGGGGGAGGTTATATGGATGGTTCACTGCAGCCTACCAGGCCATGGAAGCCTGAAGCCCAAGGGTATTCAGATTAAAATGTGGGAGGTATAGATTCTCATGGGTAACTCAGAGGTAGGCAGGGACTCAGGAGCAAGAACCCTGGAGACCTTCAACCCCAAACTCCTCCCTCCCTAACCTCATTGCTATTCCCTGAGAATCTGCACCATTTGGAGTCATGGACATTTGTCCCAAGGCAGGGCATTGAGGCTCAGACAAGCCAGCAGTGAAGGCACCCAGGATTCCACCCAACTTGGCTGAACTTCTGAACTTCAAAGCTCAAGTAGCAGTTTGGAACAAACGTTCCAGGGTTAAGGATCGAGGCTGAGCAAACTCAGGGAAGATAAATCCCCTAATCTTGAGAAGTCCAATTCCCTTTCCTTTCATTCTGTTGGGAAGGGCTACAGAAACGAACTCTCTTTTAAAGGAAAGATTGTATTTTGAAACTGGTTCCTGAAATGGGAAACCAGAAGTTTGGTGATGGCCCTGCTGCCTGTTTATGTTCTCCCTCTGCCAATTTAACCAGCCCTAATAATAGCTCAAGGATCATGGGGACATTTCCAGCATCAGACGGCCATCAGTCAACAGCATAGGTACAAAGGGGAGCATTCGCTCCACTATGGACCCAAATTGTCTCATGGATTTTAGCAGAGGAAAGACACTGGGCAGGGCTGGGGAGAGGGGGGTTGCCTGGGCTTTGGAAATTAACTACCCTTCATATAGGTCTGATACTTACAAAGCACCATTACATTTCTTATCCAGTGAGATGGACTGAGCTGGGGCAATCATACATATTTTCCAGTTGAGACAGCTGAGGCTCCCATGTGAAATGGTACAAGGGCTCTACTCCAAGTGATATATGCTCATTATAGGGCCCTGAGGAGTCAGAGATGGGAATCAGATCCCTTTGGTCTGAACTTGAGCTAGCTCTCTCCACACCTTCCTCCTCCTCCCTCTCTCCCTTCTCCTCCTTTGACAAAGAAGGGCACATTTAATACTTCAGTGATGGAATAGAAGGTTGCTTTCTTTAACTTTTGATCCAATATTTTTTCTATTATGTTTCTTGTTTAGTCAAGAGAAGGCAAATCTTACCCCAGACTCTTCTTGAACCTGATATTTAGTAGATAACCACCAACACATGCATGTGACGGCCTTTAACTAGCAAAGCCCAGCCAGCTTGGGCTGAGGTGGGAGACAGATGGTAGAGTAGAGCTTCGATGTCTGTCTGAAGCAAATTTGCTCCGTAGGTCCAGAGAACAGTGTGGTTGACACAGGCTGTGGAATTTCACAAGGTAGTGTTCATTGTGGGCTGAGGGGATCCAGGAGAGACTGCTAGCTGGAGGAAGCCCTACTGAGGCAGCATATGAAAGGATAAATATGGGTTGAAGCATGGGGAGTTCTAGAGAAGCAACAGGATAAAAGCCCAAAGGTTTAAAGTACATTGGGCATTGTAGAAATTTCAAAAAGACCCACCACGTTGAAGCCATGAAATTCACGTTAAGGAGACACTTTGGAGTCATAACGTGGAGGGCTTTGAAAGACCAGTTGAATCACTGTAATTTTATTCTGCAGGCATTTAGGAGTCTCGGAAGCCTCGTGCATGCGAGAGTAGTGTGAGAAAACTGGTGTTCTAGAAAGCTCCTTTTAGTTGTATGCAAGATGGGTAATAAGGAGAGCAGCTGAGAAAAGAAAGGCCACAGGGGCCGTGTACTGTGTCACTAAAAGAAAGGTCACAGGGGCCGTGTCAAGAGGCTGACTATTCTGCTTTCTAACTATGTAAACTTGGTCAAATCAGTCCCAGATAGATGCATAAATATATAGGAGTACTTCCTTCTCTGATGTGAAAACCTGTCCTGCCTATCCTTCAGAGAGGTCCTGGACATCACATGCAATGAAGTGAAAATGATTTGTAAACTATAAAACTACAGAACAGACGTGGGAGATAATGCCCCAGGTTGACTTGATGCGATGGAAACCTGAGTTGTTGGTGGCCATGGGGATGGGTGGTTTGGGGCCATACTGAGTGAATGCTAAGTCTCCCTCTGGAGGGATATCATGTTTCCTTGCTGGTACCTCCTGTGTCACCTGGCACAGACTGGGGGCTAGCAGAAGATTAAGGTGTGTCGAGCTCCTGCTTAGGAGTCAAAGACCAGAAATCCCTTAGGTCCCTAGTAACTTCCTCAAGGGAATGAAAGAAATACAAAGCTAGCTTTTCAATCTTGATCTGGAAATACAAATAAACAGTTGAGTTACTGTTTTGCAGAGTTGCAGAGTAATTATGAAGGGCAAGGAAGAGTCAGTTTGCACAAGGTGATTGCTCAACCCAAAGGTCTTGCCACTGGACCGGCGGAGGTGTCCGGGAAGGTGCAAGCAGAAGTCAGCCCAGCTGTTCTCAGGGGCTGCTCACTGGAAGGCAGGCCTCAGCCTCATGGACAAGAAGGGTTAACACAAACGAGTGAAATGAAAACTGCAGAATCAAGACTAGGTTAGGAGGGGTGAGACACAGCCATCTGGGCTTTCAGCCAGCCTTGGGCTTCCAGTGGAAGTATTTCACAACCCCCTTCTTTCTTCATGGGTTATGTCCTTGGAGTGAGCCAGCCAGTGGGGGCATCTTGGGGGAGTGGAAAGTACACTGGACTGGGTGCGGGAGCTCTGCGTTCAAGCCCTGGCTCCAACCCTGGCCCGTGGTGTGAGCCTTTCTCTTGGGGCTGGGCTCAGACGAGACTGCATGATCCCTGGGACTCTCTTTGGATTCAGACTCCTGAGAGGGGCAGGGGACAGGCCAGCCTAGCCTTCCAAATTGAAATTCAGAAAGGACAGCTACAGTGAGTGAACTGACCTAGCGCCCAGGGTGATTGAGTCCTGTGATCAGGCTTTAGCTCAGGCCATGATGGCAACATGGGGAGTTTTAAACAAGGTCAGCTTGGGGCAGAGGCAACTGTGTGTCTGCCAACCAAGGCTTGAGGTTCAGATGCATCAGAGAGCTGGGAGCCCTCTGAGTTCCCCCTCATCATGCTGTGGAGCTCTGCGTAACTAGGAGGACAATTCCCTGATCTATTCTTCCTTTGGAGCCTAGGACAGCATAACTCATTTCCCTCCCGCTCCCATTTTCCTTCTCCAAGTCTCAGAAGCTAGGAACTCCTCCCCTCCACTTCTCCCACTTCCCAAGCAGATGCTCAGTGATAAACGCACTTGCTCTCTTGCGCATACTTCCCCTGTTCTTTCTGGTGACCAGCCACAGCACTGGTCCAGGCTTTAGGAAGTAGGGTGTGGGGCATGGGGGCAAAGTTCACAAGCTGGTCCCTGTGGCTGCCTGGGCTGTGCCACGTGTCTGTGCAGGCAGCGTCCCATGGTGAGCTCATTCCTAAAGAGGGACCATTATTCATGAACCACTTACGAGCACCATCGACTTTCTCTGGCCCTCCCTCCAGGGTCCAGGGGAACATCCAAATGAAAGAAACCTTTACTGAGCACCTACTAAATACCAGGATCCATTCTGAGAGAAGACAAAGGATCCAGAGGTCAGTCATAGCTCCTGCTTCCAAACGGAGAGACAGGGTAAGCCGGAAAGCCACTATGATACCCTGTGGAATACGAGGATAGACACAAATTCAGGAAGACTTCAAATGAAGGAGAAGTAACGGTCAGTTGGCAGCCCATAGAAGTCTGTGATGAGATAGAGCAATCATGCACATCACATTTATTATTATGGTTATTATTATAGCCAACTTCTACCAAACTCTTACTATGTTCGAGGTACTGTGCTAAACCCTTGTATGCTACCTTATTTCTCTTCACGAAAGCCCTTTCCTCTTAGATAACATCATTTTGTAGATAAAGAACATGAGGCTCAGAGAGGTTAAATAACTTTCCCAAGGCCACTCAGCCAGTAGATGATTAGAACCCATGGTTTCCATGCAAGTATGGAGATGAGGTATTCCCATATAGAATAAAGAACGACAGCTTGGAGTGGCAATGCATGGAATAATTTTGTTGAGGCAGGGAAGCTGTGGGGGTTAAGATGAGGGGGACTTGAGGACCCATGAGGAGCTTGACCTTGCCCTAGAGGCTGTGGGGAGATTGAGAATTTCAGTGGGACAATAGCATGGTCAGAAGGTATTTCCGACTTAACAGTGAGGACAGGAAGACTGCCAGTCGGTGGTGGGCTGGAAGGCTGGACTGCAGGACAAGAGTTAGGAGAGGAGAAGGAGAAGGAGAAGGAGAGGGCCAATCAGAGCCCAAACGCCTGTCCATCATCTCCCTCTTGTCACCATCAACGGCAGAACAAACAGAGAATGAGGTGTCTTAAGACAGCCTATGTTCCACTGAGGTTCCGCAGGTGTTTGGGAGGCTTTCCTATCAGTCAGATGCATGTCAGGCCCCAGGGTGGTGGCTGACACTCTTTCCTCATCCACCGTGAGCAGAGCATCCTCTGAATTCCCCTCTCCCAAACCCCGCAAAGCAGCAGAACCAAATGAAACAGAGTCCTTTTAATGGAATCAGGCTCCCAAGGAGAAGGCCTGGGTAGAACCAATGGGAGGACCGTGTATCCCCAGCCACCAACAGACCAAACAGGAGGTGGGTCAGAGAGAGACACGGCGGGAGGGTGGGCAGTGAAGAGTGCCCAGCAGTGATGTCTGACAGGAGCCCCGTGAGACTGCCAGTGGGCTCACTCTCCAGCCCAAGTTCCTGAGGAGCTCCTGCAAGGCTGTGGCTAAGGCAAAAATCAAAGCCATGGAAGTCTTTGCCTCAGCCAGATGAGTTGAACCTCTGCAACTATGTTCTTCTTGGAGCTTCCTTTTTTTTTTTTAAATTTTTAACGTTTATTTATTATTGAGAGATGGAGAGTGAGCAGGGGAGGGGCAGAGAGGGAGGGAGACACAGAATTGGAATCAGGCTCCAAGCTGTCAGCACAGAGCCCGACACAGGGCTCGAACTCACAAATTGCAAGATCATGACCTGAGCCGAAGTCGGTCACTTAACCGACTGAACCACCCAGGCGCCTCACTTCTTGGCGCTTCTACACGGCTTCTTTGTCATCTCAGAGGGCAGCATGGGGTGAGATTTCCAGCCCCACCTATCCCATAGGAATGCCGTCACCACCATAGAGAGAGAAAGGGGCCCTAGAAACCATTTAAGCCAAACTGAGAGTGCCCAGAGCGGGCATATAACTGAGACTCACACAGACTCCTGTCTGTGTTGTTTGTTTTTAAATGTTTATTTGAGAGAGAGGGAGAGACAAGTTGGGGAGGGGCAGAGAGAAAGGGAGAGAAAGAGAATCCCAAGCAGGCTCCTCACTGTGAGCGCAGAGCCCGATGCAGGGCTTGACCCCCCCGAAACCACAAGACTGACCTGAGTCGAAGTCAGATGCTTAACTGACTGAGCCACTCAAGCGCCCCTTAGTTTATTTATTATAAACACATAGTGCTTGGTGATGTGCCAGACGCTGTCCTAAGCACATTGTAAGTTATTAAGTTCTTCAATTCTCATAGCAGTCCTAGAAGGTAAGTACCTACTTCATTTCACTGATGAGAAAACTGCAGCATAGCGATGTGAAGTGAGCTGGCCAAGCCCTCACGGTAATAGCTAGAACCAGAACTGAGCCTAGGTCGTTTGGCTACAGGGCCCAAACTCTGAACCCCGACATTCGGCGACTCTTTGCTCTAATTTCCAAGCTAAGACTCTGGCACGCCTACAAGAGAAAGGGAGATCAGAGCAAATCATTTCTGAAGTTGCACCAAACTCTAACACTTGGTGATTCAGTGGAATCAGCAAGTGGTTAGGGCTTTGGCTGTGCGTTATCAGTGGGCTGTTAAATATGCTTTGGTGTGACACAAGTACCCTATGTCTGTTAATTTCACTGAGTTCTGGCACTGGCTTGCCACTGCCCTGACTGTGAATTGGGTGGATCCACTGACCCACTGCAGGGCCCCAGATCTTCACATAGGGACGCACAGATATTGCACCTGTTTGCAAACCCCTACCCGATGGGATTGTGAGAACAGGGCTCAATCTAAGCAAAGAGGTGAGATGGGGAAGTGGCCGTGAAGGTCTGGGCTGCAGGGGTGCAGTGATTCAGCGAGATGTGACTGGGCGGGAACACTTGTCCCTGACTGCTGGCCATGGAGTCAGAGGCTTCAGTTTCCTTAGCAAGGAGGGTGAGACAGATGATTGGCTGTTGGCAATGGGGTTACTTGAGTGGAAGAAATATAATCTTTCTAGTGGCCCAAATAAGAAAGGCTCTGTATGGAAATACAATCTCAAATTCCCTAGTTTGTTTAAACATTCAGATGGGGTAGAGCGAAATTCACGTTGTGGATTCCCTGGCTGGAAGGTAGGAGAAGTAATAGAAAGTATACTGGCTTGGTGTTGGGGCACGTGGTTCTAGCCCTACGTCTCCTCCCAAGGAGGTGAGAGACGTTAGGTGAGTCATGGCCCCCCTTGGCCTCCGTTCACCTGTAACAGTGACTATTTATTGAGTACCTGCCATGCCAGGAACTGTTCTCAGAGCTGGAGACATATTATCCTATCTAATTCTCATAGCGGCTTCATGAGGGATGAATATGATTATTGCCATTACCTGGAGGAGGAAAAGGAGACTCAGACAAGGAACTTACCTAAGGTCTTATACTGGCCCATGGAGCTGAGAATTGTCTGTGGGGAGTCCAACTACATCCTATGTTCTGAGACACAAACCTATACTGCTCATGTCCTTACAGAGAGAGGGTCAGGCTGTCTGGATATACTATGAACAATTCTATTTAGGATATTTGTGCTGAAGATGGTCCTTCCAGGAGCAGAAAATGGATTTGCTCAGTTCTGGGCTCTGGACTGAGGCAGTCGTTGCCTCCACATTTGTTTCAGTGAAGTCTGGACGGTCAGCTTTGTGCAGTCAGGGCTCCCTCACTGTATTCCTCGTGATAAGCACTGCGCCTGACCCACAGTAGGTGCTCTATGAGTATTTGTCAAATGGATGTACAGAACAACAATGAAACCTTGTGGAGCAGAGGAGCAGTGGAAGCGACGGGCAAAATGAGGGAGGCAGAACAGAATCTGCTCTATGGGCTGTGAGCTGGCCCAGACATTCTGAAAGCTAGAGAATTTCTCTAGGAGATGAGATTTTGGCTTTTAGATTAAAAGCTGCAATGTGGCATGGGAGGCCCTTGTAACAAACAAACTCTCCACTGAGGAAACCAGAGATGGGAGCATCTGCTAAAGCCTGCCCCATGGAGTCGGCCTGCTAAAGGAGAGCTTTGAGAGCGGGGTTCAATTCTACCTGCTCTCAGGAAGGTTGGGGAGCCTGTCAGCTGCTCAGGGCTGGGCTTTCGTCCTCTACCTAACTTTTCCTCTAGCCAGTTGGGGTTGGGACTCTTATGTTCCATTTTGTGTCCCCACACGAGCTTTCCTTCTTTTATAGGGGGCATATCAAGCTCTGGTCTTTTGTGCCACCCACTGTCCATCACAACTTAGCTGTGCCCTCTGGATCCCGTCATCTGCTAGGTGACATTTATCTTTATTCAGAGGAGCATTCCTAATGGTGTGCTCTTGGGTATTAGTGTGCTTCGCTCTGATCAGATAATCACATTTTACTGTGGCCTTGAAGACATGGTTAATGATGTGACTTTTCAGCCCTGGGATAGGTTTGTGGGAGAAAGACTGTTACTCACTGTGATGATAACAACCACCGATACAATTGACAAAACACTTCCTCATCCTTTACCTCACTGATTGTCATGTGCAAGGGCAGTGGGGGCACACCATGACACTGTGAGAGGAGACCTTGTGGTCTCTTCTCTGCCACTAACTGTGCGGCCTCTGTCTCACTTCTTCTTTTCATATGAGAGAAGGTTGATGAGGTGATTCTGGAACTACTTTGGCTTTAACCTTCCTCACATCTAGGTATTAGGAGCAGGGTTTTACAGAGAGCCAATAAGGCATAGGTGGTCCCGGCCATTTGGAACCCGCGGCATTCTGACATGACTTCCTTAGGTGGCATTCTTAACACATTCTTACATCCTTGCCTTCTGTGGCTTCCCAGTTTGCGAGGTGCCGATCAGTCCTGAGACAGACAGCACAGGGATTATTATTACACTCACTTCACAGACAAGACCCAGAGACCCAGAGAGATTAAATGCACTGCCCAAGTCACACAAAGCAAAATGGAGGAACTGGGATGTAAATCCATGCCGCAGAATGGCCAACCCTGCCTGTGGGGTTGATGTGGCCTCTTGGGAGCTATTGGTCTGTGTTGTGTTGTGTGTGTGTGTATGTGCATGTGTGTATGTGTGTGTGTGTGTGTGTGTGTGCACCCCTGAGACTCATGGCCAGATTGGCCCTAGAGAGTGACAGCCGGGCTCTGGGGTAACTCCACTCTGGGATGATCTGGCTACTGCTTCTTCCACAAAACCCAGCCCCTCAGACTCTGTGGCATGCCTGCCCTCCCTCCACCCCCGCTGCAACCAATTTCCTGGCTGTGGCAGCTGTGCCTGGTCTTCTCTATTCCTCCTTCTCTTCCCACCTCTCCGGGAGGCTCACTTGGTGGAGATCAGTAGGCTCCCATGTCCTCTGGCTTCTGGTGGGACTCACCCACTAGGTGTCCGGACGGTGGGAAGAGGGAGAGGTGAGGCTATGTTCTTCCCATACCCCCCCCCCCCCCGCTGGCTGTAGGTTGCCATGGCTGCTTTGCTGGTGTCAAAGACCCTGGCTCCTATCGCAGCCTTCTCCTGCGGCTTCCCGCACAGTTGCCGGATTCTGGTAACTGCTTCTCTCCTTTACCCTTTGCAGATGGAGGACTGGTCATGGCTCCCAGATGTTGTCAGCCCCAGGCCGCTTCACCATCTCTTGATTTTCCCTAACCCTGCCCACACCTCTATAAATTACGCTTTCGTTAGTCTCTCTTTGGTCAGCCTCTCTTGAGCGTGTCCTTTCTGCTTTGTCCCAAGACTGTGACTGACGTAACGCCCCTCATTCTTCCTCGTCTCTAGTCTTCTATTTCTTAACAGCATTTATGACCACCGGCTTCTGACACGAAGGTCTGCAGATATTGCTCCTCGTAATATTTAACCAGAAAACAAAACCAAGCTGGGAGAGGCAGCAAAAGGTTGGAGTCGTGTGGGGGTGTTGTAAAGGGAACCGAGTTCGGACCTGGAGGCAGAAGCCCCAAATTCACTACTTACTAGCTCTGGCCTCTTGCCAAGTCACTTGGTCCTTCCATTAAATAAAATATGAATCATGTTTGCCTTATATTTCCCACAGGCCTCTCAGGAAGACCAAAGGAGGCAATGCCCCTGGAAGTACTCTATAAATGCTAAAGCATTTTGTGAGAATTAGGTGTTTCTGTTGTTGCGTTCATCACACGCAGCATATGGATGAAATCCTCAAAAGGCCGTGTGCTTCGTTTTCCAATGCACTCGGATTTCTGTGTCGCCTCTGTGCCTCCTGGATTAGAAGAGCTGGCATTTGCAGAATCCAAGACTGATGTCCAGGGAGGATTGGCCAAGCATGGTCTCACATGAGTGGAGCTAAAAATACCTTTGACTTCAGTGGGAGCATCTCAGTCCCAAGGGGGCTGGGCCTGAGGGACAAGGACTATGTGAGGGAAATGACTTCTGTCATTCATCTGCTAGGGTTACCAGAGGGCAAGGAGAAGGTGGCTGCCACGAGGCCGTCCTTTTCAAGAGCCAGTGGGAACACTTGGCTTGACCTCTCTGTGTGTTAGGGTGGTGGGTGGGCTGGAGAAGATTGTACCTTAACCTTTTGCACTTTTCTGTTCAAGTGAAGGATATGGCTTAGAACTCTTCCTCATGGTCATGCCTCTCAGGAGTGCTCCCAGATGGCCTTGTAGAGACAGTAGCCACTGGCAAGCAGAGGGAGGTAAGAAGGAGGTAATCCCAGGATCTCGGTTTGGAGCTGAGTTCAATCCAGAGAAGGAGAATCAAACGTAGCAGCTGTGGTTTAATAGTTCCTGGAGTGGGGGGAGGGGAGGCTCATTGTCTCTCCATCCTAAAGATCGGTGGTTTTCAAGCCAATTCTTAGAGCTCGAGATCCTTTGCTATTTCCAATGTAGTCCCTGAATCACCAGCATTGGCATCAACTGGGAGCTTGTGAGAAATGCAGAATTTCAGATCCCACCCCAGACCCCTAAATCAGAATCTGCATTTTAGCCAGATCCACTATAGATTCATATGGACATTAAAGTCTAAGAAGCAGTATTTTAGAATCCCTCTGAAACACCTGAGGAGGCGACCCATAGGTCCTCCCCAGTTATATACATGTGGAGTCCCCAAAAAGAGAACATGTGTAAAGGGGATCCATTTTACATTCTAAAAAAAAAAAGTCTTTCCTCCCTTTGGTAGAAGCAGAAATTCTGCTGATGTGAGGACCCTGCTCCCTGTCTCTCCTTCTGAGGCCAGACACTCCCTCTCCTGCCTTTCCCCTGAACTCTTCAGAGGTCTAACACAAGCCTAGCACAGGGGAGGCTCCATAAATCAGGGGCTCTCTCAGGAGACTAGTGGGACCTCATGGTATTTCCCAAGCCATGGCGGTCTCAGCTCCGGGGGTCTAGCCTTTACAAGGCTGGCTGGTGAGGTGCTGATGACAAAAAAGTAGCTTGCCATGACCTGGGCGTGTAGGGCTCAGCTTGGTTCTTTGAAAAGAGAAGACAGAGGGTGGGGTGCTCCCTCCTCTGCAGGTAGAATTATGCGGGGAACTTTGTGTTTGTTGTATGAGGAACAGCCTGGCAGAAGCTAAGAGATAAGTCTGCTTCCAGCTGGGATCTGGGCACAGCCTCAAGGTAGCAGGTTTTCAGGATTGCCAGCAGGAGTGCTTGGCCGCCCGCAACAATATCTTCTGGGTTTCAGTTTGCTGCAATTATAAATATCTGTGATTTGCATTTCCTTTCCATCCTACCGTAGAGGATGTCAATGCATTCTGCTATTGCTTCCCCTTGCCTCGCCCTCACATGAGTCGCGTATAGGCAACACTCATGACTTCCATTTTACAGAAGGGGAAACTGAGGTTCCCCCCACACGGGTGCCATCTACATCTGGGCTGATCTGGAACTGGAAAATTCTTGGAAGGAAAAACTTTGAACACCAGTCCCAGACTTTCTGGCTTACGCTCTAGTCCTTCTCATATCAGAGAGAGAGAGAGAGTGTGTGTATTTCATAGACTATCCCAGGTGAAAGGAGCCTTGCACAGTTGGGATAGCAGGTGCCATGCAGAAAGATTTGGAGCAGAAGCCACGGTTCTCTCATGAACAGGCTCTCTGTGGTTTAGAGAGATCCGAGGCACGGACCTGGCATGAGCTTGTGACTCAAGATACTTGACTTATCTGAGTTTCAGGGTTTTTGTTTTTTTATTTGACCTGAAAATGAGGATACTGAGATTATTTACCATGTAGGGTTGTGATGAAGATGAAATACAGTGAGGTACATGTAAAATGTTTACTGGAGAATTCGCCCCTCAAAGCCCTTGATACTTGTCAGCTGCGAGCTAGTAGAGGGAGTCATCCTTTCTCCTCCTACAGAGACCACCAATACCTGAGGAAAAGGAAGAAGGGTGGCAGGCAATCCCACATTTAGAACTGAGTCTTTCTCTTGATGACATGAATGCTCTGGATCATTTTAAACGTAATGTGTAGAAGAAATGGGATCTGACCCAGTCCACGCTGAGTTTTTCCTTGGTTCCGATCACGTCACTATTCACCAGTAATGCAGTAGTTAAACCAACCCAGTCTCTGGGCCAGTGGTTTCCCTTCTGACTTCATTTGGGAGAGTCAGGGACGTGGGGTAGAAGGAGGCCTGGCTTGAGATCCGCAGGACCTGGATTTGTCTTCTCATTCACCTTGAGACCATAGACCATTCAGTCTTTCCCTTTGCACTTTGGTCTCTTCACCTGTCCAAGGAGGAGACTGGTCTAGGTGCTTCATATGGCCAATCACCTTACATCTATTGTGGACAACAGAGACCTCTGAAGCCATGCTCTGTGGGCACTATATTTCTCTTTTTTCTTCCATCTCTACCTGTCCTAATGAATGGGGTCTGAGTTGAATGAGAATAAGCCAGTGAGATCATGTTTTACATATTCAAAGTGGTCACTTACCGTATTCTAGCTTCACAAACAGCTCACCAGGGGAGGATAGGGTGAATGTCATAATTCCTATTTTATTGACAACAAAACTGAGGCTCAGAGAGAGAAAGAGACCTGAGGTTACTTTGCTCACAGAGGCAAAGCAGTGCCTTTACATTTCCAGTTTTGATATTCTCTGCCAGTGACTCCCGGGACTGGGAATAGATATACGGCGGGGTTGGTTCCCTGGGCCAAAATGAGTCCCTCCTGGTTCTCCTTAATCTCCCTTCCCTGCCCACGCTCGGCCTCCCAGTAAGAGAGGGATGTGGAGAAGCCAAGTCCAAGGTGAGTACTCTAGATGAAGTGTGCTGAGGGCTGCATGTTACCCCTCTGCACATCCTCCTCCGTCCCGTGAAACGGTCCTTGTTTGGGTCTCACCGCCTGATGGGGCATCCACGTGAGGCCACCGGAGACTCAGCTCGATTATTCTCAGAGTATGCAGTGGACGGAGCCACGCACAGGAACAACCTAGGCCAAGTGTGACAGTGAGACTACTGGGCTGCACGGTTGACCTGCTCTGATGGGTTGAAGACAAGTAATTGGGCAGAAAGTCATGCGCCTGGGTGATAAAAAGATAAGCTTCCAAAGAGGAGGCGGGGAAGGTAGTTTGACGCCTGCCATGAAAATGGGTGTATGAGTTATTGAGGAGAATTAGTCAAGGAGCTTTGGAGGCATTTAAGCATCTCTGTTGAAACATTTCTCACTCCCATTCCTTCCCTCCCATCACCACCCTCTCCCTTCTCACCCAGAAGGTTGCAAATGCCTCTCAACCGTTCTCCCTGCTCCAGTCTCCTCCTGCTCTGTTCCACCCCCACATGGATCCCAACCTACCTGTTGAGCCATATTCCTCAGTGCTCTGCCCGAGCATGTAGCGCTGCAGAGGAGTGAACTACTCACTCTGCTTGTTCCTGTACTTTTCCATCGCCAGGGCTCTGCCGGTGTGTTTTTCCTTCCGCTCAACTCCCCCTGCGAGGGCAAACCCAACTGCATTCTTTCAGGACCACTTCAATGCCACCTCCCCTGTGACATCTTTCCTGGTCTTGCCCTCTCCCCTCTCCCATGGGAGTGACCCCTCACACCTGAGTGTGTGTCACACCTGGTGGTTTGGGCTCCTCTGTTACGGCCATCTCCCTGGTAGTGTAATGACCTCTGTGCATGTCTTATCTCCCCTGCTAGATTGGGATCACCTTGCAGTCAGGGAAAGTGATCGCTTTCAAGTTTGCGTTCCTCAGCGTCTCGGCTGCTTTTTAGTTATTTGATGAATTAATAAAAACGTAAGTGAATGACTGCTTGTTGAGACAGGAGACAGAAGAGCTCTAGCTTCTAAGCTTCAAATAAAGTCAGCCATAAAACCCAGATTAAACCGATGATGGTGTTTTGAGGCACTTGTTGAGGGAAATGCAAATAAATGCATTCAAAGGAAGGTGGATCAGAAAGAGAAGAGTCTAGTACAGGAGTGCGACCCAGGGGACCAGGAAAATGAGAGTGAAGGAAACAACAGTGTTTGCTCTATGCCTGGTAACAGAAGTCAACAGAAGCTGGAAGAAGCATCTCGGGGTGGGACCGGATGAATCATAAGGCTTCCAATTAACCCTTACAGGGACGCGCATGTCTTCTCCACGGTGGAAACGTTGGAAAGGAGAACACCTAACACATTCGTGGCCCTCAAGAGTTGTTGAATTCATCCACATTTTAGTATTTACCTTGAGTCAGTCCAGTGAAGACTATAGATATGGGCAAGACACCATCCTGGCTCCCCAAAAGTTCACAGTCTACTTGGTACAAGATGACACGGCAGAGAATAATCCTGACAGAGCACATGGTCAAGTGTGTATAAGAATGCCTACAACACGTGCCCTGGGGCTACAGAGGAGGCAACAGGTAATTCTAAGTAAGGGAGGGGGAAAGCAAGAACAAAGATGGGGAAGATGCTTTGGAGACCATGTCTGAGGAGCAGAGGCTTCAAGAATGGGCCAGAGCCTCACCAGTCTCCGGAGGCTGTGTGCTAGAAGGCGTCATTGTAGGAGTTCCAGTCGGGAGGTGGTGCAAGGAAGGCAAACCTGACCGGGTCGGGGACCAGGGGACCGCAACGCCTAGGGTACTGGCTGACCAGCGTTTGGGTCTTAGAATGAGTACAAAGAGCCCACAGTCTTGCGTGTGTCTACGTGTGTGTGTATGCCCGTGCGTGTGCGGTGAACTAAATAACACCGAAATGGAAAAGCCTGCTGGAAAATGAAAGGTCCTTCCTTCTTCTCCAAACCTGGTCTTACCTGTGTAGGTGAAACGCAGGACTGAGTCCCTAAGTGGGGGAGGGGTTGGAAAAGGAGTCCCACCTCAGCCACTCTTGGCCCAGAGAAAGGGAAAGGCTGAAGAGAACATGAAAAACGAGGGCCTTTTCCCTCTTTGCAGACCTTGTTTATTCATAGCCTCATCTGCATAGGTAAATTGGAGCGGTCAGCAGTGCAGGACGAGACAGCTGTCGCTGTGCAGCTGCCTGGAGAGACTCCGGCGGCGACAGTGGTGGGGAGTCCCCGAAGCCACTCCGGGCTACCGGTGCTGCTGTTTGTGGCTGGGTGGGAGAAAAGAGGGAATACTGTAATGGCAGACTGTCAGAGAGGAAAGGGACCTGCCATCACGTTGGCTAACTCCTCTCTCTTACATGTTACATGTGGGGAAACCAAAGTCAAAAGAGAGGCCCCGGGGCTTGTCCGAGGTCCCACAGTCAGCGACTATTGGGACGTGGACTAGAACCCATGTCTCCCGACCTGAGGCTCAATGCCGCATCCTGTCCCCTGGCAAGACTGGGGTGGAGGAGAGGGACAGGTACGGGAGGTGACGTGGGGTGAAGAGCCCCCAGGTGCCCCATGGCACACGCTGGCACTCACTCCTGACTGGCTCTTCTCTCAGGTCAGCTTCTGTCTTTATTCTGCTCCTTGTCCAAGCAGCCATGCTCCCAGGGCCACAGGAGGTTGGGGGCGGGGGGGGGGTGGTGCCTATGACTTCCATAAGAGAGACATTCACAGTTTCCATGAAATGGGCAGGCTGTTTTTGTGTGTTTTGGGGTTTTCTTTCCCCTAAGTTTAGTGGGACCTTTTAAATCTCTCTCACATTGCTTTTGTGGGCAGAAGATTTACAGCATCCATTATGTGGGAAGGATTTGAATGGCAAAAAGATGAGCATGAAGACATTGATGTTTGTTCTACAAATTTTACTTTATGTTTCAAAGAGATTAACCCCGGTTTTATTTTAGGTTTTTAAGCTGAGAGACAGTTACGCTCTGCTGAGAACACTAACCTTGACATCAGTAAACCTGGGCTCGGTCGTCAGCTCTGCTGTTTCCAAACCTCTTTTTTAATTTTCATCAGGTCAGTTTATCTCTCTGAGCCTCAATTTTTTTTTATCTTTAAGATGGGGATGTTAATAATATCTACTTTATTAATTTGCTTATTAAATTCATTCGACAGATTTTTTGAGCTCCTATGAATTGCCAGGTGATGTTCTTGAGAGGAATAGAAAATCGTGTACAACATGGCTGAAATCTCTGCTCCCTCAGAGTTTATGTTATTATATAAACTATAATAAAGATCGAATGGGATGACATGTGTTAATAAGCTGCACGCAGTCCCTGGAAGGTAGTAGCTGCTTAATAAATTGTATCGTTAGAACTCTCACAACATCAGCTGCTAGGGCAGCTGTTCCAGTATTAGTGGTGCTTTCAACCAGCTGGGACACCTTGGGAATCTCTGGAAACCTAAGTGCTTTCCAGTGCTGCTCCTTGGCTAGCGTGACCTTCTTCAGCGCAAATGCTTGGGGATGCTGCTCTGCTCCACCGTTCTCCTAAGGTTTTCATAGACAAGAATCTTCTTTGCTCATGCAATTCCCGTTCATGTAGGGACAAGACCAGGGTCACGGGCCCTAAAACTGGCTATTGAGTGGTCCTCGTCCCGTGGATCAGGTTCGAGATCTGAAACTAAATTTCAAACTGTTCTTTCTGCCTGTTGCTTGCTTTCTACTCATTGACTTGTCTCTGGCTATTAGTAAGCTGCTTAGCTGAAGATGAACAAAATTCTGATGAAATCTGCTCTATCCTTAGATGAATCTGCTTTCACAAAGCATCGGGGTGGGGGAGCTAGTGACCAATAATCATGGTCAGTGAAATTTCTACCCAATTGTGTTGGTTCATCTTATGGGACTGGTAAAACTCCTTTCCAGTGATGGTATATTGGAGGGAGTTTCAAAAGTGGGTTTGGGTCTCAGGTTAATTAAGTTCAAGGCAGAGAATTGTAGATGGAAGGGAGAATAAACAGTATTTTGCTCAACCTCTTTATCTTATAGTTAAGGGAACTATGGTCCATTATCTATGGCAGCCAAGACATGGAAGCATCCTAAGTGTCCATCAAAAATGAATAAAGACAGGGGCGCCTGGGTGGCTCGGTCGGTTAAGTGTCCGACTTCGGCTCAGGTCATGATCTCACGGTCTGTGAGTTCGAGCCCCGCGTCAGGCTCTGTGCTGACCGCTCAGAGCCTGGAGCCTGTTTCAGATTCTGTGTCTCCCTCTCTCTCTGCCCCTCCCCTGTTCATGCTCTGTCTCTCTCTGTCTCAAAAATAAATAAACGTTTAAAAAAAATGAATAAATACAATGTAGTATTTATACGCAATGGAATATTTTTCAGCCACGAGAAAGAAAGAAATCTTGCCATTCGTGACAACATGGATGAACCTTGAGGGCATTAATTATGCTAAGTAAAACAAGTCAGACACAGAAAGACAAATACTGTATGATCTCACTTATATGTGGAATTTAAAAGAGCCAAATTCATAGAAACAGAGACTAGAGTGGTAATTATCTGGCGCTGGGGGGGGGGGGGTGCGGGGGGAGAAAAGGGGAGATGTTGGTCAAAGAGTACAAACTTCTAGTTATAAGATAAGTAAGTTCTGAAGACCTACTGTACAGCATAGTGATTATAGTTAATACCATATTATATACTTGAAAGTTGCTAAGAGAGTAGATGTCCTCACCACAAAAAAAGAAATGATAATTATGTGAAATGATATATTTGTTAACTTATGCTATGGTGGTAGTTACTTTGCCATATGTAAGTGCATCAAATCAACACCTTAACCTTACATGACTATATGTTCAATCATATCTCAACAAAGTTGGGGAAAAGGGTACATATGGGGGTGGAAGGGGGAGAATTTGGTATTGGATAATAGTGAGTATAAATTGTCTGTTGGGCATGAAAATAAAGATATCTAAAAGGCGATTAAAAATAATTCTGAAGGAGAGAGGGATGTATTGAGAGAGAGAGAGAAGAGAGAGAGCAACTGTAGTCCAGAAATGTGAAGTCTCTGCCCTCTAATACCCATCTACTAACAAGTGGCGGATAGAGCAATACAGGTTCATATAAAAAGTCACAGAACCCGACCAGAACGTAGGTCTCCTGATTTCCAGCCAGTACTTTTTCCTTTAGCCTTCTCACCGCCGGACACACCACATTATACTCTTCTTTTAAAACTCGTCCTAAACAATTGTTGGCTACATATGATCTCTGTTCGCTGACTTCAACCCCTAGTTGAGGGGTTTAAATCGGGGTCTTCCCTCTGGGAATTCAGAGCCCCATTTAAATACCTGAAGGGGATGTAAAAAGGAAGTCTCTTCGGGTTTATTGTGTGAAATCTCAAAGGCAGAGATAGAGCCCGCATGGATATAATAAACAGAGGGACGTTTTATTTAAACCTAGGAAAGACCTTTTTGACATGCAGAGCCAATAGCAGATTTGTCCTGAGGGGGAGGGAGCTCTTCACCATTGGATGTGAGCAGGTGGATGCCCACGAGATGGTAGTTTGGGCCAGGTGACCTTTAAGATCTCACACATCTTTAATAACGCCATAAGAAATTTATAAGCATTTAATCTAAATAATTCCTTCTTAAACCCGTTTGTGTATCTGCACCCCCAGCCAGTTATTATCGCTTGGGTTCATGAGTTTGTTGTCCACTATGTAAAGCAGCACTTCCTTTTATTTCCTTTAAACCCTGGGGTAAGGGGAGGCTGGGAAAGTTCTGTTTTTCTTTTAATTTTTTTTTAATGTTTATTTATTTTTTGAGAGAGAGAGAGAGACAGAGTGTGAGCATGGGAGGGGCAGAGAGAGAGGGAGACACAGAATCCGAAGCAGGCTCCAGGCTCTGAGCTGTCAGCACAGAGCCCGACACGGGGCTCGAACTCACGGACTGTGAGATCATGACCTGAGCCGAAGTCGGACGCTTAACCAACCGAGCCACCCAGGGGCCCTGAAATGTGTTTTTCTGAGATTTGCTGGTTAAGCACATAGTTCCATTCTATCAAGCATTGTCATATCTCCCAAGTCTTCTCTCTTTTTTTTTTTTTTTGATTTGAGAAAATCTAATTGTGTTGTCTATTTTTATTCCAACAAGCTCTATTATATTGGTGATTTGAATAACTCTCTTTCTTTCCCCCCATCCCCCACTTCCCTCAACTCCACTGAATTTTTCTTGAAGGTCCATGAATAGAACCACTACATTTGTCCTGAGCCCACACACTGCTTTCATTTGAACAGGGGATAACACCTTTCTATTTGACTTCCATAACTACTCATTCTGGTGAAACGCAACATTCCCACGAGCACCTCAGCTTAAGCAGCTATTAGAGTTCAGACAGAGCCGGTCTCAATTTCTGCCCTGGCACTTATTACTGTGTGACCCTGGACAAGTTACCAATTTTCCTTTGTAAAAAGAGGAAAACAATACTTCAAAAAATTGCTAAGAGACTCGGGAAAGAGAAGATCCATGTAAATAGCCTGCACTGTACCTAGTACAAGGTCTATGCTCAAAACCTGATTATGGAAGTGAAATGAAATAAAACTTAAAGGCATTTCCTGAATTGTGATACATTAGAGTCCAACATTCTATAGAGACTGGGGTATATTTTGCTTTAGAGCACTGCTTTATATTTGCCCAAACTGAAGCTCTGGGTTTTTTTTTTTGTTTGTTTTTTTTTATTCTCCCGAGTTCTTTATGCCCTGTGATTTAAAAGCAGGGGACTTGAGTTTGTATTCTTTCTCTGTGATGTATTAGCTCTATGATTTGGGGTCATTAACATCTCTAAGTCCATTTCCTCCACTGTAACATTGAGATAATAGAAATACTTGACCTGGAAACACAGGCTTTGAACTCACATCCACTCGAGATTCTAATCCCAGCTTCATCAATTTCTGGCTCTTTGACCACGGATGAGTGGTTCAACCTTGCTTGGTTTCCTAATATGCAGATAGAAAAACTAACACCCACTTCAGAAAAATCACTGCCAGAGTTCAATGAGACAACCATGTACGACACCTACTATAGCCCCTGGGGTCATACAGCTGGTTCTTAACAATTAGTCGCAGTCCTGCCCAAATCACAGAGTTGTCCAAATGTTTTGTAACTTATAAAGGAGAGGTCAGATAGTAGAGGTTATTGTTTGTTGTGGTATTTCTTTACCTAAAAGCGACATTATGTAGTGGAAATGGCACTGGATTTAAAGTCCAACTGGAAGGGGCATCTGGGTGGCTCAGTGTGTTAAGTGTGGGACTTCGGCTCAGGTCATGATCTCACGGTTTGTGAGTTCGAGCCCTGCATCGGGTTGTCTGCTGTCAGCAGGAAGCCGGCTTCGGATCCTCTCCCCCTCCTTCTCTCTCTGCCCCTCCCACCCTTTCAGAAATACACATTAAAAATTTGTTTTACATAAAGTACAACTGGGATTGAAGTGATGAAAGCTTTGGAAAAACATTCTGCTCCCTGAGGCTTGGGTTCCTGGTCCCAAATAGGGATGATAGGGAGGACAGACCTCTCTCCGAGCCCCTCACAGGGGCACTTGTGCATCTGATGAAACACTAATGGTGAAACCAGCAGGGTCTGAAAAGGAGGCACCGTGATGACTAGAAATGTTCAGCAACATTTACAAAAGTGGTGGTTTCACTACCTTGTATTCTTTCTTCCATGTCTTCTGTTGAAATGTGAATGAAGTAAAACCCAATTCAGAGTGGTTTCTGGTTTGTGGAGAGCCTTTTGTTAATTTTCTCTAGGCAAGGAGGTTGCAAGAATAACACCATATTATTTCCTATGATCCTTGTCAAAAATGACACAGTCCCAATTGTGGGATCAAGCTGATCTTCGCTGTGAAAGTGTGGCCACGGATGTCTTGCATCCATGAAAATGGAAAGCAGTGTGTTTCAATAGCCCCCTACGTAGATCCCAGCCCTAATCTCTTAAGAGAATGTTGGTTTGTTAAAGTCCTTCTGTTTTATTCCCTATGATAGCTTACGTTGATTACATTTCCATGACCCTAGAATCCTGAGTTCAAGACATGGCAGTCAGATTCAGCATCTTGTAATTCCTGGGCAACCCTTCACGTGGGTGGAAATCCCATTGGCAGTATGACATTCCCTCTGGGTCAGTGGCCATTTACGAGAGGCTGTGCATTCTGAACAATAGCTCCACGTTTCTATCCATGACTTCCTTCAGAATTCTGGGGTAAATGCCATCTGGCCCAGGTGATTTTCTTAGTTAGGTTGTCCCACTTAGTTGGAGGCGGGTAGGGAGGAACTATGCAACATGGAGCCCTGACTTGAGAGACAAGAGAGTTGCATGCTTGCCCCAAATATGCAACCAGTTTGCTGGAGAAACCTGAGAAAGTCATTTTTCTCTATGGCCCAGAGCCTTGAAAGGGTTGGATGAGATGACGTCTAACGTCCCTTCCAGTTTTGTCATTTTGTGATTCAAAACAGCCTGTCATGCATAGTTCTTCCTGGTAAGGCCCTTGAGAGGCAAGGTTGAGGTCCCTGAAACATCTGATAACACATCTCCCTTACAAGCATCCAGAGGCTACCTCCGAATATACTCTGGGTGAACAACCCTAGTTAAGCACGCTAGACTCTGTAGAACTCCGCAACTAGAATGGCACCTTAGATCAGACGAGAGCCCAAAGGAGGTGTAGGAAAATCATTTTTATCCATTTCCTATTAGTCAAGTAAGCTGCAAAAATACCCATTAATGAAATTTAGAGTGAAAATGAAAAGGGGGAAGACGTGGCCCCGCTTGTTTCATGGGGCCGGCCCTGAGACTAGATCGTCACGGGGGCCTCATGCAGAAGAGACCGGAACCACAGAACCTACCAAGGTCCATCCTGACAGTCTTCTCTTGTTGTGTGACCTTGGACAGGTCTAGCTCCCTCTTTGAGCCCTTATTTCCTCCATCTACGACTGAGCATCTTGGACGAAGGCAGTGATTCTCAAAGTGTGCCCTACACATGAATCATCTAGACATCTTGCTAAAATGCAGATTCTGATTCTGTAGGTCTGGGCTGGGGCCTCAGCCTCCTCAATTCAAACAGGCTCTTCAACACTCTTGTTGCTGTTGCTAGCCTTTCACTCAGGGGAAGCGGCGGGCTAGACCATTTTCTTTAATGTTTATTTATTTTTGAGAGAGAGACAGAGTGTGAGCAGGAGAGGCGCAGAAAGAGAGGGAGACACAGAATCGGAAGCAGGCTCCAGGCTCTGAGCTGTCAGCCCAGAGCCCGACGCGGGGCTCGAACTCACCCACCGTGAGATCATGACCTGAGCCGAAGTCGGACGCTTAACTGACTGAGCCACCCAGGCACCCTGAGATCATTTTTTAAGGTCCTTTTTTGGCTGTGAACACTCCATAATGCCAACGGTCCCCGACACTAGGGTGGGAAGCACTTTAGGAAGAGCTCTCTAGATGGCACGCCATCTATATTAAAATATGTTTTTGTTGTAGGCAGGCAAGAATAACGTTTCTAAGCCTGGCCTTAAGCAAGAGAGAAGGTGGGCACGGGTGGGGATAGTTGCTCTGAAGCTTGAGGCAATCTGACAAGATATTGATGCTTGAAAGGAAAGGAGAGGAGCAAGGCAGAGAGTTGACTTGAGGCAGGTGGAAAAATCAGGGAACAACGGTCCACAAAAACCACAGGCGATGGTGTTGGAAACAGTGATAGGAAAGTAACAAAGAGCTTAATGCTAATTCTGCAGAGATGCATGGTTGGCCCTGCGTTTTATAGATACTATCTCATGCACCCTCACAGCATTCCTGCGAAGCTTGCAGGGGAACCATAGGGCTCTCCGCATCCTGAAGGGGAGCTTGGAGGGAGGGAAGGGCTGGAGGCTGAGAACACAGAGAGAGGGGAGCCCCTGGGGTCCCGCAGCAGAGCCTCGGCAGTGACATCTCAGTGACCAGCCTCGGGCCTGGCACGTCTCCACACACACTTGGGCATACCCCACTCAGGTTCTCCCCATGTCACCCCTGTGGAACCACCCGTGGGCAGCGGCGTGGGGGAAGGAAAGTGTCTCAGCAGAACCTCAGTTTCACTTCCTGCCTTGAACACAGAGAGTCATTATATAAATATCAACCTCAGCAGCTGCTACTCTCACCCCTCTTCTCGCTATTACTCCAGAGGCCCAGCTCACAGGCAAGGTGCCTGCAGCCTCTCACTTTCCCCTGGTCCCATAGCCCTTGCACCAGGCCGGCCAGGTGGGTGCCTGGGGCAGAAATGAATCACAACCTCTCTCTGAGTCTCCAGCCAGCCGTGCCCGGTGGCCCGCGCCTCACTGAGCGGGGGAGGTTGTCCTGACCAGTGGCCCACATTAATCAAATTAAACCTCATTTACAGACCTGACAGGCAGTCAGCCCATCTGGAGAGGCCACAGAATGCACCGTCAGCACTTGGGCTGCTAGAGCTGGGGCGGGTTCATGTATGTATGTCTCTTCCATGAAATGAACTAAAATTACCAACACGTTCAAATGGGTTTTAAGTCAGGAGCGCAGTGCAGCGTGATAGAGTAGGCTGGAACGGATGCTCAAAATGGGTTCAAGTCTCCCCTATGCTATCAGCAAGCAAAATCTTCTGCCAGTCTTCGACCACCAGAACTCCCCTTTGAACACCGGCTCATTTTTGTCCGTTTATTTTATTTCTTAAGATATTATTTTTTAAAAAATACACAAAATCCCAGGCATGTACACATAATGCCCCTGCTCCTCAATTTCTTCATCTTTAAAAAGACATGAGCCCCACTTATCTTCGAGGGTTGTAAGAAGAATATATGGGATGTGTGATATCTCCTTCTCTGTCTACCAAACACGCTGATTGACATGTAATAGCGTGTTCCAGTCTGCATGAGTGTGTGTGTGTGTGTGTGTATAAAAGAGCTTAGCAAATGGAAAGCTGTTATTCCAAGCTATTTTAATTACTCGTGTCTTAAAAATGTTACAGCCATGGCCATGTTAGAAACAGAAAAGCTCACGCAGAGCCTGGTAAAACAGTTTCACTAGGGTCTCGACGCAGTCATAAGAAAGCTGTGTTTGGGGATCTCGACATCTATGTGTTACTCAACAGATCGAATGTTGTCAAAATATTATGTTCATTCTCCCACTTGATGCACTTATGGCCCAACTAGATATTTGTGATTTATTATTAAATGCCAAAAACAGATTACTAAGCAGCTTATTCCATATGAATCTATTAAAAGAATTATATATAGGCTTTGACCAAAACAAAAAAAAAAAAGACTAAAAAAGGATGGATGTTTGGTAAGATATTAACTATTGGTACAATCTCTGGATGGTGATATTTGGGTGGCTTAAAGTGCTTTCTTCATGCATTCTTTTAATCATCAAACCTGGACATAATAACATCAGATACATGGTCCCCTTAAAGAACACAGAGCTTTGGATTTCTTAGTTTTCTCTCTTCCCTTAAACACAGATGTGAGGTGTCCAGTGAAAGGAAACCACAGGTGACAGAGCTGAAGCAGGCCACCATGGGTCCAGGCAGAGTAGGGGGCTGGAGTTGATTATTTTCCTAAAATCTGTCTCTCAAAAGACTGATTTCTATGTCTGTCAGTCTTGCACTCATTCATCCATTCCGTCGTCATTCATTCACTTGGTCATCAAACAGTTATTGAATTGTTATGCAGTGTTGAGGTAAGGTGTGGAATGCTAGTTAGAAGACTAAAGTTCAAGTTCTGCTACCATTTTTCTGAGGCCATGAGTCTTTTTGTCCCTTCAGGTCACCTGAGGTTCACTGGTCTATAAAATGGGACTCATGATGAGCATGAAAGCTCTTCAAGAGCTCCACAATGCTGAGCAGGGAAGGGGCTCCACAGTGCTGAGCAGGGGAGGGGCTCCACAGTGCTGAGCAAGGGAGGGGCTCCACAGTGCTGAGCAGGGGAGGGCCTCTGTGACGTGCCATGCACTATGCCAACAGTGCAAGATACAAAGGTAAGTCATACAGAACCTGTGCTCTCGAGAAGTTTGAGCCATTGTAGTCTGCTGTCTTAATGCCAAGTCCAGCAATATGGGGCATGGGAAGAATCTCTTAATTGAAAGCCAGGAAACCTGCGTGCAAGGTTAGTGTGGGCTGTGGATACGCCGTGGAACTATGAGCTCTTCAATCTCCCCCTCTGACTCTTGATTTTCTACTTCTCCCCTAAAGAGTTATGAAACCCAATTATCTTCAAGGCACCTGCCAGCGTGGACATTCTATAACATGAACGAAATCGGGAAAAATGTGAAGCATGTTAAGGTATCCATCATAAGCCGATATGCATCACATGCTGGTTCCTGTTTGTACAGCAAAGACACAGGCACATTTAGGCAGCACTGGTATCCCATAGGACAGGTCCTGGGTCTGCTGGTACCGGTCTTCTGCTGGCTCCCTGCTCAGCTTCCGTCCCTGTGGGAGAGACAGAGAGCAAACTCTTCTACAAGATGACTTCTAAGTCCTGAACAAACATGATGAGCAACACGTTTTGGTCATGTTTGTTAGCTATTTCTCAAACCTCACTATGCAGTGAACCTGGATGGGGAAGGCAGAAAGTGGGAGCAGAGAGGAGCCCATGTTGGTAATCTGGAGCCCAGGGTCTAGAGACAGCTCAGCCAGTGACCGGGTAATGACATGCATTTATTCATTGTTTCATTGATTCAGGAAATACTTATGGTGCACCTACTGTGTGTATCAGGTACTGGGTTAGACATCTGAGATAATAAGATGGGTAGACTGTTTTTCCCAAGAGCCAGTCTTGCCCTTATTTCTCCAGTGCTGAACATGGTCCTGCCTTGAGGAGCATGTAAACTAGTGGGTCTTTAAAACAATCATTTCCTTTCCTGGAACTCACATGTTCTCATTTGTAACATGGTTTCCGGGGGGATTGTGGGGCGGGGGGGGGGGGAATCAGACTTAATGATGTCCGCGATCCCTTCTAACTTGGGTGTTTTGTTCTGCTGTTACAGTATTTGGAGTCCTGCGATGAGAAAGGTTTGCATTCAGAGATGGAGCAAAGGTCTCAGGACACTATGCAGCAAAGGTGAACTGCAGCCGCCAAGCCTCCTGCGAAGGTGTGAAGCCAATAAATCACGCTGCTCCAGACTGGGAGCACGACGTTGTGGCTGAACACACTCGGGACAGAGAACCAGAATCTCCGAGTTCCCGTCACCACCCGCACACCCCTGCTTTTACCTGTGTCACCCAAACTCTCCGGGGATGCCAACACCTACCTCGCATATTACTGTGATGATTAAATGTGAAAACACATATGAAAAGTCTTTGTAAACTCTGAAGTGCTTTATACATGGAAAATAGAATTAATATTCATGAAAGAGGAAGAAATAAAAGGGCACCTTAAAGAATGAAGAGGCGCCACCCAAGCAAACAGCGACGTGCCAGACTTCATAAAAATCAATCACTTCGCCCTCATGACAAGAGGTAGGGGCCATTATTTTTCCCCTTCTACAGACAAAAAAACTGAGTCCCTGGAAGTTTAAGTACCTTGATCGGGGTCACCCCACCAGTAAGTGGCAAAGCTAGGACTCACACCAAGGGAGGCTTGGCTACAGAATCTGTGCTCTTCACCAAAGTGCCCTTCTGCCACCCCGCATGGAAAAATGTTTTCTGATCCAAGTCAATACCAGCCAATAAACTTGGCCTGAGAGCCAGACTGGGTACTGGGCACATGATGATGAAGACATAGGGCCATAAGCAAATAAGGAGAGACTCCAAGGAACAAGGAAATAGATACCACAAATATGACTGGTATTGGAATAATGTAAAGAAAAATGTGGAGATGGAAAAGAGGAGGAGTGTTCCAGAGGCTCTGCATCTAACAGACTAAGGACATAAGTGGTGGATAAAGAGAAGTTCAAGTTAAGGCTAAGAAAGAGAGGTGTCAGAGCCTCATGGTGGAGAATCTTGAATGCCAGGATGAAGTGACTGGGCTTTAACCTTAAGTCAATAGGGAACTGTGAAGGGTTTCAGAGCAAGTGAGCAGGGCATCAAAAGTGGAGTTTCAAGAGAGTTAAGCTAATAAATCAGAAGAAAACCACTTTTCTTGGACCAGCACTATTGCCATAATCTGTGGACTGGTAAAGATAAAGTTAGATCAAAAATCAAAAATTTTTCAAGTTGAACCTCTTTGGGAAAAGGCAATGAAATTTCAGGGATTTAGTATAACACTGATACTGAAAATGGTCAAGAATGGAGAGGTAGTCCCAGCCAGGAGTAGTGTGTTCCCATCCCATGCTTGACTGTCTTCCCTTCCTTGTTGGAGTGGTGTCCTTGCTTCTTATGGATCTCTCCAGTAATGGGGAATCTTCACCCCACGAAGCAGCCGGCTATTCTTGGACAGCTCCTGCTGCTAGAATGTATTTTCTTTTCTTTTCTTCTTTCTTTTCTTTTCTTTTCTTTTCTTTTTTCTTTTCTTTCCTTTCCTTTCCTTTCCTTTTCTTTCTTTTCTTTTCTTTCCTATTCTTCCCTTCTCTTCCCTTCTCTTCTCTTCTCCTCTCTTCTCTTCTCTTCTCAACTACAAGGGCTCAACCCTGTTTTATTCTAATCTAAGCATCCCTTTAGCTCATTATCACCATCTTGGTAACCCCCACAGCCTCAAACCTGTCCTAGTTGTCAACAAGGGAACTTTGTTGGGGGTCTGAAGGGACTGGATCCATGAATGAGTGGGAGATCATCCCTGTCACTGGTGCAGCTGGGTACCAGGCAATGAGACTCACAAGTAGATAAGACACAGCTCCTGCCTTGGAGGGGCTCACACTCTGGAGGGCAGATGAAGGGGGTGAGCAAAAAAAAAAAAAAGTGTAAATAATCTGCAGTATATAGATAGGAGGCCCCCAGTCTAAGCTTCATGGTTTTGTTGACAACACTGTATACCCAGTGCCTAGAATGAAGCCTGGCATATTCTCAATAAATATTCATTGAATGAATAAATGAGTGAGTGTATGAATAAGTGTCTGATAACATCTGATCTAAAACCATAACAAGGTTCTTCTGACCATCAACTTAATACTTCACTCGCTATAACCTGGTGATCCCTAGTTTACAAGGTCCCCTGTGAGTCTTGTCTTAGCAGATGGATATTAATCAACTGAGACCAGGCACAATGGCATCTACTGCTTCATGTGACAATACTGCCCACCCAGAACTGACTCCTTGACCACATGTTGAATCAACAGGAGCCTGACCTGTTGAGTGAACTTGAACAAGTCACTTAACCTCTTTAAAACTTCAGTGTCTTGTCTCTCAAGGCAAGGGAGTAGCATGCCTAGTTCATGCGACTGTTAAATAATCTCTTGCTGAGAAAGAACTTGATCCCGTGGGGAAAGGATCCGAATTAACTCGGCAGGCCTCTTTCTTAAAGCAGCTTGATCTTTTCAGAGCATTCAGACGCAAAGGTTAGCCCCAGTGAGCAGCTGTCATAGAGGGGTATGTGAACCTGTGAACTTTTGGCTTAAAAGTAAGAGTTCAACTCTCCCCCAGCTTCTCTCTGGTGTTGCAATATTGGCCAAGGGTGGCTGCTGCACTCTGCGTACGACCGGAAACCCCAAATTGGGTTTGCATCTATCTGGCCGAGGTACCTTCCCCAGCTCCACCTCCAGATGTTCCATGGGGGTTTGAGGTGTGGTGGAGAAGTTAACAGAGCTTGGTGTCTCTCTGACAGAGGCGAGTGTGTGCGCCCGCACGCACGAGAGAGCTGGGGGTGGGAACGTCCCAGCCTGCTTTTGTAAACGTGTGCCGCAGACAGCTACAGGTCGCTTTAGGCAGAAGGAGAATGCTTCTGTAATCACCAGAAAGAGGCTTCCCCATCTTCTGCCCGAGAATGTTTGGAGGCCATTTCTTTTTCAACAAGCTGCCAAGCTCTCCCCGCTCCCCACATTGATAATATTTCAATGACTTTTGCAAACTCGCCTGCCTGCTTTTTAATAAGCAGGGCTTTGCACTGATGGTACATGTGCAAGGTCTGACCTTTTCATAGGAAAAAACATTCATAACTGAAGCCTATATATAGAAGCTTAAGACTGGAACAGATAAAGATGTAGGTCATATGACTTTTTTTTGTGTGCGAAGCATAATGCAAAAGGGATGCAGTAGACAATTCAAAACTCATGAAATACTGCCACTGGCTTGAGCCCTCCTAATATTTATCAAAAGCTTTAAATAATGACTTTGTTTTCCCCTGGGAATTATCATGCCACCTTCTATCCCTGAGCACAGGAATTTTCTTTCCACAGGGGAAATTTACTTCGCTTAAAAATGTATCGTGCTATCTAGTTAACTCTTAACCATTCCTGTTAAAGGAAAGAACCGTTACCATAAAAATGCATTCAATGGAAAAATATTTAAAATAATATGATAGCTACTCAAAAGATCTGATTTGTGTCACTTACCCGAGGAAAACATTTCCCCAGGCCCACCATTACTCACGTGAACATGAACTCAATTCCTCAGCATTCAAGGCCACGTGACCTGGAAATTGCCTACCTTTCTAACAATCCCCTCAACACCCCCTTTTATATACTTTATCCCACCAAATCTTACAAGTCTATGCCTCCGTGTTCCTTTACTTTTGCCTTGATCCCTTTACTCTCTCTTCTTGGGACACCCTTTCCTGGACATCTCTCTATGCCCAAGTCTATTCCGAAGTCTGTAGCTCCTATACAATGGCCTCCGTGAATCTTCCTTTTCTGCCCTTCCCGAGCTCTTTGCTTTCTCATGAGCTGATCATAGCTTGCTCTGGACTAGGCCTACCGGCGTTCATGTCTTATATCCCGTTCTGCTAGACTGTGAACTCTTTGAGGGCAGGGCAAGAATAATGAAATAGACACTGTCGATCAGTCTTAGGTATCGTACCTATTATTGGAGACCACATACAATGGAAAGCACCTATAAAATACATGCCTGCAGAATGTGTATTGAGTGAGAGAGTCTGGCGTTGGGAAGCTCTAACAGTGATTGTCGAGCATTTAGTGTATATAGCCACTCTGGTAAGCATTGCCTCATTTAAGCATCAGCAATGAACCCATGAAATTGCTACCACTGTGTCACATTCCAGAGCTGAAAAACTACAGCTCAAAGCAATTCAAAACCTCAACCAACATCACACAGCTGGCAGAACAACGGGCTGGGATTCACCCTCAGATCTGTAGGGCCCGGTGGTCCACTGGGAGCTGACGTGTTCCAGCTTATAAAGCTGATCTTAAATTATCAGGAATTTTGTGAATTGGTTGAAAGGCACAGCCATTGCTAAATACTAAATCAAGTACACATGCAAATGAATTATATTACAAACAAGGGTAATGAATACTCAAAATTCACCGCTTCCTACTTATTTCATGACGATCGATTTATACATGTGTTCCTGAGGTTATTAATATTTCCGGTATCTGTATGTTCGAAAGATTCTGTAATGGTGTGCTGCTGCTGTTTCCAGATTGAGCTTTCACCCAGTAGGGCCCAGCTTTGGATCATTGCAGGTAAGCTGCTTCCTGACAACAGGAAATTGACTTATTATGCTCCTTTGGGTTTCAGGATTGGAGTCAAAATAATTTTTAGAAGTTGTCTTATGCCTATACCCGTATATCCTAAACCTTACTGCAAATTTAACTATTATTTTTTAATAAGTTTTTAATGCTTACTTATTTTTGAGAGAGAGAGAGAGAGAGAGAGAGAGTGAGTAGGGGAGGGGCAGAGAGAGAGAGAAGGACACAGAATCAGAAGCAGGCTCCAGGCTCTGAGCTGTCAGCACAGAGCCTGATGCAGGGGTCATGACCTGAGCCAAAGTTGGATGCCCAACTGACTGAGCCACCCAGGCACCCTGCAAATTTAATTATTATCTTCATCACATCCCATACACGAGATTGTACGATATAGCTCTTGAGGAGGGAAATGGGAATTCCAAAATATGGATGGGGGGGGCGGGGGGGTTGAACCAGGGAGTTACCAGTGTCCTTTGCAGCTCTATAAGAGGGTGGATCCGTGTACTTTTGACGCCATGTTTTCAACCTAATGTGTCATTCCTATCAAATACCAGCGTGCTTCACCACTAGAAAAATGCCAGGTCACCTGCTGAGCACCCGGAACTCTGGTGCCGGGAGGACTTGGAGATGGAACAGGAGCTTGAACTGCCACAAGGAGGCCAGGCTGTATCAGCCCTCAAACCACAGGGAAATGCGTGGGTGCAGGGATTGCCTCTGTTGTTTTCTTCGAGATGGTCTAGAAGACTGAAGAAGTGAGGATAAAATATCTATACAGAGGTGTTGATTTGACACTCCAGCTGGGTCTTCAGTGAGGAGGGTAGGGGCAAGTGAGGCCTGAGATGTAAGACAGGTGATAATTTCTATTGGACTGGGAAGATGAGGAGGGATGGTGGGAGGGAAGGATGGAAGGGAGGTGGGAGGGGAGGAGGGAAGGAAGGAGGAAAGGAGGAAAGGAAGGAGGGAGGGAGGGACAGAGGGAAGGGAAGGAGAAAGGGGAGGAAGGAGGAAGAAGGGAAGAATGGAGGGAGGAAGGGAGGGAGGAAGGAAGGAAGGAAGAAAGGAAGGGAAGAAGGGAGGAAAGGAGGAAGGGAGGAAGGACAGAAACATGTAATTCTGGGGGTGGGCAGAGCACAAGTGCTTAGGGAGAATGTCCCCTTCCCTTACCCTTCTCTGTTGACCCTAAACCTAAACCTATTGTACCTTTATATGTTCATGGAAAATCAAAACGTGTTCTTAACTCTTCATCAGTATCTTCGTCCTCATCCGCACCCACACAACTCCATTTGCTCTTCGGGTTATGAGCACTTTGACATCCATAATTTCATTTAACGCATAGAACAATTTTGTGAAATAGGCGTTATTACTTGGACTTTTTAAAAAAATTAGAGGTTCACAAAGGGAATTGATAGTGCTCAAGGTCACCCAGGTGTAGAGCTGAGACTCAGCCCATTCTTTTTGACTCTTAGATTGGTTTGTTTTTCTAGCGCCCACATGTCCTTTACTGGTAGCTGAAATGACGAGTTTCTGAGCTGCTGCTCACCCGAGGACTCACAGCATCACACTAGACGATCACACGTCATTGAATCCTAGACGTGGAGGGGACCCCACACATCCCTTGGGCCACCTCTTCGATTTTCAGATGGGGGAAATGCGGCTTACAGAAGCACATGGCATGTCCAGGCTCATGTGCAGGGTCAGGATCAAAGCTGGGATTTCACCTCTTGTCATTGCCATTTGCTCCGGCGTTGTCTACTTTTGCTGACTTTTTAGCCCCCGGCAATATTAAGAGGTCACAACTGCTTTAAAATCCTTGACTATCAATGTGAGGACAATGTAACATTTTCTACCAGCATGGACAAGGAATGAAGAACCCTGGATGGAGGGAGGCCAAGGTGCTCCAATCTCAGCTGTCATTTTGCATTTCATCTGCTCAGTGCCAGCAATTGGATTTATTGCTGGTGAAAACAATGACTCATGCACTTGTGACGCCAACCAACTAATTTATCATGCCATGGCTTGGTAGGTCCAAATGTTTAGTATGTGATCAAAAATAGAGACCCCCCCTCTCACCCAATCCTTTAAAATTGGTCTTGCCTGAGCCTGAGGACTTTCTCAAACCCAAATCAAACTTTTGCCTCGAATGCAACCAGAGAGGCTTATTTTAAGAATTGCTTACTTGTAAACCTCGTCACGAAGGCAGGCAAAATAGAATAAGGACGGTGGCCTCATTTAGGAATTGTCTGTCCCGAGTCTATCCCTATTGCTTTTATTAAATTGATCTGTCAACTTTGGCAACTCATTTTTTTTCTCTGTGAGCCACATTACCTCCATCTGCCAAATGAGAAGTTTAACGTAGGTGACCTCTGGGTGATTATCTATTTTAGTGAACTCCTTGTAAGATTATCCTTTTATCAGAGCCATCCTGCTACATCTGTTTTTCTATATGGTCTGGCTACACTTTGGAAATAAGGTTAGGCCTGTGTTCTCCGAGGGTTCTGCTCTGTCTCTAAAAGGATGAGGGACTCCTTGAAGGCAAAGATGAGCTATATCAATTTTATCTGTATGAAGTTATCTTCAGGGTCAGCAATGAGAGTACAACAAGCTTCAGAACCTGACGTGACTCAAGCTTTCTCTCTCTCCTTACAATATATATATTTTTGAAATCTACTTGCCAGGCCAGATGGACAGGCCACATGCCATGACCTTCCAAGAGGTGAGGATGATTTCAGAAAACAAACAAACAAACAAACAAAAGCAAAACCCCTCCAGAGTGGCAAAAACGAACGGAATGTTTTATTTTAAAAGTCACGGATAGTTGTCTCAAGGTTCAGCTGGCTTTGGCCCTGGGGATTGGGCTGTAATGATTTTTCCAACATGACTGTGAGAACTCAGGACTAAAACTTGGGTCTCTTCCTTCATTTACTCAACTGGTATTTCCTAAGTGCCTCTGCAATGCCAGGTACTTTGCTATGGCTGTGGGAAAACAGGGATGATTTTAATATCACTCTGATCATAAGGAACTTGGAGTCTTACAGAGTTGATTTGGCAAGTGCACAGATTATTGTAGTTTAAGGCAGTGGCTTCAATGCCACGAGAAAACTCTGGCTGCTCAAAGGAGAATAAGATTCCATCTTACCTAAAGCACTTCCCAGAGAAAGTGACATTTGCAGTCCTAATGGTGGTTGGGCAGAACTTCAATGTTAATGAACCAGAGACTGGGAAGGTTACTTCTCAGTAATCCTGTGGCTTTCTCTTCTTTCTTTTTCTTTCTTTCTTTCTTTCTTTCTTTCTTTCTTTCTTTCTTTCTGGTTGTTTGTTTCATCTGTAGAATGGGATAATAACAGTATCAACCTCACAGACTTATTGTAGGTACTCTATGAGTTCATAAGTATTAAAACTCTCAGAGAGGCTCCTGGGACATTGTTAGTTGCTCAAAAACATTAATCATTATTTTCACTCTTCACATCAGAGTGAAATTACCCAAACGTTTCTCACTGTCATTAAAGAGAGATCAGTGGAGGGAAGCCCCAGGCTCACAGAATGCCTTTGTTGCTACGGTAAAGCCAACTTGGGTATTCATAGGTATCCAGGCTGCCTGGCTTTTAAGTATGTCCTTATTTCTTCTCCCTGTCCTCCTCTGCTAATCTTTCTTTGGCTGTCAATCTCTCTCTCTCACACACACACACACACACAGCTCTGTTTCTTTCTGTTGAAGCTGGACTATTTATCAAAAGCCCCGGGTGTAGGAGTGTTTCAAATGATTTTTGGAAACTGAAATGATTTTAGAGATAATAGGCATCAAGACGGTGGGTGTGAAATAAAAACAATAGGCAAGTTCATATCGAAATCTTTACATTGAGGAGAGGTGGGTTGTCCTTTTTGTTGCCTTTTTTCTTTTTTTCCAAAAGCATCATCATTTATGTGGTTTGAAAATAATCTTTCCTCTGGAAAGTAGACATCGCAAGATACAGCACAGAGATGTAGCTGATTAATTGTATGAAGGGCTCAGTCTTTTCTGAGCGAGGCTTCGTTCTCTTTCAGGCATGGCAGCCTGCAAGAATGAATTTGCTTTGACTCATATATTTTACATAAACCAAAGAGGTTATCCCTAAGATGAACTGTCTGGTGTACTGCTTCCCACCCCCACTGCGTCCTACATACCATCACAGGAAGGCATTAGCAGTTTCAAAACTTAAACTTTCTCTCAAAAATGTCCTTATTTCAACCAAGCAGGATTTCTACGTTAGGACATAACCGTCACTGTGCCTGTTGTAATTAAGGATTATGGGCATGTTGTCTTTTTAGATGTATAGATAAGGAGGCGTTATTTGTCACTTGCCACGAGTGTGGCAGATTGGGGGCAAAGGTTTGCCTTCCTGGACTCAGCTGTGGTTGCAGCTTCTCTCTGTTCACACTGCAAACAGGGATAAGAACATGTAAGAAGCTGAACAGGATTAGGGTTCTTGGAGCTCATCTGGTTCACCCCGCCCACACGTCCGTTTTACAACTGGAGAAACTGAGGGTCAAAGAGAGAAAGTGAATTGTCTGAGGTCACACAGGGGTCAGAACCCAGGACTTCTGAACTGCAGTCCAGGATTCTAGCAACAGAACAAAAGATTCAAAGGCTAGCGCATAACCACAGCCTCAGAAACACCAGTGCTCTTATGAAGTGTAATAACACAATACAATAATATCTGACCTGAAACGGTTGTTATGGAGAAAAATAAGAAAATGAATGGGAAATATTCACGTAGGATCTTAAAGCACTAACTAGATGGTTGATAAAGACTGCACAACATCTTGCCCAGTCAAGGGAAAAATAAGAATTACTTTCTTTTTGCAAATAAAACAGAAATCCCAGGGCCCTTTCAACTGCCTGTGTGCCTTGCTGTCTTCTTGCAGCCTGAAGTTTTTTTGTTTTCGAGTTTGTTTGCTTGCTTGTTTGTTTGTTTGTTTGTTTCGCATAGCCCAATACTAGGAAGTTTCGTGTCATTCTAGAACTAGAGGTAATTTTTCTCAGTCTATCCTACAGCTAACCATTTTCAAACGAGCACAAGTGTGGCTAAGATCAAAAGCAGAAGCACTACAGTAAACTTGAAGGTGGCATTTGCTGACCTAAACCCAGGGCAGGAAGTCTACATTCTGAGTGCAGGATCCCCAGACAGGTCGATAATTTTCCTTGGCACCACAGAGACTTCCCCTCCAGAGCAAGGGGGACTGGGAGAGGTGGTTGAAGGTTAATCTGCGAGATATGTCAGGCCCAGGAATGGAATTATGCGCTGCTCTTGGAACTTTTGAAATCTGGATATCAGACGAGTGGAGTCACCTGTAAGATGGGCAGAGACACATTTCATGCTTGTAGAAGCAGGATCAGACATGTTTGGAGCCAACCACAGGAAGAAGTTCCCACGAGAAGAGTGTGGTTCCGAACTTTCGAGCAATCTAAACTGTTCAAACATGGAGCCGGGTTGTCTCTGAGGAGATGAGGCAGGATCAGACATGTTTGAAGGGTGGTGAAGGGCAGAGTCCAGCTGAGAGGGGCTTTAGACCGGACAGAGCCTCTTATGGTCTGTCGCACCCCAAAAATCCCTCTGAGAGTCTAGAATTCCTTTCTCTATAGAGGAATGATGCTGGGCGAGCCATGGGAGGCAAAAGGACTATAAGCACAATGGAAAATCCTTGAGTGGCCTCACCTTTCTTTCCGTTCATAGGAGAATGATGGGACCCTACTCTCAGGGAAATGAAAGGGCGACAACTTTCCAAGGCAATAAAAAGAGCTGTCTCTAGTCCTATATTCAGGCAACACGTGAAAGTTCTTGCTTTCAGACGAATTATGCGTTTGGTTTTGCTTTTTTTTTTTTTTTTTTTTTTTCAGCACAAAGGCTTCCGTGGCTGAAGTGATGTGATCCAGACTGTGCAGCTGGGCTGCCCGATGCTAGGTGGTTCAGGGCTCCGAGGACTACCCCTTCACAGGCCAACAAGTGCAGCAGGGGCGTGGGCTGAGTTGGAGAGTGATGGTGCCGGGGCAGCTGGAAAAGTTTACTTGATATTTGTGCCGCTGCTTTGAGAGACCAGTGGGATCCTTGGAGGATGTCCCCCTGTGAAACTAAAATGTTCCATAGAATACAAATTCCATGAGATCCATGTTCTAGGGGCAACTTAGAGGAATGTTGCTGATCCATAGCCCCCTCCCCTGTAGATTTGCATGCAAAGGCTCTGAGAAGGGCTGGAGCAAAGCAACCTGTTTCATTTTGACTCATCCTGCTTTTCTCTAACATATTTGGCCATGGCAACCATTTTAACCTGATAACTACTATCATCCTGGGGACGGGTGCTCTGTAACATTTCTGGGTCATCCCATGGATTTGGTAGTCACTGACACAAGGACCCACAGATGGTCAGAACTGAAAGGAACTCGGAATGTAAGGTCATTCCTCTGTTTTTTGAATAAAGAAAGCCGAGGCCCAGGGAGGTATACAAAATGAATGACCAACAGCCATTAACCCTGACCGACAAAAGACCTGAAGTTTAAAAATGTCAACAAATGACTGTGTAACATGAAGTCATGGATTTTGATGTAATATTCTATTATATATAAGGTTAGATGGAAGTTACAAGAATACTGGACTTGGGACTGGCTTCTAATCGGAGATTTCTCGCTTTTCCCCTCTCACTGCTTGGGCCCACCATTCCACTTTTATTAGCACTGGGTGCTCTCCTCTCTAAACTGGGGAGGATAATGCTTATCTGGCTGATTTCACAAGTTCTGGTGAGAATCAGGAGAGAGAAAGGATGTGAAAGTGGTTTATAAATTGTAAGGTACTATATAAATGGTAGGGGCCCTTCCTTCTTCTAATGTGTTGATGCTTTGGCTGGCATCAGGAGGGTACTCGTGTTTTCCACTGCTCTCCTGTTCTGTGAACACGCTTTGCATGAATCTCTCCCCAGACCCCATCTTTTATCCACTTTCATGGGTTAGTGAGGTGACCCATGTGTGGAAGCTCGTGGCAAAGTCAGTTACCCTCTGGAATGGGACCCTGAATCAATGACTTTACACTCACACGCAGCCAAGTTGACTAGCAAGGGAAAGCAGAAAGTTATGAGGAAGGCCAAACTCTTAGCAGAGCTTTAGATATTTGGCTCCCAATTCTCATAAACAATTCTTTGTGAAGAAAACAAAGACCTCCAAATCCTGTGTTGTCAGGAGGAGAAGGAGAAGAAGAAGAAGAAGAAGAAGAAGAAGAAGAAGAAGAAGAGGAGGAGGAGGAAGAAAAGATGCTAACAACATCACCACCAAAAGAAAAAAAGAGCAGAAGAGACGGAAGGAATGGTTGATGAAGTCTTGGTATCTTATCTCTGGAATGTTATTGATGATCTGAGTGTAGTGTGTGAGGGCTTAAGTGAAATGAATTGGTGGTTTCAGTTCCGGATATGGTATGCAAAGAAAAAAAATCACTCTGAAATTTAGAGCTTCCTCGTCTGTGCTTCAGGAAGCCACACACCTGAAGGTGAGTGTGGAAACTGACTCATTTCTAGCCCTTTGAGATTAGCCTCTCCAGCCCCCAGACTGTGGGTAGGACCTGAGGCCTAATGGGGAACCAGAATTGAGTCTGACCGAACCTGGAGAAGGTTGTTGGATGCACAGCTGTTATTAGGGTACTTGGCCTTCCAGAAGTTTCTGTAGGTAGTAGGCCTTCTGGAAGCTTTTTAGTACAATTGCAGTTGAGGGGAGGCGGGTGGCGTGAAACGGGAGAAAACCAAAATACAGTCGCAGTGCTTACCTTATTTTCAGAGTCACATTCAAGCAGGTTGGCTGACCGACCCAGTTGGGGGAATAACATGACCTTGAGGCTGTGTGTAAAGGGTAACATGTGTGTTCACACCAACAAGCCCTAAGAAACAATGAACTATTCTTCTTCCTTCACTGCCCCAACAATCTGTGGATTTGGTGTTCTGCCTGCCACTCAGGTATCAGGGAGGCCAAGGAGAGGTATTTCAAATAAATCATTTAAAAAGAAAAACAGGGGCGCCTGGGTGGCTCAGTTGGTTAAGCGGCTGACTTCGGCTCAGGTCATGATCTTGCGGTCTGTGAGTTCGAGCCCCGCGTCGGGCTCTGTGCTGACAGCTCAGAGCCTGGAGCCTGCTTCAGATTCTGTGTCTCCCTCTCTCTGACCCTCCCCTGTTCATGCTCTGTCTCTCTCTGTCTCAAAAATAAATAAAAACGTTAAAAAAAAAATTTTTAAAAAGAAAAACAGATTAGAGCTCATACTTTCCCCATTGTCCCTTTATACCTCAAATACAGCCGCACGTGACGTGACACATAAACTGAGGCATGGAACCCCGGATGATGGAAGGAGGCTCAACTCTTCTAGAAGGGACCATTTCCAGTTTGACCCTTCAAGACCTTAAATCAGCAGTTTGCAGACTTTCTGCAGACCATCTCAGCAAGAGAAACAACCACTAAGATGGCCCTTTATTCCAGTCTGATCAGCACATTGGAAAAAAAAAAAAAGAAAACCCAAGCAAATGACTTGTTTGAGGACAATCAGGAGAACACTGGTTTAAATCAGAAGTCACTGGGACAAGATGATGTTGGGGATGTGCTGTAGCAAAAGACTCGGCTTAGGGTCAGAAGATGTGAATTGACTAACTCTGTGGCCTCCGGTGGGCCACTCAATCCCTCTCAACCCCACTTTTCCCGTTTGTAAAGTGTGAACACCAATTACAAAATGTGAGCACATGCTTGAGAGCACCTACCTTATAAATGGTGAGGACAACGCAAAGGCTCATAACCATTACTATATATAAGCTCTTAAATATTAATGATTAATTTCTGTTAGAAGGGAGATTCCAGACTTCATCATAGAATAAGCATTAATCTTCCAAATTTTCCCATCTGGAAAGCACTTATGAAGCATGTAAGTCCACGTTATTGATTTATTGGCATGCCACCTCCAAAAAGTAAAGTTACTTACGAGATATAAAGACAGGAGTTTCATCAAAACACAGACAAAGCATAAAGATGTGGTCATGAAAGAAGAGAACAGTGAGGGGGAAGGAGACTCAGAAGCAGGAGAATTTTAATGAGGCATATAGCAAGATTTTGAGGTTCCCAGCAGCTTAGACGAAAAGGGAAATGCATCCTATTACCCACTCCTCTTCATCTAGTAAAGGAAGGACAGCTGTGAATGAATGGGGCTGGGGGAGGGCAGGGAGGAACTCAAACTTCCAGGCCCTGAGCTCTATGCGTATCGTGGGCATCTTTGTTCAAGGGATATAAAAAAATAAAATGTACAGGATCTTGAAAAGGAAGTGCGGCAAAGATACTGTTCCAGTCTAACCACACTAGGTGATATTTTCCTCTGAATCAGTGCTTGCCTCCCAGAACAAACAAACAGCAAGATGATTAATAGAAGGAGCAGGTTGCCTTTAAAAAATAGGGCAGTGAAAATCAGAATGTTTGCCCCAGGCTGGGGCGTGCTGCTGGCCCAGGTACTCACCGAGGCAGTCACCATTCATTAGGGGAGTCAAGTAGGCAAGGCAGTCTGCAAGGTGCCTTGCACAAGGTCACTTGGTGTCTCTGAGACTGACTCTGCATTCTGAGTTCCTTAATATGATTTTTTAGGTCACAGTGTTCTAGGCAAAGCTCCCTGTTGATGTACATCTCTCATGCAAGATTTAGATCACCTCTTTTCGGGCAGAGCTCCATGGAAACACCGCCCATGATTTCTGAAATGGAGTCTGATTGGGTCCCGGTAATGCCCAGCTGGAGTGGACAGTGTTCTCTGCCGTTGACACATTGCTGGACAGTTGGCAAGCCTGAGACTACGAGAATCTAGTCCTTGGAGGCTATTATTATTTTAATGCCATAGTAAATTCCTGTTTACCTAAGATGGCTAGGGACTGGGGTATTCTGGGCAATGGAAAATTCTGGTTCATCTGGTTACCATTTATATCATTTACTGATTCGTGGTTCCCAAATAAGTAGATTACAACACACTTTGCTAAACGCTAGAATCATGCACTGGCATGATTTAAGCTCTTCTGATAATTTGTAAGATACTTCGGGATCTATTAGCATTCGATACCATCATTAAGACTGTAACCTGGGATCCCGGGTGGGAGTGCCTAAGGCGTGGGAAGTTGGGCTGCATCTGCATCTGCATCTGTAGTAGTGACTCCCAACCAGGACACCGGAGTTGTGGTGGTTTAGTTGAATCGCTCCATCCTCGAGATCCATCTGTTGGAAGTGAAATAAACAAGCATATTGGCATTGTACCTGGTGTAGCGGAAGTTACTGTGTTAGCATTTCCCCCATCAAGAACATCACGAAAAGAAGAAGGTGTTTTATTTAATTGGCCAGTTTAGCATCTGAACAAATTCAATTCATGGTTCAATTCATTAGGGACCACAGAATTATATGCCTAGTTCTATTGACTCTCATAAAAGAAAACTAAGGCCCAGAGGGGGCGTGTGACCCTGCCACCACAATCTCTCCGATGTTAAGGGTTAGAGTTGGTGGTTGTATCCTCATCTACTGGGGCTCATGCCTGAGCTCTTTTTTTTTTTTTTTTTTCTTTTGCTTAAGTTTATTTATTTGTTTGGAGTGAGAACACGAGCAGGGGAGGGGCAGAGAGACAGGAAAAGAGAGAATCCCAAGCCGGCTCCATGCTGTCTGCGCAGAGCCTGATGGGAGGCTTGAGCCACAAACTGTGAGATCATGACCTGAGCCAAAAGTAAGAGTCAGACGCTCAACTGGCTGCACCACCCAGGTGCCCTGTGAGCTTTTTTTTTTTTTAAGTTTATTTATTTTGGGGGGGGGGAGAGGGGGAGTGAGGGGGAATGAATGGGGGAGGTGCAGAGAAAGAGGGAAAGAGAAAGACAGAGAATCCCAAGCGAGCTCCACACTGTCAGTGCTGAGCCCGACTCGGGACTCTCTCTCACGATCTGTGAGATCATGACCTGAGACGAAAGCAAGAGCCTAAAATTCTCAAGTGACTGAGCCCCCCTGGCGCCCCAGACCTGAACTCATTTAAACAATCTGACTCCTGCAATATGCAGTTTCCACACGGCAGGGAACAGAGATGGAGAAGAAATGTGTCCTTTGTGCAGGGTCTCCAGGAACTCACAATGATCAATATTGCTTGAAGGTCATCAAATGCTGTTTGAAGGTCCCTTTCTGTATAAAAGCCCTGACTCAGGCTCTGAGACAGTTCATAGGGTAAAGGACAAATGAAGTCCCCCCAGGATCCAGTCAAAATAAAAATGTTTCAAAAACAGCAAAGAGCCATAGAACCCCCTACTTCTGCAAGAATACATTTATAAAAAGCCACCAGACGGGTTTTAATTCCTACCATCTTTCTTTGCGTTGCTTATGTTTTAAGCTTGATTCACTCCCCTCTCTGCCTCTTGGGTGTTTTCAAAGGTAAGTTTGTACTCACTTATCTTCCAAAATAATTTACAGTAAACCCCTCCCTGTGTAGGAAGGGGAAGAAGGAAATCAACGATCTTAATACTGATTGCATTTTTTGAAAGGCAGGGCTCGATCTTTTTAAAATGAGCTGCTCTGTCGGTTAAGAAGTGTTTTCTTTCCTGTAGTTTCAAATTCTGACTTGTCTCTTTTCCTCTCACCATGCCCTGTGCTCTCACCCCTGCCTTTGGATCACGGGCCTGCAAATCTGCTGTTAGCCCAGGAGAAGCCACAGAGGGCTGAGGTTTCTGCGGCCTCCCAGAGTGAAGGGGGGGATCTCACGTGAGACATATCCTGGGGTCCAAGTACCCCAACTCCTGCTATGACTGTTACCAGAAAGGTGCTTTTGATATGTGACCTTCTATGTGACATCTCGTTAGTTCCAGGAGTTTCTCAGAGTGATCTCTCTGTGTGTTGTGTGCTTGCGTGCAACACAGGTTGTCCTGATGTTTTCTATAAGAGCTTTGTATCGATTACAAATAGATAATTGATCACAGAATCTCCTAGGAAGGGATCGTAAGGTCATGTGTCCAATTCCATGAAGCCTGAGTGATGTCATCACAAAATGTCTCCTGCCAGAGATCATGTAAGTAAGAAAGGGAAGCAGTAAGGTAAGGCTTTCCACCTGTCTACCCTCATCACCTCTCAGGATCCTCCAGTGATCACCCCCATTGCCTACGGGATGTATTCTAAACCTTGGAGACTGTCACCCAAAGGTAGAAACAAAACACAGCAAAAATAGGCACTGGGTAAATACTGTTTGAGTGAATAATGAGACAGGTCTCCAAGACTTGGCTGACCCCTTCTGTCCCACCTCCCCAGGATGGCGAAAAATCCCGTCTTTCTCATCTACACTTTCTGCTGTAGCCAAACATGTCACCCACCTTCCTTCACTGCCCTGTACTCAGACCGCACCGTACCCTTGCCCAAGCACTTTTCCTGACCGAGCCGGTCAATGACATTTCTGTCTGTTGAATACATTTCCTCCTTTGTGAGGCATTCCCTATTTCCTCCTGCAGCCTGTATCCACATGGGCTCTGTTGGCTGTCCACTCCTCAGAGAACGTACCCATGCTATCTTAAGTACATTCTTGATCTCCCTCGCTAGAACGTAGACTCCTTGAGGACAGGACCCACTTCATCCCTCTGCTTATTCCTCACTGCACCTAATGTGTGATCTGCACGTAAGGCTGAAGTGTGTGGCTAGCATGAAGGCAGGCCTTGTGGCCTGAACCGAATGTCACCTTCTCTAGCCCTGTAGAGAGGGAATGGGGTATACTCCACTCTTTTCTCCATCGAAAGCTGAACAAGGGATTATTTTGGTCCTCACCTCCGACCTAAATCGGCACAAGTCTATCCTGAAAACCACACCCGCAGATTATGCAGCAAGCAAAAGTAGCCACCGGAGCTATGTAACATAGCGGCACCGACTCGCCTGTCCAGGCCCTTGCATGGCACTGAAATTTACAGGAATGTATAGCTATGCTGTTGCTGAGCCGGCTCGAAACTGGTTTTGCTCGAGGCTTCTTCCCTCAGCAGGTATGTTGGGGTAATGGTTGAGTGTTGCCAACTGGGACAGGAGGACACCCAGCCCGTGCCCGGGTTTTATTTATCCCAGTGCAGCAGGCTTCCATGGGCTTTTTGATCTTTAATCACGAACCTGGGAGTCCTTTGAGTTTCCTCAAGCAGCCAAAGAAGGCACTCTGATTCCAATGGCAATAACCAGTCATGATTTATGGACTCTCAAAACCCGGAACATCAGAGCAGGAGGTAACCTTAAAAATCACCTATTCTGATTCTTCATCTCACAGTTGATGAGCCAGATCAGAGTCACCTTGCTTTTAGAACCAGGGAGACAGGCTCTATTCATTCATCCACTTACCCATCCTTCTGTCCCATGATCTGTCGACCAACCCAGTTGCTAGATATCCACTAACACTTAGGTGTCCAGACTGTGCTTAGCTCTGGATATAAAAACGTGACTAAGATGTGGTCCCTGCTCACTGTACATACATACACAAATAGTTATGATTCAGTGTGAGGTGTTATAATGCAAGTGTGAACAAAGCGTGCTATGAGCACATAGAAGGCATTGGCTCATCTGCTCTACCTGGAAGAGTGAGGGAAGACTTTTAAGAAGAGGAGGCATTGAGACAAAACCTTTAAAGGAAAGGGAAGCTGGGGCTCCTGGGTGGCTCAGTTGGTTAAGGGGCCGATTTCGGCCCAAGTCATGATCTCGCGGTCCATGAGTTCGAGCCCCGCGTCGGGCCCTGTGCTGACAGCTCGGAGCCTGGAGCCTGTTTCAGATTCTGTGTCTCCCTCTCTCTTATCCTCCCCCGTTCATGCTCTGTCTCTCTCTGTCTCAAAAATAAACGTTAAAAATAAATAAATAAATAAAGGAAAGGGAAGCTTTCTATAAAGAAAGAGGGAGAAGAGGGATCACAGAGAGAGGGCAGCTTGTGCAAGTGCCCACCCTCAGGGGAGTGGCAGCACACCAAGCGACCAAGGGAGTGCCCAGTGGTGCTCCCAGGGGGCCTGTGTGCGGTGGGGCGCAGGGGGACAGGACATGTGCTGTCCTGTGGAGATCTCGAGAGCTGTGCCGAGTGCTGGAGCTTTATCTTGGAGGTGACAAGGAGCTTCGGAAAGTTTGCTGGTGGACCAGTATCACATCAAATTCATATTTTATCGAGAGACCTCTGTGGCCACAGTAACGAGAGACAGAGACTGTTGCCGAGGGGTGGTCACGACCATCCTCAAATAATAAAGGCAGCCGGTGAGGGTTCAAGTCTATAGATCGGATCACATCACCTCCTCACTCAGGGTCCTCCACACCCCACGCTCATCCCCCCGCCAATTATTCCCATCACAAATTCCTGTCGTGTTGTGTAATAGTGCTCACCACATTGTTCAATCATCTTATTTATTTGTTTGCATGCAAATTGTCTGTGTCCAGTTCTAAAGTGGGAGTGCTATCAGAGCTCTTTCTCTGAGTATCTTTCTCCAGGCCAGTACAGCTCCTGGAACATAACAGGTGCCGATAAAGTGTTTACAGAATGATTGATGAGACCTTGACCTTGGGACACAGGAAATGATGAGGAGAGGAGAGGAGATGGCCTTTACAGGCAGAAAAACACCCTCCCGTTCCAGATCCATTATGTGCTTCATGAGGGGATGGTAGCTGGTCTTCAGTAGACAGAGGATGCTACATTCTCAACGGACTCAATTTACTACCCACATCTGAGAATTTTTATGACAGGTGACCCTATTTTTCCCTCGTGCCCTCTTCACTCCATGTGTTTCCACAAATTATCAGTCTCTGATATGTAACCATCCAGGGATCTTCTCCCTTACACTTCCTTGTTCTAGTCCCAGCTCTACCACTAATGTCATAGGACAGACAGGGTACTTTCTCAGGGCTTCACTTTCCCTAATTGTAAAAATGAGGGTGTTAGGCAAGGACCTATAAGATGCTTTCTAACTAACATGCTGTTAGTTAGTCTCAGATTTCTCTAGAGAAAGCAAGAACTCTTCTCTGTTTTCATTTTTTAAAAGTATATGATGATTATGGGGCGCCTGGGTGGCTCAGTCAGTTAAGTGTCGGACTTCGGCTCAGGTCATGATCTCACAGCTCGTGAGTTCGAGCCCCGCATCAGGCTCTGTGCTGAGAGCTCAGAGCCTGGAGCCTGTTTTGGATTCTGTGTCTCTCTCTTCTGCCTCTCCCTTGCTCACACTCTGTCTCTCCTTCAAAAATAAATTTTATTTTAAAATTAAAAAAAATTTAAGTATGTACTGATTATATACAAAATCTCATAAAACACAATAGTCTCTACCTTTCTCTGTTGTCCCTTTCAATTTCTAGTCACAAGTATTTTTATGGAGTTATAATCAGAGCACATGTACAATTTGCGTTCCACTCTTATCCTTGAACATTATTTGTTACACGCTTTTCATGTTGCCGCGAAGTCTTCCCATTTATCATTTTAATGGCTCCATAATTTTTCACGGAGTTAACATATCATAAATTATTTAACCATTCCTAAATTATTGGGACTTTGGATTCTTTCCAGCTTTTGATATTTTAGAGACCTCTGAGCGTCCAGGTTTGTTTTTTTGTTGTTGTTGTTTTGTTTTGTTTTTTTCTTTTTCAGAGTTATTTTCCTTAGGGTAAATCCCTTGGAGCGGGATTATTAGATGAGTTTCTGGCTCTCGAGAAGAAATGCCAAATGGCTCTCCGAAAGGATTGTTTCAATTTGTATTCAATTTGTGTTTCTCCCACTGAGTGTGCCAGTTTCACAGAAACCTTGCCAGCATGTTTTTAAAAATCAATTTCCTTTATTTTTTTTTTCAGGTTGAACTTGTGCAAAATGGGGCTTCCTGATTGTTGCTGTACCAGAATTATCATCAGTTTAATGTTATAATACAGCGCTTGGTGAATAGAAGCACTCAAGAACCAGTATTGTTATTATTCGAAAACGAGGGATCTTAGGAGGGCCAAGTGTGCTCGTCTTACCCTTGAGCTCAACTTTTTCTACTGCTGTCTCCAGTTTAGTTTACTACAGATGCTTACCCCTCGCCTTCAATGTCCCTCTAATGGAAGTGCCCCCAAACGTTCTCTATTCCAAGGTGTCCACATTTCCTTAGGCTTAAAAGTCACGGGCCAAGCTCCCTACCCTATGGATTCTCACCTCCCTTCAATTTTTTATTAAGATATGGTCCTTACGAGAGATGGGACGCTGACTGTCCTCCCAAAGCTGCCGCGTATGTTCATTTGAAGTCCTTCTCCACTTAGGGAGTTTCTCCTATTATGTGTCTTCCCCAAGATAGCGTTGGCTGCTTGAAGATGGTGATTAATTTCCCAGTGTGTATTTTCTTCTGCAAGTTGCATATTTCATTTTTTAAGCTATCCCTTATCCTGTTCAAAATTTCCCAGTCCTAGTTGCTGTCCTCTGAGCTCTAGTTTGTAAAGGTCTCCCTTTAAGTGTTGGGTCTATCCATTTATTAAAATTTACTGAGGGGCACCTGGGTGGCTCAGTCGTGATTTCACAGTTTGTGGGTTAGAGCCCCGCGTCGGGCTCTGTGCTGACAGCTCAGAGCCTGGAGCCTGCATCAGATTCTGTGTCTCCCCTTCTCTCTGCCCCTCCCCTGCTCGTGTTCTTTCTCTCAAAAATAAATAAACATTAAAAAAAATTTTTTTTTAATTTACTGAGTATCTTCCAAATGACAAGCAGCATATGAAGATGAGTAAAACCAAGTTCCTGCCCTTGATATGCTCAGGGTCCAACAGATCAGAGAGGAGCACAGCCCTCCCAGGTTTGAATCCTAGAGAACTCTCAGGCAGCATGCTGCTGGGTAGGTCAAGGGATGACACCCTCAGGAAAATCTGATGGCTTTTTGTATAACAAACCCTACATATACTTCATTGGTAAAATGATGACCATCTTACCAAGCAGAAGCTACCAAATAACTTTTGGTAGAAATGTCAAAGCATCCCAGAGCCTGAATTTCTGAGATTTAGATCATGAGAAAAGTTCTAAGAACTGAGCAGAGTTGACCCAGGACTACACCTGTGTTGGAAGCTAAAACACTCAGGCACATGTGCTTTTGAGGCTGTTGGCTATTTAAGGAGTTCACAGGAGTCTAAGAAAGCCAATTTCTCAGGTAGGAAGAAAAGGAGCCTACTATTAACCAGCAAGGCGAGGAGTGAGAAAAGTCTGGTCCTGGTCTTCCATTGTTGGGTGACCTGGATTATTTCGCTTAAATTCTCTGGAACTCAGTTTCTTCATGTGTAGAAATGGGTAGGGTTGAACCACTACCCAATCTGTAGTGTCCTTGCCAACTTTGACAATTTATGATCCACAGAACAGCAGATCCTGCCTTGTCTCTCTCAATGACTTCTCCCGTCATCCCCCACCCATCCCAGAAAAGCACACACAAAAAAGTGACCTCATCGGTCACTGGGCAGATGTCAGAGAGTCCGTTGGGATTCCATGACCTCTGTAGCTACTATAGCGATCACGTCCAACTGCAGCTAAAATCTGTTGCTGGCAGGGTTTGCACCCAGTTTACCAAGCCTGCTGCTGTAGCTGCTGCCTCTCACTTCCTCTCATTAAGGCAAACTACCATCTTATTTTGTTTTGTTTTCCCTGCATGTTTTGAGTTTGCTGCTTCCCAGCTCTTGTTATTAGAAGAGACATAATTAATAACTCCTGGCACACAGAGCAGCCAGATTGGACAATCTGCCTTTTGCTTTCTCAAACTGTCTTCTGAGCAATCTGCAAGCCTGAATTTATAGCCTGGACCCCATACAATGGATTGTTTTGTAATCCCCAGAAAGAATCAGGAATTCACCACATTGTCAGCTTGAAAAAATAACCATCTCTTTGTAGTTCGTGGTGGAGGTTTGATCCAGACTCTTCAGTGAAGAACTTGAAAGCAATATGTGGTCTCATCCTTACTTGAATCTCTCTTGAGAAGACAATTCTGTGAACGTCTTTGATCACCATTCTAGAATTTTCCATTTTGGATCACCAAGAGTCAGTTCATAAGGTCTAACCCAATCAACCCATGTCTTTAGCAGAGATTAAAAACAAAGACACATCAGTCTTGTTCTACCTTTCTTGTGATTGGAGAAAATTGTTAAGGACCTTCTCAATGTCCTCTAATTTTACCCTAAGCAGTCACAATTCTTTGGCCTTTTCCACCTCAGGAAACACTCCAAAATATCAGATATTTCTAATCCTGTCATTTGGGTTTCTTGTTAATCTTCCCATGGTTGTTTAAATTGATAGAACCTACATTGGACAAACGTGACTACTTAATAATATTACTGAGGTACTACTTTTTTTTTCTTGGTGCTATGGGGGCACAAGTTTGACTACAATAAGATTTCTGCTCTCAAGTAGCTTACATTTTATAATCGTAATAATTATAACACAGAGCTGAGTTCTGTTGAGTTATAATAGGAGTATAAACTTGTCTGTACATTGACTCTTCTGGGGAGCTTAAGAAACTGTATCCCATCCCCCCAGAGATCTTGACTTAATTTCTTGAGGCATATCATAGGCTTTAGAAGTTTTAAAAAATTCTCAGGTGATTGTAATGGGCAAACTACATTAGAATGTTCTAGTCAAAGGACTAAGACATACACACACACACACACACACACACACACACACACACACATAAATGAACAAACAAACACCTTTTTTTAATGTTTATTTATTTTTGAGAGAGAGAGTGTGAGCAGGCAAGGGGGGGGAGAGAGAGAGAGAGAGAGAGAGAGAGAGAGAGAGAGAATCTGAAGCAGGCTCCAGGCTCCAAGCTGTCAGCGCAGAGATGGACGCGGGGCTCAAACTCATGAGCCTCGAGATCATGACCTGAGCCGAAGTCGGATGCTTAACCGACTGAGCCACCCAGGTGCCCCCAAACAAACATATTTTAATAGAGAAGTTGCGAAGGTTTTCATGGAAGAATTTAGAATAAAATTCTATTGGAGATTCAGTTTAACAGTGAAGATTAAGTTCCTGGCTTTGGGGTTACGCAGACTGGAATTTGAACCTCAGCTTTGTCTCATAGTGTCTGTACGTTCTTGGGTAAGTTTCTTAGCCTCTCTGAGGGACAGCCTGAGCAACAGCACATGGAATCTGGTGGAATGAATGTAGGGCCCATGAAAGTAGTGGCAGGAAAGGTGGGCAGTGGGTAGGGGAAGTAGTGTTTCCTGCTGAGAGAAGGTGGGGATTTGCAAGAGGGCAGTCTCAGAGGAGAGAAAGCAATGCTGGATAAGGTAGATGTTATAGAGTACAGACATTTCCTAATGTCCAAAATCTCTCTCCTCTCCATCCAGCCCTCCTTACCCAGTCCGACTGAGTTCCTGTTATGATCTAGAATACAGATAAGGAAGCTATGGCTAAAGGGCCCAACCAGAGTCATCCTCTGAGCAACCGAAGTTCACGAGCGGAGTATATATAGTAGCCTCCTCATCAGCGGCTTTCTGTGCTTTCTGTTATCAGATCCTTAGAGATTCCCAATGGGAACAAAAGAAATTATAAAAAAAAAAAAAATCATACCAAATATAGGATGAAAGGTTGACAGAATTAGGAACCGAAAACGAAGATGAGAAGGCTGAGAATAAGACACTTTTACTCTGAATAAACCCCGATCTGCCCAAGTTAGCGTGAACTGTTTTTAATAGCTCCATTGTTAGGTTTATTGAAGTAACGAGTGGTTATTACGCTGAGAGTGTTGGTTCCCCGAGTTCTGTCAGGAGGCCCATGACAGGACTGAAGAGAAATAAGCCTAAAGTTCCAAATGAAGAATGAGTATTGTTAAAGTATACTGATGAATTTCAAAGGGCACGTCACATGAGCTGCAAGTGTTCAGACGAAAAAGCTGTAGACTTTTTGAGAATAGAATCAAGTCATAAAATGTAGGGGCAAGAAAGGGCTTTGGAGTTCACCTCGTCCAACCTGCTATGTGCACAGACAAGGAGATGGGGACCCAGATCGGTAGTGTGGTTTGTATTGGGTCACAGAGTAAAATAACTGCTGAGAAGAGACAGGGAAATGAGGTCTTTTGTCTTCTCCTAGTGCTCTTTTGCCTTAAGGGAGAAAAGAAATCTTTGGTGTTTCCACCAGGAAGGACTGGGCTTTTCTTGAATGACAGGTTACACTGTAACTGTCGAACTGTGTCACACACCTATGTCACGGTGTCAGGATTCTGTGAGCATTTTGCAAATCAGCCTGGTTTTTTGAGTACAACTTACTCTATTGCCATACTTTCCTTTGCCTAATTTTCTTGGTCATTTTTGTACATTAATTTCACTTTGGTCTATTAGAGGTAGCCATACAGATGGTCTTGGTTCCTTTGCGGAACAAGGTATGGTAAAAAGATGAGTAGTTTCATTCTACTTGTACAACACTTTCGGCATAGAAGAGAACTGATATTGATTACGTGCTCATATCCATTTCTTTCAGTTCTCTCAACACCACCATGAGGTATGTACCATTATTACCTTCATTTTACCTGGGGAAACGGAGTCTCTTGGAATTGAAGACATTGCTTGCATCTCACAACTGGTAGGTGGGAAGGAGGAGGTTAAATCCAGGTCTGACTGACCCCAATGCTCGTGTTCCTTCCTCTACGTTGGGTGGCTCTCTGGAGATATTTATTGCCCTGGAGCGGGAAAGCTGCCCGTGGTCTGCTGAATGGCCTGAGTGTGCTGTTTTCCCACAATGCTTTGCTACTTTATTCTTTAGAAGTGCCTAATTATTTCACTCAGCAAGACCTCAAATCTTACTCCAAACAACTGGCTTCCAAAGAATTGGCTATTTTCCCTGCTTTTAATGTTGGGGAAAGAAACACAACCAGCTATTTTTCTTTCTTACTCCATGACATTACAAGAACAAAAATAATCATATTAAGATGTCAAAAATAAAATTTAAATGTGCAAATGTGGGAGAAAGACACCTCCTGTCTGGGAGGATCCAAAAAATCTTAAATAGACTCATGTGTGTTCTTTGTGTGAAAGGCAGTGGCCACAATTCAAATTAATATGTTAATAGGGCATTAATAAGAATGAACTGGGGATAAACACAGGATTGGGAAATAAGTTCACAAAGTCATTTAAGTGAAGAACATGCTATGTGATGGGAAATCTGCACTACCCTGTCCCTATTATCAGTGCTGGCCTCACAGAGACAAGACCTCCCTCTGGTCATTGCTTCTTCTCCTGAATAGACTGGAGTAGCTTTCCTCAGCCCAAATCTGAGCCAGATTCTACAGGAGAGCAGAGTTTATGCTCTTAAGGATCTCCAGTATGGTTGATGACTTTGACGATGTATGCAGTGAGAAAGCTTATGCCCCCAAAATGATTAGAGTCCTTCTTACCAGGCAGGGGAGTTTCAGGGCCGAATGCAGATCATTACATATTTAGGCCACTATAAACCTTACAGTGATGGCTCTTGGGGAGACTCCGATATGTCCTTCTAAACTTCATCTCATACACTGAGTTTGCAAGAAGTCCCGGGAGGAGGAAAGGGCTGGCCCAGGGCAATGTAACTATCACCTTATGGTAATAACCATGGCTATTTGTTAGGTACCAGACCCTGTGCCACACACTCCACATTCAACTTCTTCTGTAACCCAGTGCAATGCTCTGAGGTAGTTATGATCGCCATGCAGAAATGAGAATACCTGGCAGTTGCTTGTCTGAGATCACACAGCTAGTGAGTCGTAGAGGCGGGATTTGAACACCAGTACCCTTGACTGCAAAGTCCGTCTTCGTTTCGACCAGTAACAGCAGAGCTGGGCCTGGCGTCCAGAGCCAAGTTCACCTCAGTGTAATGCTTAGAGTAGGGAACCTTGGAGTGTGCTCAATGATTTATTTGATGCATAATTTTCTGGGGGCCCACTCTGAGCAGATCTTGGGTGAGACCCTGAGGATATAAAAAATTAATAAGTACAGGTTCTTAACCTCCTGGATCTTAAAGGATAATGGAGTGACTACACCTGAAAAGAAAATTACAGTAGAGTGTGGTCCGTGTTATTACAGAGATATAAACAAGTGCTGTGGGAGACCAGGATAGAGCAAATAGTTCTTCCTGGAAGAAGTAAGGGGTGACCTCACAGAGATGGCGAAATGTGTGCTGGGTCATGCATTATGACTGAGTTTTCCAACCAAAGAAGGGAAGAGGTACATTCCAGAAAAGGGGAACAGCATGTGCAAAAGCCCCAAATTGTGAAAGACATCAGGATGTTGGGGTGAGAAGTTCATGGTGACTATGTGGGCTGAGGAGGCAGGAGATGAAGATTAGGATCAGACAGTGAAAGATGTTACACATCACCATCGAGGAATTTTGTCTCCATTCTACAGGCAGTGGACTACCGGCCGGAATTCCTAAGCAAGAGCACGCCTTGGTTGGATTTGCTTTCGAAGAGGGAAACCTAAGGAGACAAGGAGGACAGAGAGCAGATGTCGCTTTGGTCCTGCAAAAAGCTAATGAGAGCTTCAGCATTGTGGATGGAGAGGCAGGATAGATGAGGGGTATCGGTTTCTGAAATTAAGCTCCAAGGACTTGATGACTGGCATGTGGAGGGGGAGGGAAGGAAGGGTTTGCGGATGACCCAGTGATTTCCAGCTTTTGAGGCGGAGGGGATACATGTGCTATTAATGGGGCTGAACACAAAGCACACGGACCAGGTTTAGTAAAGCGAGGGTGCGAGGTGGAGGAAGTGAGTTCTTTTCTGAACGTGCTGTTTTAAGCCTTGGCAAACATACTCCATTGGAGATGTGGGGTGCATTTCGGAAGACAAATGTGGTGGTTGAAGAGAATAGGGGCTGGAGGTAGAGAATCAGGAGACCTCAAAATATCAAAGGTACCTAAAACTCTAGAACCAAGTGAGTGTCCCCAGGGAGCTCTGTGGGATGGTTGGCGGTGGGGGGGGGGGATAGATGAAGATCTGATGTGGCCCGTGAGTGTACTTTGTGGGCCTTGCTCAGACCCCAAGTCGCCTAGGCAGCCCGGGGGTCCCTTATGGCAGCCTCTCACTGATCACCCTGTCTGCCTTGAGTGGAACATGGGCAAATAGGTCATTCCATGCATACTTCAAAGTCTCTATTAATTTACAACTTTTTCAAATAATTTTCTAAAATTATGAACCCGATAACTATTGATGGAAAGCATAGTGTGGGGAGGGGGGTCGGATCGAGAGATGAGTCAGACCTGATCTCTGTCTTCAGGGAGTTTCTGTCTAATATTAAGGGCATCTAAATGGCAAATTAAACAGTAAGTGCAAGAGTGCCTAGCAGGGTGTGAAATTTAACAGGCAAGAAATTATTTTCATTTAAAAAATGACATACGTAAGTGTCTGGAAGAAAGGATAACAATGGTTCTCGGGAAGAGGAGATTTCTAGATTTAGCTGGAGCTTCTTGGAAGAGGTAGAATCTAGGCATGAAGCATGAGTAGTATTTGAGCAGGCAGAGGTGGTTGTTGGGGACAGGGACGCATTTCAGATGGGGACAACTTGTCTGAGAAGCAAGTGTGTTTACGGGTGGAAGCAACTGTGAAGAGAGACCCTGGGCAGTTTAGTGCCTCTTGCCCAATAGCAATGGAGTGCAAGGACCGAGATTCCCATCAAAAGCCCGATTGCTGGGGCTGGGTGACCATTAATCAGGGCTAATTCCCAAGAAGGGTCAGATTGCTCTGGGTGTCCCTCCCTGCCTCCATCCTGACTCATTGTGGGACCAAACTGTTTTAGTGCTTCATTTCCCTTGGTCAAACCAGGACGATTTGAATGCACCTGCCTCTCTTCCGTTCCCCCTGCCTGGCGAGGGTGGCCGTTGTGAGGGGCCAGGGAGTGCTTCCTAATTGTGGTCCTGTGGCCCAGGCCCCACGTGAAGGCTCTTGGCGGTCTCACTCAAATGAGGTGGAGGCCCGGCTGACTGCTCAGCCACTCTTGGAGGACGCCTTGGTTATTCCTTCTCAGTAGTCCACTGGTCTGGTTTCAAAGTTGGTCGTCAAAAAAAGGTGAAGGGAGGGCAGAGAGGGGAGAAGCGGAGCTCCAGCCTCCAGAGACTCACCAGGTGTAGGCAGTGGCTCTGCTCTCACTCTCCGGTCCCTACCAGTTACCCCCTAACCCCTCCTCCCCACCAAATTAGACATATTTGAATGAGAGCAAATGGCCTCATCAGAACAAAAGAAGAAAAATGGGGGACGGGGGGCAGCGGGGAGGCAATAAAAGCTATGAAATATCACGATGCACCTGGAAGGGTTAGTGTCCTTTCTCACAAAGTGGATTTTTCTGGGAACTCCTGCTCCGTAGGGCAGTGGGGCCGCCTTGTTTATTGGCAGGGGCACAAGAATTTGGCTTATCCATTCAGGGCTCTGCTTCCACCAGCTACACCTGCACAGTGGCCAAGAAACCACAGAACCCTGACATGTGTTATTACGACACTGTCCCCAGGGACTGCGAGGCAGTTGGGGTCAGTGTTTTAAACACAGCAATTAGCAGGGTTGAGCTGTTTGAATTCTCTTGGTCTCCAGGGCAGATGATGATGATGATGATAATGCCATCAATACCTTTCGTAGTAGTGAGTCATACTACTACAAAGCACTTTCACATTTATTGACTCATTTGCTCTCAAAAACCCACTGGAGATCCCAGTCACCTTTATAGTATCCCCAAAAGATAAACTACCACCTCTAGTAAAGTGGACTTAAGTATAGACTCATTAGTTCGAGCTGCAAAGCTGCTCGCGATGAAACTTTTGAGATTTGCATTCGGGTCTTGCCCTTTCCAGCTGGGTGACCTTGGACAAATCACTTCACCCCTCCCAGCCTTAGCTTCTTCATATGTAAAGTACGTTAATAATAACTGTCTCGGAGGGTTATTGTAGGGATTTAAATGACTTCATGTAAATAAAAAAGGACATTATAAACTCTAAAGCATTATGCAAATATTAATTACCATCTATACAAGGGTGAGCTATTTGCAAAAATGAATGTAAATATAGTTTTGAGATGGCGGGTATGATGTGGCTGAAAGAGCACTTTAATTGGAATCAGAAGATATGTGTTCTCTATTGGCCCTCACACATCAGGTGCCAGCGAAGAGCGTGGCTTACAGACAGACAGGCAAACACAGCCATGCAAGAGATGCATTTACCAGTAAAAAAAAAAAAAAGGCTGCCACCATCCACCTGTCACTTTGTCACCTATAGGAGGCTGAGTAATGACTCCAAAGATGCCCGTATCCTAAACCCAGGAACATGTGAATATTTTGAATATTTTACCTTACATGTAAAGACACTCTGTGGATGTAATTAAGCCTCTTGAGATGGGGAGAATATCTGGTTGGGACCAATGTAACCACAAAGGTCTTTTTAAGAAAGATGTGGGAGAATTAGAGCCAGAGAGATGACCGTATGACAATGGAAGCAGAGATAGGAGTGATGCTCTTTGAAGACGAGGAAGGGGCCACAAGTCAAAGAACACAAGTGACTCCCTAGAAGCTCAGAAAGGCAAGGAAACAAATTCTCCTTCAGAGGCCCCCCGAAGAAACCCTCCTTGCTGACACCTTGACTTTAAAAGCCCAAGAAGAACTAACTTGGGATTTCTGGTGTCTATTCCAAAGAGAATGACTTTGCATTGTGTTCAGCCATCCAGTTTGTGGTAATTTGTTAGGACAGCAACAGGAACCTCATACACCACCTCTACCTTGAGCTCCCCAGTCCTGTGTACTCCCCACTCCCCAGTCCGTTTTCTTCCTCCTAACGTGTACTCAACTTCTCTGTAGACTAATGGTTTGTGCCCAAGTTTCCCTCCACCTGCTCCCCTTCTTTTGCGGGCCAGCAAGGAGCTCATGCGTTACTGGGATTTATAACCGATGAACTCATTGGCCCTGTGCCTTGAGTTGACCAGAGGTCTTTCTGGGGCACTCCAGCTCAGGAAATGCAGCTTGACTTTGGATGAGTCACTTCAACCCCCAGAATTTCTATTTTCTCCTCTGTCATTGGGGATAAAATTTCTTTCCATGTGTGCCTCACAGAGCGGTGGGGAGACTCCAGAGAAATGATAGCAATGAAAGTTCTTTGCCACCTATAAAATGCTCCATAAGTGTGAACTCCTGTGGCCATCATCAATATTATTTCAGAAGCGTAGAATTTTCCAGCTTAATCTCTTCCTCACTCAGCACGTGTGTGCGGTAAGTGACAAACACTAACTCTAGACAAGGGAAAAACGTTTTTGTGTGGAGAATATCCAGTCGGGCCTTGGATTTCGGATATTTGGACTATCCATGAGCCTGCACTTTGAATACAGACCTAAACATATTTTTAAAAACAGGTGTTGTGAGGACATTAAATAATTGCTCAGTAATATGGCCCATTTGGAGATAGTGAGGTGGGGCAAATTTCACTTGCCTTTCTCTTTACGGAACTAAAAATAGAAATGACACGTTACTAATCAGTAACAGGGTCATCTGAACACAGGGCCTTTTAAAACATCTTTCGGCCACAAAATTGCCAAGAGCAGAGGAGCTCTGCGTTCCTGCAAACCAATGCCTGCAGCATCTTACCACTGAAAAATGGAAACCCCCACCAGTTACAGGCTCGTTCTCAAACATTAAAACCACAATTTACCTAAAACTCACTCTCGACCCTCAGAATGGTTTATGCACCATGACCTCACTAACCTTCCCTGACTTGATTAAGATCAGAAAAAAATCAAGCAACCGTCTGGTAAATTTGGTCAAAAGAGCAAAGAATATTAGAATGCAAGGGGAAGGAGTTGGTGGGAGGGAAATGACATTGACCACCCACTTAGTTTGAGAGGCAAGACTATGCTTTTCCGTACACACGATCCAGTTTAATTCTCACTACAAACTCGTTATATGGCTGTTTTCCCCCATTTTACCCACGTGGAAGCTGGGGGTCAGAATGATGAGCATCACAGTAGAATGTGGTAGAGTTGGCTTTCCAGGCCACTTGTCATTCGTCCCTTTACAAAGGAAGGAAAGCGAGAGGAATTGAGTGGCCCAGAGTCATGCATTTGCTTCGTGCACCTACAACTTCTACAATGTACGTTCACTTAATAAATTGGTCTTGACCCTCCCCTTTGAAGTTACTCCGGAACTCTCTAAGTCCTTGCAAACCCCAGAGACCCGAATAGCACTCCAGGGCCTTTTCCCTTGGACCCTCGATTTGGTACTTCTCAGGTATATTACCTGGGATTCTGAGCATATTGAGACCCGTGGCTTTCCCATGGGAGGCTGCAACCCCCTCCTTGACTCTTTGCCAGGTTCCGTTATACGATGACCAGCACCTACTGGAAGTGGTGAACAGAGTTTTTGCAAAATTGTTCCCTGTGCCGAATGCAAGGTGTAAAACAAGTTTTGGCTTCAGGGCTTCAGGGCCACGATGCTGGAGGTTAAGACCCATTGGAGATTAAGACTAGAGGCTTTGCTTGATCTTACTATACAATTGTGGGCAAGTCAGGAGTGGGACTAGAAAACCTTCCAGGGTTGCATTTCTCACTTCCAGGAGATCTGTTTGATGGGGTTGATTTAAATCCCAAATATGTGAAGTTAATGAAGGAAACTCTGAACGCATTTGGGCTTTGGCTGCCTGAAAACTAAACTCTTGCTCATTGGTGGAGAATTCTAAGCAATCCAGCCCCCCTTCCCAATAGGGTGCATCTTATGTTCCTTTGAGAGTGATGATTCAAGGGGACACTATAGGGCTGTGAAAGACTGAGTCTCTACCAAACTGGGAGAGCTAAAGATGAAGAGAGGATTGGCTAGGGGCAGCAGGCAAAATGGAGCAGAGTCTTAGGGAAACAAGAAAGGATACAAGTGGAGAAGAAACTAAAGTGTCTAGGAACCTTGATCCTTCATGAGATTGTGCAGACCAGAGCCAGGTTCCAGAGCGCAGAAGATGTGGACTCTGCTTCCAACTGAACCAGCTGCTCCTGGAAACTACGTAAGTCATCCAACCCTTCTGAATGTCATTTTCCTTAACTGGACCAGAGGGATAATGACATCGTCCCAGCGATCTCACAAAGTTGTTATAAAGATTAGAATGTGAACATTCTCAGGAAAATGTAGAGTGTTGTAGGATGTAATAAAAATTCATCTGTGGAGCTCTCAGATTGCCCTCATGGGTAACAATTCTTATTCCCTTTTTCATATTGAGGGAAGCCAGGTTTGAGATGGCATGAGATGTCCTAAGAATGGTCATGTGGTAGGTGACAGAGCCAGGATGCATTACTATTAACAAACAGCGGATGAGGGACACATGGTTGGCTCAGTCAGTTAAGCGTCCAACTTGGGCTCAGGTTATGATCTCTCAGTTCGTGGGTTTGAGTCTCACATCGGGCTCTGTGCGGACCGCTCAGAGCCTGGAGTCTGCTTCGGATTCTGTGTCTCCCTCTCTCTCTGCCCCTCCTCCACTTGTGCTCTGTCTCTCTCTGTCTCTTAAAAATGAATAAACGTTAAAAGAAGAAAAAGCAAGCAGATTAAAGGACCATGACTGAGCGTTTTCCCTGATTCAGATTGACCAGTGGGGTAGAGAAAAGGTTTTGTTCCAGTTGCTTGGGGCTGCAAATAAAACACCCAAAACCCAGTGGTTTAAACTGTGGGTTAGGAGTTTGAGAGAGCTGGGCTGAGCCTCTCTGGCTCAGTGGCTCTCATGTAGTTGCAGACAGTGGCTGGAGCTGGCTGAGCTGGGGAGAGGGTACGGGCGCAGATGGAGCCAGGCATCTCTCGGGGCTCCTTCCCGGCATCCCTCTGTGTGGCGCACTTTGGGCTTCCTCACAGCATGGCAGCCTCAGGATGGCTGGGCTGCTCACTTGGCAGCTCGGGACTCCATGTGAACGAGGGGGAATCAGCATCGTCGCTTTTTATGATGCAGCTTCAGAAATCATGCAGCATCACTTACACGGTACTGAAATGATTACAAGTGAGTCACGACCCCACCCAAATTCAAAAGGAGACTCAGAGCTCTCACTGTGATGGGGACGGCGGCAAGTTTCTGGAAGAGCACTGCACCGGAGAGATTACTGCAGCCATCTTCCAAGAATGCAGTCTGCCAAAGACGGAAAGGTTGCAACTCTGTCCAGATGAAGAGGTCTCAGACCCTGGGAAAGAGGGGGCAGTTATTTCTGCACCAAGGTTGTTTGTTAGAAAACACAGCCTTGGGGTGCCTGGGTGACTCAGTCAGTTAAACGTCCGACTTCGGCTCAGGTCATGATCTCGCGGTTCATGGGTTCAAGCCCCGCCTTGGGCTCTTTGCTGGAAGCTTAGAGCCTGGAGCCTGCTTTGGATTCTGTGCCTCCCTCTCTCTCTGCCCCTCCCCCGCTCTTCTCTCTCTCTCTCTCAAAAATAAATAAACATTAAAAATTAAAAAAAAAAAAAAAAAACACAGTCTCTGGCTGACACACAAGTCCCTTGGGAAGAGGCTGAAAAAATACCAGCCAAGTCTTGTCACTTAACCAAGGATGGGGCATATTAGGGAAGTCCTAAAGTTATATCTGGGCAGCCCAATCAGTTTGGTGAAAAGCTAACAGAGAAGATGTTTATTGGAAGCCAACAAAAAAGCACTCTTTGCAAATTACCAGATTATATCTTACAGACTCATCTTGTTCGAAAACGTTTACAAGCTCAGGTTTTCTATATGGCTAAGTTATCTTGGAACATCTCAATCTTCCACCTTGCTCGGTTGAACACTGGTAGATTCTGGATAAAAACCAAAGATCCTTTGAAATTACATTATCCCTCTGTGAAGGTATTTATCTTTATTTTCTTTTTATATGTTTTTTTAATAAAATTCTTTTTAAAAATGAAATCTTGATTTATCTCTCAGGTTGCTCTTTAGTTTATTTATTTTTATTTATTTGTAACCGACATTTACCTTGTACAAAGTATTGGGGTATCTCCTGGGGCCAGCAAACATGAGGAGGAACTTTCCCTCAACACCAAAGAACCACTAATTCAATAGAAAGGGGTGGGGGGGGGTGGTGAGTATGAGAAAGGGGAGCCAGATACAGCCTGGGGTTGAAGGTACTGTGTGAGAGATTATGTGTTTTTAAAATTTGTTTTAATGTTTATTTTTGAGAGAGAGAGAGAGAGAGAGAGTGAGAGAGAGCGCTAGCTTGAGTGGGGAAGGGGCAGAGAGAGAGAGGGAGACACAGAATCTGAAGCAAGCTCCGGGCTCTGAGCTGTCGCCTCAAACCCAGGAGCTGTGTGACCATGACCTGAGCAGAAGTCTGTTGCTTAACCGACTGAGCCACCTCAGTGCCCCGAGAGATTATGTTTAAATGACCTGGCTGAAACCCTCCTCCAAGTATATCGTTATTGGTGAGTCTTTCTTGGGCCTTCCCAGGAATGAAAAGAAATGATGTATGTGAAGTACTTGGCACTTGGTGGGCATTCAGAAGAGTACACGACTATTGTTAGGTTGTATTTTATTGTAATTTAATACCAACATTAAAGTATGAGTAGCGATTTCCTGTTTACGAATCACTTTGATGTGTTTCATTTCATTTCATTATCAGGACAGTCCGGTAATTTAGACAATGCACCTGTGCCCCCTTCAATTTTACAGACTAGGACATTGATATTCAAGGAGGTCAAGTGATTTTGCTGGGGTCTCTTAGCCCTTAAGTGGCAGCGCTGAGATTTAGAACCAGGTTAGCACCCCAAAGCTACCCTTTTCCACCCTACTGTGCTATTTCCTAAATGGCCATGTGACCTTGGGCAAGCATTCCATGTCCTGCCCCCGGGGCCTGGCCTTCCATTTCTGCATCTGCGAAGTGAGAGGCATGAAATCATGATGAAAGTCCCATCCAGGTCCCGATGTCTCTGATTAAAAGCGTATGTTCAGCGATGGACCCAGCTTGCTTCTGAGCTCCCCGTGCGTATTGAAGCCCAGGCCTGGAGGGGCTAGAGCCTGGGGCTGGGCCCGAATCACAGGCCTGGCTTGGCGTTCATCACTGTATCTGACTGCCAAAAGGACAGAATTCTCTAGAGGCCCTGAGTCCAATCTGGCCAACTTCTGATGGCCTTAAGTTATCCTCTGACCTCCAACTTCTGGTTATCTGAAGCTTATTTTTAAAAAATACTTGGGAGCAGGCATGATGTTTCTCTGGAGACCTGCGTCCTTTCTTGCTTTCATTATGTGCCTCCAACAACAGGAACGGGGGACTGGGAGACAGGCAATCCGTGTGTAATTTTTGCCTAGGCTACCGCCTTTCTTGTGACCTTGAGCAAGTCACTTCAAAAGCAGGATTATCAACTCGATTTCTCCTGGCTTGAGGGTCTGTGAAGCCATGTGGCTTCCTCTTGAGGAAGGAGTACGAGACCTAGCCGCTATGTGCCTTTAAGATAAGAAACCTATCGGATTTTCTACTAATAATGTCCGATTATCTCTGGCCCACTTCAATCGCCCTTTTCTTTTCTGCTGTATTGCAGAGGAAATAGGTGAGGAAAACACTTTCTGCTTCCGGCCCCAAGTAGTGCATCTCAAAGGTCATGTAAGGTTGAAAGTGTAGTTCTTCCTTCTGCCTACCCCCTTCCCCGTTTCCAGATGGGAGTCGAAGTGACTCAGAGCCACTCAGAAATAAGTCTCCGAGCCACTCTGGATGGAGCCTCGTGCACCCTGATCCCAGTGTTGCTTCTCCTGGGTCAAGTGCCTTGCTCTGGCTCTCACTCATTCTGGCTTCACTCTGCAGAGACGGGTAGGAGCTCCATGTGTCCCAGAAGGGCCCTCACACTCAGAGACCAGTGGTTCTGGGGCCCTGCATCAGCAGAGGCTGAGGGCCACCTCTTCTGGAGCCTCTCTGCCCTCAAAGTTAAGGAGATTGGTTTCAGTTTCATTTTACTGAAAGGGAGGAAAGAACTGCTTGGATCCTTGCTCTACTTCCAGGGCAAAGAAAGCTCGGACCCCGATCCCTCGGCCCTCTCTGCACATGGCCAGCGGTCTCGAGGGGATAGACGAGAGGGCAATCGCAACAGGCCTGGGACAGCAATTATGCAATTCCCCTGAAGGCCACAGGGCAGCTTGGAAAGGATGATTCTAGCTACGTGGGGCAGGAGATAAAATGCAGCAGGTCTGGGCTCTGGTCAGCGTTGGGCCACCAACACACCGTGTGACCTTAAGCAAGTTGTTGAACCTCTGTAAGCCCCCTTTTCCCCACTTGTCAAACTAGGAAATGGGATGTTTTGTAGAATAGAAAAGCATCAGATTTGAAAAGTATGTCTGGTGTCACCTAACCCAACCTGTTTATTTTATACCCTTAGAAACTGAGGTCTAGAGAGGGACGGTGACTTGAGTGTTACATGACAGGTCAATGACAGGGTCGTTTCTGGAAAACAAGACTCCTGTCTCACGTTGCAGTTATTCTTCCTCTTCTGGATGATCTCCAAGTCTCAGCTCCAGGAGTCTGTCACTCTAAAGACATAGTCCCCTATAAGCTCTGGCTTAGGCTTGTGTTGGTCAGCCCACGGTTCCTTTGGGACTCTTGGTGACACATTGCATCCCGCATGTTCCAAGTTCTTTAGTTTCATATAAGGCTGGGCAAATGATCTGCTCAGCAAAGCCTCTGGCAGCCTTGTTGTAATGCTTGTAATGTTCTAGGCTCTTTGGGGGCAGAGTTTTCAGACAGGTTTAAACAAGGGCGGCATCAGCTGGGCAACTTGGCCTTCTATGTAGACAGGGGCATTGCAGTAACCGCTCAGAGACACATGTTCTAGGTCCAGCTTGGCCCCTGAATCACTTTGTGACCGTGGACTAGCCTCATCCCTTTTCCAAGCTTCAGTTACCCCATATTTAAAACGAGTTGATTAAACTAGATAATCCCTAAGGTACCTTCAAGCTCTGACATTTCGTAGCAGAATATTGCCCAATCTTTCTATTCCTTTGGGGATTTTGCTTAGAAACTAGGAGGATGATCTTTGCCACGGGAAGTCCGGGAATACTTGCCGGTCTTCAGCTCATAAAAAACAAATATTAGAAAAGAAATATAAGAAACGTTATGCTGTCTTGTACTTTGGGCCCATATTTTCTAGGACCCATCTCAAATATTCACAGCGTAAGCACATCTTAATTTTCACATGCGGAGAGGAAGGGCGGGGAGATAGGAGTTACGTTTGCGGGGCGCCTGGCTGGCTCAGTCGGTCAAGCGGCTGACTCTTGATTTCGGCTCAGGTCATGATCCCATGGTTCGTTGAGATCCAGCCCCGCGTGACACTCTGCACTGACAGCAAGCAGCCTGCTTGGGATTCTCTCTCTCTTTCTCTCTCTCTGCCCCTCCCACCCCGTGAGTGTACACTCTCTCTCTCTCGAAATAAGTAAATAAAAAAATAAAAAATAAAAGAAGTAACACTTGCTGTGGAAGTTAATCATGCTACATCAAAATATGACTGCATTTTTTTAAATATTTATTCTTGAGGGAGAGACAGAGCATGAATGGGGGGCAGGGGCAGAGAGAGACAGAGACGCAGGATCCGAAGCAGGCTCCAGGCTCTGAGCTGTCAGCACAGAGCCCGATGCGGGGTTCAAACCCATGAACTGTGAGATCTTGACCTGAGCTGAAGCCAGAGGCTCAACCGACTGAGCCACCCAGGTGCCCCAAAATATTACTGCATTTGATTCTATCTACTGTGGGACATGATAGGATCCTCAGTTTCCTAGACACAGATCATGCTTTCGGAGCTCACATCTACCAAGGAGTTCAGACATGGCTATAAATAACTCAGATAAAAAAGCATCACATTTTATTTATTTATTTTTTATTTTAAGTAGGCTCCATGCCCAACGTGGGGCTTGAACGCAAGACCCTGAAATCAAGAGTCGCATGCTCTACCCACTAAGCCCATGCGTACCCCACAAAGCATCACATTTTAAAGCTAACACAAAGAACCTTAGAGGAGAGAGAGATCACTTGCTGTTTAGGGATATTGGGAAAGTCTTCACTGAGGGGTTTGCATTCGAGCTTCGTTTGGGGAAACAAACGGTCATGAGCGATAAGAGGAAGCCTGTTGGAGTAAAGACTGTGAACATGGAGGCAGGGAAACCATGTGAAGTGTGGTTGGCTAGAGCACAAGACTGGGAAGTAAAGTAGTGGGAAAGAAGACCAATCATACTTATGTGCCGTATCCCCCTGGCTGGTATGTCAGTTCTTCTAGAGCGAAAATTTTTGTTCAATTCATCTTTGTATCCGTTTCATCAGTAACACATAATCATCTCTCAAAACTCGTTTAATGAATAAATAAATCGTATTATGTGGCACCTTTCCCTCCGAATTGGCAATACACTGTGTGACGTACCTATATCTTAGAATCTCAAAGGTCACGTTGAACATGATACTTATCCTACTGATTTACACGGATGTGAAGCCCTGTCAATGTAGACAGGTGGCAACTATCAAGCTCTAGCAATCTGTTACAACTCATGGGTGTTTTCTAAGACGTCCTTTGCTCTGTTGTCCCTGGAACTGGCCCCATAGACCATTGCAAGGTCCTGTGGTCGATGGGCTTAATTCTGGATCAGGGTTGCTGAATTCAGCACCTTGTGTATGTCTTATACATGTCACATTTGAACTGTTAGAAGCTCATGAACATGATACAACCTCCTTCCCCAGTTTCTTAGATGAATGGTTGAAATTAATGATCTCTAACAGGGAACAAATGTGGGGCCTCAGGCCAAGGTCCTTTGATCTCACAATTTCAGATACTGACTGCCACTGAAAGATTAGGAGAGCGCTCTCCTATTCTTAGCTCTTAGTGGACAGATATAATATAAATGTAAGACTCCTTTGGCGCACAAACTTGCAGTTTCCGAAACGCTTTCATAGCCGCCCTCCTATTTAATGCACACAACGAACTTTCGAGTTACTCAGGCAGATATTCCTAACGAGAAGCCTCAGTTCAGAAAACCGGAGTGCTGACACAATGCTGGTAATCAGCCACCATTTTCCGAGTGCATGCTTTGTGCCAGGTATTTTATGTCAATTAGTTTATTCAGTCGTCAGAAAAATCTTTGATTCAGTTTCTATCGCTGCTTTAAAGACGACCCCAAAGCAGAGTGGCATGAAACCACATTCTATGAAGAGCATGGATTCTATGGGTCAGGATTTCAGAAAGGTCACCAAAGGGACCTGTTGTTTCTGTTCCATGATGTCCGGGACTTTCTGCTGCAAGACGCAAAGGCTCGGGGGCTCAACAGCAACGCGTCGAAATCATCTGGAGGCATCACAAATCATACAGCTGGCAGTTGCTACTATTCGTCTACAGGGGATGGAAACACCTACATGTGGCCTGTCTCTGTGGCCTGCACTTCCTCAGAGCACGGTGGTCTCAGGGCAAATGAATGTTTTACGTGGAGGTTTGGTAGCAAAAGCAGCTGTTCCAGGAAAAAAAAAAAAAAAAAAGCGGAGGCTGGGTCACCTTTTGTGACTTAGCTCTGTATTCACATTGTATCCTTTTACTCTGTTTGGTAATAAGCAAGTCACTAGCCTACCCATATCCGAGGGGCAGGAACATAGATCCCACTTTTTGTGGGAAGAGAGCTCAGGAGGGACGGCAGATATTTGGAAAATATACCTGCCACGCTCCCAGAAGAATTTAAGAATGGTGAAGTCAAAGTTCAGGGCAATCGAGAGACCGGTTCAAAGTCACAAAGCTTCTACAGTAGAGTATAGCATCTCACCCAGGGGGGTTAGGATTTCAAACTCAGGGAGTAAGGTAAACATTGCTCGTAATCAAAACTACCTTGGAAATCCTGTCATTTGCGAGCAAAGTACAAAATATGTGGTTTTACATGAGCAACAGATCCTAGTGTGCCATCTCATACTCACCGGGGTACATCGCAAACTTAGTGAAATCATGGACAGAATCGGACACACTATTTAACTTGTTCTCTCATTTTTCAGAGTGTTGGGGCTTAAATTCCCACAGAGTCAATGCATTTTAAAGGGTAGATCCAGAATGACTCAAGTTAGTCTGACTCCAAAGCCCATGTTCTTTCCATACTGCTGTCTAGAAACCACCTCTGAGAGACTGGGAAAGAGAACAGAGTTTCAGGCCCTACTGCACAGATGGGGAGCCCCCGAATGGGGCCTCAGTTGCAACCTGGACGTGATTTGCCGGCTCTATCACTGGCTTAACTCCGTATGTCTACACTCCGTGTGACTATACCTCACCTCTCCACTGCCCTTTCTCTCTAGGTCTGCATAGGATAAGAAGAGAAGTGAGATTTGGAAATGAGTGGAATGTCAACAGATAAGGCAAGGGACTCTCAGGTGGATTGAACAGCATGAGCAAAGATAGCAATGGTGTGAGCTACGGGAAGTATCAGGGTGAGTTAGGCAGTGCTATTTTGCCGGGGGAAGAAAATCATGGAAGTCCTACAAGACCCAGGCACAGACTTGATTCCAGAGTTAGTGAGGGAGGAAAAGAAGTCTGGTCAGCTTTGCAATTTATAGCAGTGACTCTCTGGAGGCAACACGCAGAAGGGAAGGGAGGGTGGGGCTCCGGTGAGGAGAAGATTAAGATACCACCACTTTGGAGAAACAAACGCCTGCTTCTGGCTAATGTCAGGGTATCTTGAGCGTGGTAATGGAGAGTCTTTGCCTATGATCTTTAAAGCAGTCTTGATACCAATATTTAAGGAGCTAGGCAGTACTCCAGGGCTAATGGAACAAATGGCCACTAAAATGCATGAGTCAGGCAGCTCTCCTGTTCAAAGAAATCACCTCCGGGGCCTCAGTGCCTGAAGTCTCGCATCTGAAACATTTCTTTTCGATCTCAGGGACTTAGAACTGGATTAATCATAATCCTAGTTTCATGTATGACATGATTGCATTTATTTGCCTAGGTAATCAGACGTAACAAAATTCACAAATGGCCCTTCGAGGTGGGAAGTGGGCCTCTGACAGCTTGGCCACATGTGGCTCTGTGGTCTTCCCTACTCCACCCTTGAGACCCCCACCCAAAGTGAACCAGCATCACGAATCTTGTATTCGTGATTACTTTCCTTTCTTTTTTCTATCATTTTCTCTCCTCTATACGTATTCCTTTGAAAGCATATCTTACTGATGTTCTCTTAGTATTGTAAGAAGGACATCATGCACAAATAATTTTGATATTTTCAATTTTTCATTAATATGATAGTGTAAAGACTCGCCCATATCATTGCTTGCTGTTGGAGTTCACTTAATTTGAATAAACTGGAGCTTAGGCGTCAACTCCTCTGTTGATGGGAATTTCGTTTGTTTGTCAACAGGTACCATAGTGCTGTGAGCATTCTTATCTGTATTTTTAGTAGACACTTCTAAGCACAGTGCTAGGAGGAGACTTGCTGGGTTTAGGGTCCAGAAAGTTCAATTTTATGAGACAGGATCAAGCTGTTCTTCTAAACAGTTTTACAAATTTTCAGTTCCAGCCATGACTACCCCTCTCATCAAAAACTGTGAAAGTCGGTCCCCAAAAATCACGTGATTTGAAAACAATGCTGATTTTGTTTCCTCTTCTTCAATTCTTACCCATCTGATTTCTTGTCTTACTGTGCTAGCAATATTTAGCTGGTGTGGTGAATTGCATTCATGGATTTTTCTAATCGGAAAGCTATCTTCATATACCTGGGAAAAGTTCACCGTGGTACAGGACAATTTTAACGAACTGTTGGATTTGATTTACTAAAAATTTCTTTAGGATCTTTACATCCATAGCGATAGGTGGCAAAGCTATGGAATTGTCCTCTGTTGCAGACCTTGGCGTAAAGTTTGTGACCTTCATATTATGTGATAATATTGCATTGGCATCAACTTAATTTTGTTCTACTTGCCCGATCAATCATTTTCATTCTCAGTTTTCATCTTGTGCATGTATGTTACCTTAGAATGTGTCCAGCAAGAACACTGGATTTGCATTTTACTTTGGCAAGTTAGCTCATTTTCATCCAGAGTAGTTAATCATCCATCTATTAGGAATTTCTTCTACTAATAAAGCTTTTTATTTCAATTGATTGCTTTTTTTTTCCCAGTTTTTATTCTTTTGTGTATCGCTTTGAAGTTGTTAAGCGTTCCATTAAAAACCTTTTTACAGGGGCGCCTGGGTGGCTCAGTCTGTTAAGCATCCGACTTCGGCTTAGGTCATGATCTCACGGTCCGTGAGTTAGAGCCCCGAGTCAGGCTCTGTGCTGACAGCTCAGACCCTGGAACCTGTTTCGGATTCTGTGTCTCCCTCTCTCTCTGACCCTCCCCTGTTCATGCTCCGTCTCTCTCTGTCTCAAAAATAAATAAACTTTAAAAAAAAAAAAAAAAAACCTTTTTACATGTGGGTTTTTTGCATGGCAAACATCCTGAGATCTCGATGTCATAGATTATTTTTTATCATGCCCTCACATGATTTGGGTGAAGGATTAGCTGGATATGAAATTCTGTACTTTCAAAATTTTGAAAAGACTTCCTTGCTTCCTTGTACCCTTGCCGTCCCGCTGAAAAATCTGGTATCAGTATTATAACATCGTAAGGGACCATCTTTGTCTCGTTCTTTCTGGAAGTTTTTACAATTTTACCTTATCTCTGATACTCTTAAATCCAAACATAATTTATGTCTAAGAGCACGATTTTCCTTATGCCCCTCTTTTGCTCTCTGGGCTTCCTTTCAATCTGAGTCTTTTATTTTTCACTAATTCTGGGGGCATTACCCCTTCAATTATTTCCTGCCCTCCCTTCGTATCTATTCTTTTTTCTATCTGGTGCTACATTTGCCTTTTATACCTTAACTTTTATATTTTCTATTTTTAAATTACTTTTCTGCTGGGAGAATTCCTCATCTGACCTCCAAGTTCACTGCTTCCTTTTTTACGCAAATCCATTCTGCAAATTACCGTCTATGGTATTCATTATCTCAACTATTATATTTCCATACTTAACATTTATACTTGATGCTTTTTGTGCGGTTTTGTTTTTGTTTGTTCTCACTATATATGGTTGATAATATCTTTTATTTCTTTAAATATAAAAACAATCTTTAAGATACATGTAAATTCCTGATTTGTCAGTTCTTTTCCTTTTTTAAAAGTTCATTTATTTGAGAGAGAGAGAGAGAGAGAGAGAGAGAGAGAATGTCCACACAAGTGGGGGAGGGGCAGAGAGAGAGAGAGGGAGAGAAACCCAAGCAGTCTCTGCACTTTTGGTGCAGAGCTAACGTGGGCCTCGAACTCACGAACCCTGAGATCATGACCTGGACTGAACTCAAGAGTGGGATGTTTAACTGACTGAGCCACCCAGACGCCCCTAGTTTGTCAGTTCTAATACCTCTGATTCCTTTGGAATCTGTAACTCGGTTTGTGGTTTTTCTTTGGAAATGTGAGTGCTTCCCTCTTCCATGAGCTTCCGGTCCTCTGGGGTTACGGACTACTCCGTCAGCGGCACCGATGGCAGAAGGGCAGAAGGCCACACTCCCATCTGTGTTGGCAACTGTGTGTTCAAAGTGGGGGATGAACCGAGACTAGCAGGTTCCAGGCCTCAGAAAACTACAGCTAATCACTCATCACCCACCAAATAGCTTCTCAGATGTGCTCTTTACTTCAGGAAGAATTACTATGTAGAAGAGGAGATTACACTCCATCAGCCCTGGGAGTTTCAAAGGAGAGAAAAGTCACCACCTGAGGCCAGTCGGTCTGCAGGTGTTGTCCTCACTACTCAGGCGCAGGGCATCAGTATGGTCCTGGGCTCACACCTGAGGGATACTTGTGCAAGGGGTCTAAGCTCCCAAGGCAATGGGAGTGGACACGGGGGAACGCTGAGCCAGAGTCAGGGAGGGGCTCCTGTTCACGCTCAGTCCTGGACTTCCTGTGAATGCTCAACAGGTCATTTCGCTTCTCTGAGCTTCAGTGTCCTCTTCTGAAAAGTGAAGTTAGTGAGAACGTTGACCTCACTGGGCTGACGCAAGACTCCAGTGAGAACCTGGATGTGAAAGGGTTCTGTAAACTGTAGCGGAGGTGATTTGATTCATCAGCTGAAGGCAGGGAAAGGAGTGTCAGGCGGGGGGAAGATTCACTTTGCCGGCCTCGAAATTTTACTAAGTGTTGGCCCTGCTGAAAAGGCCTGATACAACGGGACATTCTCTTATTATAGAAAATGACAAATCTGTGTTTCCTGCCAGATCTGTCACATTCCTCCAGGAGAGCAGACTTTTATGGGCCCCTGGAAGATCTGCCCAGACTATTTCTGAGGACGGGGACATTGTGCCTTACTGGCAAGGCTTATGAAACCAAGGCCACTTGTGGTCATTGAAGACTCTAGGTCTGCCTTTGCAATGTTGGGGAAGAGTTATCAGATCCTGTCCTCTGATGCTTGCTGACTTGGTTACACTGCTTCTGCTAAGCCTGGTGCCTTTTATTTCCTTGTTTGGTGAGGGGCTTTTCCTGGCCCAGTTAGTGGGACTGAGATGTGAGTGAGGAGAATGGAGCAGGTCCCAATTGAAGACAAGTAGTGGAGGTGGAAACAAGTAAGAATAATGTGTTCTCTCTGGGAATTTGTACAAGGACAAGGCTAATGAGACTTTGTTTTCAATTACTTAAAATGCGGTCTGTCATTGAGAAGATGATGTAATGGCTTTCAAACAGAAAACAAGCCAGAATCTTACACCACATTCAACTGCTTGTGCTGTTGCACATCCTTGCCTGTTTCTGCTGCCATCATCATGCATGCATAATGCACATTTCATTCTAGGGCCTGATTTTTTTTTCGCTCACCATTAGATAATAAGCATTTTCCTTTTAAAGTTTGCATTTGGGGGCGCCGGGGTGGCTCAGTTGGTTGAGCGTCAGACTCTCGGTTTCGGCTCAGGTCGCCCTCCCAGGGCCGTGGGATTAAAAAGATTCTCCAACTTGGCGATATTTGCATTGTCTTCAAAGTTGCTGTTTGCTTGTTTGTTTGTTCTCATGGTGAATGCTGTCGGGAGCATATCTGTGCATTTTGCATATTTTGCTTATTCGTTGTTGTTGAATGTTTGCCTTTGCGTGAATTCTAAAATTCCAATGGGTGGCATGACTGGGGAAATACACCCAGGCTTCTCTATGACTCTTGCGTACTATTTTAAAATAAAAGTTTTAATGTAAAATGCCACTAGCCAATTTAACCACCATTCTTCCAAGTATTGACTGTTTGAAGTTTCTTTTTACACTTTAATATATAAAAAACAGTGCCTCAAATTTGTTTTCATTTGTACTTCTCTGCTTAATGGCAAAGTTTAATGCTTTCCATGTGTTTTTGTTTTTGTCCAGATCATGTTGTTAGAGTTAAAAAATAAGCTGCCATTAGCTTTCAGAATTTTTTGAAAGTGTCCCCCCAAAATGCCCCCCCACCCAGATATTCTCTAAGAAACTCAAATTTCCAAACTAATCAGATGTAAGTGCTCAGGGCCAAAGCAGAGAGAACTGTCAAGTTCATTTGTCTTCTGTTTAGCTGGTTGAATGTCTTTCATGTGTAATTCAAGTCCTGTCAGGAATGGTTTAAGGGATATTGAAAATTGAAAATAAAACACAGATATTACCTCCCGAAAGTTTACATTCCAGAGGAGCTATTATCGTATAACGGATTCAAAAATTGCTAAATGTTGTCAGAAAAGGATAGAACAGGAGCTGTGGGGATTCAGAGAAGAGAGAGAGTATTTCTAACTTAAGCTTTGAAATGTGAGGAGTCAGAGAAGGCTTCTTGGAGAAAACTGCACCCGAGCTGCGTGAATAGAATCCGAGGCAGGAGCCTATTTCAGGGCAAAGAGGGAAGTGTGTCGGTGAGAACGTTTTGCTTATTTTATGTGATGGAGCTCTGGAGATTTTAACTAAGTCTTCTAAGTTATAGCTACCCTTTTCCAGATGGCAAATGGAGTCAAACAGGGATGATCAACCATGATAACATTCTATTGTGCATATTGAAAGACCTAAAATTTACAGTAAAGCTCAGTGCTTCTCAATCCCTTTCCATGACTGGGCACACGAAGAAGCTGATAGTATTTCTTTGTCAACTGGGGTAAACAGATAAGACTGCTTGCTACTGGAGGAGTCTGGTCCAGAACACCCTAGCTGCTCCAGGTCAGAAGGCTGAAGGATCAATTTCTGGGCATCCTTGGAATCCCTTAGGCAAACACCACGTGAGAAGTTTGACAGATAGATAGAGATGATTTATAAAAATAGTTACCAGACTTATTCTGCATGATAAGTAATCAGTGAGTTGGGTTTTGAGATTAGGAAAGAAAAAAAAAAGAGTAAAAATGATGATGGTTTTGATTGGCTCTACCTTGACCAGGCTGTCTACCATGGGATAGCGACATTTCCAGTATTATGCAGAAAATAACATAAGAGAACCCGAGAATTGCGGTCATGCCAGTCCAAGTTTAAAAAGCATCCAGAGACAGGAAATTTACCTGCGCAATATGTTACGGGACTGGCTGATGAGAATAATATTTTGCATTTATCTAGTGGTCTCCTTTCAGCAAATTCAAATCATGGGATCAAATCGTGCTTAGCTACCAAACAGGTAAACAGAAATCAAATAGATTTTTTAGGATCTCCATTTAACAAATGGAGAAAGTCAGTCTGGCTCTTTCTTTGTTTAAACCTGGCTTGTTCTAGAAATGGTTTCAGCTAGACAGGCTACATTAGTCACTCAAGGATTCAATAGCTTAAAGGTTGGAAGGTTAGAAAACAGTTTAATGACGGTCTTTGCATAGGAGAAAAGAGTGGAGTTGCATGGATATGAAAAAAATTACACAACTGGGCTCAGTGCTCTTGTGGAAAAAATTCCTGAAAATCTTCGGTGCCCCACCATACTTATTATTATATTAAAAATTCTAGCAGCTGTGCTTTTTTTTCTAAATTAAGAAAATCAAGCAATATCATGAGCTAATGCCACATCAAAGTAGCATGTTTCAACACTTCAGCATCATGTGTTGCCAGACTCGAATGTTCCCGGAGCCCTGGCTCACCCCATTCTTCCTGGAGGCAGATACTGGAGTGGTCACTCCGGGCCTGGGAAGTCAGCATTTCTTGGTTCTCCTTCCAGATTGTGGTGAGGCCCCGGATACGCTTTACCCCACCTCAGTTTCTCTGGTGAGGCCCTTTGCCATAGAAAGGGGTTGTGGTGAAATGGAAATATTTGAAGCGTTGCCACAGGGAAGAGAGATTTGGGTCTATTCTGCATCACCCCAGAGGACAAAATTAGGACCAAGAAGATGGCAATTGCTACCGAGAGATGGGTTTAGACTCTACGTGAAGATGAGCAATAAGGAAAATTAACTCTTCTTAGTACTAACATCTTACTAAGGCAAACAGCTCATCTGTGCTGCTTAATTCTATTCCTTTAACAATCCATGAAGTAAGGACTACTGATTTTTACAGAGTAGGACACTGAGAGAGAGTAGGTAACATGACCAGGTCACAACCCTACTGAGGACACCGGGGCTAAGACCGGGGCGGGGGGGGGGGCGGGCAACTTAAATCTGATCGGTTGTATGAAATTAGCTCGTAGAATTAACCACTGTGTTACATTCCCTTAAAGAAAACGGAGTGGGGAAAAAAAATTCCCTAAAGGTAGACGTTATTTAACAAGCAAGAAGCTACTGTGGGATTTGTGAATGATCAAGATGAGCCTGACGTGTAAAGGCAAAGATTTAGGACAGGAGGAGGGGGGTGGGGGGACAGCTGCCAGTGCCACACCTCCGCAGCTATGATCCGTGTGCAAGGATAATCCTCCTGGGAAAACCCAGCCATGTTGTAGGAGACAGATCCCAAGGAACCAGCTGGTGAGCTGACCACCAACAGCACTGAGGTTTATGTTCAATAAGGAAGCTGTCAGCTTTGCTTCGAAAAAATTTCTGATAAAAATGTCCCCGTTGCAACGGGCTGCCTTGGGACACAGTGAGACTCTTGCTTCAAGGGATGTTCGGACAGAGCCTGGACGTGTAGATGTCAAGACGGAAGAAGATCGAGATGTAGAGACCCTAAGGTCTCTTCCGGCCCAGAAGAGTGAGTGTATAATTTCCTCTGCAGAGTGTCTGAGCTAGAATGTTGACAAACGGGAGACAAAGGGATTATGTTGGAAGGAATTCAAGATCAAGGTCCATAGCACACTCAGATTTCTACCAAGTTCTTTACCCATAAGGTCGGGACCAAGCATGGCCTGCTCCAAAGAATCTCGACGTAAAAATGAGCAATGTTAGTCATGTGACCCCTGTGTTGAAGAAAGAATCCCAGGCAACAGGAGAGGGGATCTTCCTCTCATGACGTTGTGGAAGAATGAGCAGTTATGACTTGAAACCATCGAGGTCCGGAGAAAGGAAGTAATTTTCCCAGGGTCTGCTGACTAAACAGAGTCAGGCTCTGCACAGAAACCTGGGTCTCCTGACTCCTGAGTTTAGAGAGGTTCTTTCCACTGAACAGCCCCGCCTGCCAATTCCATTATTGGCAAGGATGTCATCTTGCCCCAGGCTGTGGACCCTGTGAGGGCAGAGCTTGCATCTCACACCTCGCCCTCATTTTTAACCCTTGCGCATCCAGTGGGAGGTCCTCCCTCAGTCCTTGGGACCCCAACCTCCTTTCCTGATTCTGACACTTTGCATGACTCCCAGTTGCCAAACTAAGGTATTCAGCTGGACTAAAGAGACCAGTTAGAAATGGAAAGCAGCTCAGAGATCATCTAATTCAACCCTGACATTTTACAGACGAGCAAACAGGAAGCCTCAGGGAGAAGCGAGTTGGTGTCTCAGGCACTGAGCGAGTACCCATTATGTGCCACAGTGTTCGCGGTGGCGGGAGGCTGCCAGGGCTACCACAGCCAACGAAGACCCCACTCTGCTCCCTGGGAGGCCATAAAGCACCCAGTGGGAAGGGCCTGGTGGCTGAGCTTGAATAGTAGGAGCCAGGATTGATTTCTGGGCTGTGGTGTTTCATAATACTGACCCACAGACAGACAATGAATCTGTTCTGGGCTCTAGTTTCCCTGATGATATCATGAAGGGATGAATGTTTTCCACGTATCTCCTCTCAGGGCTGGTGCGGTGATGGCAGGAAAAGTTTAAAGAAGGCACCCAGGAGAAGCTGGAGGCATGCCTGTAGGTTTAGCATGACCCTGCAGAACGTTCTGCCCATAAATGTACCTTGCGGAATCAGAAGAGACGGCCTGGAGAGAAACTGGGGGTGGCGGTGGAGGTGGTGGGTGGTAGGGGGACATCACCCTTACTTGATGTTCGAGTAATCAAAACAGATTTGGCCGGGCACAGGCCGTATCAAAGGCACACTCCCTGGTTGAGTCATTTCCTCTGGGGAAACTCCCTTCCCGGGACTTGCTCCTGGAGCTCAGGGACCTCGGCTGCTCTGGGTACAGTGGCCAGCTCACTCCAGGCACTTGACCATGCTGTTCGTGTTGTGTGTTTCTCTCCCACAAGGAGCACTGCAGGGTAGGGACCGACCGTGGGCTGCTGGCTCCGTTCTCTCAGGTTACAAAAGTGTGGGCTCATCCCTCTTTTCCAAAGGATTGTGAGCCTGTTTGGAAGGTTACTGGGGTGGCTGCAGCCTTTCGGCAACAAACATGGAAGGTCTCCAGCACTGTGGGGCAGTGGGAAGAATTTTTAACCGGGCGTCAGGATGCTTGTGCCTGAGCACTGGGTCTGTGCTGGGAGAATCGGGTGAAGCAAATACATCTGTACATGGCCCTGAGGGCTTACATGCACTTACGCGATTTTATACAGGCTTTACAACAGTCTTCCGAATGCTCATTATTTCACCAAAGCAGGATGAAATCTTGTGTCTTCCCTTGATTAGTGCTGAGACTCTGAACAAATTACTGGCCATCTTTGAGCCTCTGCTTCATCGCCTAAGATATCAAATGGGGGCAATGACACTGGCTTTTCAGGTATGATTATGAAGTTCACATGAAATTGTTTTAAAAAGGGTGAGACGCTTATTCCCTGTAGACAGGTGATGGTACTTATTAAAAGCTGGTTTCTTCTCCTTACTTGTGTCTGGTGGCTATGCATATCAGGCCGGTTGTCAACAGAAAGATTTTGTTATTTTCAAGTGGTCAGGACAGTACAGGCCATATCTGTTGGACAGGAGTCAATGATCTCTGCCCTGCCTATCCATTTCAGTGTGCCGGGGCACAGAACAAATATGTATCATTTGCCTGGGTCTACAAGTGGATGGGCATAACCAGAAGTGTCCCTGCATGTGAAAAATACCTGGTCATGTAAATTACACACATTTCCCCATAATGCACCCGTATTTACTTTGATAGTAAAACAGTGCTTAAAACAGTACCTGGCATACAGCAAATGCTCAATAAATATTTGTTGAACACATACAATGATCTTTGAGTGAAAAACATTGTTTTCAAGTGTTTGCCCTCAGGTGAAATCGTTGTTCCAGGAAGATGTGGCATACTTAACTGGCCTCCAGTACCTTACTACATGACCCTGAACCCCCACCCCGAGGAAGATGAACCCCATAGAGATTCATCCCTGAATTTAGAGTTGAGAAATCTAGATCTACATACGTAAAGTAGTCCTAGGTCTTCTGATTCCCATCCCAGGCTCCTCCCCCTGAAATGCACAGCTTTGACCTCAAGTTTCAGGATCTTCCAGCTTTTAGCTTCTTGACAACATGTGTTCCTTTGGTTCCTCCATATACAATGCTTAGAGACTAGAGTTAAACTTTGCTGGGTCTGACCTTTGCTGGGACTGTGTTTCATAATTTTGACTAATACTCTGACCATGCTTGTTTTCAGAATGCTCAGTGAGAACTGTTTGAAGAGTACTACTTGTGAAGTTCTTTGTTTTGCTTATTTCTTCGGTTTCTGTCCCAACAATATTTAAGTAAGAAACATCCTGGGGGTTGTGAGAAAAAAAAAAATCCAGATCTGGCCTTGTTTCTTAGGAGAGGAAACTGAGGCCCAGAGTGGAGAAAACTCAGCTGGAGGGTAGCTCCACACATGAGAACGTGGATTCTCTAATTTTGATCCTTTCAGGGACCTGTAGCACACCAGTTTGCCTTGCTTGGGCACAATCTCCCTGATGCCCCACCCAAAAAAATCATCCAGAGACACCCAGTTTTGCAAACCTTGCTGCCCCCTTTCCCTAGATATTCTCTTCCCACCTTACCAAACACTTCCTCTTTCTTCCCTTTACTGCCTCCCCAACTCTTCCTCTGCTCCCCTCACCCACCCAGAACTCTTCATCTGCCCAACATTTCCCGTGACTGTCAGAACTCGTTTCCTGTCAGTTGCATCCCCCTAAGCTTAGATACACCCCAGTGTAGTGTCCCTGACAAAGCAGTGTGTTATGGTGAAGCAACAGGCCAAGGTGTCAAAATAATTAGGTAATTGAAGCTGGGGAAGGTCAGGGTTTCTTCTGTCTGGAAAGACAAACACTCATACAGGCTAAACAAGGAAACCCATTTCACATTCCCTTGTCTCTCCTTCGCCCCTTGGCTCTGATCTCAACGTCCCATAACTACAATGGATCCTCTCAGGGAACGGGACTAAGAACTCACCTGACTTAGAAGGTGTGGCAAATTTGAACACCAAGGAATAGAACATTTTCAAGGTTTCAACACACCCCTTGTTTTTATCTTCCCTGTTTGTTTTCACACCCGCCCCACCCTAAGCTCCTGCTGGTGCAATGGCCCCAGATAGTGGCTCAATGCCACGGATGGGACATTGCTCAAAGGGGGCTGTGGGTGCCGAGGGCAAAGTCTCCTCCCAGGAAACCAAGCCCTCAAGGTCACCTTCCCTTGGCTCTTATTTGTTCATTCATTCAACACTCACCACTCATTAAGAGCCTGATCTATCTTAGAGATTGTGCTTGGAGCATGGGACGGGGGTGAAGAGAATGCAGACGTCAGTATGACGTGGCCTCTGTCACCCAGAAGCTCGCTGTCTACTGGACATACAGGCAAATATCATAGTCTGCTGTGATGATGGATGGGGCTCTGACTTAGGTCGGAATGAAGTTCCAGAGGCCTCAGAGGAGGGTGTGACCAACTTCCTGTGAGTCTCTAGGAACAAGTGACTGAGGAGGTGACATTTGACTTATAAACTGACGGATGTGTAAGGTTTCTCCAGACAAGTGAGAGGAAACAGGGCATTCTAGGCAGAGGAGTAGCACATTCAAAAACAGGCGAAGGAACACAAGAGTTCATGGAAACTGAAGTTGGCACTGTGCTGAGGGTCAGTGGGGATGGAGGGGAGATCATTGAATAAGTTGGTTGGGCAAGACTGGGAATGTTCTTAACAAGATGCCAAGGAGTGTGGCCTGTCCAATCACGAGCTCTGGGCAGAACAGAGATGTGAGCCGGCCCATGTGTTGGTGGTAGCAACTCTGGCCCAAGCACCTTCCTGCCAGGGATCCACACTCTCAGATTTCATCTCAGCAGCCTTCGGTTCTCTCCTCAGCCGGGAAGTAAGGCAGTTTCGGCCCCAAGCTCTTGACTTCCACTTGGATGACCGACTCCAGGGAGCCAAGATTCTCCCTCCCACATCTCAGCGGGCCATCCACATCAGGAGGGACAGTGGAGGGGTTAGGCAAAAAGCATTGCCTTCAGATAGTCCTGGTTTTGAACCTTGGCTCTACCCCTTATCAGCTCTTTTATCTTGAGCAAGTGACTTCCCTCTCCCAAAGCCTCAGTTTGCCCTTTGTAAAATGGGCTTGAAGGGTAATAATGCCTTGCTCATTGGGCTTCCTCACAGTAGCACCTGGAAGTGCTTCACCACTTGTGTCCACTGTGGCCCCGCCCCGCTGGTGTTTCCTAGCCCTGTCACCTAAAACACCCACGGGACTCTCAACAGCACGGCCCCGAGGCCCAGGCAAGAGGGCGCCTGGCTTTTCCTTTCAGGATGGACACCCATGCACACCATAAACATGACAAAGAAGTCTGAAAAAGAAAACATGCGCCCTTCCGTCATTCAGGATCTGGTACTCAGACAGGCACGGCAAGACCTGTCACCCAAAACATCCACTCTTGTGACAAACGCCATTTAGGCCCCTAGGTCTTCCAATCTTCTGCCCTATGTCCTTGAAACAAAAGGCAACTGTGTCTGGATGCCATACAGGTTTGGGGATGTTCCTCTGCAGGGAGGACTTAGGTTAAGAGAAATTAAACAGTTAATTACCTTGTAAAATCCTTCCTCGCAGATAGTGTGAGTAGAATAGATTCTTGATAAGAAAACAATGCTTAGTGTTCATTTCCTTGCTTCTCATCGTGGTCTAAGTCATGACTGTAGGTAGTGCTCAATTAGCATGGATTTCCAACTGCTTTAATGGTGGCTGAGGCTATTTTGCAAAATTAAACCATTCATATCACTCCTCAAATTGTATATGTGTAGACTGAGATATAATCTATATGACAAGGGCAAGACAGATACATTTTCAACTAAGTAGGCATTAAAAGCTGGCGTAAAATAGTTTAAGTTTTCAAAGAAATAAGATTTAATTTAAGTTTTCAAAAGTAAATTAAAAAATCAGCTTTAGGGGCGCCTGGGTGGCTCAGTGGGTTGAGCGGCCAACTTCGGCTCAGGTCATGATCTCGCAGTCTGTGAGTTTGAGCCCCACCTAGGGATCTGTGCTGACAGCTCAGAGCCTGGAGCCTGCTTCGGATTCTGTGTCTCCCTCTCTCTCTGCCCTTCCCCCGCTCATGCTCCTTCTCTCTCTCTGTCAAAAATAAACAAACAAACAAACATAAATAAATAAATAAATAAATAATCAGCTTTACTTAAATAATTTTTTATCTAAAGTGTTGGTACCTTACAACTTATTTGTAGCTTCTTTTTACATTTTAATTAATAATTTTTGACATTTAAGATATTTTGTAAGACATATTTTTGAAAATGTATATAGAAAGTATTTTTAATTGTTAAATTTTTTACATTTACTTTTATTTATATTTTTAATGAAAATGTATTCAAATTTTATACACTTTGAATGCAAACGAACAGTTTGTTTTATAATTCCTTAGATCAGCACTGTCCAGTAGAACTTCCTGCTATGATGGAAATGTTCCACGTATGCTGTGTAAATGGTAGTCACTAGATATATGTGGCTATTGAGCATGTGAAATGTGGCTCGTGCAACTGAGGAACTTTAACACTAATTTTATTTTTATTAAATTTTCATTGATTTAAATTTAAATATCCACATGTGGCTGGTGGCTTTTAATTTGGACAGCACATTTTTGGGTCACTGAAAATGAAAATAAATCTAGGTGATAAAAGAAAAAAAAAGGCACAGGAAGATCTAAGAAAATAAGAAAGTTTGAAGAGAAAGAGAAATAAAGAGTGGTCTGCCTAATTCTTTAAGACAGAAACAGTAAACGTGAACAAATTGACTCGCACACAGAAATACCTGTGTACGATTACGTGAATTGCAAAGAAAAGCTGGAAAAATAATGATAAGGTACAACAAAGACTAAACGAATGCTTGAATGTTAGTATGAAGTTTTGAGAACTGTATTATTTTGCCAAGTCTTAGCCAAACGTAATGATGCTTTTCATGGCACAAAATGGAGCAAAGTTTTCGGTAAAATTTCTGGATCTCATAGAAATTATCTGTGGTAATGAGGTATTGTAATGTTCTGAACACGGAGACAGATAAAAAGTAAAAAATAGATTTGTATTATTTGGGGTGGCAATTTCAAAATGAGACTATTAACTAAATGGGTAATAAATATGTAAAAAAAAATGTGTAAAGTTTTAAAAAACAAATAATTTCCGGTAAGACGAGATTACTCCAGAGACATATTGAACAACTAACAATTATTATCTATGTCACTGAACTACAACTAGATGGGAAAGTAAGGATGTTGAAATTAACGTCATTGGTTTTACGTGTCTCATGAAAAAGAACATGTTTGGATTTAAGCAGAAAACTAAGAAAGTAATTTTCAGCACTTGGCATTTATTTAAAAGACTGTCACTTGTATGACTTCTTTAGACATATATAAATAAAACTAATTTGGAGGAAATAAAGTTAGTTTTGAATTTAGCCCATCTCCTGTTATTTGGTGTGAATTATTCCTTGCTGTTAATACTGTTAGCAAACTATTACAACAAAACGGATCAACGTTTGACTTTTTTACCTTTAAAGGTGTATTTATCTAAAGAAAACGGCTTTGGGGCGCCTGGGTGGCTCAGTCGGTTAAGCGGCTGACTTCGGCTCAGGTCACGATCTCACAGTCCGTGAGTTCGAGCCCCGCATCGGGCTCTGTGCTGACCGCTCAGAGCCTGGAGCCTGTTTCAGATTCTGTGTCTCCCTCTCTCTCTGACCCTCCCCTGTTCATGCTCTGTCTCTCTCTGTCTCAAAAACAAATAAACGTTAAAAAAAAAAAAATTAAAAAAGAAAAAAAAAAAAGAAAACGGCTTTTCTAAATTGAAAACTACTATGTCAATATGCAATATGAGTTATATTCCAATAAAATGTAGTAAAACCAGAGGAAAAAATTATGAGAGAGGATACATATATAAATAATCCCCAAAATATAAAATCCATTTTCTGTCTATAATAGATCAAGGTATGGTTTCTATTAAATAAGACTCACAATAAATTGAGCAACACACTGCTATGTTCATTTTTTGCTATCATGTTCCAGCATTAAAAAAACACTGGAGAAAAACTTAAGAAATACTGTGGGCACTAGAACTTTAAAGACCTGTGAAAATCGTGATGTGGATAAGAGAGATGTATAATAATTTTCTGTATATGATCCATAACAATGCTTAAAAGCAGTATATAAAACTTACTGGTTCATTTCTAATCTAAGTATTGCTTTAATAATTTTATTAGCAATGCCAGTTGCTACCGTCTGAGGCAGGTGGGTGAATCGGATAATCTGGTGTTAAGTCCCCCAGGAAAGACCTGGAATTTCTTTCTGAGAGCAAAAAAAACAGGATTTCTGAAAGACACGCATCCAAGTCTTTAAGGATGAGGAAGAAGAATTTTTGGTTTCATCATGGTGATTTGCCCCTTCTTGTTGACTTTGATGCTAAGAACCCAGACTGCTGATCATCTGTGAGCTCAAAGGTGTCTGGGTCTTCCATTTGCTGAGATTCTTGGCAAGACTAACTCCCGGAACGAACTGACAAGGAGACCTACCTGGGAAAGACAGGTGGTGTCTGGGGTCTGACAAACATCTAAAAACAAGACTAGAACTTTTCCTCACTTGGATTCCTTAATCACGGTCTCCCTGATTTGTAAGCTCTTACTCATTTTGAAGGGCGTCAAATCTGCACATCGGAATCTTTCCGCTCTTCAAACGCACGCATAAGGCATGTGATATGTGAGGGGCCTCGTGAGGTCTATCTCTCAGGGGAAAATTAGATCTATATCCATATCTGTCTCCGTCGCCATCTCCATATTCATATCCATAGCTACGTGTCCAACGTCTTTCTGATTTTTAAGTACGCAATTTCAAACTTGTTACCAGTGAAAGGCGTCTAAGCTGGACCCGTGTTTGACGACAAGGGAATGAAAAGAAGCAGTGTCTCATGTTTGGCTTCTCTGAAATGACTGCTGGGTCCGACACACCTTTTGTTAAGGTGTTTTTCTTTTAAGTATCTGATTAACATGACTTTTTTTTATATCATACAAAAACATAATACCATGATTATGGAAATAAAAAGCCACCCACAAGCTTACTATCTTTAAAATTGCCTATTTTCATTCTTTCCTTTCTTTTCCAAAAAAAAGAGTATTTTTTCACAGTGTTGGACACGCAGCACAAATATAATTTTGTGTTCTAGTCTTTTCCATAAGCATCACACAATGAACAATACCGGTGTGGTCTTTAGATTGACCTCTTTGGATGGCTTCAAAGTGTTACTTTAGTGAATGTATTGTCATTTATATCAGCATTCCAAAATTATTTTGGGACACTGACATTACTTTCAATTCACTTCTATTATTAATAATACCTCTTGGGCCACTTTTCTACCATCCCTTTTCCTAGTCTTGGATTATTTTCTTAAAATAAATCTCCAATAGTGGAGTTGTTGGGTCAAAAGGAATGGGAACTTGATGGAATTGTTGATTGTTACCCTCCTTTAATTTATTTATAATCACAATCTCCCTCCCTCATTTAAGCAAACTAACTTACTAGTTCACCAACTCACTAATTATCTAGTTCAGTGTCCCAGTTTCCTGGTTTGTTTCTGTTCACATGCAACTGGTTCACAGAGTCCCTTATATTTGTTCCTTCCTGACAATGAACCTCTGGTTCACACATCTTCTTTACACAAATAAGTTGCAGTGATAACTTTTTGCCCTGAAGCTTGATCGCTTCAGCGATCTATTGTCTGGCTTCAAGGAATTCCCCATCTGCAAAAGTGTCCATGAGACACAGTTTCAGTGATTGCGAAAGAAGCGTACTGATAAGTCAGGTAAAGACTGGGCTCCTGGCCATCTGTTCTTTCTATCTCTTAACAATTAGGTCTCTGCCAAGGCACCGTGGGCTCCGCCACCAACTTGTCCCACCAGCTCTTGCCAAAGTGCAGGCAACCATGTGAACGTAGGCATGGGCACTTACCATACACCCACTCTGCCTTGAACTGGCCTAGATCCCACAAGGGACCCATTGGACACTCAGATGTAATCTTTACCCTCAAGAACTCTGTAGGCTGAAGAGATAAGATACATACGCTCTAAGAATATAGCTGAGAGTCTATGATTCTGTAGAGGTTCAGAAGCTATGGGTAACATCATAGGCTCTAAGCTGGGGCTGGAAGGACAGACAGGAAGAGAAGAGGCAGAAAGGAGCAGAGAGGAGATTCAGTTTGGAGGCATTCGTTTTCACCATTCGGTCAATAAAGCATCTACCTCATTCCAGGCTCTCAGCTAGGTTCTGGGCATCCACAGTGGAGTTAGGCGGCATCCCAGTTCTTTAGGAGATCTCAGTCCTGTGGGAGAGACGCTCACAAGAAGATCACCACAGTATGGTATAACGCATGCTGTCGCGGAGGAATTGACAAAGCGATTCAATGGTCAGATCGGCCTGTAAAAGACAAAACGCCCCATAGAACAGAAAACTTCCCTCCAGACCAAAGGGATCTGGACTGTTTTGTGAAGATCACATGAACAAAATGGGGAGGCAGCAGTGTAGAGTAGGAAGAAGACTGCTTTAGCCTAAAGACCTGGGTTTTTACCTGACTCTACTCCTACTTGGGATCTATGTGATTGTTATGATCAGGGTCCTCAAAGTCTCTGGGCCTCAGTTTTGTCACGTGTAAAATGAGGATCCGAATCCTTCCACGGGAACTGCCAGGTGATTGAAAGAGAGAGGAGGTGATAAAGGGCCAAGTAAAAGAATTTATTATTACTGCTATCATCATCATCACCCTCATTGATATCATCGCATATGAAAGCACTTTGGGAATTCTCTGGCCCAGCACACAGAGGCAAAGTTATTGGTGTGGTAACTAAATTATTCCCACAATTACCTGTTCTTGTCTCTGGGCTCTTACTTACATCTGGAAACAAAAGGGCGTGGCTATGAATGAGCAGGCTTTATTCCTGCCACCCACCCCACTGTTTTTCTTCCTGTAGACCCCACCCTGCAAGGTCTCAGAATATTCACTTGCACATGATTATTAGCATTTTTTTTTTTTATTTAAGGAAGTTAAATCACATAGCATACATGAAACCTAAGGATGTTTAAAGTGCACGGAGAGCTGGCCACAGGCCTAGGCTTCACCCATTCACCTAGGCATTACTGCGCGGGCCATTTATTTCACAATTTTCCCAAGAAAGTGTGGCAATAGCTCGAGATGACAGAAGTGACAGATGAGTCAAGGAGAGAGGTTGACTCAAAGGGAACCATCTCAGCACCCCCTTAACTGGCATCCCTGAGCTCACTGGCTTCCACAGAGATTTATACTTTTGTTTGGATATTGCTTTAAGGAGATTAAAGGATCTGTATTCCTGGAAGCCTCCTTCCCTGTTTCTTCCCTGGGGGCCCTTCAGACCATGCTCCAGTTCATTCCTTTGTAATGAGAACTCACATTCCTTGGGAATTTATCCTACGCCAGGAATTGTATTGTCTTTGACACTCATTATCTTATTTATTCCTCATCACTACTGCACAGGTAGGATGGTTAACCCTGCTTCACAGATGAGGAAACTGGGGCATAAAGAAAGTAAGATGAGCGATGGTGAGTCCAGGAATACCTAGCAGGACTGAACATAGGTTGTCGAACTCCAGAGCTCATGCCTCTGACCATTCTGGAATTCTGCCTCCTTCAAGTAGGAAAGCCTGGAACCTCCATGTCACGTAACAAGCTCAGTCACCTCAATTGTGAGTCAAAGCTGAGGCCTGGCTGAGGATAGGCTTCTGGTAAAGCAGGAGCTAGGAAGGAGTGGAAATTGGCTGATGGGTGTTCTAGGCAGACTTCTTTCTGTGCAGGCAGCCAGACAAAGCCTGGCTCGGGAAACACGTCCTGCATAGCTCCTGCTGGTGCTTTGGGGTGGTCCATGGTGTACCTTAGCAGGGAAGAGAGAACAACATTTTTGGAAGAGGAAGAACCAAGTTGTTTAGTGACTCCCTTCAGATTCCACCTCCCCATATTCCTTGTGCAACACTTTTTTCCTTGAGCAAATGTGATGAAGTTTATCATCCCAAACACAGCTCCGATCATACTTTCTGCCATTATCGGAGAGCCTCCGATAATGGCCACAATCAGCAAACCTCCGAACTTTTTTTAAGTCCCACTTGTAAAAAAAGACTTGTTTGTGCATCCAAATGGATTTATAATATGTGTGCATGCATGTGTGTAAAACCATGCCAATATATTACGCACGTTATAAAAATAAAGCAAAACAGAAATTATAAAAGAGATAAATATAAAGAATACAATGTATGCTAATCTTTATAGCATCATACTATCTTTTCTACCATCACAAGACATAATCAACACTCTAGGCAGAGTTCATCGTTAATAACAGTGACTGTGAACCCGTATTTCAAACACCCTTCCTGAGAATTTTCTTTCTTTCTTCTTTCTTTCTTTCTTTTTTTTTTTTTTTTTTTTTTTTTTGCCAACTGCCTGCTATATCTGATTAGGTCATCATTGGCTTTAACCCCTGAAATGTGGCCAGTGGGAAGCCAGAAATAGGACAAAAGTCAGCTTTGCCATTTTCTTGTCGTTTGCTTCATGCTTTGCAGGAATTTTTAAAAACCAGTTGTCCATTTTTTGTCAGGTTTTATTTAGTTACATCCAGGTAAGGAATCCATAAATTTCAGAAATCAGCTAAATGAAAATGGCAGTACTAACATCGTGTAGACCCTCTGGGACGCAGAACGTGCTCCCATCCTTCGCGGTAACCCTAGTTAGAGATGTGACATGACTCAGATGATGTAGAGATTCAACAAGGGTCCCATAGTCAGTCTACATAGAAAATAATAGGATTTTTGCACTTATTTTATGCAAATAAAAGTAAATATAAATGCAGATTTCAATATGATTTGCATATTCCCCTGGGAGCATGCGCTCCTCTTTGGAAACCCCTCATCTTACCAAGATCAGATTTGTTGGCCTTCCAAAATTGGTGACCTACTCTAACCATCACCCATCCCACCCGTTCCTATGATTGCCCACTCACTGGCCCGACCGCCGGCACTGGTCATCTTCCTCTGAAAACCTTCTTCCCCTGGGCATTTGCTCTGACTGTTCCCTCTGTTTGGAACGCCTTGCTTTCCACTACTATCTTTCAAATTTTACTCATCTATAGAGGCTCACCTTGACCTCCATCTTCTGTGTGAAATAATAACGATATCAACTAACATTTCTTGACCTCCTACTACATGCTGGACAATGTATTATCTCATTAACCTTCCCGGCAATTCCAGGAGATGGGTACTATTATGAGAAAGTTCAGAGACAGAGAACTGCTCGAGGCCACACAGCTAGGAAAGGAGGGAGCCAGAAACCAGACCCATGAGGACTCCAGATTCCCACACTCTTTCACTGCATATATGTTTTAATTTCATTTTACTCGTTCGAACAGGTAAACCTTACATTACACCCTCACCTTCTTTTGACTCACGGGGAGATGGAATTAGCTGCTGCCTCTCCAAGTTTCCACAGCAGCTTGTTTACAAATATCAGGCCATATATCACTGTTATGTGGACACACCTCTCATATCCCCTCATATACTGTGAGCTCTTTGGACAAGAGCCACACTGGATCCTTCCCAGCACATAGCAGAGACGGTAAAAGTGGTCATTGAATGAATGGATGAATGGAAGAAAAAATGCATGGGTGGAAAACAAGCAAACAAAGGTCCTATGTTGGGTATGATTTCTTTAGACTGTAACTTGATATTCTTCTGAGGTACAAACTATAAAGGTATGTGAGTGTGGGTCTATAACACTCTATAACACTATTACAAATATTTCAAAATGGAAGCCAAGACTCCCATTTCCTAACATTTATAACAGCAGGTAAGAATTATGTTTTATTCTTTAATGTATGTTGACTGGAAGACAAAGACTTAAACTTGTCTTTATGTAATCTAACTTTCCAAACCACTGAGTGTAGTAAAAGCTGTCACCTTACAAACTAGCACTTGATATCTTAGACAACTGGAAAAAAGACTTTTGAGCAGATCATTTTAAAAAATATTTATTTATTTATTTATTTATTTATTTATTTGGGAGGGGGAGCAGGGGAGAGAAAGGGCAAGGGAGGAGCAGAGGGAGAAAGAGCGAGAGAATCCCAAGCAGGCTCCACCATGTCAGCACAGAGCCCAACACGGGGCTTGATCTCACAAACTGTGACATCATGACCTGAGCCGAAATTGAGATCAGACAACCGACCGAGCCACCCAGGAGCCCCTTGAACAGACCATTCTAAAGTTGACAATAGTTAATGCAGTTTACAGAAGAAACTTTAGCTCATTTAATCCTGAAAATAACATGTGCATGCACACACACGTACACACACATACACACTCTCCAAAGTTCAGGAATTTTTCTTACTGATTCAAAAGCTGAGACTTATAATGGTGAAGTGACATAGCCAAGCAGTGATAGAGCCCATACCCAAACCTAGGCTTTTGGACTCAAATCCCTTAATCTTTCCCTACTCTGCTCTTAAAACACAAAACGAACCCTAGAATGTCAGACATTTGAGCTCTCAGAAACTCTTTGCCATGGGCATAGAATAAATCATCTCCTTTTCAGTGTTTTTTTCAAATGCTGTTCTGTGTAAGTCTCGGTCTTAGGACTGTGCATAGCAGGGAGGGACTAGTGGCTTCTAATCCCTAGATGACTAAACAGAAGCCCAGTCCATCTGTGATAAATATCGCTTCCAAGGGCCACAGGTGCACACGACAGAGCAAGCGCCTTTCTTTTCCGCCTCAGTGCAGAAATCATCATAGAAGCATTTCATCCTTCACTCGCTCAATTAATCCATCCTTCATTTTTGAATTTTCTTATTAATGTTTGACTGTGTCCTTATGCAGAGAGGCAAGAAACGGCATTCTGACTGATAAGGTGCATAGCAAAATGGACCATCTGCCACGTTCCCACTGGAGTCACGGATGTGAGGCTGGTTCCTGGTCCTGAAGGGGCTAGAAGAGGCAAAGGCAGACCCCAACACCTCAGTGCCACCTTTTCCACCTCCCCCGAACGCGGCGTCCACACGGCAACCGTGGGCTCCCTTAAAGGAAAGGCCGCTGAAGCCATCCTCAAGTACATCACGTATATGAAAAAGGTAGAAGGGGAGGTAGAAACTAGATTTCATTTGGGGCATCCCTAGAGGACAGGACTAGAGGGAAGGAGTGAAATAGAAAGCACCCGGCTTTCTGCTCGTCTTCCTAACAGAGGTGGACAACAGAGAAATGGAATAGTGTTCTTGGTGTTATAAGAAGCATTCAAGCAGAGGCTGCAGCATCCTTCCTTGAGAGTGGTGTAGACAGTATATATTTAGAGAGTCATTGGTTTGGCTAGATCACTGCTAAAATACCCTCCAGCAACGGCATTTCGTGTTCCTCCAGATATTCCACACTTGAATGCCTTGGGAGATAGGTTCAGACAGAGCTCATCTGTTCCTTAATACTTGGCCACAGCACAACGCCTGCTGCCTGGTCACAAAGCATTTCATAGACAGCTGTTACCACCCCTATTTCAGAAGTGTGGTGAAAGGGGAATTCAGAGACAGGTGAGGGGCCTGCCCCCATGTGAGCAGGTCGGAAGAGGCCCCCAGCACCAAAGCTACCCAGCGCCTGAGCCTACACACTTCTCAACTGCATCTTAACTCGGTGATTTGCAGCCACGTGCAATAATCCCACCACCCCTGGGAACACCTTTGTTTTTCCCTCCTAGGTTATAAAGTCAGACAGTCTCGATGTTTAAATCGTCTTTGAAATTATGGCGTTTACAGGAAAGTAATGCTTCCCGCTGACTGTAATTGAAAAGTAGAAAATGGAATGAGCCCCATGGAAACCTAGGGAATTCTGTCTGGACACAGGGGCAAATAGGGCAAAAGTCACAGCCAAGTCTCCTGCCAGCTCGTCCCAAGGAAGCATGGGGCCGGTTTTTATAGAGGGAAAAGGTTGCGTTCCAGGATTGGGAAATGTAATACAGTTTGTGAAGGTTGCAGAGATTTAGAGCGACCAAAAACAGTGATGGTACAACTAGGAGTAATCCTTCCCTTGAAAGGTCTTTGCATTTCACAGAGGGGGAAACAGCCTGCCTTAGGAGAAAGCACGGACCTAGCAGAAAGCCTATGCCACCAATGACTTGCTGTGTGATCTCGGGAGAATAAGCAACCTCTCTGAGTCTCACTTTCCTCACAAGGGTGACATTTTTGCCCAGGATGGATCGGAGGACCAGATGAGATCATGGACACAAAGCACGTTGTATCTGGTAATACCGCACAAGCGGGAGATGCTAGGACGATCAGGCGCGTTTTCAGAAGCGAGTGGATGTTAGATTTATTCTCTATTTCCGGAAGCGGAAACCAAAGCACAGTGATGTGAAAGGGACAAGGGTCCTGTTCCATAGTGCTGGGACCAAGAGAAGAGGGCTCCCTGCATTGAGAAGACTTCGGTGCCTGCCCACAGCGTGGTACTTTCTTTCCTCCTGAGAACAGCACCATTAGATAACAGCGCAGGGCAATGCCTCCGGCCACAGAGATTTCCTTCTGCCTGGCTACTCCAGGCACACACATCCTGGGATGGACTCAGGGAGACGGTCACTTTCATGTCAACTGGGGAACTCCAACGCGTACCTTTCTTCTCTCCACCTCTGCTGTGCACCCCCACTCCTCACTCCCTGCTGCTGGCAAGATCTCCGCTACTGGGCAAAGCTCACGACTTTCGATGCTACCTTACATCAGGGGAATCATCTCTGGCCTCTCTCCGGTTCTCTGTCCTTAAAGACTGTCCCAGCCATCACCTACCCTTTACAACAGTCCATTCTCCCTTCTGCTTCTCTCCCAGTGCTGCCTCTTCGGTGAAGTTCTCTAATCCTGGGCCTCCTCCACACCCCCCAACCCCCCCCACCCCCGCCGACCATCATCTTTACCTCAGAAAATGAAATAAAGAAATTCGAGTGACTCGTCTAGCCACATAGCAGGAGCAGAGAAGCAGAAAGTGCAGAAGCCGTCATAGAATGATGAGTATTTCTGCGGACTTCTGGACTGCTTCGTGCTATCTGCTGAGCTTCATGAGAGGGAAGATAAAAACGTCTGAGTGGTGCCGTATTGTCTCCGAAAGCAGCCAGCGTGAAAATGGGGGATGACTTCTGCCCCCCCCCCCCCCGCCACCCAAAACTCAGGGTGGATCCTGGCTCAGGTGCTCAAATGTGACTCTGTAGCTGGCTGGGCAGCCTTAGGACAGACGCCTATATTGTCAGGACCAGTGAGCTTCAGCCGTCCCTCCCGCACCTCAGTGCCACCCTCCCCAAGGCCTGGGTCCCCACTCCACATCAGCCCCCTGGATACACAGCAGTGTTTACTGGAGGCGCTGAGCAGGGAGCCAACGGGGCGCCTTCTCGGGACGCACAGCCCCCTGGCAGCACTGAGCTTAACAAACCCCAAATTCTGTACTCTTCAGCGGGCCACAGGCCTGCTAGACCAGTGTGTGTGATGAGGGAGAGTCAGGGGGAGAGTCAGAGGGAGGCTCTGATTTAATCCACTTTACGTATTAGGTATCTGCCTGAGATTTCATTAGGAAAAACAAACAAACAAACAAACGAACAAACAAACAAAACCAGGATCCGCTATAACTACAAACAAAAAATAGTGGACAACCTTGAAAGCCCCCACCGGTCTCGCCCAGTGTTTCTCAGGCTGGAACGCACCTCAGATCTCCCGGAGGGCTGGATGAAACACATATGGCTGGGCCCCTCCGCAGGGTTGCTGACTCAGAATTTTGGGGTGAGGCTGATATTCTTTTATATTTCTTTCTTTCTTTTTTTTTTTTAATTTTCTTTTACATTTATTTCTTTTTGAGAGACAGAGAGACAGAGCGTGAGCAGAGGAGGGGCAGAGAGAGAGGGAGACACAGAATCGGAAGCAGGCTCCAGGCTCCGAGCTCTCAGCACAGAGCCCGACGCGGGGCTCGAACCCATGAACTGTGAGATCATGACCTGAGCAGAAGTCGGACGCTTAACCGACTGAGCCACCCAGGTGCCCCTCTTTTGTATTTCTAATAAGCTCCCAGGGGACCCCAATTTTGCCATTATAGGGGATGAAACTTAAGAACCAGGATCTAGCCCAAATCTCCCCTCAGAGCCAGGAAAGGAGATCCCTCCAAGGTGGCTTAGCAAGTTAGAGATGAGCTACAGTACAGCCTCTGTCTCTGACAGCGCCTTCCCCGCTGCTCACCCCCACACTGCCTCTTCCAGGGCTTGTCCAGCATACCTGCTCTCGCACAACAGGGCCCTGGGTAGAGAAGGCCACTCTGACATGGGCTCTCAAGTAGGTTTACCCCTGGGACAGTGATCAAAGGGGAGCATTCCAAACTCAGAGCCCGTGCCCAGCCGCCTGTGTCCCCAGTTTGGAAGTTGTATCACACCCCCAGCACATCAAGATGCGAGCTCCCCCAGACTTCACCCGTTTGTGCCTCCAGTCTTCAGTGAGCCTTCCATGATCGCATTCCTTTATTCTTTCACCCAACATAGCCTTACTGAGAGCTTCTAGATGCTGGGCACTGTCTGAAATCCTGAGATCCAGAGACTTCTGAGAGACAGGCTCTTCCCTGCCTTCCAGGACTTCCCAGGGAAGAAAACTAAGCCTAATTGAGTCGTTACCTTGTGAAAAGCAAGAGGAGGGTGCCTCAGGTGAGTGAAGAAGAGGAATGGGGAGGGTTTCGTCAGGCAGGCAGGAAGATGTTAACAGACAAGGGACGAGGGGTAGAGAAGCCATGTTCAGTGTAAGAATAAAATAATAAGAAACATTTATTGAATATCCACTATACATCAATTGCTCGCCATACTTCTTTTATCCCCACAACCATGCCTACAAGAGGTGCCATTATTAAATTCTCACTTCCAGATCAGAAAGCTGAAGGCCTGAGAGGTTCTACAACTCATCCAATGTCACACAGCTCCTTAAACTTAGGTTTTCTGACCCCAGAACCCAATCTCTTCACTAAGGTGGAGACAGCTCAGGATCAAGAAATCGTGATAGTCTCTGACCTATTTATTCTCTCCATTTTACAGCCAGGGAAGCTGAGGCCTGGAGAGGACCATGACCCTGTCCCCTCTAGGAAGCAACAGAAGCTCGACCAGAAGGAGGAAGTCTTCCCCAGACCTCCATCATGCTCCTGTAGTCCTGCTTCCTGGGGCCAGAGTAGAGGCCTCGCAGCTGTGTTGGGTGCCAGATGTCATCTCAGTCACCAGGCTGGAGGGCGCCTGAGGACCCTGCGGTCAGCGCCAGGCTGGCAGCCCAACCCCCACATGGGCATCGTGGGCACAGGGCAGAGGGACTGAGTGAAGGCAGCACGTGCGGTGGAGAGGACAAGAATGCAGTAACTCACGCTCCCATTGTGGCATTGTTCTCAGCTGTCCGGAGGGTATCCCAGCCTGGAGGAGGCAGCTGCTATCTTCACTTCAGGAGAGTCACTCTTGACCAGCAGCCGGCACAGTAAGCGCAGAGGAGAGTGAGTTGTGGTGTCCCCGGGAGGCACTGGGCACAAGAGATGCTGCCCGCTAGGGAGATAGAAAATGGCTCTCCTCCGGGCTCTGCTGTTGCCCTGTCCACCGCTGTGACCTTGAGCATGATCTCACCTGAACCTGATGAGCCTCACTCTTCTCATCTGTTTATGGGCTCCAGGTCTTAGAGATGGGCAGTTTGGCCAGTAGGCCAATGCATTAAAAAAAAAAAAAAAAAAAAAAAAAGAGTTTTGCAGACCTAGAGAATTCTACACATGTGATTTAGTCTGTTTGGGCTTCCATAACGAAATACCACAGACTGGGTGACTTAAAAGGGACAAAATTGCATTTCTCACAGTTCTGGCAGCTAGGAAGTCCAAGATCAAGGCACCAGCATGGCTGTGTTCTGGTGAGAGCCCACTTTCTGGTCGACAGCTAATGGCCTTCTTGCTGTGTCCTCACATAGTGGAAGCCCCAGTGGATCTCTCTGGAGCCTCTTTTGCAAGACCACTAAGCCAGTCATTGATGGGAGCTTCTCTCTCATGACCTAACCCCCTCCCAAAGGCCCCGCCTCCCAATGGCCTCACCTTGGGGGGTATGATTGCAACATATGAATTTTGGTACTATTACCATTATTAATGGTGATATTGATATCATTGGGCATTCTTACAGAAAACATGGCGGTAAAATGTTAACCTGTCTCCCTGAAGTGGATGTTTGAATCCTTTGCACGATTGTGGTCACCCTTTTATAAATTAGAAATGACTGCTGAATAAGATATTTTAAAAGAAAAGTCGCATCTTTAATTCAGCCAGGTTTGCCATGAGGCAGACATACTTCAGTGAACAAGAGAGGAAGATTTCTGCCTTTGCAGAGCTCATGTCCTTCCAGGAAGAAACAGATATTAAAGAATGCAAGAAACATGAAGAGTGTCTTTGGAGTTAGAAGGTGTTATAAATCTAATGCGGAACCACATAGAGCAGCAGGAAGGAGGTAGATGTTGCAGGTTTGGGGTGAGGAAGAGGGACTTGAAGGTTGACATATCAGTGGTTGAAGAAGGGCTTCTTGAGAAGGTGAGCAGACCCAAAGGAGAGCCGGGAGCAAGGGAGCAGCTAGGTGAGAACAGTGTGCCAGGGAAGAGCAAGCGAGTTACTCTAGGAACAGCCCGGAGGCCAGGCACGGTGACCGGCAGGGGCCGGGGAGAGGGAGAGGAGCACGATCAGAGCCAGGTCCTGCCGGGCCTTGGACGCTATTTTGAGGACTGGAATTTCTCCCTGAGAGAAATGGACACCAAGGCAGGGATTTCAGCAGAGGAATAAAATGATTCCATGCACATTTCAAAAAGGTCATTCTCACCTTGGAGTTTCGAATATACTGAGAAGTTCAAGGGAAGAAGCTGAGGAGGCCAGGTAGAAGGCGATTGCAACAATTCAGGAAGGGATCGCGGCAAAGGGATTAGATTCTGGATATGTATTTTAACGGCGGAGCCAACACAGTTTCCGTAACCCAGATTCACGCTCCAAGTCTCCTTCCAGCCCTAAGATCCTCTGACTGCACTTGAATCCCAGCGTCACCTTCACAAACCACCGGGGTGCTTTTTAATAGAAATGGAAATTCTCTGAATGGCTCTATCTCTTAACATGAATGTTAAGCCCACGTGGAAGCTGTGACTTCCATTCCATGGCCCAAGGTTTCTGGCGGTGATGTTGACTCAGCCCTGTTCCATGCCCAAGTATAAATACAGCATGAAAGAAATGAGAAAGAAAAAGCTATCTTTCCCTCCATCAGCCCTGCCAAGCCCAGAGGCCATCTCACAGGGACATTAGAGAGGCTAGAAGTATGAACAAAAGAGAAGAGGGTATACTCAGGGATACCTGAGGAAGAAGGTATACTCGCATTTGAAGTGTTCCCCTGAGAACAAACTCCATTCGTGTCACTGTTTCTGACTAAGGCAAGTGTGTATGATCTATCCCCTGGACAACCCCTATAACTGGCTACCTGGGCCCCCTGACCCAGCGATCCTCCCCTCAACCTTCCCTCCACATTGCCACCAGAAATGCAGTTTCCTTGGTGGCTCAGTCGGTGAGGCATCCGACTCTTGATTTCAGCTCAGATCATGATCTCAGGGTCCTAAGTTCCAGCCCCACACTGGGCCCTGGGCTAGGTGTGAAGTCTACGTAAATAACCGAACAAACAAATAAACAAAAACTCTTCCAAAAACAGACATGCAGTCCCCAGGCACAGCGAGGATGGCACTGTCTTGCTCTTGACCTGTTCTGGCACACAGGCCACAGCTTTCCGAAGGACTCTCCTCCTTAGAAAACCACCCCTGCTCTCCCAGATGCCCCAGTCAGTGATAGAGGACATCCGGTTGGGGCAGGAGACTGAATTCAATTTTGAGCCATGGCATTCTCTTGACCTCAATTCCACCTCGGCGGTGCAGCCTTCTTCACTTCCTGCCCTGATTGCTGTGCAGTGTTACCGTGGGCTGTTAAACAGCTGCCACCTTCCACCCCAGACCTGGATGCCATCCAAGGGCAGGTAAAAATATTCCTCCCTTCCTATAACTTGTCAGAGGAGCCTTCTGAAAGAAACATGGCCAGGAAGTAGACAGCACCACCATGGCCCATCACCAGATGGCCTGCTCCCCTCCCATCTCCCCCGCTATCAGTGCCTTATTCTTTGAAACTGGTCACCCTGTTGGTTCTTCTCCCCTTAACTGCCCCTTTCAACACTTCTTTTTCAAAATCTGGGGCTGAGAGTTTTGGTCTGGAAGCATGGAGGGGCACAAAACATTTCAATGGGAGGGAACTCAAAAGTCACCTCTTTTTTCTAAGCCGTAAAACTCTCCCCCCTTTACCTGCCAAACACACCTGATCTCGATCCCCAACATATACAGTATATAAAGTCAAAGTGCCTTTGGATGAAGAGGGGGTGCAAGGGCCTAGTTTACTTGCCCCCCTGTCCCCCAACGCTCAGTGGCGCAGAGGCCAAGCCACCACTCCTGTAAGCCCCTAATTTGTTCATTTTCATTTGAGAAATGATAGCTGTTGAGGCCTAGAGGCTTATCCCAAATCCTCCAGTGAATCAAAAGAAGATTAGGACCTTGGTTCCTGGAGTTCAGCTCAGGAGGTTTACAAGGCTCAGACATTAGGTCATAGGTACAACGGGCTCCGTGCCTTGACTGCAGCGGTGGGAGAGCTGTGGCAGTGGCATGTGGGAGTCCCCTACCAGCACCCAAGGCCAAGGGCACACACCTGTCAGCTCCGCTTTCAGTGAGTCCATGTTGAAAGCTTGAAACTGGCCATGGTGGGAAACTGGCAAATACTACAAATTAGGGTTTCCCCTTTCCCCGTGAGAACGGATTATTAGATACCACAGGCTGGGGCGTACGTAGGCAGACTGGTCTACCAGGTCCTGAAATAGGAGCTTCTTGTGGAATGTGACCCTTGCTTTTCAGTCTTTAAAGATTTCAGGCAATAGTCATGAAATGTGAACCCTCAAAGAGAACTTTGGGATGGTCTCATCCAGGGAAGTCGGACCTAAATGTCTAAACAACCAGTTGATAAGGTGAATGGGCCAAGCAGCTGGGTGAGAGGACACAGAGAATGATGAGGAATATGTAGCAAAAAACCTAAAGGCATCCCAGTAACAACAACAACAACAACAACAAGAACAACATGTTAGTTTGCCAGACCTGCCATACCAACAGCTTGAACGACCTGTCCTGGCAGAGGTGCTTGTTTTGAGGGCTGTGAGGGAGGGATCTCCCCCAGGCCTCCCTCTTTGGCTTAGAGATGGTGATCTTCAAACTCACGTGGTGTTCTCCCCGTGTGGGTGTCTGTTTTATACAGACACCAGGCACATCGCATTGGAACCCACCCTAATGATTTCATTTTAACTCGATTGTCTTCGTAAAGACCCCATCTCCAGATAAAGTCACGTCCTGAGATATAAAGGATTAGGACTTCAACATACAAGTTTTGGGGGAGGACACCATTCAGTCCTTAACACGCAAGCAGGACAAAAACAAACCTGAGAATCACAGCTGACCTGCTAACTTCTCTGATTCTGGTCCATTTGCTAAATTTTGCAGATGTGGCAACTAAAATTCTAAGAGGGAAATAGGTGACTCTCCGAAGGTCATGGGGAGAGAACGGCAGAGGCAGGCCTTGCGATTCCTACCGGGGCCAGTCTCTTCCACTTACCTGCCTCCTCTGATGGGAGGTTATTTTACCCATATGTATGTGTGTGTGTGTGTGTGTGTGTGTGTGTGTGTGCAATTTCAGCACCCTTGGAGAGCTGGTAAGCAGCCTGAGGGTCTGGATGTATCTGGTGCCACCTTCCAAATTCCCCATAGCCTAGAACATGGGTGAAACCCACAGCAGACACTCAGGGAATCCATGCTGAATGTTCTCCACTTCACACTCTGTCCTTAGCAGAGGTTCTAGGTGCTCCTGGGCTCAAGGCTAATTTCTAATCCTTGAACCATGGCTTGGCCTTACCCACTTGAAGGCCTTTGTCTCTCAGTAGTGCTTTCTTGCGACAGACAACACAGTAAGCCTAGAGAGACCTGGACCAAGACTTTAGGGTCCTCCCACTCTGGTTGATAAGAACCGAGAGAGCAAGTCAGATAACATGGTTCAAATCCTGGACCTGCTGGATCAAACATCTGCTACAGTGTGACCACTTACCCTCTCCGAGCCTCATGTTTCTTCCCTGACAACTGGGGACTAATAACACTTAGCTCACTCAATAACTCATTCATTTGTCTTTCAACCAAGCAGTCTGTGTGGTAGGAAGCTCCCTATGCACTGACCTCATTGCAGTGAAAAAGCCATGGCCCCGGTCCTCTTACAGCTTACCCTTGAACGAGGAAAGCAGATCACAGTCATTGTTGCAGTCTGCGGTCATGCATGACAGAGCAAGTACTGGAGACTGAGGAAACGTGCCATGGGAAAACCTAGGCAGACTGGGGCCCAAGCTGAATCTCAAAGGGGAAGATGCATCCAGGTGAAGAGTGGGGTGAGAGGTAAGTGACACTGAGGGAGCAACAGGGATCCAGAAAAATGTGCTGGGCGTGGGGATTCCCGTGTCCAAAGGCCTAGATGGGAGAGAGTATGTGGGTGAGAATTAAGGAGATAATGACACCGTGTATATGGAAAATGCATCATGTAGTGCCTGGCCCATAGTATATACCCAATAAATGTCACTTGCTTTTTTCTTTTAGTAACACACCTATATATTTTCTTTCCTGAAATTCGAGACCAGAGATGTAAGCATATCGAGTTATAGGACTCTAAAGTTGCTGACGCCCATGTTCTCTAGATCTAAAGTATTCTAAACAAGGCATAGTTATTTATTGGAAAAGCATGCATTTTATTTTTCAGATGCATGGGAGAAAATTGTTGTCAGTATATCCATGTGTGTGTGGTTTTTTTTGTTGCCACATGAAACAATCAGTCTTCCTTTTCCGCGTGAGGAATTTACTACCTGCTGACTTGAGTGAACTCAAATGTTATTGTAGTTTCCGTAGTGTAGTGGTTATCGCGCTCGCCTCACACAAATGTTATTGTTTGTTCTATACCTTCTAATTATCTTCACACACCTCTCCCTCTTTGATCTTTCTAGGCTGTTCGCATCAGAATTAGCCCTGGTGACTGGGCTGCAGAAGCTTTCTAAAGCATCAGACTGCAGGAAACCCACTCAGGTACTCTGTTAATAAAAACAAGAATGGGAACAACAACTTCCAGTGCCTCCGTGTTGTTATTTGTCTTGGAATTTTTTTCGTAATGTATGTGCCTGCAGAAAATACATCCCTTCTTTTTTCATGGCAATGTTGGCTTATATTACACAAAACAATAGTACCATCTTCTCTGCTTCACCATCTGGTAACAGGATACCAGTGTGAATAGAGAGGGGGTAGAAAAACCAAGAAAGAATTTGATAGGCATTTAGTATTTTTCCAAGATATTCACGTCCACATTGAATGTATTCCTTCTTTCCTCCCGTCCTTCCTCCTTGCATCCCTTCTTTCTTTCCGTCTTTCCCTCCTTCCTTCCTTTCTTCCTTCCTTCCTTTTTCCTTCTTTCTTCCTTCCTTTCTTTGTAAGTAAACCATCTCAATGATCATTTCTATTTGTGCGGTACTTTGCCAATTATAATATGCATTGCCATTTTTTCTGCTCTACACTATTCTATCAAGAAAGTAGTTCTTATTTTTATCACCATTTTCACCTTGCAGTGACATAAACTTGTCCAAGGTTGCATAGGTTGTGTGTGACTGACTGAATTATCACTCCAAATTCTGGCTTCTATTTGTCAGCCTGGCTTTCTTCTCCCCTTATATCCACCCAGACAATCTCTGAGATCTCTTCTAGCTCTGACACTTGGTAGAATAAAAGCTGTAGGAAGGTGAGACCTTGCCTGTGTGGTTCAACATTCTATCTCCATCACTTAGCACAGGGCCTGGAAAGTCCAAGGAGCTCAATAAACAATTTTTTGTAATTAAGTTGAAGTCCATGGCCTATATCCCTTTTACAGCTTCAAGAGTTAATGCTGAAGTGATTACTTATTGAGTGATGCTAAGCTAAGCAGCTGGTGCCCAAGAAGGTGACAAACTAAACCCCGTGGGAGACGTAAGGGTATACAGAGTTACATATAGCTGGTGATGTGGGGGTTGGGAAGAGAAGAATGGTGGGACATCCCCTGGCTTCCAGTCTAGTGTCTTCCTTTCCCTAAAGACATCACTATAAGATACTGGAGCTCTGATGGTTTCCTATAATTTGGTCTGAAAAATTCACTGGGTTTTTCCAGCCTGGTAGTACTTCCTCCTTAACTTTTTAGCTTCTCAAATTGGTAAGCATTGAATTTCGGTTACAAAATTAGTTGCTTATTGGTATGACACATTAAACTGATAATGTACCAATGAATAGTCTCATAATTTACACGGCGTTTTCACCAAACCACCCTTTTAGAGAGAAGGAAGGAAGATCGGTGGAGGTAAGTGCTTTTCCCAGATCACACAACTAATAATTTGTAACACCATATTCAGGCCTTCTAGCTCAATATGCTCATGGCATTCCATTATGACACTTCCATTGTGACATTGGTACTGTCTACCAAACAATCCGTGAAAATGATGGGCTGTAGGGAATCAGGGAAACCTACCTGCTTCTACTCAGGATTTTTCCTGTATTCGTGATGAATTCCATGAACATAGCCCACTCTATACCAGGTCCCTCTTTTAATTCCTCCTTATTAGATCCGCAGTGGCCAGTGTTGGTTGTAGCAATGTCTGCGAATTCGTAGGGTAGAGTCACAGGACCTCTCTCCTGAGCACCATCCCTTCTTGTCACCTTTATGAGAATGTTCTCCAGACATGTACCCTCAGCATATAACAAATGAGCTCATCATATTCCCCCCAAAGTTTCTCCTTCTTCTGTGGTCCTCAGCCCTGTTCATAACATGCTCTCCTGCCTAGATGCCCAAATTAGTAACCCAGAAGTCATCCTACACTCCTCTCCTTCACTTTTCTTTCTCCACCATCTAGCCCTTAAGACTAGAGGTTAATTCCTCCTCTGAAGACTTTCTTCAATCTGCATCTACTTCCTGATGGTAGTGCCACTTTTAAGTCCCCATCAGGTCCCGCTGGGTTTCTGCAACAGTCTCCCAACTGTTCCCTTCTACCCCTGTCTCTATAAAAGGAAGTGTGTGATGTCTGACTGTGCTCTATACTTCGTGAAAGGAAAAGGCCAGAGCCAATGTAAAACACCCTATAACCCTTTCCAGGAACAGACAGTGGACAATGCCATTGTGTGTTTGTCCTCCCGAGCCAACTTCCTCCCCATCTTGCTCTATTCACATTTCCTTCAAAGAAGGAACCACACTGCTGAACAACAGTTGGACATTCTAAAGTAGGACTCTATGCCTGGTCAATAGAAAGTGGCATCCTGGCCTAGATCAGAGGAAAGATCACAGGCAACAGCCCCTAAAAGGAGGCAGACTTGACCTCAAAATATATTACACCTGCCTGCTGCGCAGGTGCTGGGCTCCCCCCGGGGCGGCTCTCCACAAATGTGCCCCAAACATTTGCCTGCAACCTTCCAAGGTAGCTCACAATCTACTCTGAATCTGTCCTTTTGCTGCTCTGTCCACAATCTCTTGCCCTCCGTGGAGCTACTCCACAGCAAGGGCCACATGAGGAGAGAGCACCCGACATGAAGCCAGAAGGCTCCTAGTGACCATGGCTAACTGCCTTCACTGCTTAGAGCCTATTTCCTCACCTGGTAAATAAGGATAGAGAGCCTCACCAAACTGATGTCCTGAGTCACAGAGAGAATTAAGAATCACGTAACAAATTGAGGTCAATGTCTGAATGATGTTGGGTAGACACGGGTTGTGGAGTCAGAAGAACCAGGGTTTAGGTCCAAGCTATGCTGCTAGGTGTCTAATCTGGCCCTGGCCAGTATCTTCACATGTTGAATGTAATCAATGATACATCTTTCATGCAGGGCTTATGCAGGGGAGACAACCCAGGAATCACAAAGCACAATACATATATATAGTGTGTTAATATTATTCTAGTGTATGTGGAATGCTTTCTAGAGTGTTATAGCAACCCAGGGTTGTCTTCACAGCCTAGCTCTGGATCCTGTTCTTCAGAGGTGCTCGCTGGGAGTCTGCTGTCTGGGACTCCCTCACCTGCTGGGGAGAACACGCCCCTGCGGGGTGTGTGTGTGTGTGTGTGTGTGTGTGTGTGTGTGATGCAGGGCTGGAAACTCCCAGTGGACGAGATCCTGGCTTGTCTGGAGATGGCCTTTTGCTGTGGGTGGTCTGGTCAAAACAATAGTTAAGTATGAATCAGGCTCCAGCAATGGTGCGAGGACCACAAGACAAGGCAGATCCTTCCAGGGTGGGAGCACTTACAGAATGCCCAGGAGCATTTTGGTTGGGATTGCCTGTTTTTATGTGTGTTCAGCTGTGTGTCTCAGTGGTGTGTGTGTGTGTGTGTGTGTGTGTGTGTGCATGTGTTTGAGATGAACAGACAATAGCAGCCTATCTATGACTTGTTCATTTTTCAGCCAAGTCAGCCATGCCTTCAATAGAAGTAGGGAAGAGTAAGTCGTAGGAGCACTGTGCTGGCATCACAAAGCCTGGGCTTCACCTTGGCCCTGCTCTGTCTCTGGTAGGTGGGGCCTCAGTCACATCACTCTCTCTCTGAGCCTCAGCTTCCCTCCATGGAGAGTGCCACCCACCTCACGGAAGTCTGCACGTCATGGCACAAGGAGCAGAAAGCCCTGTGTGAACGCAAGAGAGTCCCTGTCTTGCTCCCGGGGTGCTGCGAAAAAAACTCCATTTCTTCTTCTTTTTTTAATGTTTATTTTTGAGAGCAAGAGAGAGAAAGAGAGGGAGAGACAGAAACAGAGCATGAATGAGGAAGGGGCAGAGAGAGAGAGGGAGACACAGGATCCAAAGCAGGCTCCAGGTCCTGAGCTGTCAGCACAGACCCTGACGTGGGGCTTGAACTCAGGGACCCTGAGATCATGACCTGAGCTGAAGTCAGACGCTCAACCGACTGAGCCACCTGGCACCCCAAAAGGCTCCATTTCTGCTGTCATCGTGCTGGCGGCACCTGCCACGAAAGACTTGTTTCCACAACTTCTGGGAACTGTGGTCTTCCGGGTCCTACTGGGGCTCACTGAATATAAAAGGCATCGTGACCACGACTTTTCATTGTTTAGGGGGTCAAAAGTAAACAAGTAAGACACTGTGACCTGAAGATAATTTAAAGAAAACTGTGATTTAAAATTGCTAGGATTATTAAAAAAAAAAAAAGAAAAAAAGTAAAGAAATAAAAGAGTGCTAAGGTGGCAAGCTTAACCTAGCAATGAGAATAAACCAGAAAAAAGGGTGCTAGATTGAGCTCAGGAAGCCTATGTTTTTCCCCACTCTCCCTAATTTGGCCTGTAAGCTCCCTGACGACCCGATAGTATTATGCTTATATTTGCATCTCACTGTGTCTGTCACATACTAGGAAGTTGTCTAAAAGTATGTACCGGTTGGCAGATGGGCATGATAATACATTCACAATATATATTGTGGCTTACAAAAGCAAGTGATATATATATATATATATATACATATATATATATATATATGTATATATATATATGTATATATATATATAAATGTATATATATACATATATATGTATATATACATATATATATATATATGTTCAAAGGAAAAAAGCTAGAAAGATATTAACATTCTTATACTAACAGCATTATCTTTGCATGATGTGATTACAAGTTCCTTTAATTTTCTTTTTTTCTTTTTATATTATCTTTGCATGATATGATTACAAGGTCCTTTAATTTTTTTTAATTTTTATTCCATAACTTGCTGCATATAACATGTACTGTTTGTATAATTTAAGAAGTTTAAAATGTGCATACAAATACATAACTATATTTTCAATATCTCCTTATGTTTTGTTTTTTTTTTTTAAATCTCCTTTTAGGTAATCACAGTAAACTGCCAAACAGAGATGGGGGAGTAAAATGTTAATTCATATACAAAGAAAAATTTTGCAAAAATTGGCATCCAGAAACAATAATGGAGGCTGGTTTTGTTCCCAGTGATGCGCAAAGCACAGTTCAGTGTGAAACACTAACACATGGCAGGAAGAAGAAAGTCTTCATACTCTCTACCTGTTAATTCTGATCAAGTTGAAAACAACTTAAATACTCAAAATAGAGTCCCTGCTCACCAAACCACAGGATATATACACTTTGAATCATTACGGCGCTTTAAGGATATTTTATAGCTTTAAAATGTCAAGTAGGCACATTATAACATTTTATAGAAACATTTATATGAAAGGATGCTAAGTTGCCTATATATACTTACAATTCTGTGAAAACTCATTTTTGGAAGAAAGACCAAATTCAAACAATGTAACATAGAACTAGTTCAGTCCCTTATTTTATAGTGTTGCTTAGTTTCGTGATTTTTGTAAGAAATGAGTGGAAAACAGTGAATGACTACACACTAGTAATTAAAATAATTTCTAAATTTCCTTGGAATTCCAGAAAATTATAAGCAAAAAATAAGAGAGAAACAAATGTTCATATACTATGCTGTTGTTAGGAATATAAATAGACCTGGGTGCCTGGGTGGCTCAGTCGGTTCAGCGTATGACTTTGGCTCAGGTCATGAGCTCACGGTTCATGAGTTCGAGCCCTGTGTTGGGCTCTGTGCTGACAGCTCAGAGCCTGGAGCCTGCTTCGTATTATGTGTCTCCCTCTCTCTCTGCCCCTCCCTGAATCATGCTCTGTCCCTCTCTCTCTCAAAAATAAATAAACATCTTAAGAAAGGAATGTAAATAGTCCTGAGTTTCTTGAAGCATGAATTGGAAATATATATGTTAATACTTTTACATTTTTTTCTAATGTTTATTTATTTTTGAGAGAAAGAGAGAGTGCGAGCAGGGGAGGGCAGAGAGAGAGGAAAACACAGAATCCGAAGCAGGCTCCAGCCTCTGAGCTGTCAGCACAGAGCCCTGACTCGGGAGTCGAACCCACAAACCATGAGATCATGACCTGAACCCAAGTCCGATGCTTAACCAACTGAGCCACCTAGGAGCCCCATAAATTTTTAAAACGTCATTATCTTGGTTCTACCAATTCTATTTTAAGAATTTCATCTAGAAATAACAACAGACTAGGAGACATTTACTCGCCATTATTTGTGATGTGAAAGAAAAGAAGTTACAAAAATGTCCAACAGTAAGAAATGAGTTGAAGGGATATACCAGTAGAATGGAATAGTCGGGCAGCCATTCGAAACATCCCATGGAATTGTATTTAGTATTAGGGGAGGAAAAGCTTCATTAGAACACACAATTATTAGATTACCAAATAGAACATGCCATATAATTACATTGATCTTAAAAAGACCTTGAAGAATATAAACCAAAAGGTTGACAAAGGTTGTTGGAATTATGGGTAGTTTTAATTCTCTTACATTCTCTTAATGTCTAAATTTTCTATAATAAACATCTATTGATTTTAAGTTAATGACGGTTCAAAACACATAGCAGGCAAAATTGTGAGGCCAACTGTTCCTTTTCAGTTCAGTTGATGATACACATTTCAGCCACCATATGCAAATTGCTTTGACTCTGTCTGCAAACATAGTCTCTTCTCTCCTCCACCCCATACCCTACCACGATATATAGAAAAATTTCTCAGTGCATTCCCAGTTCCTGGCACCAAATGCATGTGCACATGTGTGAGCTCACATGCAAGTACACTCACCTGCGCATGCGCACACACACCAGGCCGGTAGCACCTGGCGGGAGGAGCAGCACCCAGCCACCAGGAGGCCTCCTCCAGCCCCAGCTATCCTCACTCTGTGCGGCCTTAGGCAGGGTACGCCCCTTCTTTGGGCCTCAGTTTCATCCAATAAATCAGTGAAACTGGCCTAGAATGTCTCTAGTGGCCCTCTATGTTGGTGGTATTTTATTATAGGGAAAACCGTTCCTGGAGGGGAAGATTTGTAAGGAAAAGGAAAATAAGTCTCCTTAGCAATCCTGTTCCCAACCTTTGGGCCTCTTTTCCTTTTTGGATTTGAAATGAAAAAGGAACTCTTGTGAGGCTCTGGTCTGAGGACTTGGGGATGTGGCAGCGGCTGTTTTGGAAGGCTAGCTCTCAGTAGAAATAGGGAGAATGAAGGGACTATATGAGCATGTGCTAAATAAAATGTCAGGAAGTTTAGGACATGACATGGGCTGGGCCGCAGGATCTGAGATCTAGCACGGCCTCAGGTTTGCACACTCTGAGTCTCTTGCTTTGGAATCCCACAGAGGACACATGGGGATGCTCTGGGGCTTCCAGGAAGAGGCGAAAGTCTGTGCAAGGACAGTGGGTGCTGTGCTGGGGTGGGAGCAGTGGGTCTCAGCGGACTCCCCTGCTTCCCTGCAGGGAAACATTGCTCTGGGTCTCTTCCGTAGTTGGCGAGTATTAGTTGAGACGTAGAGGCTCTATATTTTCAGAGCCTCAGTTTCCTCATCTGTGAAGTGAAAGTTTGGACTAGATACATTCAGAGGTCCTCTCCAAGTCTGGTCCTGACTAAACGCCTGCATATCACAGACCCTTCTTGGGGTTTGGTGTATGCAGAATATGTACCCAGTGTTGACACTGGAACAAACGATGCACTGATTGTCCTGTTTTCTCTTCTTGTGTGGACAGTGGGAGACTTCAAGTGGCACAAAGCTTCTAGACCCTTACCTGCCTTCCTTCTGTGTCCCAGAAGGGCAATATAGGCATTTTTGTTTCTTACCATTTTCCCACATATTTCAATTTATGTTCTCTTTCTTTCGTTCTTTCTTCATGTCTTCTTTTTCTCCTCCTCCCCCTCCTCCTCCTCCTTCTCCTTCTCCTTCTTCTCTTTTTAAATTTTTGGCATCTCATACAGAAGATAGAGGCCCTAGGTTTCCCTGTATCTCTTCTGGACAGGGCACCAGGCAACACTCAATTTCATATTGAACGATGGAGGCTCTATTGCCCAAGATTCTCCGGTGTGAAATCCAAACCTGAGTTCTTATTCTAGTTTTATATCTGGAAATTGACAACCACCTTAAAAATAAAATATGAGCCCCAGTCCATGTTCACTACATATGAAAGGAGAGTTTTGAGGTCACATTTTATCATTACATATAAAAAGTGAAGGGTTCAACACTCATTGTGTGCCTGGCACCTGTGGGGGAATTCTTCCCTGCAGCCGGGCTCAGCCCTCCGCTCAGGGAAACTCTGAGAGTAGAGGCGACTCCACCCTGGGCGAGGCATCTGTCTGGACGGGGGAGAAAAGCAGGCTCATCTGGTGGTATAGTCCACTGCCGGCATTTACTGCTCCCAGAGAGCATGCCGGTGGCTTTCGGGTGATACGTACTTGGTATGTAATTAGGTCCCTTGTCCACTAACAAGACCTTGACTGTGGACCATTCATAATCTCATCTTCCAGTCCCGGAAGGATGGCATCCAAGGTACAGTAGGATCCTGGACGCCAAAGCTTCCATTTCCATCATCCTTCCGGCGACTTTGTAGCAAAGTCGTTTTCTCCTCAGATGAAGTAGGTAGACCATTCATTCGTGTGTTTATTCTGGTGCCAGGGTTTGGTTTAGGATGGGAAATGTTTCTTGAAGAGCTTCCCGGGGAGGGGGAGGAGGGTAGGAGAGCTAACTCTGGCCCAGACGGCCTGGTGTGGAGTCGTGGGTTTTCCTCTCCCTAGTTGGGAAAGCATTGGCAGCTCACTTCACTTTTCTGTCCCCAGTCGTCTCGTCTATAAGGTGGAAACAATGATAGCAGCACTTACCTCGTTAGGTTGTTGTAGGGATTAAATGAGGGCTCGAAATAGTGCCAGGCACAAAGTAAGCACGTGATACATGTCAACTCTCCCCGTTAATGAGAGACAGACTTGTCAATCATTAAAGCACAGCAAAGTGTGTTGTATGCTTTAATAGAAGTGCCCAGCTGGGAAATGATTGATTCTGGGGGATTCACAGAAGAATCTTCATCAGTTAGGGCTCCATCAGAGAAGCAGAACCACTCCATGTGATACAGAATCAGGGATTTGTTATCGGGGCTCCGTCCTGCCAACTGGGGGGACTGGTTAGGCTAATCCGTCAATGTGAGGCTGTTGCTTCACAGTCGATGCTGGACTTGGGTCAGCAGGGCAGGCAGTAGGGAAAGAGAAATGGTCACAGAGTGGGGAAGGCAAGACAGACTGCGACCTGCAAAGACAGACCAGAGCTCGTTTCTGTCTCTCACTGCTTCCGGGTGATGATGCTGACGGGCGGCAAGACAGACACACCGGCTGTCCCCATGTTGCCCCAGAGGTTGGACCAGGGCTCAGAGGAGCTCCAGGGGGAGGTCTGGTGAGACCTGGAGATGCTGAGGGTGCAGCCGCTGCCCCGTCACAACAGGGTGAGCCGGCAGATCAAGGATGACACATGTGAGAATGCAGGGAACGGTGCCTCGTACCAACCCACCAAATATTAAAGCACGGTAGTTCCGCTTCTGTATTCCAAATGCTGTGCAAATGTCATTTGTGGCCAATGCCGCTATCGAACTATGCAGGGAAAGGAGGTCTGGGAAACACAGTCCCAGCTTACCTAAGTTGGCCCAGAGCAAATCCACCACAGCTCCACGGAGAAAGGGATGGAATTGGGTCTGAAAGCGTTAGCGTCCGCAATGAAGGGAAAGGAGAAGGATATTCCAGAACCAAGAAATGATGTGCAGGTCAGGAAAAGGTCCCGCGTATAGGATGTTCAGAGTGGCCGCAGCATAAGGTGCTCTTCTTATGGGGCCACAGAATCAACCCAACATCACCATAAGCCATGGTAGCTGAGGAAGTGCAGATTTATCTATCCATTGGGCCATAATCCTTCTTTTAAACAAAGACCAACTTCTGTTGCTTCCAGGCTGATGTCTTTCCCACCACCAAGGCACTTAGTGGCAATGAAAGGGGCATTAAGCCCGGAGCCAGGAGACTGTTAGTGCCCCAGCCCCCAGTACCCCACTCTCAATGGGGGGCCTTGGGCAGTACTTTTACCCTCTGGAAGTTCTTCTCTAAAAGCAGGGATTTGAACTGAAGTCATAACCAAATCTCTAGAGTCACATCCGACTTGAACATTTTCTAGCCATTAGCAGGAGACAAAAGGGGCACGGCAGTTTTCATCCCTGTGAAAGCCGAAACAGAAAACACCAGGGCCCTGTGTCACATCACTTGGCTTTGATCTCTGGATCCTGGAAGCAGCCACAGGACAATGCAACCTCCCGTGGATATTCTTGAGGTCTAGACCTGGGCTGAGTTAGGTGTCCCAGGCCAAATTAAGGCTCAATTGTCTTTGTCTTGGTAGCACTGCCCTTGCACTGTGTCAGAAACATCCGCGGCTATCAATAAACAGTGGGTTAATGAATTTGTGACATCTGGTCCTGGTGGCTCCATAGGTTTCACACTGGCCTATGGGCCACTTTCGGGAGACACTATATGGGCTCCCTCTCAGGGAAGACTGAATCAGAAACAGGTTCCTCAAATCCACTCCATTCGCTCCCTGTATCCCTGGGAGGATCTGATTACAGGATTGAATAATGAGGGAGAGTGTCAGAACACTGCCTGTCTGAGGTAATGTGAATTCTAAGCAAAGAAACAGCCACCCAGTCTTTAATTCTGTGAGTGTATTAATAAATACTTCTGACTGGACCATTTCTAGTCATAGGTATCTGCTCTCTCCAAAATTTTTGAGGGACGTCAGACGAATGCCTCACAGTTTTGGCCTGTTCTCAAAAATGTTCAGAAGGTGGAGCCCAGGGAAGCTATGAGGTTGTTGAATATGTTGAATATGGTGAATATGTTCTTCGTGAAACGCGATAAAATCTTGGTATAGTTAATTCCCCTCTCTAATGGAAAACCATTTTTGCTCACAAATAACATGGCTGGGTTTTATGTTCACAACTTGGGAATTTGGGAAAATGCGGACTTTGGAATCGTCAAATCTGGGCTCTACTTCTTAACAGGTGTATATCAGGCAAGTTATTTCTTGCCTGAGCCTCAGCACCTTCTTCTGTAAAAGGGGCATGATAATACTGATTGCTTAAAGATCTTAAATAAGGCAGCATGCATAAATTATGGTAAGTGTTCAATAAATATTATTTATTTTCCTTACCATGCCTCGCAAAATAAAATGATAAGTACATATTTCTGAGTTTTCCTTATGCTGTTTGTCTGTCATTAGTTTCTTTGTTGTGTTACATGCTTGCCCTTGAAATCAGATAAGCGATGACGGGCATGAAGGGCTTGAGAAAAAAACAAGTCATGGGAAAAAAAATAAAACTGAACTTATTATTTTTTTTTTTTTTTTGCATACAAGTTGCAAAAAGATGCTATAATTCTGTTTTGGAGGCAGAACCCATGTATCCCTTACAGTTTGAGAATCCTGGGAATATGTCATTGTGACAGTCAGTTTCTGGCTTCACACAGTTGTGTTTCAGGCATGAAATAGCTCCGAGCCTTTTTTTCTAGACCCATAGACCAGGAGAGATAAATGTTCTTAGAGGTCGTCCAGCAAAGCCCTTCCGTGAATGGAGAAACTGAGACTCAGAAAGGGAAATGAGTTGCCCAAGATCTCTCACGTGGGTAGAGATAGTGTGAGGACTGGAATTTATGTCTTCTGATCCCTCATCCTGTAACAGCGTGTTGCCTCAGAGCCTTTGCTGATTCACCTTGCAATCTTGGAAAATTCCCTTGTTTTCTGTGTACCAGTCTTTCCATGAAACAAAGATGGCAAGGATAACTCATGATCCGTACCTTATAGAGATGCATATAAATTAGTCGGACCCAGGCTGCAATGAGCGTTCAACTCCCTGGAGTTAGCACAATCCACCACTGGTTCACAAAAGACATGTGAGTGTTACAAAGGAAGTTGCTTTGTAGTTGTCAGACGGAGGGATGGTTGTAGTCCATTAATGTGCTGAGTGACCCCGGATAAGTCCCTTGCCCTCCCTCAGCTCCAGCATACCCATCAGGTCCGGAGTGTCACTTCTTAGCCTAACAGTGTGACATTCCATCAGTTATTTCAATGTAGGACCCAATCGGAGGCTGACTGACTCTACTTCCCAATGACAGGGACCCACACCAACTTAGAATCACTAGCTAGAGGGGCGCCTGGGTGGCGCAGTCGGTTAAGCGTCTGACTTCAACCAGGTCACGATCTCGCGGTCCGTGAGTTCGAGCCCCGCGTCAGGCTCTGGGCTGATGGCTCGGAGCCTGGAGCCTGTTTCCGATTCTGTGTCTCCCTCTCTCTCTGCCCCTCCCCCGTTCATGCTCTGTCTCTCTCTGTCCCAAAAATAAATAAAAAACGTTGAAAAAAAAAAAAAAGAATCACTAGCTAGAAAATCAAAAGCAAAACAGCCAATGAGAATGAAACTAAAGTGGAGAAGGCACATGGATTTCCTTTTAAGCATTGTGTATCTGGTCTATAATCACAACTGTGCAAGGATACACTAAGTTCTCTTAACCTTGAATAAGATTGCCAATCAATGTTTCAGAAGTTTCCGAGGTTTCCTGACTCCCTTCTTTCTCGGGGTAATCATCTTTCCACGGACTCAATCTATGGACATATATCGCCTATTGACAAGCAGTGATGAAAAGTCAGGGGAAGTAGACGCAGGCCAGGAGGAGGACCAGGTTCTTGTCTTTATTTCATCTCACTCGCTGTCAGGATGAAATACAGCATGGCGGAGAGCTCTGAGCCCTGGCAAGAGCTGGGGTCGTGTCACTTGCTGGCTTTGCAAGCCTCGGCCTTGTCCCACTTTGAGCCTCGGTGTTCTTCTCTGGAAGAGAAAGGGGTTGGGTCAGATGCTCTTTAAAGCTCATTTTAGGGCTAACATTCTACTGCTTGGCTTACTTGAGTCTTCAGAGAAGAGACCTGGAACCAAGCATCCTTAACCAGGCTTTGCCTCACAGCCCAGAGACGCCCATGTCATCCTCTTCCAGGGCTCCAGCACAGAGACTGTGTTTAGTCCATTCATAACTAAAAACGGTTTCTTTGCAATGAGTATTTGCGTTCCAATAATTTTTTAAAAGCTTACAATAAAAAAAGCCAAAGGCATTCCTTGAGAAGCTGCCATTAAAAATGCATTAATGGTGGGGGCGCCTGGGTGGCTCAGTTGGCTAAACGTCTGACTTCGGCTCAGGTCATGATCTCACGGTTCATGAGTTCAAGCCCCGCGTTGGACTCTGTGCTGACCGCTCAGAGCCTGCAGCCTGCTTCGGATTCTGTGTCTCCCTCTCTCTCTGCCAACTGGTGCTCTCTTGCTCTCTCTCTCTCTCTTTCTCAAAATAAATAAACATTAAGAAATTTTTTTTAATGCTTTAATGGTAGGGTGAGAGTGGAGGGGGGTTGGAAGAAGAGGAGGGCTGGGCTTTCCCTTGAAATTCTGCTACGCACCAGAGGCCATAACTCTGATCCCCCGGAACTGCTGAATTCACAATACCTTGTAAATGACATTGCCTCTCTGTAACTTCAGTTGAATATGTTCCCGCAAGGAATCCTTGATGTGTGAAGACAGGCACAAGTTGATACATTCACATGGACTTCTTGTAAAAATAAGCCTAATGAGTTCACCCTGATTTTAGAAGGCTTGGGGATTCATCTATGGATGAAAGAGTTAACATTTCGCTGGCTTGAGCTTTGCAACAGGCAAGCCCCAGCGGAACCGTTTTGAGCAGCGGACATGCAAACAAAGATGGGCAAAGTTCTTCAGGCTCAGAAGCTTGTTTTGGAAAAGAACCGCAAAAGTTCGGATGGCTCTGCTGAATGTTATCTGATTAGTCAAGCTGAGGATGGGAGAACGCAGAGACACTCGTGGAGCCAACCGAATGTGAGGTGCGTTCTTGCTTTGCCGTCACTTCCTTTGCTTTTAGGCTCATGTGTGTTTTGAGGAGCAATCTAGTCCACATGTTATGTGTCCCTTACACTTGAATGCATGGAGGTACTGGTTGGTAAGAGAGTGGTCCAGATGGCCAGGTGGCTGCTACATAGCAGGGAAATCCTCAAAGCAGAAATGCGTCCAAAAGTGGAGATCAGTCGTTTCCCCAAGTACGGGCAGAGAATGAGGCAGGAAAACAGGGGCTGTGGGGAGGACAGGCCAGGCGACAGGACAGGATGTAGTCCTATGACCCCCATATCGAGATTAGAGGGCGGTACAGAAAGCCCTGAGTTTGAAATTAGGACACTGGGGCTTGAATCTCTTTAGCAACTGTAGCCTTAGTTTTCTCACCTGTAAAATGGACATTTTGACCCAGAATTCCTATTCCCGGTGGTTGTGTTTACAAACGTTTATGGTTCTTTCTGTGCTTGGCACAAAATAGGCGCAAATAAATATTTACTATTTTTTTTATTGTTTAAGGGCAATGCAAATCCTAGTTCCTTTGTGTGTTCCCAAAACTGGTTCTCCCTGTCTGCCACCCACAAACCCTAATTGTCACCATCAGGGCAGCAAGAAGCACACGCTCTCTGGGAAACAATATAAACTGGCTCACGTATTTTTTTCACACCAAACAGCATGATTTCAAAACGCTCAAAAACAAAACAAAACAAAACAAAACACCCAGAGCCAAAGTAAATTCTCTCTCCGCACCTCCCCCCCGCTCTCCCCACACACACACACACATGAACTTTTAAACCTTGGAAATCATACAAGAGAGAGAGGGAAAAAAGAGAGAGGGAGAGAAAGCCCAGCCTCCCATTGCTTCACATTGTATATATATCGAGTTCACAAACACAAGGTGCACCGTCAGAAGGGCCTGGGGCAAAGTTTGTACTCTGCTTGAATTCTAACTTTTGTTTACCAAGGTAATAAACCAGTCCTCTGCTGCCCCAGGTGTAAAGCTATTATGAAAAGGCATATTTGTATTTCGCCCCACCTCAGATGTGCGGTATGTGGGGCATCCTGCGCCGTAAGAGCAGCCTGGATTTATTTACGGAGAGAGGCGCCCAAGCACGGGAGGAGCGACGTCAGACTGGGCAAGGCCACGTCCCAGCCAAGCCCCGGCCACCTAGCCTTCCTCCTTCTGGTCACCCACCCGCCCCTTCCTGCACCCGCGCTGGCACATAACCCAACCCGCAGGCGACCCTCCAGGGGCCTCTGCCATCTCTGGTTGGACAAGTTTTGTCTCTTCCGCATCTTGTCCTAGATTTTTCCGACCAAACCTTTCCTGACACATTTTGTAGAGCCCAGCCAGATCAGAGTGGATGAACACAGCAGCTGCGGAAACTTCTTCCCCCTCCTTCGCCCTGGCTGTCACACCCCGATGGGTTATCTGTGGCCTGGGATGGCTGGGAGGAAACTTTCACCCAAATTTTCGACGGAGCTAAATGGCCTGGAACCCGCTGTAAATCGTCTACTGAAATCTTGGCACGGGAAGGAGGAAAGAATGTATGGAAAAGGGCAGACTTAGAACGCCAAGGCCATTAGCCTGGGCAAGTGGGAGAGCTGCTGAGGGCTTGCTGGGGTGCCGATGCCTCCAGGCACGTCTGGCCGACTACCCAGAAATTTGCAGGAAGGCACAGAGCAGTGGCAGCGGCCCCCACTAAACACAAGCTGTAGGGCACAGGCAATTCTCTTGGTCCTCGGTCCTTGGCTGGAACTGAGGGCCTCCCTTTTATCTTCCGGGAGCTAACTCCACTTTCTTTGGAGCTGTGGGCTCCTATATATATCTCCTGAGCCCCTACTAAGTGCAGAAGATGCAGCCAGGGTCTAGCACCTCGAGTCAGGACTCCATAACTATTTTGGAACAGTGAATTAATTCCAGCCTCCTCTCTTGAAAAAGCAAGATCTTGAGTAAGATAACGAAGCCCTGTGAGCTCAGAGTGATTCATCTTCTGGAAAATGGGAATCATAAGTGTAATTTTTTTTTTTTTTTTTTTTTGGAGCTGGCATAAGGACCAAGTGGAGGGCCGTTTGTAAATGCTCAAGAGCTACATGAACGTTGGTAGCTACAGCAATGTTGAACTCCTCCTATGAGTCAAACTTCTAGACTGGGCTGTGCCAGTCATGTCTGCCTCACGTTGCCTAGAAATTCAAAGCAACACATACCCATCTTGAGCATCTACTAAGGTTTAGGTCCAATGGAAGTCTTCAAAGGTATGGAGATAACATAAGACTTCCTTTTCCTCAGGGAACTGGGTGGGGAAGGAGTGAGGATAAGAAAAAGACACTGCACCCCTGAACCCAAAATTACCGAGTGTCTAAAATCCAGTCACTTAATAATAACTCTTGAGAACTATCGAAGGCCAATTATGGACCAGGCATTGAGAATTCTTATCACTGGAAATTGTTTCAGTTCAGGCAGGCTAATGTAATGACTCAGCCCCAAACACATTTATTTCTTGTTCTCTAACAGCGGCTACAACCCACAAGCGCAAGGTCCCAAGGTGAGACTTTCTGGCATGTGGAGCACAGAGCAAAGGCCAGTGCGGTGGGGATGCTGTGAGTGAAGGGGGGAACTGTAGAGAGTGAGAGCAGAGAAGTTAAGGAAGGGCCAGCTTATGGAGGGTCTCAGGAGCCAGGTAAAGAATTTGCATTTTAAACGATAATTATGCTTCGAGATTCGTGATGATCCATGCAGAAAGGAGGTGTCTTGGGCTTATTCATCTTCAAATCCATTAATTCACCGACTGCTCTTCCCCAGCTCCCCTCTGTACTACAGGAGGGCTGACCTCTGCATATCCCAAGGCCCCTCGCCAGCTAGCTTCTGTCTGGAAGCAGCCAACGGGAGGCCTGGACAGGAAATCAGAGGGCAGGAGAAAGGAAGAAAGCAAGGTCTCTCTCTCTCTCTCTCTCTCCCTTTCTGCCTCAGGAGCATCTAAAGCAGGGCTCTGTCCCATCCAGCTCCTGCTGGATAGGTGCACCGTGATCCAGCTTCCACCTGGCGACCTTGACCTCTGCACTCTGGTAATATGGCCTCTTCTCTATATCCCTCTAGCCCAGCCTAGTAGCAACCTCTGCTATTGCTAACAGCTGGACTGACTTTTTCACTTCTGCTATCACCTACATAGTCAGTGATCTGCGTTGGATTCTCTGTGTTTAGACTCTTACAGTGGCTTCAGTTTCCCTGCAGGACTCTGATGACGGATACACGGTACAAACCACATGCTGTGGGAATGTTCCCTTGGCATCTGGTACCAGGCCTGGCACATGGCAAGTCCACAGTGACTGTCTGGTTTCCTATTGCTACGTAACAACACAAATATTACAGTTCTAGAGGTCGGAAGTCCGAATAGACCTCCCTGGGTTAACACCAAGGAAGTTCTAGGGAAGAATCCAGTTTCTTGTCGTTTCCAGATTTTTCTGCCTGTATTCCTTGGTTCACGGCCCCTTACTGCATCTTCATAGGCGGCAGTTGGAAAATCGAGTCTTTCTCCTGATGTCACTCTTCTGGGTCTGACACTTCTGCCTCCCTCCTCCCCATTTGGAGACCTTTGCGATAATATTGTGGCCACCATATTGTGGATAGTCTCTCTATTTTTGAGACTACTGTGGAGAGTCTATTTTTTAAGGTCTGCTGATCAGCAAGATGTATTCCATCTGCGACTTTAGCCAACCCTCCCCACCTCCACCCCCCGCCCCTTGCCATGTAATATAGCATAGTCGCAGGGTCTGGGTATTAGGGTGATGGTGTCTTTGGGGAGCCATTATTCCGCCTGCTGCAGTGATTAAGCAAAGTCAGAGCATGGGGAGGGAGGTTATGGAGGCTTGCTAAAGGGGACAGTAGCTTGGTGCCTTAGACCTCACGCAGTGAGAACTTAAGGCCCACGCACTGAATTAAACACAGAGACTGCAGGGCTCCGGGGAGAACATTTGGGTCCTCTGGTTCAGAGGGCATCTCCAGAGATGCTTGAAGCATGGCTCGTTGTTGGAAACCCCTCAGTGTGCTCTTGCCTGTCACGCTTGGGATGCGATGCTGGGACGCAGCCATTGTTCGTCTCTCACCCAGGATGGCACGTAGGTTTCTTGTTTTCCCAGAGAAAGGTTCATTTCAGAGAGGGGAGTGGGTGAAGGCAAACTGTTGGCTGCAGCACGTGAGGCCCAGCAGTTCCAATTCGGGGACAACTGGAGTTGATGCAGGCGTTCCATCCAAATGTAATCAAACGCCTCCTGTTGCCAGACGACGTGTTATTCAGTGGGGGGTTGGCGGGGGGCGTGTTGTGAATCGGAGATGCCTTCTGTAACTTTCTCAGATGGGTTCTGGGAGGAGAGGAAGGAGAGCAGAGAGAAATTCACTTCACTGGTAAATAAACTTCCAAACTGTAGCCCGATTCCTGAAAAACTCTGGAAACTGCCTACGGGGAAGAAGATCCACAATGAGGTGGTGGGCGTGCTTGCTCAGAGTGGGAGGATTTGTGACAACATAAGCCCATGGGGCAGCACACAGCACCAGATCGCAAGGAAAATCCGGGGAGCCGCTGCCCCACTCCCCTGCATGTGGGGTGGGGAGGTGAGCTTGCAGGGGACAAAGTTTGGGTAAGTATAGAACGGCTTCCTCTATTTTGAGCTAGATTTTGTGGAAATGACTTTCTTTCAACTGCTTCACTGGAACTAGAATTCCCCCACCCACTCTTCCCACACCTCGAAGCCCAGCACCCTCGGGCAGAACAAAGCGTGAGGGAAGTCCTTGCCAGGTCTGGTCTGGGGAGGAGGAGAGGCCTACCTTTCGGAACGCGGGCCTGCCGTTCACGTCTTAGCTGCGACAACCCAACACACACAGACTCTGATTTCAAGTTCTCCGTTTTTTAGACCACTATGGGCTCCTGGCAACATCTCAGGAAATCTTTGGGACAGGGGCCTGTTGAAGGATTGTATCTCGGTTGAGTACCTCCAACCACATTTGTCAGCTAAGAATAGTATTTGGGAAGAGTGGCACTATCTGCTTCCGGTTGTGTAACTGACATAGAGGCGGTAACATTTTATCATTTATCAGCACAGACACGCTACAATAGGGACATACTTCGTACTTACAGACAATTTTTGGTTTCTGAGGACCTCGAAGGATTGAGGACTGACTATTAACCCACTCAAAACAACTGTTCAGAGGTAGGCAGAGGACTCCTCGGGAAGGATCTATGAGGGACCTGGGAGAAAACGGTGGGCAGAAGGCAGGAGTAGGAGAGAGCCTTTTCACTCCCGGCTCTTTGTGACTTTTGAGCTTTGTACTTTCTGCGTGTGTTATTTATTCAAAAAGAATAAATAAAACATATTGTGAGACACACAGGATCAGCCTGATCTCAGCTGTGTCAAATCAGACAGGTGCGAGAGAACTGTCATGAAATTTTGTAGTACTGTGACTGTTTCTCTTCCCTGTACCTTTGGATCTTTTCTACATCTTCCTCAATGAACAGTAACAACAGGGTTTTTCAATGATTTCCACATGCCACTGTTACGCCACATTAATCTATGGATCAGGCTCAAGCTGATAAGGTAGGCGCCCCCCATATGCCTTTTCCATTTTCCATTGCTTTCCAGTTGGCCAGCGAGTGGGCTACGTTTCTAGGTCTGATTCGTGGATCCCTTGTTGTTCACTCGGTCATAGCGAAACATCATGTGCACATCACCCTTCGTGACGGCTGGGTTTCGGTTCAGGTAACCTCCCTGTTATCACTGTCATCTCTGCCGCCATTCAGCACCATCACCACTATCAGCCAGCTCTTCTCAGATCAGTGGAACAGGCATGCTTCAGCACTTGCAACCCTCGGCCATGTGCCATGACGGGTGCGGAGGTGACACTGAGCCGTTTCCTCCCCCTAAGGTAGTCCGCCTTAGGGAAGAGAGAGTGTGTGTGGAGTTAGCTTTGATAGGAACCAGAACGTGGTGAGGGCTTTGAGAGGCCCCGCGGTGTGTCCGACTGTGGGGCAGGAGAAGGAGGGAACGCGTTGCTGCAGGGGCGAAATGTGCCTTCGTTGTGTCCGTCTCTCTCTGGTCTTTACCACAGTCTGCAGTGTGTCACGTCCTCGCCTCGGTCCTTTTTCTTGCCTAGTGTGGCCCAGTGAGCTCCACAGCGCGATAGAGTTATGAACAAAGTGCTATGCAGCTCGGAGGAAGCTGAGATGAACTCCGTTCTGGAGGCAGAATTTATAGAACAGGTAGCATTGGAGCAGACTCGAGGGACCGATGTCATTTAGGTAGCAGAGACACAAGGAGGAGCGACTTAATAGAAAGAGTGGGGCAAAGGGGTGTGGGGATGCTGTGTGGGGGTGCACTTGTCCGAACCTTAGATTCCACATCTGCAACGGGAAGGGGATCACACAGCCGAGGTCAGAGGTCAGTCATGTAGCACGTCGAATATACCGCTAGCATTTGCCCAGCACCCACTGGGTGCCCCCAGCCTTGTGGCTAGCGGAGAGCAGAGGAGGAACACACACTCAGGGCTCAACAGGGAATGCCCTTAGCCGCTATTCTGCACCACCCTCAAAGGATGAAGAAGTGGTCCGTAAACCAAAGCATTTACAAGCGGAGTTGTATCATCCCTTCCAACTTGGACCCTAGAGGTCTCTGATCCGAAATTCGAGATCGTTTCTGAGCCAATTAGGCATCCTGGACAGCCATCGGCCAGTTGACCTGGTACTTTGGCTGCTTTGGGAGGATGCTGCTCTAGGCGTGAGCTTTCCCACAGCTGGAGAGGACTGTCAAACCCTGGACCAGGCGTGATTTGGCTTTGGCGAGACGCATTGGGAGGGCTGTCCACTCTTGGCCTAATTGTGACTGGAGCTCCCGCTCTGAGGAACCAGCTACCGCTCAGAGGGCCCTCTTGGTCCTGAAGTCCTTAGTTGCTGAAGACACAAGTCACCTGGGCATCTTCCACGTTGGTAGCCTGGTTGAAGAAAGAACAAGCGTGGGCCCAGTTACTTCTGGGTATGTGAATGGCCAGATGGCACATTCTCACCGGGGCCTGATAGCATGCTATCTTTTTTGAGAAGGTCTTTCATTTTTACCAGACAAATGCTAACTCATGGCCCGGTAGAAATCAAGCCTGGAAGCTATGGCAGTATTCCTTGAGAATTGCTCTCCATTATTTGTTTTCACTACTGCTGTGGTGGTGCCTGCAAGGTTACCATTACTGCTTTGGACAGAAAAGTTATCCAGGAAGAAAGTGATTTTTCGGTGCTTCCTCAGTTAAAAAAACATCTTTAGAACGACATACATATTTGTCTTGTGCTTTTAGCCCACAGAGCTTTCACGTGCATTATGTTTAGTCCTCTGAACCCCCTTTTCCATGGTGTGGAGAGGTGGGGAGGTTAGTGGAAGATTCATAGAGGAGAGGTATCATTTCCTTGGAACCCATTAGGACACTGAGGCTCAGAGAAGTTAAGCAGTTTGTTGGAAATCACACAGGCAGTCAGTGATAATGCAGAAACACAGATGCCAAGTTCCTGCTTCCAGACTACACGTGCTTTTGACTTTCCTTAGGTCCCAGGGATACCCCATCCCTAGGTTCTTAGGAGCGAAGGGGCTCCTGGGTGGCTCAATCAGTTGAGCATCCACCTTGGGCTCAGGTCATGATCTCAGGGCTCGTGAGTTTGAGCCCCGCGTCAGGCTCTGTGCTGACAGCTCAGAGCCTGGAGCCTGCACTCTGTTTCTCTCTCTTTCTCTCTCTCAAAATAAGAAATAAACACTAAAATTTTTTTTTAAGAAGTGGAGGGAGGCTCTGTGTCTGCTCTCCACACCCTCCCACTCCATCCCCAGCTACATTATTCTAAGGACTCCATCAGTTTGAGTTGGGAATGCAACTCAGGGGCTATGGTTCCCAACAGAGGATCATTTTGCCTGCAAGGAACGGTTGGCAGTGTCTGTAGACGTTTTGGGGTTGCCACTGCTGGGGAGAGGGAAGTGCATGCTACTGGCATCAGTGAGTAGAGACCAGAGACAATGCAAACCATCCTACAATGCACAGGACAGCCTCTAAAGCAAAGAAGTATTAAGCCCCAAATGTTAACTGTGCCAAGGTCGGTAAGCCTTGGGTTAGAGTAAAGGCAAAAACCCTCAATTCCCAGATTCCCAAGTACATGGAGAACTTTCCAGAAATGTCTCCTTTTTAAAATTTTTTTTAATGTTTATTTATTTTTGAGACAGAGAGAGACAGCATGGATGGGGGAGGGGCAGAGAGAGAGGGAGACACAGAATCTGAAGCGGGCTCCAGGCTCCAAGCTGTCAGCACAGAGCCTGACGCGGGGCTCGAACTCACGGACCGTGAGATCGTGACCTGAGCCGAAGTCGGATGCTTAACCGACTGAGCCACCCAGGCACCCCGAGAAATGTCTCCTTTTAAAAAACAACTCCAGGTGTTTGCATGTTTTTTCCTCCTACAATAATGAAGATCTGCCAAATATGTCAGAATTGAAAGAGGAAACTGAGGCCCAGACGGCCCAGGATCACCCAGCTACTATGTGGCGGAGAAGAAACAGGCTCGTCCGGCCCCAAGTCGAATGCATTTTCTACTTGATCATGCTAAATTCCCCACTCAGTCGCTCCGCTTTAAGCCATTTTCTGACTCACTGATTCAACAAATGTTGTGATCTGAATGTGCTCACTGACACAGACCTGCCCACAGCTTATTCTAATAGAAAACAGTACAATGTGGGAAGAACCTCATAGACTCTGCCTCAGTTCCCTTTGTGTCTTCAGACCCAGGCCCCTTGCACAGCTGTTGGGTGGAGGGGCTTTTCCTGTCTCCTTAGGAGACAGAAGGTCAAAGCTGGAAATGAAACTGACATGCCACCCCAGGCGTCAGGTTTCCCTGCAGGAGGCACATTACTGAAAATACCTAAGTTTCTTGGAACTGAAACATTTTTTTCATATTTGATTTTTCATAGCTCGTTCTGTTGCTTTAATGTTTGTTTTTTACTCAGTCAGTCAGTGAAACTGGGTTGGTCAGTGAAATTTCTAGCGCCTGGAGGTTTCACTTTCAGGGTCTGAAAGCTTGGGTTTAGACTTCTCAAGCCTTCACAAAGGCCGTTAAGGTTTACAGCATTCTAGCCAAGAGTGAGTGTAAAATGATATGAACACAGAAAATGCTTGGATAGTATTTATTGATACAAAATATTTGGTTAATGATACAAAATATTTAACTGATACAAAATATGTATTCAACGCGTGTTCTGTATGAGACTCCGCCAAGGGCAGTAGAAGTATAGCCCCAAGCACGACGACCAGGACATTTCCTTCCCTCAATTGCCTATAGTCTGGTGGGGGAAGTGAGTCTGTATATAGCTCACATCTTTTCCCCTCAAACACCCTTTATTCACTTTTATCAGGGAGTTAACGCAAATCTTATTGCCTTACTAGAATGCTCTTACTTTTTTTTTTTTCTTTGTCAACCTTCTATTCAGTCTTCAAGGGCAGTATCAGATGCCAACTCATTAAAAAAAAAGAGAGAGAGAACTCTTAGAAATCTCCCTAGGGAATCAGGATATGCTCGTTAAGTATACCTTCCACTTCTCCTTTAAATGGCTGTAAAACCCATCGACACTTATTGTGCCCCCTTGTAGAGAGGCAGTGTAGGCTGGTTGTTGTGAGGTGCCTGTGTCCAAATCTAAATTGTATTACGTACCTGCTGATGCCTTGGGCAGGTTACTCAGCATCTCTCTGAGCCCAGTCTCCTGGTCTGTTGTGAGGATGAAATGTCATAGAGCCTGTGCGGTACCTGGCATGTGACGACTGCTCAGTACAGAGTGAGCCTCAGTACAGTACGGTACAGGCTGTGTGATCTGTGCTACAAAGGATCCCAGCACCCATGGGACGTGGGCACCTCTTCCCAGGAGCTCATAACGTAGGAAGTACCCAGGAAGGTTCACAAAAATCTCTGCAGAAGATGGGCCACCCATGCGTTAGAGCATTTGCTGTAAGGAATATTTGAAAGGTAAAAATTAATTCTGAATGAGTAGGCCTGATTCTCTGCAGGTTCTTGGAAAAAGCAGAATTTCAAGTAGGCCTTAAGCAGAGGATAGGCAAATCCCTGGAGGCAGGGAAACAAGGGAGAGAAAGGGTATTGGGTCTTCTCAGAAGAGGGACTGGCTTACCCAAAGGCAGTGAATGTGAAAGTACTGGGTGTGGTCAAGCTACCGTGTGTCACTAAGGGAGAATATTCTAGAGGTCGGGTAGGAGGAAGGGGGTTTGGGATTGGGATGGGACCCAATATGGGCTGATTAGCAGAGTCAATTGGAAAGATAGATCCAGACTCTAAAGGGCTTTAAATACCCAACATCAAGGTTTAGACTTCCCCCTGAAGGCAAAAGAGAGCCACCCAAGGTTTGTGACTTAGAAGGACAGCTTGAGTTGATTAGATCCCTGCCATCAGGAGCTCAGTCTGGTTAAGAAGAGAGAGTAGAGAATGAATGATAAAAGGATTTGATGACTGGGATGCTAGAAGCAAAAAAAAGTGCTGTGTGATGCATGGAAGAGGGAACAACTGGGAAGGAAGCCCTTACCAGAAGAAGCAAAGAAATCTAACCCTCTGAGCACTCCTCCACCATGGCAGCCGGGCATCATGTTGTCCTCAACCTTCGATTTTGTCTGCCTTCCTCTCCCGGTTGTGAGCTCCTTAAGGGTTCAGATACAGTGTCTACATTCAACAAACTTTCAAAAGATGTTGATTAAAATGAAAGATTGGAGATAACTATAAGCACAGAATGTAGAGTGGATTGGGAAGGAAGAGTCTGGAGGCTGGGAAATCACTTAGGAAGTCTTGGAGAAGCTCAAGTGAGAGCTGGGAAGGCTGGAAGAGAATCAGCGGAGCGGGCATGGAAAGAACGGGATGGTCCAGAGAGATACAGAGAAAGAATAAACACTGGGGACTGGTTGGAGGTGAAGTGGATGAGAGAGTAAGAGGGTCAGAATTTATACAAGATATTGACTCTGGGTGCTTGGAAGGGGGATGATGCCATCAGTCTACAACCCAAAGCAGAAGACTTGAATTGCATGGCCATAGCACAAGTAGGAATCAAGTAGGTATTTATGGAAAGGATGGATGGATGGATGGATGGATGGGCCTTCAACACTAATTAGGGAATTATGGACTCCTTTATTACTGGAGCTAAAGGGGAGCTTACATATCATTCTATAAATGAGTAAAATGAGGTAAGATGGGGGAAGTGACTGCTTTTGATCACATAGCTACTAGGTGATAAATTTAGGGCATGGAATTAAATCTCTGGATGCCTAGGCTAGTGTTCTTTCCAGTATGTTATATGGTTATTTTCTTCAATTCTTAAAAAGAATTTCAGAGGAAATGGTATGCATGAATATCATATACCACTTGTAATTTTTTTTTTTTAAACTAAAAGCTACATTGGAATTTCATTTCCGTTTCGCTGATTAAAATAGGAATTCTGAAAGTCATACATATTGATTGAAGAGTCCTCAGCTTTGGGGCCAAATCCTCCCAGTGGCTGTTACCTTCTATAATCCCATTTCCCCAGACATTGGTCTCTGGCCCATCCCAGATGCACAACTTGTAGCTTAAGAATGGGGAACATGCCTTGGTGAATGTCTGCAGCAGAGGGGCCATTTGGAGGGAAGGCTTGAGAATACCGTTATCTCTTTGCAAAGGTGAAATGGACTTTTAGATAAATAGCCACATGGTGATTTAATCAACCAACATGAAGCATTGGCTCTAAAGCAAAGGGACTGGCTTCCTCAAACCACGCCCAAAATCAGTTCCGTTACTTTTCCCCACTTTGTATGTATTGAGTGCCTCATGCGTGCCTCCTTAGCCCACTAGCTGTCATGGTGGAAGAGATGATCGAAGAAGTTTAAGATATGATTCCTCCTTAAAGGGGCCGCATCCTAATTGAGGAGAGGAGACTCACATGGGAAAAAAAAAATCACATGGTAATTTATGGTGTAACAATAAGTGCCTCTTTCTTGGTAACTTGCAGGCATTAAGCAACTAATAGAGAGAGTCTCAAACTCAGAAGTTTATCCCTTCAAATTCCCTTTAGGTATTTAAGTGTGACCACCGCATCCCGGCCCATAGGTGGTCACCATCTGACGTCAGAGAACGTACCTCTTGTCCTCCAGGGACAGTGTTATGGTGGACAATGAATCAGCTAATCACATTTCGTGTGAAGAGGTAGGCACAGTGCTGGGGACACAGAAAGAAGGGGCATTTCGCCCAGTCTGGGCAGAGCCACCTGGAGCCTCCTTGCCTCTGTTCTCTCTCCTCTCCAGTTCTCTTCCACACCGAACCTGCTGTTAAAGCTTCTGATAAATCGCCATCGTGGCAGTATGCTTCAATGATAGCAACAACCGGCATTTAGTGAGTACCTACACTGTGCCGGGCACTGTTCCTTAATATTTCACACGCATTTCCTTGCATGGTGACGTCAGAGCCGAAATCTCGGCGCCAGCATTGCCGATACCTATGCGTGTATTATTAGACAGCTGCCAGTTCTCCCTGTGGCATCTCTTCACCCACCAAGCGACGAGGCAGTTCCAGGGCAGGAGAGCGAGTGCAGAAGAGGCACTCCATTCCGCGGTTTGTTGGAGTGTCAACTTAGTACAACCTTCTTTTTAAGAGGAATGAGGTAATTCCTAGTAAGATGTAAAATGTGCGGGCTCTGACTTAGCAACCTGACCTCTAGGAGTCCATCCTATGGACATAATGGCAAGAGTACAGAAGGGTTCACGTGCAAGGATGTTTGCAGAGGCATCACTTGTAAAGGCAAAAAGGTTGCATCATCCTAAATGTCTATGAACACGAAAAATAGTTGAAAACTTGTGGTATATCTAGTCTGCGGACGAGACCGCGTATGAGGTATGAAGTTGGAAACTTTTTCACAATATATTTTTAAATACAAAACAGATCAATATGTAAAGCATAATTTCTCTTCTATAAATACGTGTGTGAGTATATGTATATATATACACACACGTACATATATATGTAGAAGGAGATATATTTGATTTAACTGAGGAAAATATCTTGACTGATAAATGTTAACAGACGAAATGAGGAAACTTTCACTTCGTTATGTAATTAAAAAAAAAAAAAAACTCCATGAGAGAAATTTTAACTTTTTGGTGCCTTTAGAACTTTTCAAGTTTAAACGAACACCTGCCTACCCAGGAAGCAGGATAGAAGGCTCTAATGTTCTCTGATACATACCAGTGCCTGGAGGAGGCCCAGCAGGGCCGGTGGACTATGCCAGGGGCCATCTGGAGGGGTGGATGAGGACTTGAGATAGGAGGGAAGGCTCCGAAGAAGACAGAAGACCAGCCACCACACGAGGTAAAGCAGTCAGTATCTTAAGAGGAGAGGAACAGCGTACGTAGGTCAAAAAGATTTGAGTTGCTGTCACATCCTCTCCCTCTACTTCATACACATACACATACAAAGCTAAAAATAAAAATACAATGAGGGGCTCCCAGCTGCTCAGCCGGTTGAGTGTCCGACTTCGGCTCAGGTCACGATCTCACAGCTCGTGAGTTCGAGCCCTGCGCGGGGCTCTGTACTGACAGCTCGGGGCCTGGAGCCTGCTTTGGATTCTGGGTCTCCCTCTCTCTCTCTGCCCCTAACCCACTGGCATCCTGTCTCTGTCTGTCTCAAAAATAAATAAACATTAAAAAGAAATACAATGAGAAAAAGATTTGTATCACCTCCAAGCTCCCTCCTGACTAACTGTCTCTGTGCCTTTATGTTTGTCTGTCCTTATCTGGGCCCGCTTGCATCCCAGCCTTATTTCCTCCAGGCCTGCGTGTCAGCTCCCATTCATCTTCCCAATGAGCCTGAAGCACAGATATACCACCTTTCCACTCTTACCTATGCGTCTCACGACCTAGGATCCCTCCACTTTCTCTGCCTGCCCGGCAATCCTACCCAACCTTTGACGCTGTGCTCAAATGTGCCCTTCCTGGAAAACTTGCTTGTCCTTTAAACGGAATCAGTCACACCCCCCTCCCCCCCACAGCTAAGATCTGTGGGAACATTCTGCTCCAGAAGCCTCTTGTTCCACTCACAAATATGCTCCAGGATCATTCCATCCGTTGGATGTACTGGGCCCTGCTGGCCCCCAGAGGGGCCTCAAAGTCAGTTCAGATTCCCAGTGGCCGGTTTCCCCAGGCCAAGGGGCATGGTCGACCTGGGTGCGGGGCTGGGCCTGGCAGATTGGGCATAGCTGGGCCGGTGGAGGTTACATCAGCACGGGGAGAGGGTTTTCTGAGTACAAGGCTGATTCTTCCCTGCAGCTGACGGCCCTTTAATGGCTAGTGGTCACGTGAGAGCCCTTGGTCTGGCCTGGCTGGGCACTGAGAACTGAGAGTGCCAGGCTTGGCACAGGAGAGCCCCACCCAGGTTAATTGATCTGTCCTGTCCTCCCACAGGCCTTGGGCAAGAGTCAGCACATTTTCCTCTGTGTACAGATCGTCCTTGTGCCAGGCTCACAAAAGTCTCCTGAGCTGAGCAGGTCGGGCCTGCATTCAGCTGCCCGTACCTTGTGTGTGTACCCACACTCCCTCACTGCTTCCCCGCTTCTCTTTCCTTCCCCCAATTTGTCTCTCATTTCCAGTTTAGTTCTGATTTTCTCTCTGGACGTCTGTGCCTTTCTCTTTTCCTCTTTTTCTCCTTTCCTGCCTCTCTCCCTCCTTCTTTCCTTCCTTCTTTCCTTCCCTCCTCCCTTCCTTCCTCCCTTCCTTCCTCCTTTCCTTCCTTCCTTCCCTCCTCTCTCCCTCCCTTCCTTTCCTTCCTTCCTTCCTTCCCTCCCTCCTTCCTTCCTCCCTTCCTTCCTCCTTCCTTCCCTCCTTCCATTCCCTCCTTGATTTGTTCTCTTTTTTATATCTCTGTCTCTCATTCCCCCACCTTCAGGCCAGGCTCTTTCTCTCTCCCCTGTCCAAAAGGACTTCCTCTCGCTCCCTATCCCCATGCCAACTCTTCTTTCAACAACTTTTGAGAAGCCTCCCCTTTGCTCTCCTGCCTGCACTGTTGGACAGAAGTCAAATAACTCTTTGTATTATCTCCCTCTCCTTCTCCTCGTCCAAGCTCTGAGCAAAGAGGCCATACAGTCTCCCACTCTATCCAAAATTGTTTCAGGTACCACGCCTGCACTGAACCCTTGCCAGCATCCCGTCCCAAAGGCCAGGTTGACCAATGCTGATGCACACAAAACACTCAGGCTCCTGGCCAAAGCCAGTGGGGGGTTGGTTCTGGTATTCCCTCATGCTGAGACTGGCAAACCCAAGTTTAGGAGTCGACTTCTTGCTTTTTCACCCCATCCCATAAGCCTGGGCAGGATCCCTCTTGTATAATCTGATCACACATGAGTGGTCATGGCTGAGCACTGAGTTTACAACCATAGAGACATAAGGGGGGATCCAATGCATCCAAGACAGATCTTCCCATTCTCTGACCTTTCCTGGTTCCCCATCAAGGAGAAAATGGAGGCCATCACTAAGCCTATCATCACTCGAGGGGGCTTCTAGGACACAATCTGGATACAGATGAAGTGCCTCTTTATTCAATAAACAACTGAGCAGAATTTCTGGGCTTGGATATCAGGATACTAAAGATGTTCCCAGTTCTCAAATAGCTATAGCTTAACAGAGGAGATGGGCCTGTACACAGGGAACTTAGACAAGCTTGAGGTAATTGCTAAGGAAAGTATGGATGAGGTGTTGGAATATAGACTGACTGGCAGATGGGAAGATACACAAGAAGGACATATTTAAGCTCTTACATTTTAAAAAAAAGAAAGTAGGTGCAAGCTGGTCAGTGGGGACTAGTATTAATCACAAGGGGAAAAAAATAACTTGGGAAAAGAAAGTATGAAAAAATGAGTGAACCCCTAACAAAAACGAATGGTCAAAGATTTAGTCCACTCCCTGCCTCCCCTCCCCTACAAAACTCTACTGATATTTGTATCTGAAGTGGATGTAAATTCGTCAAGCCCTCAACCCCGATTCCAGGTCAGGCGTCCCAAAGCTAGAGGAAGAAAGGCAAGGCAGAAAGAGGATTCAGACCCAAGAGGTTGAATCACGGTTGTCTTTACCACGCCACTCTGCACAAATGCTTTCTCCTTTAGCCCTTAATTATTCCAAGGTCCCACCAACTTCAAGTGTGATGGTCATTTCTTAGATGGATAGCAGTTGGGTAGGTTCTGCTGTGCCTGCCAAGCAGAGCATCTGTGTTCTCCATGGTAGTCCGGTGTTCCTAAAGCCACAGTCTTTGGGGGGAAGAAAGAATGGGGGAAGTTTCCACCCATTTTGTAAATGAGCGGCAGAAAAAAACCTGCGTCCCATCCCCCATCCCCCACTCTTCCATTCACCACATCTTTCCAAGTAAGCGGATAGAAAGAGGAAGACGGAAGACGCGGGTTATGTCTTTAAAAGGGAGAACTGTGAGCCAGCTGCCAGTGTGTTTTACTTCACCAAACATCCCTCCATCTCTGCCTCAGTGACTCGAGGGCTCCACGGCCAGCTTGCCTCCCCATACTCACAACGGGTATTGGCAGTGAGGCACCATCCTTGACCGAGGCTTACCGCGTTCTAGAGTGCATGTCAAGGGCCACTCCTGAACATGCCCTGGTCAGTCCCTGGGAACTGCTACCTTCTTCAGGATGGGACATTGAGGCTTTCTCCAACAGGCGGCTGTCCCACTAGCAAAGGTTAACTCTACTTTGTGCAAGTGGGCTTCTGGGGGCAGATCTGCTGACAGTCTTGAGGCACAGCAAATCCCCTTCTCGTCCATGCAGAGGAGGCGGAGGTACGATGAAGAGGTAGGGCTGGGGAGGTGAAGCCCCACCTGTTTGTTTGTAAGCAGACACACAGCTCTCAGCGCCCACCAGGAAAACACGCACAAAGTCGCGGTTCTCGCTCCTAACCCCCCAGGAAAGAGCACTGATCCTCTAGCCGTGGAAGTAACCTGACAGAGATCAGGAAAGGTGAGTGGAAATCATGCTTGCGGAAATCTATATAAACACTAATTTTCCAGTAGGCACTGTGAACTCTCCTTTTCTATTTTTAAATGCTAATTGCTTCTGATTTTGTTTACGTGGGTGGAGCTAATAAGAACATTGGCTTCTTAACCATTGATCTTAATGTATCTGTTTTTGGACACTTGTGATTTATTTTTGCACCCATGCTCCAAATTGGTGCTAATTACTTTAAAGGATCAGGGTTTCTATTCCAAGAGGGATGACGACAGAATGTCAATTTGCAGTCTCTGAGCATAATGTCCCAATTATCAATGCATTCCAGACCAGAATGGACTTGGCATCTTCTCGAAGGGGTTGGCTGCACTTTTATCAGCCAGTGCCTGGACATAGCTTCATTGAAACTTGCTTTCTAGTAACTTGTGGGTATGCCTATACTTTCCTCTGTCTTGAAGGCCCTTTAGTGCCATATGAGTATCCAGATACCTGCCTTTCCATGTCCAGGTTGTATATTTCTCCCTCAGAGCCTTCTTTGATCTCTGGCTGAAAATAAATGTCACCTCCTATGCAAGTTCCAGAGCTTTGCTGATCCCTTTCTCAAAAAACTTAACACTTTGACATTGAACCAACATTATTTAGTCACCTTCTTATATCCTCTCTGCAATATAAGCCTCTTAGTGTTATCTGAGTTATCTTTGTCCCCACTGCATGCAGAAGCTTCTGCTAAGCACAATAGATGCTCTGTGCATAGATGTAATTAAATGTTTCCTAATATTTTACCTTCTTCAGAAAAGTTTTGTTTTAAGTTTATTTATTTATTGAGAGAGAGAGGCGGGGAGGAGGGGGAGGAGAGGGGCAGAGAGAGAGAGAAAGAGAAAATCTCAAGCAGGCCCCATGCTGTCAGCACAGAGCCTGACACGGGGCCCGATCCCACGAACCGTGAGATCATGACCTCAACCAAAATCAAGTGTCAGACACTCAACCGACTTAGTCACCCAGGTGCCCCTCCAGCAAAGTTTTAAAGTAGGTTTAGATCAATATGTGTAAAACAGAGGGATGAATACATCTGCACACACACAAACAAAATGACTAAAGTCTATAAGGAATTATATGAAGCATATCCGGATATTCCAATATTTAGCCATCATATCTAGAAAAAACAAACAAACAAACAAACCAGGGTGCTGTGGCCAATAGTAGGGGGGTAGTGACAAAGGACTCAAAACTTGACCACTACCATCAAAGGAACTGAAACTTCTGACATGATATTTGCACAACACAAGGGTTGAGCTGAGCACAATAGACGAAAGCCATCTCACTGAGGGTTCACTGACTACACAGAGTGAATGTGGAGCACAGTGTGACCAAGGAGACACGGCCACATGAGAAAGAGTAAACAGGTCTGTCCTAATTTGTTCATTTACCACCATTCACTTATTCACCCAACACGCTTTTGTAGGGAAGCCTCTATGTCAAGCCCCATGCTGGCACTGTGAATCCAAAGGGGAATAAGAACATCCTAGCTGAGGGTAGCCTGGGTGGCTCAGTCAGTTAAGCCTCTGACTTCAGCTCAGGTCACAATCACACAGTTCATGGGTTTGAGCCCCGCATGGGGTTCCATGCTGACAGCCCAGAGTCCGGACTCTGCCTCAGATTCCATGTCTCCCTCTCTCTCTCTGCCCCTCCCCTGCTCACGCTCTGGTCTCTCCCTCTCAAAAATAAAATAAACAGAGCATCCTAGTTTAGCTCTTTAGATGAGCGCTCAATTAACTATACCCAATGGTCAGAGCTGGTTCACTATCCGCTTTTGTAAATAAAATCATGGAGCACAGTCGTGCCCATTCATTTACGTATTATCTATGGCTGCTTTCCCTCTACAACTGCAGGGGTGAGTAGTCCTGACAGATACTGGATTCCCTGCAAAGCCTAATATAGTTATTATCTGGCATCTCTCCCTCTACAGAAAAGTTTGTTGATCTAGTTTATACCTTGGTTTAAAAGGCATTAAAATACCCTGGAGAGAGTGGCATGTGGGGTGAGGACAGGGTTCTACAGGAGACCTACACAGTCTTGGAAAATCAAGGAAAGCCTCTTGGACTAGGATTATAGGGGCAGAAGCCACATGTGCCTTGTTTGCTGCTATATTACAAATGCCTATATGGTGCCTGGCACACAGTTCTTTGCTCAGCAAGTATTTACTGAAGGCCTGAAAGAATAAAAGTCACTTGGTCTAAGCTGTGAGTAAATGGGTGATTGCAGTAATCCGGGACACGTGTGGAGGAATGGGTAGGGAAGGCAGCAGCATGTGCAATGGCCTTGAGGCAAGAGAGAGCCAGGTGCCGTGGAGAGCAGTTGCTGTTCCGCTTGCGGGGGTGAGGGGGCTGGGGCTTGGGAATAAGAAAAAGAAAAGTCTGGAAGGTAAGAAGGGGTCAGACCAGGCATATTTAAGCCTCATTATGGAGTTGGGACTGTATCCCGGAGGTCCTGGAGAGCCACTGATAAGTCTGAGGCAAGGCAGGTACAAGTTCCAAGTGTTGCTTCAGAAAGACCACTTTGGAGGGCAGTCCCCGGGCATAGCTGGTTAAGTAAGAGTTGTGGCAGAAACCCAGGGGCCTACACTAAGGGAGCCACTCTCATGATAGCAATCAGTGGAGTTAGGCTGATAGCACTTGGTGGTTGACAATGGGGGGGATGAGGGGTCAGAGAGAGGGAGGAGTTAAGGATGATGACAAGATTTCTGTCTTGAGAAGCTGGGTGGGAAGTCAGGGCCCCTCATTGAGATGGGGAACACACGAGGAATAAAGTTAGAGAGGAGGGAAAATCTTGGCTCCATTCGGGGCCTGCTGGGTTTGAGGGGCCTACAAGATATCCAGAAGGAAGTTAAAGACGTGAGTTTGAAGCTCAGGTCAGTAATCCCATCTGATCCCATGTAAAATTGGGAGTCATCTTGGGGCGCCTGGGTGGCTCAGTCGGTTAAGCTGCCGACTTCGGCTCAGGTCATGATCTCGCGGTCCGTGAGTTTGAGCCCCACGTCGGGCTCTGTGCTGACAGCTCAGAGCCTGGAGCCTGCTTCAGATTCTGTGTCTCCCTCTCTCTCTGACCCTCCCCCGTTCATGCTCTGTCTCTCCCTGTCTCAAAAATACATAAACGTTAAAAAAATTTTTTTTTAAAGAAAAAAATAAATAAAATTGGGAGTCATCAGAATCTAGACGGTAACTAAAGCCATGAGAGCAGATAACGTTTGCCTTGGAGAGTATGTGGAGGGAGGAATGCATGGGGTCAAAGAGAAAAACTTTGAAAACCTGAGGAATGCCAACCTTAATAGAGGAACAGACCTACAAAGGGACTGAGAACGAGCACTTAGGACGACAGGAAGAAAACCAGTATAGTTTGCTGTCACACAACCAAGGGACATGATCTAGTGAGGACAAGAGTTTCAAATAATTAAGAAATGCCTACTGCAATAAAGATGGGAGCTTTAGACAGACCGGGACAGCTTTGCTGTTGCCTTTCATGACATGACGGCAGCTCAGGTACAAGGGGGGGGGGGGAGGGGGGGCAGAAACAAGGTGCGGTCAGCAATCCACCAATGGGTGGTGAAGAAGACAAGCCAGCGTAGACTGGGTAGGAAGGAAAGGGGGGGGGGGGTAGGACAGCCGCTGAGGGGGGTGAAGGGAGCTTTTGTTTCCTTTCTCTGTCTTTTTGGAGCCAGGAGAGGTTTGATCACGCTTATACATTAACTGGGAGCAAAGAGTAGTCTCATTTTAATCAGTCACTGGGAAAACTTGCCTTCTTCAGAGGATTTCATGTGTTTTGCCCCATTAGAAAAAGAAAATTCAGTAACCCAGCGTGTTCTCTTTTTATACTTTGTTTCCAGGAAGCTTGGAATCAAATTCAGTTCCCCTCGATGTCTGGTAGTATTTTATACCACTTCCTTCACTTGCTTTCTGTTCTGTTTTATACCTAAGTACCTTGTTTTTAATTTTTTTTAACATTTATTTATTATATTATTGAGAGAGAGAGAGACAGAGCGTGAGTGAGGGAGGGGCAGAGAAAGAGGGATACACAGAATTCGAAGCAGGCTCCAGGCTGTCAGCACAGAGCCTGACACGGGGCTCGAACTCACGAACCAGGAGATCATGACCTGAGCCAAAGTCAGACGCTCAACTGAATGAGCCACCCAAGAGCCCCTAAGTACCTCGTTTTTAAAGAATAATCATCATGAGCGGTTTGCAAGGTGCTTTCACAGCATCCATCCTCCATTCCCTCCCCTTTCACCAGTGCCCACTGTGGCCATGGCCTCTGTCCCACGCAGCAGATACAGTGTGTGTGTGTGTGGGGGGGGGGGGACAACATAGTTCCTGCTCCTACAATCCCATTGAGGAGACGGACATGAACCCAATAATGGTGCTCATAGTTACAACTGTGGTGAGCGGAGCAAAGGAAACTCCTGGAAGCCCTAAGAATCTGAGGGGTCAGGAGAAGCGTCCTTGAGGTGGAAGGATGCACTTGGAGATGGGTGGGGCACCCTCCACCCCAAATGAACTCTTCTCTTTGGAGACTTTGTAAAATGATTGTTCAGCTCTTGCCTGGGACACTTACGGTGGTGGGAGCCAATGCTGCGTTTTTGGACAGTGACAGCAGTCAAACTGGAGTAGAATTTGACTCATGGAACCTCCACCCTGATGTCTATACTTGAGTCCACACATATAAGCTGAACTTCTGTCTCACCTGGCACTCCAAGACTGGAGATGGCAGTGATAAGCCCCACCTACACACTCTTACAGGTATATCTGTTCTCTCACAGTTAAAAACAGGTTTCCCAATTTTCATTTTCCTGTTTCCAGATGATGTCATGTTGATAGAGACTTCTGATTGTTTCCAAATATCCATTTGTCGCTTCTATAGAAATACAACTCCTAGTTACCAGATACACAATTGTTAGTTGAAAGTGTGACTGTCCGGGGGAAAAAGAAAAAGAAACTAACAAACAAACAAAAAGACCACATTTTCCAGCTTCTCTTGCAGCTAGGTGCAGTGGATTACTGGTAAATTTTTATCAGTTCTTCTGGAAGAAAAAGAAAGTCCTAATTACTATCTGTAGTGTTAATTCTCCCACAGCTAATTTTAAGCTACTAAACATGACTCGTCAAACATGGAATTAGGAGGAAATGTTCACAACGTGTTTTCACGTGCCCTACGAGTGGGTCCTGGCACACCATTGGCTAGCTGGGACCCTAAGATGAGGTTCTCAATGGGATATAAGTGGAAGTAAAGTGTATAACGTCCCAGTTGTGCCTCAAATGGAAGTGGGGGACCTCTGCTTTCCCTTTTTCTTTTTCGGATGGTCTGGACAGAAACATGGCAGATAATCTAGTTTATACTCCTCAGGTAAGGGCAACGTTCTAGAGACAGCAGAGCAGCAAGATGGGAGGAGCCTGGATTCCAAATATTTTAGTGCCACCTGGTAGACCTAGTTTCCTTGTGGGCGATTTTTTTTTTTTTTAATGTAAACAACTAAGAAATTTCTAACTTATTTCAGCCATTATCATTTTGGGTCTCTGTACAAACAGCTGAACCCGAGGCACCTGGGTGGTTCAGTCAGTTAGGCGTCCAACTTTGGCTCAGGTCATGATCTCACAGTTCGTGGGTTCGAGCCCCGCGTCAGGCTCTGTGCTGACAGCTCGCAGCCAGGAGCCTGCTTCAGATTCTGTGTCTCCCTCTCTCTCTGCCCCTCCCCCATTCATGCTCTGTCTCTCTCTGTCTCTCACACACACAAATAAATAAACATTAAAAAAAATAAAAGAAAAAAAAAGCTGAACCTATATCTTAACTAATAGAGTCATTCATCATAGAATGGCAACGAGACTGCTGCTCTAACATCATCCCCAAACCCACTACTTATGAGACACAATATGAGCAGATGAATTACACATTCTCCCTGCTCCCGGGAGCCCAGCCCAGGACCAAAGATGTCATGTACCCGACTTGCTGTGAAGCAAGATACAGGTCACGAGTGCTTAAAGGCAGTGCAGAAAGTCAACCGCATGGATCGAAAGAAGGGAATGACTATTACTCTGAATGAGGCCATATTTGAACTCAACTTTCAAAGATGGTTAGACTTTTGACAAGTAGAAATGAGCAACAATGCATTCCAGGCAGAGGGATTGTACTTCTCATTCAGATTTTAGATTCCAATCATTCTGAAAATGTGATCCCTTAAAAAATCTCTAGACTGTTATTTTTCCCCTTGTAACACAACAAATTAATATTGTAAAACTATGACAAAAATGTTTAAAATATTGAAGAGAATCAATTGTTTTCTGAGTCTCTGATCTCCCCATTTACAAAGAAGCCCTTGATTTGTTCATTTTAAAGCATTTTGGTGGATTAATTAAAGCATTCCTTTAAGTGCTTTCTTAGGCAGCACTCACTTTCTGGGCTTATTTTGAATTACTCAAGGTGCATAAAGACACTTTAAAAAAGTGTCATTCCTTTAAAAAAAAAATCTATAATGCAAACTTTTCACTAACGCAAACAGGCCTCCTTTCTAGTTAGTTTTTCTTAAGGGAAGAAATGATGTCTTATGTTTCTTTCTCATTGCTTCCTGGGGGCCAATATGGCAGTAAGCACCGGAGAAGCTATAAATATTTATCAGTGTGAACAGGAGTCCCAGAATTTGAGACTATGAGGGAGGATGCTGGGATTGTGGATGAGGATAGGACTGCATAAAGGGCCTGGGTGGGAAGAAAAAGTCTGGCAGGTGCATGGTAGTCTTAGGAATGAGCTCCTGAGATATCCCCCCCGCCCCCCCCCCCCCCCACCAGATCCTGCCAGCAAAGCCCCAGTCTCCTCTTCCCTTCAGGGCACAGGTCAGAAAACAGAGGCCCTGGGGGCAAATGGCATTGATAAAAGTTTCAAAGCTACTGAGTCCTAGAGCTGGCTAGCTTTCTCCCGCCTTTCCAAGTTAGCTGATGCTTATCCTCAATTTGCTTTTCAAAGTTGTGGTATCCAAAAACATAATAAAAATAATCCTATGCGGTGTTTGACCTTCAAATTCACATTGTATTCTTTCCTCAGAAAATTAATGCGCACATAACTATATGGGAATGGGAGCAAAGTCACACGTTGAAACTCCGAAACTTGAAGATGTAAATGCTTTTTATGATGGAACAAAACGAATAAAGTTTGGGGGGGTTCTCCCAACTCAGCAGAACATCAGGTATTATCTCCTTAGCTTCTCCCTTTCCGTAGAGTGACAGGGAAAAAAGCAGGTAGGCAGATTCCCCAAGGAAAAGCAGACAAGAGCAGAAACACTTGAATTCCCACAGGGCTACGTGAGGCTAAGAGTATGAGTCAGAGAAAGAGGAAATCAAAATGGCGCAGTCAGGAGAGCACGGATGGGAGCCAGTTCCTGGTAGGTGGTGAAGAAATGGAGAAGATGGGGGGGGGGGGGGAGGTTTAACCAGAGCAGCCATAAACAATCTACTTGAACCCCTCTAACATATTAGCAACAAGGTATATTCATGAGGATGACTTTCTATGGAGAAGGCAACCTGTGGGGCATGTTGGCTCAGATTCTGGTCCAAATTTAGTAACTTTGTGTCACCTGGACAGTTTATCTCCCTTCAGAGCCTCAGTTTCTTTATCAACAGAATGGGATCTCTTCCACAGCTAGTGACCTTTGCCTCTTTCAGATGTATAAGATAACAATATTTACATTCTTGAGAGAAATTCAGCTTTTCTGACTACAGTTAACTCCACTTTATCATTAGCTTCTGTAGAGTCCTGAGAATTATTTCCTTTCTCTTCTTTATCACTTAACAACTGGCTAAATTACTCAGTTCACAACCCATTTAATGCTGCAAGTCATATAAGAACCGAGAGAAATGATATACAATGTTACTTTATTTTTCACAGTTGAAAGAGAAAATTGCCCATATATTTAACAAAGAAAATATTTACTTGCATGACTCTAGAGAGGTGGAAATAGTCACATACTTTTTTAAATTGAGTTTAAATTTTCCTGAACTCTCTTCCATAGTTCAAGCCTTTGAAGATAAATTATCCCTAAATTTAGGCCAGAGATTTCTCTTTACTTTGGGTCAACAGCATAGACTCTTATGGTCCAAGCCACAATCATTTGAAGCTTAAACTCTTGGAATAGTCTATTGATTCAAATCCCTTCTCTTCCCCCACCCCCACCTTCCTTCCCTGCTCACCCCTCCAAGCCTACTCCCCACATAGCAGCTAGAGGATCCATTTGAAACCTAAGTCAGGTCATGTGACGCCTGTGCCCAGAGTGCTCCAGTGACCTCCTGTCTCACTCAGAGTCAGAGCCCTAATTCCCTTCAGGCCCTGACAGGCCCTGCAGGCCCCCTGCTGCCTCTCAGACCTCATCTCCGACCCTTTCCCCTCCCAGACTCTGCTCCAGTCATACTGGCCTGCCTGCTGTTCCCAGGACACTCAAGCACACTCCCACCAAGAGACCCTTTCAAGTGATGTTCCCTCCATCTGGAACACTTTCCCACCAGGTGGCAATAAGGTGTGCTCTTCCCTTTACCTATTTTATTTACCTATTCTAGATAGTGACCCTCCCTGTTGGTATGAGCACTGGGTGTTGTATGGAAACCAATATGACAATAAATTTCACAAAAAAAAAAATAGTGACCCTCTGCCTCCATGGCTTTGCACCCCCTGTTATATTTCCTATTTGTGTCTTTCCTGTCCATTTTATCCCACTAGAATATAAGATCTATGGGCTCCGAGGTTTTGTCTGTTAGATTCATTCTTTTTCATATCTCTAGTGCTTAGAAGTGTGTGTGGCATATAGTAGGCATTCAATAAATATTCATTTAAAAATATGCATACCTCTTTTTCATCACAGGCCATTTTATTTTACTGGACAATGTACAGTCTCTCTGACTCAATAATTTGTATGAGGAAAAATTTGTTTTTTCTCGGCTATAGACATGATGACCACAAAAGATATCTGAAGTCCTCCTGAGATCATTACTGAAAATGGCCAAATTCGGGGCCCTGTGGAAGGGTTGAGCGAGCAGTTGAATGGATGAAGTCCAGGAGACTTGAAGGGCCAGAAGTCCTATGCCGTCACCAATTATGGGGCCATTTCCACCAAGGTGTAGAACACCTACAAATAACCAACATCTACCTGTCCTCCTGGGAAACTTAGGCAATTTTCCAGACAGAGGTGCTAACTGTGTGATCCATGAAAGTGATTATACTGATGTGAAGATCTTCCTTTCTATAGCAAGGCGGTCACGTTATCTTGATTCCATGAGTGTTCCCGTTATCAGATGTCTTGGGCTCGGGCAGGCTGCGTCCCTGTTCAGTTGGCTGAGACATCGGGTGGTGTCAGAAGTACACACAGAGAGGGGCGCCTGGGTGGCTCAGTCGGTTGAGCATCCGACTTCGGCTCAGGTCACGATCACGCAGTCTGTGAGTTCGAGCCCCGCGTCGGGCTCTGGGCTGATGGCTCAGAGCCTGGAGCCTGCTTCGGATTCTGTGTCTCCCTCTCTCTCTGACCCTCCCCCGTTCATGCTCTGTCTCCCTCTATCTCAAAATAAATAAACGTTAAAAAAAAAAAAAAGAAGTACACACAGAGAAAGAACCCTGAGAACAGGGCCCAGAGCCTCTGTGGAAGATTTCAAATGTGGGCTTTGCCACTCCACACTGGGTGAGCCCAGGCAAGCCACTTCACTTCCCCAGACCGCAGTCTTTTCTTCAGCAAGATATGAGTCACAAACAATTCCTGCTTTGCCACCTCACGGCCTGAAATAACCAGTGTGAGAATTTCTCTAAGTATATAGGACTCCATGCTAACCACTCCATAAATGACTAAATGGCATTACTTGAGTCCTCAGGCCGATTCCTGAAAAGACCAACGGGCATGTCTAGGTAAACAGTCCCACCTTGTCCTGCCCATCCCCAAGAGAATGGAACTCAGGAAGGGAGAAGGCCAGCTTTATGGCGTCAGATTTTCGGTGCCATACTTGGGGATTTGTTCATTCACCCACGACCCATCTACTGAGTGCCTACCATGGGCAAGGTGTTGAACCTAAGATCCTGTAGGGAGAACAGACTTGAATATAATCCAGTCTTCTCCTAAAGGCACTCACATAGAATAGTGGGGAAGACCACACACAAACCCCCCAAATCTGCACTATAACATAGAAAGAGGTTTGTCAAAAGAAAGACTCGCTGGAGTGAAATCAATTCTCACGGCCTTTGCCAGTCACTTTGTTCTCTGGGCTTCAGTTTCCTCTTCAGCAAAAGTAAAATAATCACAAGCTGATTACGAAGATCGAGATAGGATATTATTTTGTGTAGGTGCTTTGTAAACTGTGAATTGCCATCCAAGAATCAGTTCTTCTGTCTCTCCTTCCCCTCCTCCTCCTCCTCTTTCTTTTTCTTCCTTCCGCCCCCTCTGCTTCTCCCCCTCTTGCTCCTTATCTCTGTTCTCTCTTTGCTTTGATAGGGGCCCCACTGTGCATCACTGAGACAGTCTCACAATTAGCTGGATCTAGTCTGATCATTCAAATGACAGCCCAGTTGGATATCTTTGATCCAACATGTTTCCTTATTGTATCACATGGTAGCTATGAGTTGCTAATGGATCTGACCCCCGCCTGACTTAGATGACATTTCCCCCCCCAGTTTGTTGCTATACATAGGGTATAGAATTGAATCCAGGTGCATAATGACTTTTATTCCCAAGGGGATGACTATAACTGAGGGTGGGGGAGGTGTTTAGATACAAAATGTAAAGTGCTCAATATTTCAAATCAGTTAGCATTTAGGAACAAAACAAAACAAAACAAAACAAAACAAAACAAAAAGTTGTAGGCACACCCACAACTTCTGGGTTCAACGCTTTCCTTTATCCAGTAAAAACTTCAGTTCCTTAGAATTTATGGCAGAATATCAACTTAGAAATAAATCTTAGAGATCAGATTGCTGGAATGCCTGTTTGTTTTTCAAATGGTAAACTGAGGCCCAGAAAGGAGATCTACCTGACCAAGGTCACACAGTTGAATTAGCAACAAAAAGTCTAGAACTCAGATCTTCTGATTCTCATTCCATTTTGTCCCCCTACCCCTCGGGCCAGCCTCTAGGTCCCATGACATGTGGAGACGCAGGTTCTTATTCTTTCTATACGCTCCCCCTCTTTCTCTTTCCCTAGGTTTGGGACATTCCTCCCACTTACCCTGCCCTAACCACCTCCACCGCATGCACACACACACACACACACACACACACACCCCTTCTTCTTGAGTCATGCTTCTGACAGCTAAGACTCTCAAGTCTCAAAGTTGGGCTCGTGTATAGCCGGGCTTCATGTACCCTGTGCTCCACATTTCTATCCCCACAGTAAGCACGGTCTCATTTAATCTTCACAAAAATTGGTGTAGTGTCATTATTCTGATCTTATAGACTAGCCAACTGAAGCTCAGAGAACTGTCTTACTGGCCCCAGGTCACACAGCTAGAAAGGAGTAGGACCAGGATTTATATCAGATCTAGTACCAGAATCGGTTATTACTTTATTGCCCCTTTAGCACAGCCCTGACCTTGGGAAAGAAATACCAAGGGGTACTTGGCTTCCAGCTCTTCTGGTGTGGGAAAATGGAACAAGACTCCTGGACTCCTGAACATTTCTGAATCTTTTAACTATACACTAAGCAAAGAGAAGTAGGGTGAGTCACTTTACTCCCCCTCAAATAGGGTAAGTAATAATGCTTCCTTAACAAGAGTTGTGAAAACTGAGGATTAGAATGGATAATGTTTGAGAAAGCACCGGGTAGTTTGTAAAGGACTATATAACTATTTGGTTTCAATAAATGACTCATGATTTTCTTAATCCAAATGTTAATGATGATATTGTTTACACTAGTTTATTATAAGCCTTCTCAAATAGTTTGATTAAGTGGGTAGTCTAAGATAATAAGTGTATGAATAATTAAAGTATTTTAGTGGATTTTTTTCGTCTCACCTCTTGCCAAAGAAGAAGTTGGTTTATAGCTTGTGAATGCATACATACCATGGTGCCGTTCCGTTTTCTTAGAATAAGAAAACAAAAACAAAAACAAAACGATCACTGTGGTCACCTTAACAAACATTGACTGAACACGTGCTTTGTGCCCCAAGACTGGACCAAATACTCTATTCTTCTTTACCTCATTTAATTATAGAGAGAGAGGTACCATTATGATCTGTATTTTATAGATGAGGAAACTGAAGCTCAAAGCATCTAAGTGCCTTAACTAAGGTCACACGACTGTTAAGAGAAAATGACAAGTTTTTAGAGGCTACGCAATATATTTGAAGTTACTTATACCACATCTGTCAAAACAAAACTTGTCAAAAACTTCAGTGGCTTGCCGTTACGGTATCTAGCAAAATGGATCATAAGGAAAATGTTAAAAACTGACTAGTAATTCATGTGTGTGTGTGAGAGAGAGAGAGAGGCAGAGACATGGGAAATGGGGGAAAAGCATACAAAAACTTAAGCTAAAGAAGACTGCTATGGGGGCGCCTGGGTTGCTCAGTTGGTTAAGCAACGAGCTCTTGATTTCGGCTCAGTTTGTAATCTCACGGTTCATGAGTTCGAGCCCACATCAGGCTCTTCGCTGACAGTGTGGAGCCTGCTTAGGACTCCCTCTCTCTCTCTCTCTCTCTCTCTCTCTCTCTCTCTCTCTCTCTCTTTCTCTCTCTCTCTCTCTCTCTCTCTCTCTCCCTCTTTCTCTGTTCCCTCCCCCCAACTTCTATATCTCAAAAATAAACAAACATTAAAAAAAAAGAAAAGAAAACCACTGTGAAATGAAAGTCTAGGTCTACACTCTTTCACATAGAGAGATATCGCACACTACTAACTGATTCATTGACCCCCAAATGATTGAGCACTTACTATGTACAAGGACAAGTGTTCAAGTCTACAGGTTAAGAACACGAACTCAGAGAACCTCCTCCTCGGACCTCATGAACTCCTAGATAAATTGCCAGATAAATGCACTTAAATCATTGTGTGTAACACTTAAGTAAATTGCCTCTGGGGTGTGCTCAAAAGTTGGTCCTTATCTGAAGTGCTCTTTTATACAATTGCTTAAGGAAAGGGATAAAGGAGAATGTCCAACATGTGGAAATAAAAAAATAGGATTAGGGGAAGAAGGTGAGTTACTTAAATTGGTGAAGACATTGGGACATAGATACTTTTATTTTCAGTAGAACTTGGAGCTCTTTGCAAAAAAAAAATCCAATGTCCCGAAAGCTAAATAAGGCAAACTGGGCCTCTGATTCCCCAAGGTTCAGATTAAGAGCCCAACTCTTCCGTGGAGGACAGGAGGAATGAGAGACTGAGTTTCCATTATAAATAACCCCAGAGTTCAGTCAATAGCAATTTCTTTTGAAGCCTTTTAAGAAACCTGGGATGAAGCCAGCAGAGAGGTACCCACTAGGCCCATCCAGGAGAACAGGGAAATATCTAGAGCTGATTTCACTTTGCATAGCATTTACTGCTACAGATCACAGCAAGACAAAGCAGCCAATGGTGGCAGAAGTGTCCCCTGGCTGGTGGACCCTGTCGTCAAAATTTCTCTTCTCCACCACTCAGGCAACATGGCGTTGGCTTCCCTCTTGTAGTGTCTTTGCACTCCCCCTCCTCAGGAAGCAGAAAGTCTTGGAATTAGAAGCCTTGACATTCACATCCCTGTCTATCCAAGTAGCAGCTCTTGCCACAGGCAGGTTAACTCACCTGTGAATTTCCTCATCTTGCCATGTGGCCTGCTTCACAGGGCTACTTGGTCACTCAGGTGACACGACAAAATGCCAAACACATTGGGAAGTGACCGAATGTCCAAACGTGAAGGAATAAATAGCTTAAAATATAAAGGATTTGAATACAGATGTCCATACCCATCCACAGTTGAAAACAAAAATGAAACTAATGAATAAGGCCTACGAACTCACAGATAGACACCTGGTCTACTTAGAATGGAACGTGAACTCCTTGACTGGTTTTCAAAGTCCTCCCCAAGATATCCCCAACCCTTTTCTCTATAATTGTCTCTCTACGTACCCTTTATGTCTCTCACAGTCCTATCATAGTAACCACCCAGTGATTCAAGAGCCCAGTTCTTTAATACCTTCATTTATTTGTTGTGTTACTTCCACCTCCTGGAACACCTTTCTCCTAAATGGCTATACATCCAAACCTGCTTGAATGCAACCTCTTCCAGGAAAGAAGTTATCTCTGATATTCTCTGTTGTAAGTCATGCCTACTTAATCCAAACACCCCCAGCATTTTAATTTGCACCTCATATTCTAATGATTTATATGCTTGTGATTTGTCGATTTCCTTGAGAAAAAGGATTATGCCTAATTCTTCTTTGTTTCACTTACCAAGAAAATAATACCAGCTAGTGGCTGAGACTGGTCAAGCACTTAACATGTGTGACCTCCCTTAACCCTCACAGCTAACTGAGGATACTTGTACTTGTAACTTGATACTTGTATCTACCCTCGGCCTGCAAATGAGAAAATGGGAGATCAGAGAGGTTAAGAAAGCTGCCCAAGCACACAGCATTAAGTGGTAAAGTCAAGTTAGAAAATGGGGATTTCCAGTCTAAATCTATTTTTCATGTCTGTGCCTTCAATGACTGCCTGTTCTTAGCATAGGAAAGACTCAATAGATGCCTATTCACGAAGTAAATGAACAAACAAAGAAAGCACGAATCTTCAAGCATACACATTCCCATTCCACGCACAGAACTTCACCTTCTCTTTCAGGTAGTGGCCACTCAGCGAACATTCGCTGAATTAATGACTGGAGGAAGCAGTTCTAGAACAGATGTCTGGGGGACTGCTGAGTCCAGAAAGATCTCAAAGGGGAGTCATTCACCCATTCCTTCAGCACTGACTCATCATTCATTCATTCTTTCAACACTTATTAAAAGGCTGCTATGTACTGAGCCGATGGTATAGGAATGAACAATAAGTCAGCCATGAGTCCTGGTCTTTGGGTGTTTACATTTTGATAAGATGAGAATCGACTGGTGCTTTCCAAGTCTAAAAACAGGCATTGGCAGAGTAAAGACAACTGAAGGGAATGACCAACATAATGTTCAGAGGTGAGTGGTAAGGATAAGTCTGATGCTGAATATGAAGAAGTCTTCCTTTAAAGAGGAAATTCAGCTGAAGATCATGAAGATAACTGGATGACTCACCCATCAAAATAGGAAGCTGTGTCTGTCTGGTAAGGAAGATGGTCGCATCGAGGTGGCAGAAACCACAAAGATCCTGCTCCGACACTTACCACAGTAGACATCACCCTTGCTACTTGGGCTACTGTGTGTGGAGTGGAGGACCTGTTCACTGGCCAGGGCTGGAGGGAGGCAGTGCAGACTTGTGGCAGGAGAGCCCAGGATCTCAGGGTCACTGGCTCACTCCGAACGAATGCTTCCTCGTGTAGAAAGAAACTCTGCAAATTTGGACACATGTAAGAGTGGGGAAACTGACAATTCCTCTTTCACCGAGTTGTAAAGTGCATAGAACAATGCCAGGCTCATAGAAAGCCCTCACAAAAGGTTAGCTATTTTTACTGTGCTTCCATCATTGGCTCTAATTGCTGGTACTTTCGAAGCGAAAAATACCCAGTGAATTCTAGAAGGGAGAGAAGATGCTTACACTTTACTTGGGTATGAAATAACAGTATAAACCATACATCTTGCATCTCGTGAAAACTTTGTTTGTAAGATAATAGTTCCCTCATCAACCCAGGGCCTGGCTTCTCTAAACTGCCATATCGTTGTCTCCTGCAACAGAAGTCCAAATGGATCATGATTTTTCAGATTTGTGTACTTTATCACAAGACGTTAAGAGGAGCATTGAGTGATTCTGCTAAAGCCACACAGTTACATTTTCTTTTACTTTACCAGACTTTTGCTTCTATCAGAATTCATGTTTTATTTTTGGTATATAAATGTTACTCTACCCTACAAAGTAGGTATTTCTTTATTAAAACAAACGTTAGCTTAATACATGTATTTCTTTCCTATTAAAAAAATACAAAAATACATTTAAAAATATATGTGTTACAATTGTTTATTTATGCAAAGAATTACAAACAGATCGAGCTCTACTGCAAAAAAAGTTCTGATGTTAAATTTTGCAGCTGGTCTTTTTGTTTTGTTTTTTTTTTTTCCAACCATTGGTTCTATCGTACCCCAAAAATGGATCTCTCATTTTACATGGGCTTTGATCAGGGAAGCAATGGCTCTCCCACTGGCAACTCTTAAATAGCCAAGATTAATTACAAAGACATAAATTCGAAAGTAGCAAGACAACTCTTTTGACTTCTTCGAAGTGTTGCCAAAGAAAGTACAAGATTTTCATCCTATACATTTTTTTTTCCTTCATTGATAATAAGGTGTTTCCTTTTTTGTTAATTCAATACTTCTGTTGTAAAGAATAAGAATCATATACTAGACAACTCAGAGGTTATCACTTAAAAGATTTCCAGACTTTCTCTTAATATAAACATGTTTTAGGACAACAGTTTTAAAAATTATGACTAATGAATAAATACGTTCAGAATGTTATTTATTTCTATTTATTTACTTATGTTTACGTATCAAACATCACAACTTACTGCCAAATGCTAGCGTCCTCCTTTGCCATGTTTTTTATAAGATGCATTAGATAGGAAGAACACACCAGTAAATGGAGGAGATACTTCCCAAATTGCCTGATGAGATAACTAAGTTGAATAATCAAGGAACTCCAAAAAACAAAAAAACAAACAAACAAAAAAAACTCATCTCAACTTTGTTCCACACCTGCAGCAGCCACATAAAATGGGGCTTGTCAGTGCGTGGGGCACAGGAGTGGGTTTGAGATAAGCTAAAGAAGGTGGTGGCTGTGGTGAAAATGGCACAGGATATTGAGCCAGGAAGACTGGGCTCCAAATCTTGACTCTACCTCACTGGCCATCTGCCTTCTGAGCCTCAGTTTACTCACCTGAAAAACCGTCATCTTAACCCCAACGTCACAGAGTCCTGGGGAGCATTCTAATATATAGTAGATGCTCCGTAACTAGCATTCTTATGATGGGGATAATTTTGGTATATTTGCATACAGATATAATTAGACAGTGCTCGTAGTGTACGGATATCTAAAAAGCATGTTAGCAGTCCTTACTCCACAAGGTTGCTACATGGGTTGAGGGAAGGCTGACACATTCTCCTGTTCCATAAAACTTTCTGTGGTACCTACTCCAAATCACACTGGAGAGACCATCACTCTCTGGGCATACTCAACAGATTATCATTGCTAATGAAGAGTAGAGCACTCGACTAGTTGTAGGGAGACCTGTGATTTAGTCCTGACTCCATCTTGGAAGGGCTCTATGACCTTGGCTCAGTTGCCTCCTCTCTCTGGACCTCAGTTTCCTAGTTTTAAGATGAGGAAGTCATCTGGAAATCTTTTAGTTCTAAAACCGTATTAGGTATTCAGATCTCTGATTTTCTGACTCAGGCAGAGTTTCAAAGGGAAGAAAACCTGTAGACGTGACTAAGGTGCTGGGAGAGATTGACCCTTCATCTTGTGTCTGAAAAAGTGTGATAGTGACCTGATTTTTACATGCTCTCTTAACAGCTAAAGTTAAAGTAGATCAGATCAAGTTCCTTTCCTTGTGACCAAGAATGACAGGGAAATGTTGAAAACGTTTCTCTAGTCTTAGCAATAGAGGTATACTACATGCAGTGTACAATTTTGTCTGTTCACAGTCCTAACCAAGGCCTTACATACGGGTTGGGATTTGGGGTATAGTCTGTGGTCATGGATCCACGGAGGTCACCAATCACACACAGCCCCAAATATCTTTGGTAAGTGCATTCTTGCTGTGGTGAATCCCTTCCTATAACTGGACCAGAAAATAAATCCAAGTTTAAACTATTCCTCTTTTCAAGCTAACCAACCATGGAATTGTCCACCTTGGGAGTCAGAGAGATCCCAGCCTAGAGCTATCAAAGAAGGAGTTCAGCAAAGAAGGAGTTCAATGGACACTTTGTTAGACGTGTTATGTTGGAGACTCAAGTATGGAGTGACCTCTAAAGAACCTGAACTCCAGACTTTATGACTCTTCTGGTTCTGTTCCCTCTTACCAGGCTGATTCTGAGCTGATTCTGGGTTTTACCTTTATATCAAAAAAGAGAGAGAAATGAGTTGTTCAAACCTGTTGAGGAAGAGGAAAAAACCAACTCTGCACATGAGCTAGTTGAGTCTTTTAATGCTAAAGGCACCAGTATTCCAGGATTCCGAGCCATGGGGTTCTGGGTAATAAAGGTCAACTAAATATGGATGACGGCATTGTGAAAAAAAAGTTCAGCTGAGGTGACTGACATGCCCAAACCTGGACCTGGCAAACAGGAGGGAGCAAGATCACCTTGCCAGTATTTGTTATGGTACCTGACAATTACCTGCCTGCTTACTTCTCACTGGATCCTCTGAGAATTCAGAGACCCAGTTTATACCTAGCTCAGTGCCCATCGCTCGAAGCATTGTTCTATAATTTAATCCGGTCCTTCTCATTTTGGCATACCGCCTGCTCCAGCTCAGAAGTTAAAAGGTTGCACTTCCTTAAAATTTAGCATTTCCCAACTGAGCCTGCATCAATCAACCGATTAGTACAATTATACATGTACTGCTCAAGACTAAACACCAGCTAATGATCGCTAGCTTTGTCTTATACCAGGATGGTCTCTCTTGATCCAGCTGGGAACTGACCACTTGAAAGGAGGCACATGGGAAGATCTGAAATGCAACTGGGAGAACACCGTGTCAAGCTGTCATAGTTGTTCGAGGGGCAACCTTGGCAGCGTCTGGCCAGATCTGGTAAGTTGGAGGAATTTTGAACTGCGGGGTATGCATAGTGACTCAAAATTTAAAGAGTGGCGTAGTAAAGGAGCTAGTGAGGTTTCCCACCTTAACTCTCTTGCTGGGCACCCGCACCCCCTCACTTCTCTGATTCCCACCACTCACTGGGGGTTTGTGTTGATTTGCTGGCTGGGTTAAGGAGTAGTGCTATCCAAAGCTGGTAGACATAGCAGCTTGGTGTGTGTGGATCCGAAGGGTTAAGAATGTTTTCAGGACTCACCCTGGCTTCAGGGAGAAGAACCCAAGGCCCCGAGGGAGGGAGGCCCATCCCTAGAAGGATTGTACCTGAAAGGCTGGGTCCATGCTTTTGTTATTGCAGGGCAGGGTGTTAAGGCCTGGCTCATCCCAGCATTCTCTTTAAAGAACCACAAATGGGTGGTTACGCCATTAGTTGGAAAGCAAGGCTCATGTTTCTCCTCCTGTCTGCTCCTGTCTGAGATTGCTGTGACCTTCTTTGTTTGAAGAAAACTATTTGGCTCTACACTAAAATATAAGTCTCGTTAATCATGCTCCTTCCAAAGAGTACAGTCCTAGCCTTCTCTTTCTGCCCTCTCTCCTCTTCCTTCGCCTCTGTCTTCCTTGCGGTTGTTTAGGTAATGGTACATGTTCAAGCAGGGGATTTGAATGTTTAACGTGGTCACCAGAGAAGCCCACACATAAGGGTTTTGAGTCTGTTCGTGAAAGAAGGGGAAGTGATCCTGGCCATTGGGTGGGTGGTGACATCAAAGAGAAGCCTGTGCTGTTCCCTACAGTGTGGCTGGGATTTTTCACTCCAAGAAGAGGATTAAACAAGAGAGCTTTCCAGGAAAAGAGTGATGTTTCTTTTTTTGCTTCTTCTCCCTTCTTTTCCAAATCCATTCAGAAATATAAGTATTTGATACCCAGAGACCAAATTCATTACGTAAAGAGGTCTAATGCTATTATTGAAAGGTAACACGAAAACCACACTTAATGAAAACAGCAATATCCAAATATTTTTTTAGTGTTTGTTTGTCTGCTTGTTTGTTTGGAGCGAGCATGTATACAAGGGATGTTGGGACAAGCAGAGACGGAAGGAAAAAGTCTCAAGCAGACTCCTTGCTATCAGCTCAGAGCCCAACCTGGGGCTCAATCCCATGAAACCATGAGATCATGACCTGAGCTGAAATCAAGAGTCGGATGCTTAACTGACTGAGCCCCCGGGTGCCCCAATATCCAAACATTTTCATATCCACTGTGTTGATCCTATGAACAACATGGTAGTGTTTAAGAGGACAAGTATGGACAATATCCCGGTTTTTCATGGAGAAAATCAAGGTCAGAAACGGAAATTCCTTCCTTGCCCAGGGTCATACACCTGATAGACAGAAGCACCCAAACAGAATCATTTTTCTGACTTTAGGCTCATCATGGTTTTCTTCCTTTTTTTTTTTTTTTTTTTTTTTTGTACACCTTGCTGCCTCTTCCCACACAAGAATCTTTTAAGATTAAGTCTTTAGACTCGAGAGTTGGGTTTATGGTGTTACTCAAAGGACTAATAAAATGAAACTTTGAGAAGATTATACTCTCATCTTTCTTTCTCTGCACAGTGTCTGAATATCAAGGAAAAGGATTATTTGTTAAGGCTGCTTTGAAAATTCGCTGGCCCACAATTACTTGACTAATGCCAGTAGTAAAATCCTGTATATCAAAACCACACTCTCTTTTTGTTTTTTCTTGGCTCATTACTTGTCTTAGCTGAATGGCCAGCTATGTGTGAGTTGACTGGTAGGAAGGTTTTCTGGGAGCAACGACTGGCTAGGAGGTTTCTGTTGAGATCCAGGTAGTAACTTTAGGCAAGTGCATACCTGTTACCAATGAGAAGGTGAGATATGGAACACACAATAAGCCTGTTGGCTCTGCCCATAAGCTTTGTCCAGCAGAGTCTAGACTGATGACCACCTGGATCGCCTCTGGAATCCTGGGAGAAGAAATAGTGACCGTTGATCAGAAGCTAGGTCTACTACTGTTGAAAGTCCAGGATCTTAAAGAAAACCAACCAATTTGTTGTTTTCTAGTTCCTACCAAAAAGACTGAGATTTGAGGACCCCCTCTTCCCCTCTCTCCTCCTCTCTCACTCATTATTAGCATCATAAAATCAACCATGGATGAGACCTCAGAGAGATCAAGATATGGTGGAAGGCATACTTGTCTGGGATTGTGAAGTCTCTGCTTCTCTCCAGGCTCTGTGTGGTCTCAGATGAGTGATTTGACTTTGTAAGTGTCAGCACCTCCATCTCTCAAAAGGGGAGTTGAACTGCATGGTCTGTGACACTTCCAGGCCTGACATTCTAGGATTCTCTCTAGACCATCAGATTCTGGTCTAAACCTGCTTAACCAAGAATGTCAAAGGATGCCCAAGCTTCTCGTCTTTAATTTGCCTCTCTCTTGGCAGGATGGTGCAAGCAGGGGAGTTGCCCCTCTTCCCCATGGTATTTAGAGGTCTCACTGCGATCACCTAGCATCCAACCCAATCCTTCCCTCTGCCAATGACCTTGAGCAGTGGCAAATGAAACACGCAGACACAACAGGAAACCCTTGATATGGAGGGCTCTTATTTTAGAGAGGAGAAAAGCGAGACGAGGAGTATAAGACCCAGTCAGTCCCTGAGATGGGCCAGGACTCCAGCCCAGTTGAGTGCCTGTTCCATAGCACTACCATGCTGGAGATGGAGATAGATAGATAGATAGATAGATGATAGATAGATAGATAGATAGATAGATAGATAGATAGATATTCAAGCTCTCACTTGGTAATACCTTTTGTTCATGACTCTCAGAGTCCAGAGTCCAGAGGACTGAGTTTACTAACTCAAATCCAGTGATTATCTACCTTGTGTTCTTATTCTATGTCCATTCTAACTCCTTCCACCTTGTTTTTTAGTGGGCGGGGGGGGGGGCGGGCAGGGGGGCGAGGGGGGCAGGGAAAGCTGTCAGGTAAAGTAAGAAAGAAATGAGAAATAGACATTAACAAATAATTTCTGATTTGAATATCAGTGTAGTGTACAAAATCAGAAAGCAAATAAGTGAAGGTAAAAATAAAACCTCTCGTGATCCCATCGTTCAGCAATATCCACTGTGAACATTTTGGTGAGTTTCCCTCCAGTCCTTTTTTGTATACATATGCGAGTATATTCACTACCAATATTTTTTCATTGGTATTTCAAAGGGGTTTTAGGACTTACCACTTTACACCTTTGGTCTTCTATCAGTTGTATACAATCTCATTCCTATAATTCCGTATCATTGTGGTGGTTATCCTTCCTAGTTGAACCCTGATTGATAAGAGTATGTTGTTGAAACTCCTAACACATGTCAGGCCTGAATTTTGGAACTGGCTTCCCCACCTGGACATACTCCAAAAAGGAATTTTGAGGCATTTGACAGTATGTTCCAAAACAGCTCCAGGGTTTTTTAAAAGTCACCCATTGACTATCACATTTAACATTGATTGAACATCAGCTATGCATGTCAGACATTGTGCTAAGTGATTTACAGATATTATGTTACTTAATCCTAACTCCCCGGGGATAAGTAGATTATTGTTTCCATATTACAGATGAGGGACGTGGGGCTTAGGGAAGGTACATCGCTCAGAGTTGCAGAGCTAATAAATGGTAGAGTCATGCTTCAAACCCAGGCAGTTGGTTCCAGAGTCCATACTCTGGGCTCAACGTTAAATTACTCACTAACACACCAAGCTGGAGAGGACTCACCTATTGGCAGGGGGGCAGGGTCTTGGGGCAGCCACTTACACTGTGCGTAAACATAACCTGGCGAGATGAGCTCCGCTGGGGAAGGCAGCAGATGTGCTGGAGTGAGCACTGGACTCAGAGTCAAACAGACATGGGCTCCAATCCTACTCTTCCAACATGCCAGCTATGTGACCCTGGACACGTCACTGTCCTGTCTGAGCATCATTGTTCTTTCTCCTCTATGAAAGAGAGATAATAGTATTAGTCTTAAAGGTTGTGTCGAGGATTAAGAATGACAACACGTGGGGCGCCTGGGTGGCTCAGTCGGTTGAGCGGTCGACTTCGGCTCAGGTCACGATCTCGCGGTCCGTGAGTTCGAGCCCCGCGTCGGGCTCTGTGCTGACAGCTCAGAGCCTGGAGCCTGTTTCGGATTCTGTGTCTCCCTCTCTGACCCTCCCCCATTCATGCTCTGTCTCTCTCTGTCTCAAAAATAAATGTTAAAAAAATTAAAAAAAAAAAAAAAAAAAAAAAAAAAAAGAATGACAACACGTAAAAGCACCCGGTGTGTTTCCAGGCAAATAGCAAATGCTAGTAGAATTTAAGAGAGTCTGAATCTGAGCAGAAAGTTTCAAGTTGAGACCTGGTTCTTAGTCTCGGAGCAAACACACTTGCCGTGTGATTTTGAGCAAAGATCCTGGGGCCTTTCTAGGCCCAAGTTCCTCATCTAAGAGGTGGCTGGACTAGATGATCTCTATGACCCTGTCTAGGAGCTGGGCCTTCACTGGTCTTTAGAGGAAGGAATGTGGCACACAGTGCCTTCCTTTCTCGTATAAGTCGGAAATGAGGCCGAGGTTCTCTGAGTACAATGGGCTTCTGGGCCCCTCTGCCCTGTTCTCGACCAGAGCCAGGCACTTGGAGCTTCCTGACATGTCTGAGACCTGACGAAAGTCACAAATATTTCTTAGAAAGAAGGGGTGAGGTAGCGACTGCCGGGATGTCGTTGCTTTTATTAGCCCTTCTAGGGAAGGAGGGCCACAGCTTTATAATGTTCTGAATGACGAGAGAAAATAACTCCTTGACTTGCTCCGAGGAATACAGTTGGGAAATCACAAAGCCAGACGATTCCTGGCGTTTCTTACACTGAATCATACAACGATTCAGTGTAAGACAACCACTTGGGTTTTCACTGGCAGGCTCCTAGAAGCTAAGCCCTGTGGGGAGTAGAGAACTGACAGTCTCACGCTAAAGATGCCTCTCGTCAGCCTCCATCAAGGAAACATAAACCAAGAGTTGAAGAGCGTAGACAAGTCTTGTTAGGATCCCACAGAAAGGATAACTGAGGGTTTTTTTCCCCATTTCCCTGACCATGCCTCATTCATCTCTCCTCCTCTCCCAGATCTCTAACTGAGGAGGGTCCCAAGACTCAGCCATCGGACTTCTTGTTCTGCGCTCACTTCCCTGGGGTTCTTATTCAGTTCCACAGTTTTAATAAAATCTTACCGCTGACAACTCGTGGATTTCTATCTCTGGCTTAGATTTCTCTCTGGGACTCCAGACTCAGGAATCCAGCTCCTGACCAGACCCCATTTTCTGACTGTCTATTTGGCTGCTCTAACTGAGCCATCCAAATTCGAGTTCCTCATGTGCCCCGAACTCCTTCAAATCTGCTCCACCTGCGGTCTTTCCCTTTTCGGTAAATAACGATTCCATCTGTTATAGTTGTTCAGACCAAAAAAAAAAAAAAAAAAAAATGAAGCCGGGCTTGCTTCCTTTTTCTCCACAACCCACAAACTACCAGAAAATTATATACAGAACATTACATACAGAATATTCCTCACCATTTCCTAGTCCAAGCCGTCATCACCTCCCTCCAAGATTATTATAATAGCTCCCTAAATGGTCTCTATGTTCCTACCTTGCCCGTCGGCACAGAGAGGCTAGAGGGATTCTGTGACAATAAACTTGGGCTCCTGCCCAAGCCGTCAATGGTTTTCCATCTCCTCCAGAGGAATAGAAAGAGCTTCCAGTGCCCAATGGGGTGTATATAACATACTCCCCTTTCCTCTCTGTCCTCTGTCAGTGCCCTGCCCTCCTTCACTCTGCTCTGGTGGCATCTTCAGGAGCAGCCAACGGGCATGCACTGGCTCGTGGCCTTGGTGCCTACAGTTCCCACTGCCTGGTACCTCTTACCCCAGATAGCCAAATAGTTCCCTCCTTCACCTCTCGTCAGTCTTTGGTGTAAGCTATCTGGTGGCACCTTCCCCAGCACCCCATCTCACACTGCACCCTGCTGCCTCTCTGCCCTGCTTTCCCCCCTTTGTAGTATTTATTATCGTCAAAGCCATTTCATACTTACTATCCAGGGTATTGTCTGTTTCTCCCTGCTAGAAGGAAACTCCAAAGGACAGTGGAGCACACTGATGGGCGTTCAGTAAATATTGGTTGAAGAAATGGGTGGGGTGGTTGGCCAAAGGCTTTATGGAGAAGCCCAAGTTTGAGTGACCCTCTGAATCACAGGAGGATCTGAGCGACCATGGGCTGAGAAAGGAGTGCTCAGGATAGAAGGACACTGGGCAGAGGCCAAGTGGGGTCTTCATGGGATGGATAGGGTCAGACTAACTGACTTACTCTTCTTCAGCCTTTACTTACCTGGTTTTATTTCTTCCAGAGCACCCAGCGTCTCTCTTTAAGTATGTAGCAAAAATCTCATGGCTGCTTGATATAATAGAAAGCTCATGGATGGAATTCAGAGCCATAGCCCTAAGTCTAGAAGTGTGCCCCGGGACTAGGTGCTTGACCTCTCTAACCCTCTGCTTGTTCATCTGTCAAAGAAGGAAAACAACACGGACTTGGGTTCTCATGGGGCTGTTGTAAAGATCAAATGAGGTAACGGGTGAGAAAGTGCTTCACACTTCTAAAGCTGGACCATGTAGTGGGGATTAGTGAAATGCAAGTGTGTGTCACTGAAATAGTCACTCTGACTCTCATATAGATTATCTAACTCAGTGGCAAGGAAAGGAGGAGAGGGAGTTCCAAACTGGTGACTAATTCAAGATACGCTTCATCTGGGCTTTTGAATACAGGAGGGGCATGGGAGGAGGGATTGGAAGATGTGCCTTCCTGAGGACATGGCTAGTATCCAAATGAAGTGTTATTTGTTCCCCATGCACCAGGTTCTGGAGATTACTTCTCCTTTCATCCTTATGTACATTTGTGGGTTGGGTGTTATTACTGCCTTCTTTAGACATAAGAAAGCCGAGGTTCCGAGAGGTTAAGTAACTTGCCCAGGGTCACACAGGTATTTGTGTTAGGGTCCAAAGAAACCAGCTTTGTTTTAAGAGTCTTTGTGTCCTGTCCATAAACTGCCTTTTCAGAGACCTTGTTGCAATGAATTGAGCAGCTGACAGTGCTGCCTGAGTGGCCTGAATTTGGGCAAGTAAATAAATAAAACATTCGGGAGCCCACACAGATTAACAGGCTCTAAGCTATTAAACATAAAAAAGGTGAAAAGGAAGGTCCATGTGCCAAGCAAGTGTGAATCCAAACCCTTTTTTAGGGCACTGCCTTGTGCTGTGAGTGGTTTTGTCACAGCAGCACATGGTAACAATTTAGAAGAAACCTGGATTTTGAGCTAAACTTCCAGTAAGAGCATAAGAAAATATAGCTAGGGAACAATGCCTACTGGTTTTCCTAAACATCAGATTTTTTTTTTTAATGGAGTGGGGCGCCTGGGTGGCTCCATCCCTTAGGAATCCGATTTCGGCTTCGGTCATGAGCTCTAGGCTCATGAATTCAAGCCCCACATCGGGTTCTGTGCTGACAGCTCAGAGCCTGGAACCTGCTTCTGATTCTGTCTCCGTCTCTCTCCGCTCCTCACCCACTTGTGTTCTGTCTGTCTGTCTCTCTCTCTCAAGAATGAATGAATGAATAAATAAAAATGTAAAAACATAAAAAAAAAAAAACAGTGGCATAAGCAATGGCATGACTTTGGGGATGATTAGCATCCTAGTCTAGGTTTATTTAGTTGTTTGCTTGTTTGTTCGTTAGAGTATAGGGGACACGTAGAGTATAGTATTGTGTAACTAATGTTACATTCGTTTCAGGTGTAGGACACAGCGATTGGACAAGTCTACACTACAAGTGTGCTATGCTCACTACACGTGTGGCTACTATCTGTCACCAGACAGGGTTCTTATAGTACCACTGGCTGTATTCCCTATGCTGCATTTTTCATCCCCATGACTTATTTAGTAACTGGAAGTCTGTATCTCCATTCCCCTTCACCCATTTTGCCCATCCCCCTACCCCCTCCCGTCTGGCAACCATCAGTTTCTTCTCTGTATTTATGGGTCTGTTCCTGTGTTTTGTTTGCTTCTTCATGTGTTTTGATTTTAGGTTTCACATATAAGTGAAGTCATAGGGTATTGGATTTTCTCTGTCTGACTTAGCATAATGCCGTCTAGGTCTGTACCCATGTTGCAAATGGCAAGATCTCAGCCTTTTATGGCTGAGAGTTATTCCATTGTGTGTGTGTGTGTGTGTACATATACATATACATATACATACACACACACACACACACACACACATGCACACACACACACACACACACACACATATATATCACATCTCCTTTATCTAGTCATCTATCAGTGGATACTTGGGCTGCTTCCGTATCTTGATTATTGTAAATAATGCTGCAATAAACATAGGGGTGCCCGTATCTTTTCAAATTAGTGTTTTCATTTTCTTCGGGTAAATACCCAGTGGTAGAATTACTGCATGGCACGTTTGTTTGTTTGTTTCATTTTTAAACATGCAATGTAATTAACAAACAGTGTCATATATTAGTTTCAGGTGTACAAAAGAATGATTCAACAATTCTGTACAGTACACAGTGCTCATCATGATAAATGTATTCTTAATCCCCTTCTCCTATTTTACCCACCCCCCACCCCCCTCCTCTCTGGTAACCATCAGTTTGTTCTCTAGAGGTAAGAGTCTGGTTTTTTTCTGTTTGTCTCTTTTTTTCTTTGTTTATTTGTTTTGTTTCTTAAATTCCAAATATGAGTGAGATCATATGGTATTTGTCTTTCTCTCTCTGACTTATTTCACTTAGCATTATGTCTTCTAGATCCATCCATGTTATTGCAAATGGCAAGATTTCATTCTTTTTATGGCTGAGTAATATCCCATTATCTATCTATCTATCTATCTATCTATCTATCTATACATCTTTAGAATTAAGTTTTGAGGAACCTCCATACTGTTTTCTTCCATCAAGGCTGCACCACTTTTCATTCCCACCAATAGTGCATGAGTGTTCTTTTTTCTCCACATCCTTACCAACACCTATTATGTTTTGTCTTTTTGACTCTAGCCGTCCTGACAGATGCGATTTCATTGTAGTTTTGAATTACATTTCCCTGAATATGAATGGTGTTAAGCATCTTTTCATGCGCCAGTGGCCATCTGTATGTCTTCTTTGGAAAGATGTCTATACAAATCCTCTGCCCATTTTTTAATTGGATTCTTTGGGTTTGGGGTTGTTGAATTGTATAGGTTCTTCATATATTTTGGATATTAATCCCATATTGGATATATCATTTGCAAATACCTTCTCTCATTCAGTAGGTTGTATTTCCATTTTGTTGATGGTTTCCTTCACTGTTCAAAAGCTTTTTTAGTTTTCCTGTAATCCCAATAGTTTATTTCTGCTTTTGTTCCCCTGCTTGAGGAGACATCTGAAAAATATTGCCAAAAACGGATGTCAAAGTGATTACGGCCTATGTTTTTTTTCTAGGAGTTTTATGGTCTCCTTCTCACATAGGTCTTTAATTCCTTTTGAGTTTATTTTGGTTATGGTGTAAGAAAGTGGTCCATTTTCATTCTTTTGCATGTAGCTCTTCAGTTTTCCCAACACCATTTATTGAAGAGACTCTTCTCCATTGTGTATTCTTGCCTCCTTTATTGTAGATTAATTGACCATACAAACACGGGTTGATTTCTCCCAGACTAGATTCTAACTGGTGACATTTTGCAGCAACTCACTTGTTGTCTGTCACATAGTGGGGTTTAATCAACATTCACTGAAGATATGCAGGTATCTCTCTATATATGTATGTATAACATGTGTGGTAACAGGTATGGTTTTTGGTAATTATGTATGTAAATTTATTGGGATCATTGGTGGTATACAGGTGGATGGATACTGGGCCGATAGGTTGAAGTAATGCAAAAAAAAAAAGAAAAAAGAAAAAGAAAAAAAACCCCACCTATAATGGTGTATAGGATGCTGACAGAATACTTTCTTTAAAAATTTGTGTACCAGAGGGGCGCCTGGGTGGTTCAGTTGGTTAAGCGTCCACTCTTGGTCTTGACTCAGGTCATGGTCTCACGGTTCTTGAGTTCGAGCTTTACGTCAGACTGTCATCCAGTGCACTTAGCCATCGACTGCAAGATCGAGCTGCATAAAGGAGGCTTACACTGTGATTCATAGACCTACTTAAACAACAAAAACAAAACCAAAAACAACCCCTTCTCTAGCCACCACTGTTCTTGGTAGGTGCTATGGAAACCCTGAAAAGAGGGTCTTTGCAAAGAAGCAGAAAACTTGGTGAGATGGTGTCAGGTCAAGAGCATGAGCTTTGGATTTAACCCAACCAGGACTTGAATCCCCCTCATCTGTTTATTAGCTCTATGATCTCAGGGAGGCTATTTCCATTCGGGACCTCTGGCTCTTGATTTAGGAGATGAAGGCACCTGCCCATGTCTCCTGTCAGTAGGAAATAAAATTACATTTAGGGGGCTCAGCAGAGTAGCTAGCTCACAGCGGTTGTCAGTAACTCCCTCCTTCCCGCACCGGCAAACTCTCCATCAGCCTCGAACCTGACACCCTTGGGCAAAGACACTTACTGCCTTCTCCCTTCCCGTCCTCTACCCCACTTAGGTGTTGGGTCAGATGATCTCTAAGGTTCTGTTAAACGATATTAACTGTTTAGTTCTATTTTTTACCGTACAGCTGGGATAGCAGGAGAGTGCATGATACACAGCCTACATTCTACACATTTTATATTAATGAGCCAGTCACTGAGCTTTATTACATTGAATCCTCAAGAGAATACCTGGAGGGGACGGTTGCTCTCCCTTTTTACAAGTGAGCAAACCAAGGCAAGAGGCATAGAGAGAAATCGTACTAGGACTCCGGTAGCCACTTGCAGAGAAGACTCTTTTGAAAGGTTTGACAACAGCAAAACAACAAAGCCCTTTATTATAACCCCGGCCTTGAAAGTGGAAATTTCCCAATTTTCACTCCATCCATTCTTCTTCTTGCACCGAAAGCATCAGTCATCTTCCCTCTCTTCTTTGCTGTCCCTTTTAAATGCTGCCATTCTAGGCTGAGATCATGACCTTCCTAAGAGCCTTCATCAAACCCCGGAAGGCAACAGGGCTGAACACAGAGACTTCCATAGCTGGTGCTCGGACAGCACATGCACAAACAAAGCTGATGCCTGGGAATCCAGCCTCTGCTGCCTCAGGCTGTGGCGCTGGCTATGAATTTTTACTGGCTTTCGACTAATTGTCTTTCTTTGGCATTTGACATACTTGTCAATGGATCCCTGGTAAAGCTGGTCTCTTTCTCTAGCCACTGATTTATATTCCCCCCAGAGGGGCTAGATTATGCCCTATATGGTGGGCACACAGCGAGCTGGAGACGGCCAGTCCAGTCCCAGATTGCATCGAGCCTGTCAGGAATTGCACTGAATTGCTGACCAGCCTGGAGTGTCTGGTCAGCCTTGTTCCCAGCCTTTCCCTCCTAGACGCACAAAGCCCAGTTTCAACCAATTCTTAATAATGCAATTAAATTTTTGGAAACCAAAGCTGAGTTTCATATTTAAATGTTGACTTTCAGCACGCAGGAAAGGTTGGCCAAATGCAGGAGTGACTGGAAGATTTTGGCAAAGAGATTAATTGGGATTTTCCATTCTCAGCGAAGCTGCGTGTGTTAATGCACAGGTAATACTCTCCTCAGGGGTTCCCAGGGACCAAAGAGTAGGCAAAGCATGAAACTGAAAACCAACATGCCTCATAAGAAATCACTAGTGTTCTCAAAAAGAAAAAGAAAAAAAAAGTCAAGTAGAGGCTGCATTGAACTGTTTCCTCTTTTGAAATGTAACAACACCTACCTCTCAGGGCTGTTGTGGGAATGAAATTAGAACATATATGAACAGGCTAGCACAGGGCCTTGCTCAGAGTAGGAGCAATGAACATATTTACTTGCTAACAATTCAACCCGGGAAAAGGCACTTGTCTGAGGTTAAATGACCAGGTTTTGAACCTTAAGCTCCAGCTAACTAGCCCAGCTGGTGTCTTCCCACTCTGGGTTCCAATTGACTCGTCTTTCTAATTAGAATAATAATCGTGGCTTCACAGGGTCATGACTAAAAGCACATTAAGGAATGGCGGAAAAAGTTCTTTGCAAACTAGACAGCTTTCTAGACAGAGCATACGGCTAAGGTCAAAGACTTAAATCGCTGGGGTTGAAATCCCAACTCTGTTGTTTGTGAGCTGTTCGAGCTGCAGTAAGTTGCCTAACCTTTCTGTGCTTCAGCGTCCTGTCCGTAAAGTGGGGATGAAAATACCACTCATTTCATATGGTTGTTGTAAGGATTAAATACGTTCACAAGTGTAAAGTACTTAAAATAGCACGTGCTAAGTACCATATATATGTTAGCTGTTAATTATTTCAAAGCTATGCTTATTATTTTGATGTTTATTTCAAGAATACGTTCATTCTTTTACATTCTTCTGTTATTGTGTTCAAAGTCAACCCCTCCAAGAAACTTTCCTGGATCTCTTGGCTTGAAGCAATCACCCGAAATATTCCCATATTCACCCAAAATATACCAGTTGTAGCTCGGTGATAGCCATTGTCTTTGCTTATGTGTTTGTTGATATCTCTCGCCTGCACTAGCCCTAGAGCCCTGAGTGACAGGGGTTTCCTCTTGTACCTCTGTACGCATGGTCGATGCCCATTAAATATTCACTGAATCGGGTGGAAGGAATGCAAATACACACACATGAATGAACCTAAATATATTGGACAATAGCTAATATCAACCGCTGCGTAACTGCATTTTAAAGACTGAACACAACGGCAACCTTTAGCACCATACCTGATACAGAGTATGTGCTCAGTAAATATCTTTACTTGGAAGGATGGAAAGGTAACTAAAGGTATGTTGAGTCCAATGAAAGGCTTCAATTTATTGAGTCCCTCTTACTGAAAACGTGTATCAGATGGGTAAGCCGCTTGTCCTAGGTGCCAGGGCCGGCTCAAGATAGCGAGAAGAAAAGTAGCTCCTGACTTTAGGTACTCATATTCCAGAGGAGATACAGGCAGTCCAGTTGCTAAATAATTACAGGGGCCATAGGTGGTAAGCTGAGAAGGATGGAGGGTTACAGAAACGTGCCTTCAGCCCCTCCATCACTGCTCTGAGGCTTGCACTGCCTCGATATTAAAATGCACAGATATGTTCATTTGGGATGGCTACACCTTATCTCAAGAAGTAGGGCATGAGGAGAGAAGGTCCTACATCAAATAAAGGAAGAGGGGAGCAAATCACTAACCGGGGTGTGGCCGATTACATGCAGCAGGTGAGACCCTAAGCTAAGGGAGGTGGCACCATGAGCCGTCTATAAAGTGACCTAGATTTCTTAGCCTCAACCATTTTTATGTCAAATGTTGACAAAACAGTATATAAAACAACCAACCAACCTGAAGACCTGATCTCTCACCAACTCTCCTTCCACCAATAGCTTCACTTCATGAGGTCCCAGTTTTGCTATCAGTTGAGAAATGAGTTTGGACTGGACTAGTTCCAAGGATCATTCTGCCTTTACTATTTTTTTTTTTAAATTCTATTTTTTAATGCCTGGCTTGATGGGAAAACCAATTCTTTCTCCTAGCTTCAAATACTATGTCTATTTTGCTGAAGCCCAATTTATATCTCCAAACCAGACCTATCTTTTGGGTTCAGGTCTTGCAGAGTCAACTGTCTACTTTGACATCGGAGACATCTCAGACACATAGTGCGCAAAGCCAAGTTCTTGACTGCCGGCATCTGGCCCTCCTACAAACTTCTACTTTGAAGTGTTTCTAACTCAGTAAATGGAAACACATCTACCCAATTGCCCAAATCAGAAACTTGGGATTCATTCTTAATATCCTTCTCTCTTTCACCACCCACTCCCGATCAATCCAATCTTGCTTTCAATCTTGTCAATTCTACCATCAAAGTATGCCTCAAATCTTTGCACACCTCCCCACCTGCACTCCTAGCTCCCTTCTTCTCTCACCAGGACTCCTACCAGAGCCTCTTAAAGAATTTACTCTTGCCCATTTCTAATTATCTTCCACGTGATAGCTGGGGTGCTTTTCTTCAAACAAAAATCAGATCATGTCATCACCCAGCCTAAAATATCCTAAATGATTTCTCAGTAGACTTAGAACAAACTCTAAATTCCTGTCCATAGGCTACAAAGGCCTCCATCGTCTGGCTCCTGATTCTCCCCCCAGATTCATCTACCACCAGTCTCTGCTTGTGCCATACTGACCTCTTTCAAGTCTCTGACCATGCCATGGGTTTACAGGGTTGTCTGGCCTCTGGTCCCTCTGCCCCGCCACACTTCACCCCTCACCCTTGGCCTGGCTAATCCATCCTCCATTTTCACATCTCAGCTTAAAGCTTACTTTCATGGAGGGGCCTGTATCCTAAGTAAATTACATCCTTCCCCCATTTCACAGTACCTTACTTATTTTCTGCAGCTCCGTTAACATAATTTATAATAAATAATACTCCTCTGTGGATGTACTTGTGTAATGTTTGTGTCCTCACCTAAACAATGGGCTCCTCCAGGGACAAGTCTGTAATTGTTCTTTGTATATGCAAAGTCTAGCCCAGTGCTTAGCATATAGTAGGTGCTTAATAGATAATTTTTGTGGCTGCAAAGTAGTCAGACCTGAAGATATCAACATATGTGTATCCCATACTAAAAAAGTCTAACCCAGTGGGTGACAAAATAATGAAATACAGTCGACTGTGCCGTTTCTCCAAACTTTTTCGTTCCTGACCTCTAGAATCTTCCAGCACTCCTCCATTTTCTTACTGACACTTCCCAGTTTTCAGAGTTGAGAAGGGACGTATCTTGGTGTTACGTTCCCTCGCTCTGCTCCCCTTGGACACATTTAGCTTTGTGCAGGAATGTGGCTTCCACAGGTGTGGTTGGGTGAGAGGTGTTGGGAACAGGAGGGGTGGAGAGGGAAAAAAAAAAATAAAGGAACCATATGGGGGAGGTGGCTGCCCTTGCACAGCTTGGACATCGTCCCAGCTCACCCACGTCGGAGTTTTTTTTTACTGCCGTATACATCCAGTATTCTCTCCTTCCCACCTCTAGGAATCTAAAAATAAGTGAGCTGTTGATCAAGGGCTTGGTGATGGCAAACCTGGCAAGTATGGGCAGACAGGCTCCCAATTCTAGAAGTTTCCTCTTGCCACTACCGCCTGCTGTCCCTGGCCCCTGTTGAGACTGTTATGCACCCATCTACTAAGTTTGCTGGGTACTTTGTCCCATTTAGGTCCCTACTGTGATAGATTGCAGGAAGTAGGATACGGACTCTTGGGTTGTTTTTAATGTCAACAAAGCTCTGTTGCTTCATCCGCTGAATTATCGCTTTGTCCTGTTATTAAAGGTCTTCTCTCTAGCACCCGTACTCCTATTTTCTCTCTTCCTCCCTGTCGAGAACAACTTGCCCTAAATCCCTTTTATATTTACCTCAATATTCATGGGGTCCACTCGGCTCTGGTTGCAGAGACAGAAGGGATAAATGCAGGAATTCTCTTAGGAGGACAGCACTGGCCCATGGCTTTTCCTGTCACTCAGGTCAGGCCTTTGGTAGAAAGTTATCCAACCTCATTTTAGTAACTCACCCAGCAACTCAGTTCCTGGAAAAATTTGTAGAAATCCACCTCGCTGATCCTAGAAAACAGCCCTGATAAATTTGGACTTTGTTTATACCATTTGCTAAGACTGAAGTTAATTCAAAACAAATGATTTTTTTTTTCCTTTTGGGTGCAGGGGAGGGCTAGGGAGGGGCTAAGGTAGAAAGAGGAGGAAGAAAGAGGAAGAAGGTACCAAAAAGGAGGATCTAACACTGGATTTCAGTTCCCACTACTGGGAAAAGGTTCATTTCCAATTCTGCATTTCAAGAACAAAAAGACTTTCTGATGATCTTTTTTATTCTCTTTGGATCAGTATGAATCCTTAGCAGTTAATTTATGTCTTCCTGTATTTAAAAGGTTAAAATATTTCAGGAAGTGAAATTAATATATTTAAGGATGGTTACAAAGTCAAGACAGGGCACTCTACATCACCGTTCCCCAGATACAACCTGAGTCACAGAATCTGTTAGGGAATAACCTGGAAGCTTTCCTTAACTATGATAGTTCACTCATTAGTTTGTGTGTTCATTTGGCGTTCAACAACTACTTTGAACTGCATATTATAATACCCAAAGTGCTTTCTCTTGCACTGTCCTTGATTCTCCTGAGAACACTGAGAGGTAGTCTTTTAACAGAAATTACCATTTTAGAGAACAAGAAACTGAGACCCACAGAAGTTAGTCAGTTGTGGAACTTTAACTGGAACCCAGATCATCAGATTTCACATCAAAGTCTCTTTCAGTTCTACCTAACTTTAATTTCACCAACATTTCCTAAGTGAGCATTGTGTTGGGCACAAGTCTAAGAAGACAAAAATGAAGCACTCTTCTCCTTGAGAAACATCTAGCCTATGGAAGAAAGACAGAAATTGAGGCAGGGCTGTGGGGCGGAGGTAAGTGCATGGGTCCTCGGAGTCTGGTGTAGAAAACTGTTGTAGAGAGTCAAGACTGAAAAGAGCGGGAGGGCCTTGTTTCTCCGTTCTCACTGCCACCAAGTCTTAACATGCTTTCCCAAAGCGTGGCTTTTATTAATGTCAGAATTCATCTTTCTCCGTCTCATTTTCTTCTGAGCATTTTGCTGGCATTTTAGCGCCAGGGCCTCCAAAGGATGAGGGTGTTCTCGGCAACTTAATGTTTACACATTGAAAGTTGCCGGACTAAGTAATTGTTAAGATTTCGGAAATCTTGTCTGGTGGTATTGAGCACGCATCATTATCTCCAGTCCACCCTCTTGGCCGCAGAGAGGAAATGGTTATAACTGCTGGCAGATAAGCCCAACGCTAGGTAGGCTGGGCCTTGCTGACTACGGTACTATGGAAACTGGTCCGGATACAGGGCTGGCACCTGGAGATATCATCTGCCAGTTTATTACCCACAGTGCCCAGAGGGTTGAGGTGAACTTGGGCTTAGTTAAGTAGGCATCAAGCTCTATTAGGTGTGCAGTTCCTGCCAGGGATGGTCTTAGGTTCTGACATACAGACTGCGGATGTTACTGGAGGCTGTGTGCTCTCGGAGAGCATGAGGCTGGGTGACCTGACTGTTCCTGGTAGAACCTGTCAGGTACAAGAAGGTACAAAACCCAGGTCCAGGCAAAGCCCCAGCCTGCAGACTGAGCTAGCCTGGTGATCGTGGCTGGGAAGAGAGCTGAGACTCGTGGGGATCTTCCTGCACTGGATGTTGGGTATTACTGGATGGTACCTCGAGACGGCTGGGTTATATCTTGTTCTAATTGAGACTGGATGAAAAATTCGGAGACCGAACCCGCCCAAGGAGGGTGCCAATGCCTCAGAGTGACGTCAGAGTGGGAGGTAGGACACAGCATCTGAGAAGAAGCCATGTAGTTTTGCTTGGCTCAGAATCAGAACATTTGGGGCCCAGTCCTGACTCAGGGACTCTCTTCTGCCTGACCTAAAGCTAGTTTTAGCACCTTTCTGGGCCTTTGTTTCCTCAGCAGTTTGTGTGCTACCTGGGATCAGGGTCCCCTATTGTATTCATATTTGTTTCCCCATCATCTAGCATGATGGCATCTCTTTCATAAAAGACTTTCATTGAGCTGTGTGCTGTGTGAATGAGTGAATAGAGTGAGCTGAGTGTGAAGAATTACATTAGTGGTTTCAGGGAAGAGGGGCCTATCAGAACCATGGTCCTCACCCTGGATGCCTAGATTCTGATGTCTACCCCCAGGCCATTTTTCAAAATCCAGTGGTTCAAATAATAGTATACTCCCCAAAGTTCCTAACAGCCTGTGATTCTCAGAAGAAAAAAAAAAATTTTGAGGTTTATTTTTTTTTCCTTAGCATTCACTAGCCAAACATGTTATAAGAAACAAAAAATTGGGGCGCCTGGGTGACTCAGTCAGTTAAGCGTCCGACTTCAGCTCAGGTCATGATCTCGTGGTCCGTGGGTTCGAGCCCCGCCTCGGGCTCTGTGCTGACAGCTCAGAGCCTGGAGCCTGTTTCAGATTCTGTGTCTCCCTCTTTCTCTGACCCTCCCCTGTTCATACTCTCTCTCTCTCTGTCTCAAAAATAAATAAATGTTAAAAAAAAAAACAAAAAACAAAAAATTAATGTCCTCTAGTTCCAGAAGAATCCCAAAGGCAGTCCATCTACCAGGAAAACTCCTGGGTGGCCTCACAGAGACAGCAAAGTAACAAGGAAACCCTTGACATTTGCAAATGCTATAAAACACCAACAAACAAGATAAGCACACTAAGACCAAGGGGGCAGAGGTAGATTAAAGATTTACAGATCTACCTAATTTGGGTCAATGTGCTCAGAAAGGGTGATGTTTTGTTATTGTGAAAACAAGTGTCTCCCAGAATAAAAAGTCTTCTCCAAGAGCGAGTGGGCCACTCTCACTTTTGCTAGAAGGTCCTAAAGATGAGGGCAGCATAAATTTTAGGCCAAACATTCAGAATTGTGAATTAGGGGACTGACTGCACTTAAAAGACTTCACCTAGGGCTTTTCAGTGTCTTCAGCTGTGCTTGTGAGACAGATATAGACAGATAGATAGATACATAGATAGATAAACAGATATCAAACTAATATATACACATTTATATAATTTGGAAGATAAAGAAAAAAATCAAGGGAGGAAAAAAGCATCTGTAATCCTATTACCCAAAGCAGCCAAAATGTTTTCTGTGTATTGTATACTCTTGTTTATATCTAGTCTATTTTTTATGAAGAGTATTTTTAAACATAGTTGTTAATCTACCATATATATATATAAAACTTCTTTTCACTTTACCTGTTACCATAGGTGTTTTTCAATTCTATTTTTTTTTTAAATTAGTCATATTATACTTGATCATTCTCCATCCAACACCTTTTCCCTCAACCCAGTGATGATGGAACCTCACTTTTTTTGTTGTTAGACATAACACTTAGACACATATATTCATTCAAAGATTTTTTTGCCCTATATGTTTGAGTTTCTTCCCTGTACATTGTATGCGCCTCAAAGATAGGTTCCTAGAAGTACTGACTCAAAGGCATGACTGTGTTTGTGATTCTTGAGCCATGTGACCAAACAGATCACTGAAAGAGTCATGCTAACCAAAATGTAGTATGACAGGATTCAATTATTTAAATGTCAGCCTCCATAGTGAACAGAAGGATTGGTTCAAAGATTTTACAAGCACTTGGCAGAGACGTTGATAGATGTGGGAAAAGACAGAAAAAAGGAAGAGACACTTAAGATTCAAGTACAGCATGGGAACTAGACATCGTTGGTAACTGACAATTGGTTAGAAATTAATGAGGCCTTCCCGAATACACATCAAAGTAATAGCGGCTTTTGGTTTACCAAAGTGGATACTGCAGCAAAGTAAGTGATTCAGGGTGGACTGGGTTGGTGGGAAGCAACTCTACCGCTAATTTTGGGGGGTGGTCTTTGCAAACCATTTCCCTCTCTGGATCTTTCTCAACTGTAGAACTAATAGGTTGAAGGCTGAGGAGAGTTTAGATTATAGTGTCAAATCCAGACGATGAAGACAAATTCACAGAGTCATGGGGTCCGGTAAGCTATTTGTCTCTAAACACCCAGAGTTACAACTCTGATGAGACCCACGGTTCCATCAGAGTTGTACAATGAAATAGCAGACATTCTAGGAAGCTCTCGGGACTCCCCCAACCTCAATTATGAAGCCTTAAGATCTGTATGTCCCATATGGACTGATGGCAAAGATTTTTCTGGGCCTTGTCTCCACAGAGAATCTCCTCAGAGAAATGTTGAATCAGCAGCTTGATGAGGTGGCTTGAATCATCTACTGCTATAATGACATTTGGCCCTTTGGTGCCTCCTTAGTGTTCTCCTGACCATTCTCTATCTAAATGATGGCATATAGAAATTAGCTAAATTGCTTTCAATTTAGGAAACTAAAAGAATAAATGCAGGTTCTCTCATGTTCTGGACTCTATTTTGGGGGCATTGTTGAGTGAAAGGCAGGATCTCTTCAGATTTCAAGAGAAGCCTGGGTCACCTTTTGGAGGATCCTAGTATGGGAAAATGAGATAGAGAGATGGTTTTATATATATATATATATATATATATATATATATATATATATATATAATTTGTGTTGTTGTTTTTTTTTAATTTTTTTAACGTTTTTATTCATTTTTGAGACAGAGAGATACAGAGCATGAATGGGGGAGGGTCAGAGAGAGGGAGACACAGAATCTGAAACAGGCTCCGGGCTCTGAGCTGTCAGCACAGGGGCCCGATGCGGGGCTCGAACTCACGGACCGTGAGATCGTGACCTGAGCCGAAGTCGGCGCTCAACCGACTGAGCCACCCAGGCGCCCCTAATTTGTGTTTTTTAACAGAAAAATTGAGAATATAATATGGAGAACAACCCTGTACCCAATTTCACCCATTATTAACATTTCATCTTAGTATGGTACACTTGTAACAATGGAGGAAACAATATTCACACAATATTATTAACTAACATCCATCACGTGCTCAGATTTGTTTAGATTTACCTTCTCTCTTTTTCTGTTCAATACTTGTTGACATGAAGTTATCGTGTCTCCTTAGACTTCTCCTGGCTGTGGCAACTTGTCAGACTTTGTTTTTGATAACCTTGACGGTTTTGAGGAGTACTGGGCAAGCATTTTGTAGGATGCCCTTCTACTGGAATGTGTCTGATGTTTTCCTCATAAATAGACTGGGAAATGGGAGCGAGACCACAGAGGTAAAGAACCATTTTCCCACCTTCTGTCAAAGGTTCATACAGTCAACATGGTTTATCATTGTTGATGCTGACCTTGATGTCCTGGCTGATGTAGTGTTCGTCTGGTCTCTCCATGTAAAATCACCTCCCCCACCCCCTTCCCATACCACATTCTTTGGAAGGAAGTCACTATGCCCAGCTTATACTTAAGGAGAAAGGAATTATATTCTCCCTCCTTGAGGATAGAGTATCTACATAAATTATTTGGAATTCTGCCAGGGAAACTGGGCTCTTCTCTTCCATTTATTAATTTTCCCCATATTTATTTATATCCGTGTGAACTTTGGGTACTTATTTTATACTTTGGGTTATAATCTAATATGACTCTACCTTGTTGCTCAAATTTTCCAGCTTTGGCCATTGGGAGCACTTCAGTAGCTCCAGTGGCTCTGAAATATCCCCCATCAATGTAGAGACTTTTTGTTTGTCTTGATTTCCCTCCTTCTCCTTCCCCTTCTTCTCCTTCTTTTAGCAAATCTTTATTTTATGGTACAATCTGAGCACTAGGTGTGATCATTGCTACTGTGGCATCATTGCTTCTAGGCCAAATATATTTAACACTTGATATTGTAAATACCAACATGCATGCAATCACGATGCAACTGCACTATCCTTAAGACAATTCTAGACTTAGTAACAATATGAAGTCACGGCACTGTGGGAGATTATGAGGCTCCTACCCTGCGTCCTGCAGTGAGACCTGCACGCAAAGCTTGTGCAGGACAGTCTTCTTTCCATCCTGTCAGTGTGCCCCTAAGACTGAACAGAACCTCCGTGGAGAGCACATCAAATGTCCAAATCTTCAGCGTTCTCTCAAAGTAAGGCCACAGCAAATGGCTCTTTTGCAGGGCTGTCCACCCTATATTCGCTTTCCATGATAAGCTATGGGAAAAACAACAACAACAACAACAACAGTGGATTTAGAACCAGGGCATCAAGGTTCAAGATCTGGCTCTGTCAGCCATTCAGTGTATGTGGAAAATGCCTTCTGTCTGGGCCTCAGTTTCCATTTATGTAACACCGGTAGCATTGGATTAATTTGTTGCTAAGGACCCTTTCAGTTCTAGCATATTGTAACCCAGTAGTTTGACATTGAAAGACTCTAATGGGCTCCATGTCTGCTCATCCATGGGCAATAATATTGCAGAAAGTCTAAGCCAAAGGAGAAATGGTGGTAATGGGGAGCTCACTGCTAATAAGTAGGAGCTGCTTTATCACTTCCTGAGGATGCTGAAGTCTGTTAAAGACCCTATTTCATCTAGACAATCAGGCCTGAGAAACTTTAGACCTTTCTTTTTAAAGAATGGAGATCAAAAAAGTATAGGAAATACTGAGTGAAAGTATGTCTTTTATTGCCTTCAAGTTTGTTCTGGAAGATCAAGGCTTTTTTTTTTTTTTTTTTTTTTGTAAGGGCAAACTCCTCATCTGTTATTTCCTCTCACTTCAAATAATTACCTTTAAGGCAGTGATAGCTGAGCTACCTCTAAGTTTCTTACCAGGAATCTCTCTCTAGGTTTTTTTTTTCCTTCCTTCTTGTGTGTGGGGTGTGTGTGTGTGTGTGTGTGTGTGTGTGTGTGTGAATGTTATGACATATTTTTCACATCCACATGGAGCCCAGTGGCTTAAAGACTGCCCAGTTTACAAGTGTCATCTCCTTCCTATCATTGACTGGGACAGTTTCCAAAAACAAACAGAAGGAAAAAAAAAAAAAGAACTACAGTACTGAAAATACACTTGAGAATTGTCACAGCTGATTATGAATGCTGGAGATCAAAGGTACAAGGTCTCAGAACCTGTCTCCTCCAACTCAACTTTAAAAATCTTCAATTGGTTTTTGAACCCACTCAGCATAACCCCAGACTTTGGTCTACAATTGGTTAAAAATTGATAGAGGGGAGGATTCTAGGACTGCCTTCTTTACTTAGAAGTTTAAATTTTAACCCCTTCCCCCACGCCAGGTACACACATAGATATAGCTCCTCTTCCGTTCCCCCATCTTAAAGTCATGTAAATATGTATCTGGATATAAAGGTATAGAATTTAGAAGAGATAGCTACCATGCAAATCACCCGGTTATTTCTTCACACGGTTGAGGAAACTGAGTCCTGACAAGTGGTTTTGCTCCAGGTTCTAGAACAGAGTTCCGGGCAGCACTGTAATTAGAAACCCAGGGTTTTTTGGCAACGAATCCAGGTTGTTGTTGTTTTTTTTCTTCCTACCTCGCACCATGCCCCTGAGGAGGTAACGTGTTTTTGTGTGTGCGTCTGTATGTACATATGTTACACAGTCACAGACATGTAGAAAACATGCACCAAGCATCTGTAGTCTGACCTCAGGGAACAGTTTAATGACTCGAATTTCAGGCAGCTGAAAGGTTTCTGCGGGTGGAGGTTGAAATAAACAAGAAAAGCCACTGTGGAGATGTGAATGGAAAAGTACCGAAAGCACTCCCTCCCTCCGCACATTCTTCCACTCTCCAGCTCTGCCTGCCATCAAGCCGGGCTCCAGATAGGCTTCTGCATAGCCAGGTGTACAGAGGGTGGTGTGGAGAAGAAGGAAAAAAAAAAAAAAAATGCAGGCACAACACGCAAATCAAGTTTTTCCACTTCTGGCCTTAGGTAGTAAAGACAGCTCAGCCGCAGGCAGGGTGGGCCAGCTACCCAGAGTTTACAAACACTCAAGTGCTTTCCTCTCTTCATCCCTTCCTGGTCCAGCTGCTGCTTTCCTTCATGCTAAAGTTTCATAGGAAGTGAAAACCCTGCTATTCAAAACAGTGATCCAGTGCAATCCAGTGCAATAAACAAATGATTAGGTGCCCCGCCCCACCATCACTTCTCTATTTTAAGCTCCCGATATTTATTTCCATTTTAAATAAGTGAGAAAAGTGTGGAAAATCAGTGTTGTTGGGGGGGGGGGGACTCTGAGCTAGGCTGAAAAGGTTTCTAAAGAAAAAAAAATCTCAGAATAAAACAGGCTGAAAGCAGGCAGCATATGGATCAAAATTAAACGTTGACACTTCTTTTTCAGAAGGTAGTAGCTGGAAATCATCTTCTGGTTTTTTTTTTAATGTCTCAAAACTTTCTACTCAATTTCTCTAAAATATACCAAGAAAACTCCTTTCTTTCTCCAAGAATACACGGAGCTCGTTTACAATAGGTCTAAATGAAGAATTTGAAAGAAAAGGAATAGGTAAAATGTTATGCATCAGGTGGAGAGTATCTCCCACACCCACCAGAAGTCACCTAGAATAGCACAGCACCAGAGACAAACGTAACCAAACCCAATGCCCATCAAAATGCAGTATCGTCAGGACTTGGATTTCGTTCTGAGAAACAATTTACAGATTATAAGGAGCCCAAAGCAGTCTTGCTTTCCTCAATTCTGCCAGAAAACAGGATACTCTCCTCCAAAGCCTGGTAGTCAGATCACCCTCATTCTCCTGAAATGATGCAGGACCCTCAAAGGAATACCCATTTTCAGTTTTGTCCTGGCGTCATGCATGCCTCTGGTGAGGGCCACCTCCCCTCTTCAAAGAGTGAAACCTGGGGGGAGGTGAGTGATTGATCTGCAACGTTCCCTCCAGTTCTAAAATCTCTAATTCTGAGATGTGAAACCTTAGAGACCTACCAAGGTGTCAGAAGTTCCTGACAGGTGAAATCAACTTCCTGTTTGGAGCCTCCTTAAAAAGAGGACAAGAAGGTGTTTATTCCAAGGATAGCTTTCTTTTCAGCTATGACTGAATTGTGGGGAACTGGATGCAAAATCTGTTCGTTAATTAAATGTAATATTAGGACCAGGCTATTTGATTTGTAACAAACCTTATATTTACGCAGCAGTTGTGTTTAGGAACCTATTACTATGCCCATCCCCTGGGCAAAGGGCCTGACCTGGTCTTCTGAGTATTAATAGCCAGGGACAATTAAATGATAAGACTGGTGGATACTTGGTCCCTCCAAGTCGACAGGAATCACTCATAAGACCCCAGACATGGAATCTCTCCTTAGAGCTTCTTAAGGATGATTTAAAAGAATTTGAATACATTCTTTCTTTAATCCTATATAACATAGCACTGCTGGAGTGAGGGAGCCCACACAGTGATGCCAACTGGCTACTGATGGGGAGAGATCAAGAATGCGGGAAAGAAGGACATTCTGGAAGAAATTCAACTGGTATAAAATCTGACAGTTACGCTCCCAGGAATTGAAAAGAGATTGAGGAGTGGGTGCACAATTTTCCTCATTGTTCACTCAGTAGAGAGAAAGGGATCTATCCGAACATAGTCTCTATCTTTAGAATATTTTCAATATTTTTTTTTCTTTTAATGGTGTCCTTCCGATCAATTTCTTTCAGTGTAAACACTGATTTGGCAAAAAAACAAAGCCAAAAACAAACCAAAACAAACAAACAGAAAAACAAAACAGTCGTAGAAATGTGGGACTCTGGCACTTGGTCCCAGAAATAATGTGCTGAAAAGGTTCGAGGTCCCTTGTGGTGGGGTTAACTATCTATAAACCAGGCCTGGTAAGTTTTCCCTGTAAGGGCTCCCTGCAAAGAATTAAAAAGGGCTGAGGTACAAGAAGGGTGAATTCCTTCCCAGCCCCCATTTTGGCTGGTTCTATAGCCAGTGGGAGCAGATTTCCCTCTGCTCTGCAGCGCCCCCATGGGGCTAAGATTGGAGTGGCAAAGAGAACGCAGCAGGGACAAACGGTGTTTAAGGTTTGGGTTGGTCAGGGGCGCTGGCAGGGGACCAGTGACACAGGATGGCAACTTTGATTAGAAAAGCCATGAAAAATCATACAAGTAATGTCCATCATAGGATCAGTAATAGGGCAGAGGCGTACATCTCACATTCCAAACCATACAGATACACCTGGGAAACCCTGAAACTCTTGCTGCTCGTAAAGATAGAAAAAATATAACACATATAAATGCACAGAGAAAATCACTTCAGCAAAATCGGGGTATCATTTTGAATCCAGTGGAATTCATTTAAAACTCTGAAAAGGAAGGGGAAGGAGACAATAAAAAAGCAGATAGTCCGCCTTCTGGCAGAATGAATCTGCACTTGACAGTCTTTGGGGGTAAAATGTTCATTTCAACAACAGTGACAGGATTAGGCCTATGTATATTTTTCAAAAATCCTTTACAAGACAGGCTCTTCTGCAGAGGCTGCAGTAATCCATCTGTCAATAAGTATTAAAATATTCAGATTTCATAGAAACAGATACTTACATAGAAACAGATACCAACCCCTTTGGACCTCTCCTGGTTCTAAAATTCCCAACACAGCCTTTTAAAGGTGGTGGTGGGGCGGGGGTGCATTGACAACAGCATTTTCAGCAATAGATCTGAACTTCCCGTGGACTTTTCCTGGGAAAAGGAACCCAAATATCCCAGGAAACAGCCCGCAATCTTTCAGAGCTCTGCTCACTGCTCCATTATAAACTCAAATTTGAGGTTGGGAGAGGTAGATTATTTTGGGACATATCTTTTTTGGAAATTAACATGTGCAGAAATTTTGTGGAACCTTTAAGAACTCATCTGTAATTTAATGAGTCGCCTGAAGGACTCTCCTAGCCAAGGCTCAGAACAGCCTGACCTTTGAAAGCTGCTTCTGGTCCAAACATTTTGGGTTAATTCTTGAGGAATCTGAAATATTATTTTCCCCTCACACCCTTCTTTTAAGAGAGAGACATAAAAGAAACAAGAGTCTCCCTCATTCGGGGATGAGTAGGAGGGGAAAAAACCCCAACCAACATTTAAATAGGGAAACTGGCAGTTCTGAATAAACAAACCAAGGCCCACAGTGAAATGATTCTGCACTGCATTTGCCTTTAAAAAGAAAGGAAAAAAGAAAGAAAGAAAGAAAGATTTCCCCCTTCTCCTCCTCCTCCCAACTAGGCTCGAAAGCTAAGACTGTGCTGCGTGCAGAGCGCTGTAGTTGTAGCACAGTCTGTTCTAAATACACGCAGTATCTGTGATACTGGCACCGCAGGCCTTTAGAATTCCCTCCGGCTGATCTCTTAAACACAGACAGAAGAGATTTTTTACAACGACCTTGAAACGAGCCGGGGCGGGGGGGGGGGGGGGGGGGGGGGGTTGCGGGGGATCAAGACCTTAAGAAAAAGGAAAACACAAACCTGTATTTGGTTCACATAATTTTGTAGGACACATGCATACACATACCCAAATACACACACGTTCCTTTCAACAAGAAATTTCCTAACAGTCAACAATAACAGAAAGAGTAAACCCACCACTTGCTGTCCTGGAAAGAAACAAACCAAACCAAAACAAATCCTTTGAACATGTCCCTCAAGCGCTGGAGTGCCTCCTCTCAGTAAAAGTCCAAGGGAAAGAAGAAAATTGCAGCCTCCCCCCCGCCCCGCGCCCGCCCCCCAAAAAGTGGGGGTTGGGTTTGTTACATGCGATCAAAGATTTAAGCTGCTTTCAATAGTATCAATATTAAAATAACACATCTTCTTTAAAACGCATGAGAGATTAGATGGGGAAAAAAATCACACACACACACACACACACACACACACACACACACACACACCAAAATCAAACCGATGCGGGATCCTACTATTTACGTAACACCACAAACTTGAAAAAGGCAAAAATCAGAAGCAAAAAAATCCGAAAATCGTCAAAATACAACAACCAAAAAATCCCAAGCCACCACATCAAGGAAACAAAACAAAACAAAACCAAAAAAAATCCGACCCAAATAAAATAAAGCAAATGAACCCACCGAAAACTGCTTGGCAAATATTTTTCTCGTGGTGCCTAATATTCTAGCTGGAAAGAGCTGTGGTGTTTATTGTTTTTTTCTCTTACTCGCCTCTAAAGCTACTATACAGAACAGACTTTTTCCAACGGGTCGAACCTCTCGCTCCCTTTTGTGTATTTAGCTCGAGGAGCCGAGTTTAAGGGTAAGAGACGAGGAATTAGCCCCAGACCCCGGGAAAGCAAAGCGCACTCCCCCTCTTATGTCACCGAATAGCAAATTAGTTCTCAGAATTCCAGAGGCCGAGCTTTGCTACAGCGAAGACGCCGACGTCACAGAGGGGGCGCCCACGTGACGCTGGCGGAGCAGGCTGTACCAACGCGCAGGGTCCGGGGAGGGAGGGACGCCGTCTGGCCCCTCCAGCCTCCAACAGGAACCCCCAAATCTGAGACGTCCAGACGCTGAAGAATTCGAAATCTTCCTGGAACTGGAAAAATACTGTGGCTTTGAGGGCTTTCCATGGGCCAGGAGAGGCAAAAGTCCCGGAGAGCTGACACCGAGTCCTCCCCTGCCACGTAGCAGTGGTAAAGTCCGCAGCTCAAATTCCGAGAATTGAGCTCTGTTGATTCTTAGAACTGGGGTTCTTAGAAGTGGTGATGCAAGAAGTTTCTAGGAAAGGCCGGACACCAGGTGATTATTGCTGTTGCTGCTGCCGCTGCTGCTGCTGCCGCCGCCGCCGCTGGTGCCGCTGGTGCCGCTGCCGCCGCCGCTGCTCATGATCATTATTTTACCTTTTAATTCTTTTTTTTTCCGCTCTTGCCAAATGCTTTGGCTCCAAGTTTCCTATGTGTATCTATTGATATAAATGTATATATTTATTTATTCTAGCTGTCAGGTGTTAAAATAAATGCCGAAGATTAGTCCCACGTCTCTCCCACTCTAGGATATAGATTTTTATATATTTATTATTTTATTCTTGTTGTCTTTGAGTGAATCGGCCGGTTTGGGGAGGCTTTTGCCACCCTCCCTGGTGTTGTTTTGGTTTTGGAAAAGGAGGTGGAGGAGAGGAAGGAGGGGAATTAGGGGGCGGCCGGAGCCGAGAGGACGAGACAGTGTTTTGGGGGGGTGCTCCGGGCAAGTCTGGGGGCTGTCTGGCCCCAGACGACGGAGAGGACGCGCGCTCGCGCTCTCGCTCTTTCTGCTGCTGCTTGCGTACGGCTTGTGATCTCGCTGGATTCGGGCGGCTGTGTTTTTTCCCTCTTCTCTAGCTTGCAAACTGCCTTCCTCGCTCCCTCGCTCCTGCCTCCCCTTCCCTCCCTCCCTCCTCCTCTCCCTCGCCTCTCCTTCCTTCTCCGCTCCCGTCCTTCTGGGTGACTCCGGGAGACGGGGAGGGAGGCTGCCCGCTCGCTCGCCCCGCTGGCTCCCTTCCATCGGCCTCGCTCCTCTAGATTCCCTGCCTCCGAGCCGAGATTTGGGAGGAAAAATGCAAGCGAACTCCTCGGGTTTTGTTTTTCTCTCCCCCCACCTCCCCATAAACCCAGTTGAAGTATCGTTTCTACTATTTCCTTTTAGAGCCGCGATCTTCCTAACGAGATCCGAGTGTTTTGGTGTCCCCTTACCCTGTGTTTTGGGGGAGGTTTAGCTTGCCTGGGGGCGGGGATGTTGAATACTTTGAAAATTATTCTTTCATGTTGCAGTCGAGGGAGTCAGGAACCCCGCTCACTCCCTCTCCCCATCCCGAGGAGAGCGGCTGGTGGCGGGACAGGGATTTGGGGGGTGGGTGGCAAAGGGGTGCGCGTTTGCACCTGCGGTGCCGTTTAGCGTGCGGGGACTGCGGGAACCTTCACCGGACGGCCCAGACGAGCGGGAAGGTGGCGGGATTTCTGGCGGTCGCGGTGTTTGTGTTTTGGGCGCTGCGTGACTCGGTGTTAGCTCCCAATGGCTGTTCCCCGCCTCTCCTAAATTTTGTCTTATTTTTTCCCATCGTGCGAGCTTTGTAAAAAGACAACTGCCAGCCGGAGAGTAGCCGACATCAGGCTTCAGATTCTCGAGGTCCTTGCACTGGGCGAGGGGAAAAACAAACAGCCCCAGCCCGCGTTCTTACGTGCAAGACCCGGGAGGAGAGAAGGGCACTCTGTGGCTCTGGGTGGGGGGCCTGGCGCGGGAGAAGGGGGCGCGGGCGCGAAAGGGAGATCTTTGTGAGTGATTTTGCAAAAACGGATTGCGAGGTTGGTTGGATTTGCAACCTGTGGCTCTCCTGGAGGGAGTAGGAATGGGGGAAGGCGGCGGCGGCGGCGGCCCGGGGCGGGAGCGGGTGGGGAGTTGGAGCCTCGAAAATCGGCTGGGCTCTTGGGCAGCGGGAGCTAGGGGCCACCCCGCTGCGGGATGTAGTGACCGTGGTCAGTGTCTTGAGAACTGTGGATTGCGTTGCCTTTATGATGCTGTGTTATTGGAACTCTGGCGAAAAATGGAACTAGTGTTACAATAATGAGTTTTAAAACTCTCCCATGGAAAACAAAAACACAACCCAATAGATTTTAAAAAGGAAGAAAGAAAGAAAGAAAGAAAGAAAGAAAGAAAGAAAGAAAGAGAGAGAAGAAAAGACCTTTCTATAGGGTGCCCCTTTTTGCAATGGTTAAGACTTGGTGGTGAGGGTCCAGACTGCTGAACAGGGAGAAAAACCCCAAACAGGATACCGAAAGTCCAGAGCTGTTACTGGGTCCCTCACAGATGATCACAGAAAGCTGGACATCCCCATCACCACCACCACCAGCTACAGGAAACTAATTTAATTTTTTAATGGATTTTTTTTCCATTCAGGTTATAGTTTCCAGGAGGAAAATCTTGTCACTCTTTACTTTTTCTAAGTGTCAATACATGCATTTTTTTTTCTGTCAAAAAAAAAAAAAAAAAAGTGGAGCAGGACAGAGGGAACCAGGGAAAGGGCTGTTTAGAAATACAGTTTGTGGCTCTGAGCGATGCCACTGGCTTCCTCTACAGAGACTGTCAGTTTCCCTTTTTCTTTGCAAGGTGTGTGTGGTTTTAATAAATAACTTTAAAAAATAAGAAGGGGGCCTGCAAGATCTGTCAGGAGACAGGTATCTATTTTGCTCACTATTTACTACCAAGAGCCTTTGGCACTGGAACAGAACCTCGTAAATCTGCAGCCCAAGTTGAAGTTCATCTGGCCCTAGTCCACACGCTATTCCTGGAGGTAGCAAACATGAGCTCAAAGGAATGAGGTGAAATCACATTCTTGCTTTAAAATATATACCTTTTTTTTCTTTTTAAGGAGAAAGGATATTGTCTCAGAGGGGAGGAGGAAATGGAAAGAGTGTGCCAGAAGATGGGCATTCCCTTGCTACATGGCTGCAGTTGAGTCCTCAGGCTGAAATAGAAACCTGTAGATGGGAAATATTTCCCCCTCCCCCCACTTATAAATAGAAGTTTCCAATATCCTATTTGGAAGACTCTCCAATACTGCAGGCCCAAGCACTGGCTGGTTTTAAGGGTCTGTTGATAGTGACAATAAGGCCAGAAGCTGTTGGTAAACGGGGCAGCTTGAAGGAGAAGGAAGCCAGAAGAGGGAATTCTCCAATTGGCCTTTTCGTCTGTGCTGTTCTGAAGGGTTTTACCCCATGCTTTCTTGAAAAGACTCTCCAATTTATTCTGGGTTTGGTGGACAGGAATGGGACTCAAAACTCTTAAGCTGTCGTTTGCTGAGCCCTGAAGAGTTCCAGTTATTGGTTGAGTAAAAGGGTAGCCAGGACTAGATGTCAAAATCCTTCCTTCCCTCTCTCCCCTGCCCGGTAGCCACACTCACAACCCACTTTATTGTGAAAAACTTAGAGATTTGGAGGTGGTGGTGCGGCAGCGCCACCCCTCGGTGGGTGAAACTCTATTTGCGAAAGTCAAATATTTGAAAAACATTGTGAAATGACCTTATGAGGATTTTTTTCTTTAGAAAAAGGAGATAAAACTACCTTTAAAAACAAAAAGGACTTTGTAGTAGATCTCTCAAATGGGGAGGAAAAGAGTTGCTTTCCAGCTAGGATAGTGTCATAACAGGCAAAGAAGTTCCGAGTGTGTGTGTGTGTGTGTGTGTGTGTGTGTGTGTGTACGCGCGCCCGCGGAGGGTCGCCTAGTTGGCTTTTAGGTGGGTTCTCCAGACGGAGGTAGCCTCCTTCCCCCTTGGACTTGACTTCTCAGAGCACCTGAATTCTGTTGCCAGTCTGACACTGACAGAAGGAGGAATGTGTTGGTGTAAAAACAAACCAGTGATTGGAAGTCCTGCAGTTTTGCTGGCGGTGATGGTGGTGGTGTATATGGGGGCTGGGCTGGGGGACGCAGGTTTGTGGACGGCGTGGGGGCAATGGTAGGCCAGTCTAGCAGGGTTTGGAGCTCTCTGGGAGTTGAAATAGTGTGGCGCGTGCCGGTTTCCTGCACTGCGCAACAAGTGGGAATGCCGCCGCAGTGATCCGGCCGAGGGTGCCGTGTTGTGGTGAAGCTGGCCCTTTTCTCTTCTTCCCACTCACTGGAAGCCAGGAATGGCTCTTCCCAGTCCTCCCAGCCTCCCAGCCTCCCAGCCTGTGACCAGCAGCCCCACCAAAAGACCATAATTCGGTGGGGTCTTTGGCCGAGAGCTGTAAGCCTGGGTGGAGCCCTGTCCTTGGCCTCCAGGGCCCCTTTTCTCCGTGGGGATCAGGAGTTGATTCCCGGGTCAACCAGTATTTGGCAAGAAACTCTGCTAATACCTTCGAGTTCCACTCTGCTTTTTGAAGACAAGCGCTCCCTTTCCTCCCTTCTAATATATTCAGCCCTTCCGGCTGGAAAAAAGTCACCGTATAATTTGTGAACGCAGCTCCAGATACCGTGTTGTGGCTGCTAGAGGAGTGCGCATCGGGAAGAACGGAATTACATCCAGTAAATTAAACGTTTTGCAGAGTTGCTTACAGAGGCAACCTCCTCCCCCTAACAGATCATAAAAGAAAGAAAGAAAAGGAAAGAAAGAAAGAAAAAAAAAAAAGAAAAGAAAAGCCGGGGACAGTCGGTTGTGGAAGGCTGCGGAGGCGCGGTAATTTTCGAACGTACTGAGTCTGCCACCTAGTGGTAGATCGTAGCCGAGTTCCCCGTCTGGGGCGGCGGGCAGCCCCTGTCACCTTCGGGTCTCCCAAGTATCCCCATCAGGTACTAGGACTGACAGAGGAGGAGACCATCCAGTGAGGATGACATCCGGCCTCCAAAGTTTTGGTAAGATGGATGGAGATTAGGAATCCTCCAGATGCTTGTCCTGTCCACGGTCCCCCAGCGAGGGGCATCAGCCTCCACTAAGAGAACCTTAAGATAACCCGTATTGAATACACTATCTCTCTGTCTCCGTGGCTTCTCCCTGGGTGAAGTGTGGGGGGTGGCGGGAAGCCTTGGGGACTCTAGGACATAAAGCTCTTGACAACTGAGGAAACAGGCCTCATGAGGGTGGTCTGTTACCGGTGAGTTAGTACCCTAACTGGGACAGATTTTTTACTTTCTGAATTCCAGGTCAGTGACTTAAATAAAGTCAAAGACGAGTTTATCTCTGCTCCTTTGGAGTACCTAAGAGAAAGCAGCAGCAGTGAGATCCATGGTTTTAATGTCTCAGGTCAGCGTAGCTGGAAACAGTTACCCAGGTGCCTTGGAAGAGTTTCAGAAAGTATGGCATAAGATTTTCAGTGACAGGTACGGACAGCCTAATGTACTGATGAGGGTGGCGGTCTCAGATCTTGAGGAGGGTGCTTGTGTTAGCGGGTGATTAGGTCCCAGTCCCTAGACTTGCAGAGATGTACCTCGCTTCGCCCCAGGCTCGCATTTGGATACTGAAATAACTGTCTTCCCCTTCCTTCCACGCTGCTTAGTGACTTGACCAGAAATCAGTTATGGAGGGGGGTGAGGAAGATGGCAGGGGGGTCATATGGACAAGCAGGGGGTAATCCCTGTAGAATTTTGGCCACAATAGTTTCTTCTTAAGCAAAGTTTTATTTTCTTGGAGCTGAAAACTTAAGATGGCAAAGCGCGCGTACGGGTGCCGGCGACCCCTAGCGACGGCCGCCGGCGACGCACACCCGCGGGAGGTGCTGCCGTCTCCACCTCCCTGGTCCTAGGAAATCGAGTTCAGCCTCTCCCACTGCGGGAACTGTCGGAGGCCGCGTCGGAGAAACGCGCCTCTGTTCGGGTTGGAAACGAATCTGGGGATGTGTTTGAAGAGCGGTCAAGTTTGACTCATCGCTTTCCAAGGACAGTTAGTGCCTTCCATCTTCATTAAGGTGAATAAAGACCTTGGCTGACTTCTGTCCAGATCGGATTTTTAAAGGCATTGTTTGCTTGGGGACATCATGCCGCTCCCCTCCCCCGGCAGCCTTTTTGCAAAGGCAGAGCCCAGTCCAGCCTGGATGACCGAGATATCTCTGCTTAGGGACGTAGTTTGTTGGCATTGTCTGCCGGCTCTTTCTGGAAGGCTGTCGCGAGCTGGGCGCATGGGGAGCGTCCCTTCTGCAGCTCCTCTTCAGATCTTGATGATAAAACACATCCCTCTATTTTATTGCATTTCCTAGAAGCTTGCAGGCTTCAAAGAGCGCTGTTGGCAGGAAACGTGATAGAAATAAAGTCAGGACATAATGTCCCCGAACACCTCGGTCATCCAAAGCGCCTGCCGAGGCTACCGCGTTATCAAATTCGCTTTCATTTATTGTCTACTCCACTCTCCCGCCCCCCAGTCAAGAGAGCGAACAGTGTTTCTCCCTTAAAACGAAAACAAGCGCGCGGTTTAACCCCACCCCCTATCGCTGGACCACTGTGGCTAAACTGGAGCAGCCAGTTAGCTGAGAAGCTGCGCGGAAAGGGAGCGCTTGGGCAAGAGCCCTGATGCTGGTTTCACTACGGCAGCTCCAGCTTTAATTAAAATTCCTCGTCCCCCCCCCCCCCCCCCAAACAGTGCATTGCACTTCCAGATTCTCCTTTGGATTTCTCAGAGAGTTATTGGTGTTATTAGATTACCAATAATCCAAAGGCCGGCCGGGATAGAGAAAGGTGGGGGTGGGGTGGGGATGTGAAAGGCATTCTCCAAATCTGGAGCCTGTGTCTAAAGTAGGTCAATGGGAAGGAGAGGCGGGGCTACATGGATATTGTCGGTTTCTAGCCTTGATGGAGGGCTCTCTCTAGTGTCAAGCAGCGGTAAAACATGATTAGGTTTTAGCTCCCGGAACCACGGGACTCCTAATTTCCAATAAGTGCATGTACTTAATTTTAACTTCCCTTCCTAGATACTCACCCCACTCCATATTAAATTTCAACCTTCGCTTTCACCTTTATTCCACCGGGCGAAGGGATGAGAAAGCCTCCAAGTAAGATTTTATGAGGCGGACGAGGCCCAGTCTTTACCTACCGCCCAGACCCCGCCTCCGCCGCTGATGGGATGCGCGACGCAGTGAGAGACCACCCGCGGGTTTTAGGAGAGGACTATGGCCTCAGGGGCTACGTCTTTCGTGCCCCTCGCCCCGGAAAATTACTCTTGGAGCCCACTACTAAGACCACTTAGGAGAGGGCGCCCAGGGGTTATAATTCCGAGGAAGGCCATGAGAAAGCTAGGCAATCCAGGAGCGCGCCCATGCGCGCGCTGGGGTCAGCGCCCCGGTCCCTGCGCAATCCTAACCGCGTCTCTACGTGTTTCGGAGAAATCGGATTCCGAAATCCCGAAACCTAGCCAGGTTTGGCCTGGCAGCTCCTATTCTAAAGACTTTGGGCGGAAACCGAGCTGAGTAGGGTTCCCCTACTTGCCAACGTAGGCGGAAGGGGCTTTCGGTTTGGTTTTGCTCCAGGTAGGCTGGTGCGCACTGGCTGGAGACCCTCAGTCCTAGGGACTCCCATCTTTCTACTTTGACGCCTGGCCTATAACCAGCCCCTTAAGGGGAGTGGGGGGGTGGAGCAAGCAAAAAGAGAGAAAGGGAAAAAAAAAAAAAAAAAAAAGAGAGAGAAATAAATAAATAAATGACGCACCAGGCAAACAAACACCAGAATTAGGCAATTCTAAGTCCTGAAATGAGTTTCGGATTGGACCCGAATTCCTGGGTTCTGGACCGGCTCTGCTACTCACTTGTGCGACTTTCCCCATGTATAAAATTTTTGTGGGGGAAGGGTTGGACCGCGTGAACTCAGAATCCTGGATCGGGCGCCGCGAGGGATTTAGGGGAAAGTGTGCCTATTCCCCGCGAGCCTCCCTGGGCGGCCCCCCCTCCCCGGGTGAATCCCCGGCGGCCCTCGCGCCGCAGGCAGCGATCCTGGCGGCCGTCGGGGGCCGGCAGCTTCCTGGAAAGTTACTTCTCGTTGGAGCCGGCGATAGGCAGAGAGTGTTCTGTGAAATCCGCTGAGCTGAGATCGACTACGTTCCGGGAATGAGAGGGCTGTGCCATTCCCCTCACTGCCCACTGCCTTGACGGCGTAACAGGAAAAAAAAAAAAAAAAAAAAAAGGCACACACAATGTTAGCTACCTAAGTGTACGAAACGTTTTATTTGAATGTAACCAAATTAAAGGTTGCCACGATCTCACCACGGGGCCTCAGACGCGCCTGCGGGGGCTTCGAGGCAGATGGGCCGCGGCGCCCACAGAACGCCCGGGGGTGGGCGGTCCCTGGCGGGCAGGTACGGTAAGGTCGGGGTGGGCGCATCTGCCCGGGCTTGCTGTGGCGCGCAGGGCTCCGGTTTGTGCCCGTGTGAGCCTGTGAGAGGAAGCGCAGTGCCCGCCGAGCGGGAGAGACAGGGAAAGGGTGGATGGGGGCTTTCGTGTTGGCTCACTCTCTCTCTCTTAACCTGGCTCTCGTTCTTTTCTGCCCTCCTCTCTTGTCTCTCTGCCTTCTCCTTCGGCTGCCTTCTCTTCCCTCTCTGCCTTTTGTACAGGGAGAGGGTCCCTCGTTTTTCTTCTCCAGCTCCTCTAAAAGATCTGCCTTCTCCTCAAGGTGCCGAATTGAAAATCCCGAGGGAAAAGGCAGAGGAGAGAAAGTGTGTGGGTGGAAAGACAATATTTAGGTCTCACTTCGTGGTTACTGCGGCTGGGGCGGGGTAGGGGTGGGGGGAGCCCACGTCTGGGCCCTTGCAGTTGTCAGTTTCCCTTTGACAGCCCTGTTCTTTTGGCGGTTGTTTCTGTGTAATGAGTATTGTGTGTGGCGTCCATGGGATTCCGGCTGAAGCTTAGTAAGACAGAGTTTGTCCAGGACTTTGCTGGAGATTAGCTTTCAGTCTTGGGCAAGGCTTATCCCATGAAGCGTCGGTGGCCTCCCCAGTAAATCAGGGCTGTTATAAAGATCACATACGATGATGGATGGGGAAGGCCTGAGTGGTCTGTAGGAAACAAAGCAGCTGCTAGGGGTCCTTCCACACTTGTGGCAAATAGAGGGAGGCATTGCTTCCCACATCCACCGTAACACGCACTCACTAGCTGTGAGGCCCCCTAAGATAGACCCAGCTGAAGAAGAGGTGGGCTTAATAAGGATGTGAGCCTCAGTGTATGTGCGTTTGTTTTTGACCAAGCCAGGCAGAGGTTTAGAATGAAAAGTGCCCAGCCCCAGGGCCTGGCTGACAGACCCACCCCCACCCCCACCCCACCCGCAGGGGGCAGGAGGTGGGAACGTGTTGTTTGTTTGCTTCGATCTGCATATGGAGTGAGTCATTGCCACTTGTCAAGGTGAAATGGCAGATCTGGGCTTCCTGTGGTTCCAAAAATCTGTGAGTGGAAATCCACAAGCGAGCTGGTGGTTGAAGCTGGCTAAAGGAGAGCCTTAGATATTCCAGAAGTGTTCAGGGATGTTTTGCACCGGGGGAAGAGAAGACGGTTTGTAAATGAACCTCTCACGTGTCTCCACTGTTCTTTTTCAACAGAGACAATCATTGAACTTTGGTTAGGACAGTTCAGTGTATTTTTCATTGCCCGTCTTGAGTTAGGATGGGGAGAGGAGGAAATAGGTTCTTTCCTCTCCTTCTTTTCCTCTCCCTTCCCCCACTCCCTTCCCTTATCCTCACTCACTCACATGCACACACTAACCTTGAAGCCGATGGGATTGAGTGACTGGCACTTGGGACCACAGAGAAATGTCAGAGTGTTTGGTTACAGACTCAAGGAAACCTCTCATTTTAGAGTGCTCATTTGGTAAGATTCAGCAGCCTGGAATGGGGGCAAAGTGTTTGTGTGGGGGAAGGAACTTAAGAATGAGATTCACCCACATTAGGGTGCTGTCTTGCATGTTCTACAGCACGTAGGCTGATTTGGAAAAGGGACAGGAACTTGAGCCAGAAGACCTAGGGCCGGGCCACTAACCATCTACGTGGCCCAACATGACCTCCCTGGCCTCAGGCCCCTTTACCCGGAAAATAGCTCTAAAGGGCTATGATTTTGAAAGGGGGGGGGGAGCTGAAAAGGATTCAGATACTGTTTTATTTTGCAGCCCACATGTGATCATAAATAAGAGTCCTACACCTGTGCTTTAAAATTATTTTGTTTCAGAGAAACCAGTTTGGAGCGGGTACATATTCCATGAGTCCTCCCTGGCCAGTTCTCAGTCAAAGCACACAATTAAATCTTTCACCAGCAGAGGGAGCACAAGCTTGGAAGTTTGTAGTACTATGGTCTCAGACCCAGGAGGGAAAGAAGAAACTTTGAAAAAGACGAAGATTCTCAAGGAAAGCATAGCTAAGCCATCTCGGGGTGTATTCTGCAGATCCTGTGGTTATTAAGTGTTTCTTAATACCTTTTTTGTCCTAAGCAAACCACTTGAACTCCTGGGCCTCAGTTTTGTCAGCAGCGAAATGGGGATAAACGATATTGACCCAGTAGACGTTGAGAAATCATTTTAAGACTTGAAAGATAATATTTTAGCAGGTTTTGAAAACTGTCCACATCTTTAAGGCCCCCCTGAAGGATCATTCTCATTGATATTGAAAGAACCACTTTTCTTGTATTTTTCTTTCCCATAAACTCGGGCGGCGGGGGGGGCGGGCTTTGGTTGGTATACATTTTTTACTTTGAGACAGGAACGGTGTGTGTATATGTACGTGTATTTAATGTGTGCAATTGCGTTCCCGGTAGTCAGGATAAAAACGTTATTATTGCATAGCTTTGGGTGCCTTTGTTTCCGCAAGCGCAGACCTGGAAAAATGTTTGCTGGCTTGTGGTAAAACCGCTCCAGCTGGCAGGCTGCAGCTATCAAAGTAGAACCAAATACGTGTGTCCTAAAATAAGACTGTAGTGGACAATCTAACATTCATGAAATCAATTTCTCTTTGCTTTTTTCTCTTCCCTGCAGATTTTAAGCAACATTTTGGACTGTGAATCAAGGCATTGGGTAAGTAAATCTAATTATATGCTTTAAAACTTTGTGGACAAACTGTTTCTTTTGAAATTTGCCAATGCATGTGTTGCTGTGAACTTGGCCACTTTTCATTAGATGAGATAAAGAATAGCCAGTTCCCTTCTGCATCGTTCCCAGGCCTCACCCACTCACCCCCGTGTTAGACTGTCTTCACCGTCGTGTGATCATTCACACCCTCTCTCATTTCTTGGTTCGGATCCAATGTAGCCACCTACTATGCTCCAGCAGCACGCTGGGTGCTTGAAGTACATTCAGACAATTCTAAAGCCTAAAAGAGGAGAGAACAGATGGTGGCTGGGATAAGGAAATGAGATTCGGACAAGAATAGCTGTGATTTTTGAGAACCTACTATAGCCCAGGCACATATCTCTAAATTTTACAAACACATAGGTATTACTTCCCCCCGTTTGGGGAAACCAAAGCCCAGAAACAATAAACAGTCTGCCCCATGTCACACAGCTAGCAAAAGGTAAAGCTGGCTTGCTAACCTTCCAAGTGTGGTTTCTCTCCCCTGTCACACACTTACTGCCTCTCAGTGCCCGGCCGAGTATTTGGTATGTGGGAAAAGCGCTCCACAGATATTCATTCACGTCCGCTTTCCCCGAAAGGCTTTTTTCTAGTCCCACTTGTTAGATAAACATGATTTTTCTCATCTTACAGATGCCCAGAGATGGGCCACAAATTGGTCGAAGACCAAACCCGAGGGACCTCGGTTTACATCCCACATGTTAGCAGGCCGAGGCTCCTGTTCTCACACTCCTGGCAAACAGGAGTTGGGTGCTGGGGAACCAACAAGAGTCTGACCCTTTGCTTTCCAGGTGAAGACAAAATGGCCTCGCCGGCTGACAGCTGTATCCAGTTCACTCGCCATGCCAGCGACGTTCTTCTCAACCTTAACCGCCTGCGGAGCCGTGACATCTTGACCGATGTTGTCATCGTGGTGAGCCGCGAGCAGTTCAGAGCCCATAAGACAGTCCTCATGGCCTGCAGGTGAGGGGTCTGGAGGGGAAAGACGGATGTATAAAGGGGAGCCGACAGGGTGGGCGGGCAGCGAGGCAGAACAGGCGGGCCTTTGGCTGTGTTCGGAATTACATGGCACTTGTCTCCAGACCTCAGCCCGTGGCCTGGCAGAGTAGGTTCCCAGGGAGCGAATGAATGCACACGCTTCTGGGGAAGAAAGAGTTTCTGTTCTGTGGGAATAGAGGGAGAAGAAATCGTATACTATCCCAAGAAAGGATGTGTTTGGACAATAACATGGAGAATAACTCCAGTTAGAAGAAGTCAGAGGGGGGCTGACAATATTGTAAGCAAGTGAATTTGATATCTTTTTGCCCTTTTATTCTGTAACTACGTGCGTTTAATCCTGTGGCTGTATTTCCATGGGTGTTTCAGGGTGTATATGTGTAAGTTAGGAAGAGTGAGCCGGCCGATTCTTCATATTTGCCAAGTATTTCACGTACACAGAACTATGTTTTTTAAGTTTATTTATTTATTTTGAGAGAGAGAGAGAGAGAGAGAGAGAGAGAGAGAGAGAGAGGAGGGCCCGAGAGAGAGGGAGATAGAGAATCCCAGGCAGTTTCCATCCACACTGTCAGCACAGAGCCCGACACAGGGCTTGAACTCACAAACTGTGAAATCATGACCTGAGCCAAAATCAAGAGTCAGACGCTTAACTGACCAAGCCACCCAGTGGCCCCCCAGAGCGATTCTATATTACATCTTCTCCCTGGATCTTTGCAGTGGCCTTCTGTGGTATGGAGGCGTTACCTCCATTTTATAGACAGTGAAACAAAGACGCAGATAGGTGAGCCGATATAAAGTCAGGGATCTCTATTGCTAGCTGAGAGCTCACTCAACATCTACAGCAAACACCTGTTTTTGGTTTTTGTTGTTGTTGTTATTTTTAATGTTTAATTTTTGAGAGGGGGGGCAGAGAGAAGGAGACAGAGGATCTGAAGCGGGCTCTGCGCTGACAGCAGAGAGCCCGACGCGGGGCTCGAACCCACGAACCGTGAGGTCATGCCCTGAGCTGAAGGCAGACGCTTAACCGACTGAGCCACGCAGGCGTCCCAAACACCTATTTTTTAACAGTGGCAAAAACAGAGATTTATAGAGAAATGAAAGTAATAGAAAATACTCACCAAGTGCTTACTGTGTGCCAGGCATCATTCTATGTACCCTTTATGTTTTCGTCCTTGCCGCAACCCTGTCAGGTAGACACCGTGGCTCCTGGTTTGCAGATAAGGAAAGCAGGGTGCAGAGAAGTTAAGTATCTCACCCAAGGTTGCACAGCTACTTCCTGGTAAAAGTCTGGCTTGCTTCCAGCAACCCATTAAGAAAGAGCAGAATCCAGACGACAGCCCAGAATCCTGACTTGTGATTGAGTACTCTTTCCTCCATCAGACAGCATGGTAGCCGGAGTCATGGCCTGAAGTTTCACTTGTGTCTTCGAGGACTATTGACCTTACGGAAGTCTATAGACGTTTAGCAGATCAGTAGACTGTACACGTAGGCATCATTTTATTTATTTCTCATCGACACGCAACTTGTTTCTAAAAACATACAATGGCATTTTAAAAATAAGGATCATAGGAAGAGAAATGTTTATCTCAAAGCTAGAGACTAAAAATGGTAACGGCAAATGAGCGCCGAATTTCACTCTGATGATCCATGCATTTAAGACCATAAGGAAAATAGCTTCTGTGACTTTGAGAAAATCATTTAACTTCTGATCTTTGTCCCCCCATTCGTAAAGGGGAGAATGATAATATCTACCTTGCAAGGTTGTGAGGAACACAGGATAATGTATGTAAAGTGCTTAATGACTGTCTGGCATTTAGTTAGCTCTCCATAAATGGCAGTTATTATTAATTGCCACAGAAATTCTGGAGCAAGGCCCAGGGGAGAGAGCGGAGCCCTGACACTGACTGTAACTGATGGCAAATTCTGTCTGTGATAGTGAGACGTTTGTTTGTTTTATAGCGGCCTGTTCTATAGCATCTTCACAGACCAGTTGAAATGTAACCTTAGCGTGATCAACCTGGATCCTGAGATCAACCCCGAGGGGTTCTGCATCCTCCTGGACTTCATGTACACGTCTCGGCTCAATCTGCGGGAGGGCAACATCATGGCCGTGATGGCTACGGCTATGTACCTGCAGATGGAGCACGTTGTGGACACTTGCCGGAAGTTTATCAAGGCCAGGTGAGCTGGCGCGGGGTTGGAGGCCTTCAGAGAGCCTTGGTAACGCTTGCATACAGGATCCTCTGTGATATGCACAACCTACATTTCCACAATTTTTGGCACACTTCCGCCTTCTTAATTCTTGGGCTCCAGGCAGGTGGTGCTCTCCAGAGAAGCCCTGTGCTTTCCCTCCTGCTTTCTTCTATTCGTTTGACGTGTCCTCTCCTCCCGCCCGTCCTGTCAGGCTTAGCTTGGATGCCAGCCCTCACCCACGGATGTTTTTATAATGGCTACTCTTCCTCCCCCAGCTCTTCCTCTGTGTTCCTAAGCCTTTGGCCTGTCCTTCAGACCTTCTTTCTGTTTTAACTATTTGCATATGTAGTTGAGTTCTCCTTTAGACTTCCGTCACAATGATTTACATAGGCGCCTTAGTTCCCCTACCAGACCGTGGGCTGCTTTACTCACCTTTTACCTTGCCGTTGCCGGGCTCCTACTGGAGAGGACCATTTACTGAATCACCCTGAGTTCACTGGGTCTAATCCCCTACCTGAGGGCCGGTCAGACATGACCGTCCTTTAAAGGTGAGGAACCTGAGAGCCAATCAAGTGAAGGGCTTGGCTAAGTGGAGCAGAGACTCAGGGCTTGACTTTTTTAGAAGCATTTGATTCAGCTGTTCTAGGGTGATTGCACCCCTTATCGCACAGAAGGGTTGCTAGCCTCTGTTTGAACACCTCCAGGAGCCAGGAACCCAGTGTTCTCAGAGCCACACGGTCTCCCCTGGCCGGTTAGAAAGCTCCGCTTTATGGCGAGCCGGAATGTGGCTCCCTTAACCTTTGCTCATTGGTTCTAGCTCTGTTAACTATGAGCATGTTGAGCTGGCCTATTTTTCGCCCACATAATGTCCCTTCAAGTACGGGCAGTGAGAGCTCATTGTCTCCTGTGGGTAATCATGGTCGCAGGAGCATCATTGCTGTCCTTTGCCAGTGCTTTCACTGGGTCAGGCCTCGTGCTCCGAGTGGTTAAATAACTCGCTCCAGCTCACGGAGCTGCTGAGTGGCACAGCAGAATTGGAAAGCAGGTCTGGCCGCTTCAGAGCCACGGCCTCCAGGACGGGCATCCGCCACCCGTCCTCCAAAGTCAACTTGCCCAGGACTCTAGCCAGCACAGAGGCTGAGGCCTGTCTTCAACAGGGCACCAGTTTTTCCCGGACCCTCAGAACACGTGGCACCAGGATTGCGTGAATCCTTCCCTCCCTGAGCCTCGGTTTCTGTGTGTGTAAAATGGGCACGATAATACCTTTCTCCCTTTGCAGGATTTTGCCTGGGTGAGACGAGATAAGGGCTGGCAAAGCTTCTTTCCCTTCTAGGATATCTGAGGACTTACAGATGCACACGCATGTATACTGGTGTGACTAGACATGAGATGTCACGTCTAAGCAGGCACAGACTGTGTGGCTAACTCGCTGCCCTTCTGTGGGTCTCGTCACCCCCGCTGCGGGCTAGATTGCTGGGTTCCTAGCATAAAGGCCTTGTAACTGAAGTCCTTCCCCCCTCCAGAGCCACATCCCTTACGTCTAAGCTGCCCAAGCACAAATGTGGTTACAGATGCCGGGGTCACTGGGAAAGCCCTCTGTTCAACGGCTCTGATTTGGAGGCCCATGTCCCCTCTCTGTTTTCTCCTGCAGTGAAGCCGAGATGGTTCCTGCCATCAAGCCTCCCCGTGACGAGTTTCTGAATAGCCGGATGCTGATGCCCCAAGACATCATGGCCTATCGGGGTCGTGAGGTGATGGAGAATAACCTGCCGCTGAGGAACGCCCCTGGGTGTGAGAGCAGGGCGTTTGCCCCCAGCCTGTACAGCGGCCTGTCCACCCCGCCAGCCTCTTACCCCGTGTACAGCCACCTCCCAGTCAGCAGCTTCCTCTTCTCCGATGAGGAGCTGCGCGATGCCCGGATGCCCGTGGCCAACCCCTTCCCCAAGGAGCGGGCCCTCCCCTGTGATAGTGCCAGGCCCGTACCTGGCGAGTACAGCCGGCCGGCCATGGAGATGCCCCCCAGCGTGTGCCACAGCAGCATCTACTCGCCCAAGGAGGCCGCCCCAGAGGAGGCACGCAGTGACATGCACTACGGCGTGGCCGAGGGCCCCAAGCCGGCCGCCCCCTCAGCCCGGAATGCCCCATACTTCCCCTGTGACAAGGCCGGCAAGGAGGAAGAGAGGCCCTCCTCCGAGGATGAGATCGCCCTGCATTTCGAGCCCCCCAGTGCACCCCTGAACCGGAAGGGTCTGGTGAGTCCGCAGAGCCCGCAGAAGTCTGACTGCCAGCCCAACTCGCCCACGGAGTCCTGCAGCAGCAAGAACGCCTGCATTCTCCAGACCTCCGGTTCGCCGCCGGCCAAGAGCCCCACCGACCCCAAAGCCTGCAACTGGAAGAAGTACAAGTTCATTGTGCTCAACAGCCTCAACCAGAATGCCAAACCAGAGGGGCCCGAGCAGGCGGAGCTGGGCCGCCTTTCCCCTCGAGCCTACACCGCCCCGCCGGCCTGCCAGCCGCCCATGGAGCCCGAGAGCCTTGACCTCCAGTCCCCAACCAAGCTTAGCGCCAGCGGGGAGGACTCCACCATCCCACAGGCCAGCCGGCTCAATAACATCGTCAACAGGTGCTTTCCCAGGCAGTCCGGGCCTGGGGTCAGGGCTTCCCACGCGGTCACTTCTTCTGATGGAGGCGGGGCTGTGTTCTTTTCTTGCCTGAATACTGAGTATGTTAGAGGTGTGCAGTAAGCACCCACTGATTGAATTCGCCTAAGTAAGGAAGCATATTAAGCTTTGATCTATTTTGTCATAGCAAGAGTGGGAAAATCCCCTCGGCAGCAGAAGTGCATTTCATGAATCCCCAGGGCAGCTTCTATGGTCTTGGCAGGGCAGGGCGATCTCGCCCCCGCTTTGGACTGAGCTAGCCTGCAGACTGGGACTGGCCTGGGTCGGGGTGTTGGCCCACTGTGACCCTGTCAGGGATCTCAGGGCGTACGTTGTTTAGAGGTAGGCTTGAGGATAACTCTCGTGGCCCTGCATCCAGAGCGAGGCAGCCCAGCTCTGGGCTCACCTGAGCACAGGAAGGGAGGGGGCAGCGTCCAGGCCAAGTGGGGTGCTTTACGCTGCCCAGCTGCTGAGGCTCTCTTTCCTCCTGCTCACAGGTCCCTGACCGGCTCCCCCCGCAGCAGCAGCGAGAGCCACTCGCCTCTCTACTTGCATCCCCCCAAGTGTACATCCTGCGGCTCTCAGTCCCCGCAGCACGCAGAGATGTGCCTCCACACCGCCGGCCCCACATTCCCCGAGGAGATGGGAGAGACCCAGTCTGAGTACTCGGATTCCAGCTGTGGTGAGTCCCCTTCCCTCCTTCCCTTCCCTTGCCGGGAAGAAGGAAGGCCCCTGCCTCTGCCCGTGGGGTTCGCGTTTCCATTTCACGTATGCTGTTGTTACCAACTGGGAGAAGTCCCCGACTGGAAGGTCACTGGCACTTGACAATCACCAGTCCATCACCCCACTCTTGGCCTCTTGAACCAGGCAGACCGGAGCGATGGATAGGGTGTTTGAGTTCATCTGGGCTAGGAGAGAATGACCAAATAGCCTTTTCAGCTGCATTCCAGCTAAGGTAACCTGTGGGGCTGGCTATAGCTCCCAGAGCTTTCTCGGCTGCTGGGGACCCAACGGCCTGACCTGTGTTAGTTCCCCCCTGGTGGGCCGTGCATTCTGTAAGGACAAGCAGCCGACCGTAATCATTCCTGCGTCTCCCACAGATCCCAGAGAATTTCTAGCATGGAGTAGGCAACTCGGCTAATGTTAGCGGAATTAGATTAGTGGAACTGAATTATTAAATCGAAGTGTTGGATACTTTGTGATTGGCATCCCCAGTTTTTATCAGATAAAAGCCCATCTCTTCCCTCAAGCTCTGGCTGGAGTAGGATAGCCCAGTAATACCTACTCGGGGGTGAACCGCCTGCCATGACACGTCATTTTCAAAACGTTAGCACAAAAGGAAAAGAAATCAGTCCCTCACACTGAGGGATTTGGCACAGGGTCATGGATGTATAGCTGGGAGAGCAGGGACTGTCCCCATCTGTCCCCCTGGCCACTTGCCTTTTCTCTGCATCCTGTCCCTTCTGTCTAGGCCGCTGTTTCTACTTCCCATCCTTGTTGGCTCTCCCAATCTCACAGAAGTGTTTGGGGGACATGAAATCCAGAGAGAGATACAGGGTGACCCTATTCACCATTACTTCCTCATTTAATGACCTCCAAGTGTCATTGGATTTTATATCTTACATTCCTAGAATGCTTTGCGTGATACAGGATGCTCCTGTGAGATAGGCCAAGGGGGGTTGCTCTCCTGACTTTGGAGATGGAGACACAGACAGGCTCAGAGAGGTGAAGGGTTTTGCTCGAGGGCTCCTGTGTATGAATGTCAAGAAAACTATGCAGTGATAAGAAAAGTCAGTTGTCAGAGCTCTCTAGACAGGAAGAGCCCGCTGAGCTTTCCTGAAGCTGGCACAGGCCGTGTAGATACCCGTTGGTTTGTTTCCCTCCTGTACCTTAATACTCAAATCTGTCTCCTTTGTCCTCCATGACTGGGACTCTAAATGCTAAGAAAAAGAAAACGCCACAGACCCCTGGCTGTGGGTTCTCGGGAGCGTCGGGTGGATGGAGGTTGGGGATCAATTTGAGTGCAGCCGCAGAGGGAGGAAGTGACCTCGGAGCCCTGCCTCCCTTCCTCATTGTGACTTTGGTGTCCCCGTCCCCGCCTCCCAACAGAGAATGGGGCCTTCTTCTGTAACGAGTGTGACTGCCGCTTCTCTGAGGAGGCCTCGCTCAAGAGACACACGCTGCAGACCCACAGCGACAAACCCTACAAGTGTGACCGCTGCCAGGCCTCTTTCCGCTACAAGGGCAACCTCGCCAGCCACAAGACTGTGCATACGGGTATGGCCCTGCCCCGCGCCCCCCCAACCGCACCTCGGCTGGTCAGGGTTACTGGGACCAGGATGGGGAGAGAACCGTAGAGAAAGCAGAGTGGGGCCCTGGTCCCCGGCGGGCTGAGGCAGGGAGCAGGCCCCGTCCTGACCCGAATGTGGGCCTAGACCTGTCACGTCTTTGCTTGGTGACTCATTCCACTCCCTGTATTGTTTGTCTTTTCTCTGAGAAGCTCTGTCCTGTGTCTCTCCCTTCGCTGGAGTCAGAAAAGTTAACCCAATGTACAAGCGAAGAAACTAAGGCTGAGAGAGGCAAAGGAGGTTTGGCTTTTGTAAAGCCGGGAAAAAACTTAAAAAGCCTCATGATTTCCTCCAAGGGCTTGTTCCTGATCGACTTCCATTCCTTTACCACGTAGCTTCCAGTGACCTGATTGTCGTCCAGAGTTGATTCTCCCTTGGTACTTTAAATGTGTCCGTCATCCCAGCAACTTCCCATGAAGGAAGGCTCAGCCCTTCTGTCGGCTTCCTCCACCTGAGCATCTACTCTGACTCAGGCCCCGGCCCTCTCGCACATGGAGTCCAGCTGTAGTTGCCATAAGCAGAAAAGCATGTCTTCTCCAAAAGACAAACTACAGCAGTCTGATTGTATCTTCCTGGCGAATGGTTTGGTTCCTGTATCAGTCTTAGCCAAGGCGAGAGCTAGAAGAGCCTTCCTACATCGTCTAAATTCACCCCTCAGGTTCCAGAGAGGGAAACTGAGGTCCAGAGGAGGAGAGTGACTCTTCTGAGTCGGCAGTTAGATAATCCTCATGACATGGCCGGTTTCAAGGCCTCCCGGGAGGAACCCCCTCCCTCCCTCCCTCTCCCACCGCCTGTGTTGTTTCTGCTCTGTCCCCGCCTGCTTCTTGACCCTGGCCGCCCGCAGCCTGTGCCGGTGCGTGTGCGCGTGTTGGGGGTGGTGGCCAGGAAGCAGGCCCCTGGATCCTCTCTCAGACATCTTCCAAGTGAGATAACGCTGAGGGTGGCCCCCGGAAGGGCAGTTTGCTTTGAGATCCAGAGACCCGGGACTGCGGGGACCTCTGTCCAATATGGCTTTCTTTATCCCCTTCCTTTCGGTAATAGGTGAGAAACCCTATCGCTGTAACATCTGTGGAGCCCAGTTCAACCGGCCAGCCAACCTGAAAACCCATACTCGAATCCACTCTGGAGAGAAGCCCTACAAATGCGAAACCTGTGGAGCCAGATTTGTACAAGTGAGCAGGGCCATGGGGAAAGGACCCCTCCGCCTCCGCGTGCTGACGAGGGGCTCCCGGGGGCGGGGGCCGCGGCCCGCCCCAGCGGAGCCTTTCATGCTTTGCCCTTCCGTTCAGGTGGCCCACCTCCGTGCCCACGTGCTCATCCACACTGGAGAGAAGCCCTATCCCTGTGAAATCTGTGGCACCCGTTTCCGGCACCTTCAGACTCTGAAGAGCCACTTGCGAATCCACACGGGAGAGAAACCTTACCATGTATGTGAGCCTCTTGTCACCCCCGTGGGCTTGCCTGGGAGGGATTGAGGGTAGAGGTGCAGCCAGCAGAGCTGTTAGTGTCAATCTCAGGCACACGGTGGGATGACCACTGAACTAAAGGTCACGAGACCTGGTTTGGGCCTAACTGTCAAAGACACCCTGCTTGACATTGGCTATGTCTCAGTTTGCTCGTCTTTAAAGTGAGGGTAATGGGCTAGGTGATCTGGGCCTTAGGACAGAGGTCCAGACTAGAGATCTATTGATTTTGGAGTCATTCATTCATTCCACACTAACTGGCTTCTTACAATTTGCGTCTATGTTGGGCTGGCTACCTGTCTACCTAAGAGGACCTAAGGTGTTTGAGAAAGAACAGCTATAGGAGTGAGAAGAGAATCAGAAAAGTGTGGTGATGGGGCCCCTGGGTGGCTCAGTCGGTTAAGCATCCGACTCTTGATTTCGGCTCAGGTCATGATCTCACTCACGGTTTGTGGGTTTGAGCCCCGCTTCAGGCTCTGTGCTGACAGTGCAGAGCCTGCTGGGGATTCCCTCTCTCTCTCTCTCTCTCTCTCTCTCTCTCTGCCCCTCCTCTGTTTGCGCTGTCCCTCTCTCAAAAGAAACAAATAAACAAACAAACAAAAAAAATGTGGTGACAGAAGGAAAAAAAAAGAGAAAAGGCCACTTTAAGAAAGAGCAGGTGGCCAGCTACACAACACGATGCCGTGAATGGGCCACTGGAATCATAGTGTTCTGGAGCAAGGTTTCAGCCAACCATGGCTTGCGGGCTTATTACTGAACATTTCATGAGCTAAAAATGGTTTTAATATTTTCAAATGGCTAAAAAATTAAGAAATAATATTTTGTGGCCCGTGCAAATTATATAAAATTTAATTTTCAACGTCCATAAAGAAAGTGTTACTGGGACACGGCCATGCTCCTTTGTTTACGTACTGTCCTTGGGTACTTTCCTACTACAGGGGCAGTCTTTTCATCACGATGTATTTACCATCTGGCTCTTCACCAGTTAGAAATCATTTTGCCAGTCTCTGCCACTGACGGGGGAGATACTGGCTGGGCAGCTGGGGTGTCTGGTTCTTATTCTGACTTTGACACCAACCTTTTTGGGGCCATAGGCAAGCCCAGACCCTCGCTGTGGACCACAATTTTTTTCCTGAGAAGGATGCTGTAGATGAGCAGTTTCCAAACCATCCCCTTACAACCCTGAGGTTCTTGAATCCTGCCGTCCCTTTTGCCTTTTGAGTTTCTATTTAATTTGAAAAGAGAGTCCCACGGCTTACAAGTGTGGAAACTACTCTGATAGGTGATGCTGACTTTGGTGGCTTTGTGGCGTCACTGTAGGTAGGGCTGGGCACAAGAACGAACCAATGAGTGCTTAACCCGTGTCACAAATGTGAGCCGGCAACATGTGGTTATTTTCACCCACTGTTTATCAGTCCCAGAGTGAGAATCTTCTTACTTGCATTTTGTTCTTGGGCAAATTAGTTCATCCTCTCGGTGCCTCTGGTTCCTCATCTGCAAAATGAGCCTGGACGTAGCTGTGTTCCTGGGGCTGTTGTGCTCAGTTACCAGATCCACTCAAGGGTCGGGATGGTGCTGGTACACAGGAAGAATACAATAAATATGTGCTAGCAGTTTAGATGCACAGATGTCGAGGTAACAGTGACCTTCAGAGTGCACTGCCTCAGTCCTTTACAGAAAGGAAAACCAAGGCACACGGAAGAAACGATGTGCTTGGGTGGGGAAAAGCGCGCGCGGCATCGGAACACGTTAGAAGACAGGGAAGGGCCGTTTGCACAAAGCTTATGTGTCCCTTAGCTGGAGCCAGAATTCTCCACCTGGCCTTGGAGGGGGATGAGCTACCCAGATCTCTCAGAGGGAGACCCTCCTTCTCTGGGTCTCTGAGCAATGACATGTTCCCTGGGTTGATGACAGCTAACAGTCTGCCTCCGGTTTTCCTTCAGTGCGAGAAGTGTAACCTGCATTTCCGTCACAAAAGCCAGCTGCGTCTTCACTTGCGCCAGAAGCACGGCGCCATCACCAACACCAAGGTGCAGTACCGTGTGTCCGCCACTGACCTGCCCCCGGAGCTCCCCAAGGCCTGCTGAAGCATGGAGTGTTGATGCTTTCCATTCGAGTCCCTTCTCAGAAATCTACCCAAAGGATACTGTAACACTTTACGATGTTCATCCCATGATGTAGTGCCTCTTTCATCCACTAGTGCAAATCATAGCTGGGCTGGGGTGGGGGGGGAGGGGCGGGGGGACCGGGAGCCAAGGCAGCTCCCCTTCCCCTACTGCCATAAAACATTAAGAAAATAATATTGCTTCTTCTCCTATGTGTAAGGCAAACCACGTCAGCAAAAGGCAAAATCATTTTATATATCAGAGCGGGGGGAGTATGCAAAAGTTCTGACTTGACTTGGTCTGCAAAATGAGGAATGTATATGTTTTGTGGGAACAGATGTTTCTTTTGTATGTAAATGTGCATTCTTTTAAAAGAAGAGACTTCGGTATGTTATCAAAGAGAGGGCTTTAATTTTTTTAACCAAAGGTGAAGGAATATATGGCAGAGTTGTAAATATATAAATATATATATATATAAAATAAATATATATAAACCTAAAAAAGATATATTAAAAATATAAAACTGTGTTAAAGGCTCGATTTTGTATCTGCAGGCAGACACGGATCTGAGAATCTTTATTGAGAAAGAGCACTTAAGAGAATATTTTAAGTATTGCATCTGTATAAGTAAGAAAATATTTTGTCTAAAATGCCTCAGTGTATTTGTATTTTTTTGCAAGTGAAGGTTTACAATTTACAAAGTGTGTATTAAAAAAAAAAAACAACAAAAAGAACAAAAAAAGCTACCGAAGGAAAAATGTGTAGTTTTGTTCTAGTTCTCGGTTTGTATATACCTGTACAACGTGTCCTACGGTGCCTTTTTTCATGGAAGTTTTCAGTGATGGACGAGCACGCCATCCCTTCTGAAGTGTAGGCAGACACAGGGACTTGAAGTCGTCGCTAACTAAGCTCTCTTTGGGAATGTTTGTCTCATCACATTCTGCGTCATGCTTGTGTTAGAACTACTCCGGAGACAGGGTTTGGCTGTGTCTAAACTGCATTACCGCGTTGTAAAATATAGCTGTACAAATACAAGAATAAAACGTTGAAAAGTCAAGTTGGCTCCGTTCCGGAGGTCTTTCCTTGTGTTGGAATCAGGACTCAGGACTCAAATGGGTCTGGTGTCCTCAGCTCGTAACCTAGTGGGAGATGCTCAAGGACAGGAGTGGCTGCTGGCCATGGGGGGCCTCAGAGGGGCCGAGGCTGGGGCTGGTTCCTGGAAGCTGGGCCCGGAGCCGCTGTTGGCCCCCAGACCAGGATGGACTGAGGACCGCAGGCTCCAGACCCGGGCCGTGAGGAGCTCAGGCAGGGGAGGTGAGATGGGTCTCTCACCTCTCTTTCTGGCTGGTTCTCTTGTGTTTCTTCACTCAGCCCTCTAGGCCGAGTTCTAATGACTTCAGTTCTAGCCCTGCTGACACAAAGGTACGGGCGTCCCTGCCTTCCCTGTGTCTTGGAGAATTTGCCCATCCTGTGAAGGCTCATCTTGCCTCCTGGCTTCATAAGCAATTTCTCTTTGCTGGGATCCAGGGGAAGTATGAAGGCAGGTCTGACCCCATCATACATTTCTCAGCTTTGGTGCCTTTAGAGTCTTTCTGGTACCTGCTGGGTGATTGACAGGTATCTACAGACTCAGAAGTTTTGTGAACGGCTTCCGGCCATGTAAACCTCCTACCCTGGAGAAGGGCTCTTTGTCCAGAGAACTCTGGTGGAAGGCCCCCATTTCCTCCTGCGTGACCTGGGACAACCATTTCCCCTCTGGCTCACTTTCCCAACCTGTCCGTGAGAGGATTAGATTAACTAGATCATTTATGATTCCATGATTCAGACGTAAGTTCACCCTGGCTTGCTTTGGCACCTAGTTTTATTTCACCTCAAAAAACCCCAAGGATCAAGTTCGATGGATGAGGTCTAAGAACAGTGAGGACGAGTGCGGTCCTGGTCCCTGGCCCAGAGGAGAAAGGCCGCCCTTGCCCCCTTCCAGGTCCTGGGTGGCCGTGGGGCGGGGCTGTGGAGTGGAGCCCCTCCCCGGGCCCTCAGGCCAGGGGTTGGACAGAAGCGGCCTCTGGCAGGGTCTTATGGCAGGCCCTGGGCACGTGTTGAGAAGCGTGTGGGGGCTGACCACCCAAAGCCCCAGAGAGAGCCTCACAAAGTGACACCACCCTCTGCCAGCCACATGGCCTTTTGGTTCAGGTTTCCTTTGAAAATGACTTTAGAGGACTTGCCAGCTCGAGGCCTCAGCTCACCCTGCTCTTTGAAAAGGGAGAAAATGATCCCTCTGCTCCCATAGAAACTTGGCAAAAGAACTTACAAAACAGACAGCTTCAGAAATGAGAATTCACAGGCCCGAGGGAGGCTGGCCCAGGGCCCCTCTGCTCCCCGAGGGCCTCCGAGTTTGTTTATGTGTCATTACTGTTTAATAGAGAGACCACGGGCCGAGGGCAGACAGTGTGGGTGGCGTTCAAGTTCAAACAACATGGAAGATCAAAGAGTAACCGGAGCCAATTGACAATCAATAATGAGTAAAAAGCAAACATCTCTAAACGGATAAGCCAGGACAAAGGGAATGCAGAATTTTTATTACAAAAACAAGTATGCCGTGAATGCCAAGTTTTATAAACACGTAACTTGCAAGACAGGGGGCTCACAATGTCCTTTTCTCTACTGTTGGAACTTTAGAGGAAATGTTTCTGGGGACCAGGTTGGTGGTTGGGGGATAAATCCGGAGAGGCAGGGAACTTAGAATCAAGAACCACTAAGGATCTTGAAGGGATGAGATGGTAAGGATCATCCAGCTCAAATCTGTCACCGACTCCTGAAGGGACAGAGGCAGGAGACATGAGCAAAGTTGCCATCACTTCTTTTTGTGCCGACGGTGGTTTTCAAGGCACCTTCGTACCAAAGATCCCATTCAGTTCCCACAACCACCACCCCGAGGAGAGTTTACAGGGAGACGGAAACCACACGCCCACCTTGGAAACTCCCCAACAGTGGCTGTGCCCCCCAGAGCTACAGCTGAACCAGAGGTCCATAATAACACATCAGGCTGCACCTGCCCACAGAATTTTCCCAAAGAAACTGCTTTATCCTCAGCCCCTGCTGAAGAGCCAGAACTTGGGCAGCCAAATCCCACATCGTGCAACCCTACCTCCCTGACCACTAATTTGTCAAAGGGTGGACACTGGATCCAAGGGCAGCCCACTTGCAAAGGGCCTGTGGCCCATTACAAAGTGTTAGTTATGTAAATTGGGGCTGCTAATGAGTTGAGACACTCAAGTGCTGTGTCCTGGGAATTTATAGTGAAATGTGGACACAGGCAGCCAATCCAGTGTTTCTCAGACTTCAGTCATTTGTGGTCCACCTCCGTGACTTTTGCCATAGCATCATGCCCTGATTATTTATGTGCTCTTTTTCTTTACTGTTTATTTATTTTTGAGAGAGACGATGCCTTCTGAGCAGAGGGATGCCTACAAGTGGATCGGGGAGAGTAGTGGGGTCGCATTAATGGCAGAGCCTTGGAGTGAGGTTCCCCAGAAGAAGCTTGGAAGCAAAATAACCTTCTAGTAGCTGGTTCTACGAAGCTTGTCATTGAGTAGTCGTTTCTGGTCTTAGATTTCTAAAAGACTCCATCCCTCTTATAACCACTTTTTAATAAGGTCCCTGCTTCTACTGCTACACTACCCATCATTACTTGGGCTGGTCTGTGTGCGTCCCTGTTTCCCAGAACCAAAAGAGGACAATTTACCCAGGTTCCCAGGCATCTGGGGTATCTGCCACTAGGAAGATCCTTAAATACTCTTAGATTGGGTGCAGGCTTCTCACAAGTGGAGGCTGAGGCAGGCTGTGATCCCTCAGAAGGAAGTCAAAATACTGGAACCGCTTGGAAAGACAGTGTTGTTCCTCCAAGCCCCCAAAGAGAAGGAAGCATCAGCGATCGCTAAGAAAGAGGCCTTATAGACAGGCAGGTGCCGAAGCAAGAGGCCCTGGGGTCTAGGAAAGGAACCTGGTGGGGCCAGGAGTCCCTGCACTACAATATTGCCCCCCTAAGCCCTTGGGGTCTAGCCCTCTCATTAAATGAATCTGACACATTTAACCCCCAAATGCTTGGCTTCTCAGCACATCTCAAGATGAGTTTCCTGAGTCTCCCTTCCTTCTGCATCCCAAGCAAGCAGGTTGGTTAAAGAACTAGGATGCTTCCTTAGAGTGAGAATCGCAGAATAGTGGGGCTAGATGGAGCCTTAGAGATGGCGTTCCTATTTGACAGGTGAAGGAGCTAGGCGCAGAGGGGGAAAGGGACAACCCCTAAGGTCACACCAAGAATTTTTATCAAAGATGTCTCCTGGGGCGCCTGGGTGGCTCAGTCGGTTAAGCGGCCGACTTCGGCTCAGGTCATGATCTCGCGGTCCGTGAGTTCGAGCCCCGCGTCGGGCTCTGTGCTGACAGCTCAGAGCCTGGAGCTTGTTTCAGATTCTGTGTCTCCCTCTCTCTGACCCTCCCCCGTTCATGCTCTGTCTCTCTCTGTCTCAAAAATAAATAAACGTTAAAAAAAAAAAAAAAAAAAAAAAAAAAAAGATGTCTCCTGACTCCCACTTGGGTTTATAACATCATCCCAGCCTTCAAGGAGTGGGTGGTCGAGTTGGGAAAACAAAACATGGACAAATATGCAGGTAAGATCACAAAGAAACACAAAGAGATAGAACACGATGGCTAATGAGTGACAGTCCTGTCACTCAGGGGCTTGAGCGGAGTTACGTTCAGAACGGCACGTTGCTCCTCCAGGGCCATAGGAGGCAGGCAGCCTGCTGAGCTGGAGGCCAAGCAGGAGCTTTTTCTGGGCTTCCTCTCTCCTTTCTGTAGGACTGCAGTGCCTCCTTCTGTCTGGAAAGAGCTATCCTCCCTGATGTCACCAATAGAAGACATCTCTGGAGGTGGCTTGGTTTCTTAAGGAGCGCCACAAACCAAGTGGCCCAGACACCAGAAGGGTGTTGTCTCACAGATCTGGAGGATGGAAGTCTGAGATCAAGATGTTGTGAGGATGGGTTTCTTCTGAGGGCTGGTTGGGGGAATCTTACTCCAGTGTTTCCTCCTAGCTCCTGGCATTTGCTGGCACTCTTTGGCACTCCTTTGCTGGGGGAAGCACCACCTTCACATGGCCTTCTCCCTGCGTCCATGTCCCTGTGTCCCACTTTCCCGTTTTTATATGGACGTCAATAAAATTGCTGTAAGACCCACCCCAATGACCTCATCTTCACTAATTATATGTGCAATGACCCCATTTCCAACTGAGGTCGCCTTCTGAGGTTCTGGGGATTAGAATTTCAACATAGGAATTCTGAGGGGGCACGATTCTTTTTCTTTTAATATAATTTCTTGTCAAATTGGCTTATATACAACACCCAGGGCTCATCCCAACCAGGGTCCTCCTCAATGCCCATCGCCCATTTTCCTTCTCTCCCCCCTCCCCACAGCCACCCCCCAGTTTGCTCTCTGTATTTAAGGGTTACTCATGGTTGGCCTCCCTCCTTCTCTGTTTGTAACTTTTTTCCCCCCTTCCCTTCTCTTGAGGGCACACAACTGAACCCATGGCAGGGAAAGTCCTCTTGGCTGAGGTCAGGCCATGCTTCTCCTCTTTCTCTGCCACCCAACTGTGTCCTTCATATCATTGATGTGTCTCACCTTAGGAGAGCATGAGGGGACAAAGCAACCACATTTTGGCTAAACAGAAGGGAGAAGAATCTAGGTCCACGCAGGTCCCTATGGAATAGAGATCACCAAGAATGTGGATACCAGGCCATTACAGGTTTGATAGAAGCCTCTTAACGAGAACTGGAGACTATTCTAGTTAACGGTATTTTCAAAACTCGTGGAGTTTTGGAGCTTACCCGGAGGTAGTCTAACCCAGCAGCTCTCGCCATGGAGGACATTTAAATGGCTGCTGACTGCTCCCCAGGTGACACTCGCATGCAGCCAGGGGTGGGAACCTCGAATCCTATCCAATCCAATCTTCCAGTATGGAGATTCCTCAAAAAACTAAAAATAGAACTACCCTAGGACCCAGCAATCCCACTATTAGGCATTTATCCATGGGATACAGGTGTGCTGTTTCGAAGGGACACATGCACCCCCATGTTTATAGCAGCACTATCAACAATAGCCAAAGTATGGAAAGAGTCCAAATGTCCATCGATGGATGAATGGATAAAGAAGATGTGGTATATATATATATATATATATATATATATATATATATATATATACACACACACAATGGAGCATTACTCGGCAATCAAAAAGAATGAAATCTTGCTATTTGCAACTACGTGGATGGAACTGGAAGGTATTATGCTAAGCGAAATGAGTCAGAGAAAGACAAATATCATATGACTTCATTCATATGAGGATTTTAAGACACAAAACCGATGAGCACAAGGGAAGGGAAGCAAAAATAATATAAAAACAGGGAGGGACAAAAACATAAGACACTCTTAAATATGGAGAACAAACAGAGGGTCACTGGAGGGATTGTGGGAAGGGGGATGGACTAAATGGGTAAGGGGCACTAAGGAATCTACTCTTGAAATCATTGTTGCACTGTATGCTAACTAACTTGGCTGTAAATTAAAAAAAATAAAGTAAAATAAATAAAAATAAAAAACTAAAATATTGAGTGTCACAGAAATAAAAAAAATGCAGGGCAAGTTAACAGTGATGTCAATGTGGGGAAAGGGTTCCCCTTTCAAGCTTGAGATTCTCTCAGGTCCTATCCCGTTTAGAAACTGGTTTGGGGGTGCCTGGGTGGCTCAGTCAGTGGAGCATCCAACTTTGGCTCAGGTCATGTTCTTGCAGATCATGAGTTCGAGACCCACATCAGGCTTGCTGCTCTCAGTGCATAGCCCGCTGCAGATCTTCTGTCCCCCTCTCTCTCTTTGTCCCTCCCATCTTGCACTCTCTCTCCCTCAAAAATAAATAAAGCATTATGAAAATTAGATTAAATTAAAAAACGAAACTGATTTTGACCATGGGAAGATATTGGAAGTACGGGTCAGCTATGACTCTCGAGAAAGAAGGGCATAATTACACAAGTCTGGGACCACTTTGTGCATGTAGGTGGGACAGCTCGTGTATCCCTGAACTGAGCCACATTCCGGGGGGAGGCGGGGGCTTGGGCACACCCTGGCTTGGGGTGTCACACACATCATTTCCTGATAGTGGAACTGTGCCTCATCTGTCACTATTCCGCCCTCTCTTTCAGTCACATGGAGAAACGTGTGATTTCCCAGACATACCAGGCTTCAGTTTTTGTATGCACCATGCCCTTCATTGAGCATGTCTTTTCCTAACTTCTATTCTCACCCCCCCCCCACCCCCCACCCAGGGAATTCCTTCAGGACCAGCCACCCATGAATTTCCTCAGCCTAAAAAAAAGTCACGTGCACCTGTCCGTGTTTGTTAAATGATGGAGTGGGAGAGTGAGGTGTGATTAAGGGTTCCAGTTGGCTTTATAGCTCTTCCAGGGCCTGCATTTCTGAAGCAGTCTAGCGGACAGCCACCAGGTGGCAGAGTACGCCAAGCAGTGACGGCCACAGGTGCCACTTTCTCTGGCTTCCAGGGAGGTGGGAGCGTGTAAACGGGGTTAGTGCTATTTTTTCTACTTGGCTTCCTGTGCTTTGTACCTACTCCCTTCCTATAACCCTCTTCTTCATCTCTGCAAAGCCATCCAATGGAATTGGCTCGTGACCCGGGGGATGTGATTTGAGGTCCTCTGGCCCCCAGATCTCTCTTTCAGAGACCTATTTGGGCGTGTGAATTTCCACTCTGAGAGCCATTCCTTTGTTTCGGGTTTGCAGCTCTCCTTGGACGGAAAGAGGTCATGTCTCAGTCCTCAGGCAAAAGCAGGCCATCCCTTACAGAACCCTGGAGGGAGGCAGGGGCTCATGAGATGACATTAACAACACATATAATTGAATTGGCAGGTCCCCGGGGGCTTTCATTTCCAAGAGCTCACTGAACACTTACCACCATCTTGTCACTTAAGGAAGAAAAAAATCCCCATCTGGCGGATGAAGAAACTGAGGTTCAGGGAGGATGGTGAGTAAGGGCAAGGCAGGGGATGGAACATTCGCCTTCTGACTAGTGCCAATGGAACTAGTGTGTTGGCTGTTGAATTAACAAAAAGGTGCCCCTTTCTTCATGCACCCTAGTGTGTGGCTTTTCTAACTGCACAACATAGTCTAAGGAGAGGGTGTAGATGCTTAGAACTGGAAACTCTGAATGTTAGAGAGGAGGCCACCAGGGCATGTCATGTAGCTCAATATCTGTGTCACAGTGTTGTGACAGTGTCCTGGGCTCTGGATGCCTGGTACTGATACGGATTGGCCATACCCTGAGCACCTGGTCACTGCCCTTTAGTGCCAAGGGGCTGGGGCTTGCCTCTTCAGCTTTCCTCTCCCCATCATACTCAGTGGCCTTCCGTACATAAGAGGGGAAGGGCATCGTCCAATCCCTGCTGGCCTGGGCCCCCAGCAGTGAGATCTGAGGCAAGCAGCTCTGGCCTTGAGACAAGGTCCCTTGCTTGGTCAGTCAGCCCCTTTTCCCTGGCCCTTGGTTCCTGACAGTAAATGAAAACACTGCACAGGATAATCTCCAAGGCTCCTTCTGGAAACCCTGACCCTGACTTGTCCAGCCTAAGGTACACTGGGAGATAGACATTGCTCTTGCTGGGGGTGGCCCGGGAATAGAAATCACTCATGGAGATCATAGAGTTCTAGTTGCCGGAGGCCAGCCCTTTCTCATCCATTGTTCCCAGTGTTTCTGCATTCACTAGACCCAAATTCACAGATCCTGGATTTGGGGCTTCCCTGTATGTGCCTTCTGGCATTTTCACAATTCAAAAGGGGCTTTTGAACGTTGGGGTTGTCATAAAGGCCAACCTACTTAACACTTCACAAGGGGCTCAAAGTTCCTCTGTGCTTAACAATCTATCCCTTTGCCAAGGCAAAAATGTTTTCTTTGTAAAAATCGCACTTAATTTCAAAATTAATGTATGTTAAATGCATAAAAATTTGAAAAACTGCTATGACAAAATTAATAACACGAAATAGCATTTCTTGAACATTATGATGTTCCAGGATGTTTAAAAAATATATTTTTTTATTTTTACATTATAAATTCACAAGAAGTTACAAAAGTAGTACAGAGAAGTCTTATGGACCCTTCTCCCAGTCTCCCCCAGTGGTAACACCTTACGTAACCACAACACAGTATCAAAGCCGACAAGTTGACGTAGTGGGTACAATCTACAGAGCTTAATCAGATTTCACCGGTTTTACATGGACTCGTGTGTATATGTGTAGTTCTATGTGATTTTATCTCGTGTGTACATTCATGGATCCGTGCTACCCTTTCACCTCCGTTCCCTTCCCCTCCATGCACCCCCTAACCCTTGGCAACCACTGTGCTTCATCTGTATAATTTTGTCATTTAAGAATGTTCTGGGGCCTCTGAGTGGCTCAGTCAGTTAAGCGTCCGACTTCAGCTCAGGTCATGATCTCGTGGTTTGTGAGTTTGAGCCCCGCGTCAGGCTCTGTGCCGACAGCTTGGAGCCTGGAGCCTGTTTCAGATTCTGTGACTCTCTCTCTCTTTCTCTCTTTCTCACTCTCTCTTCCTCCCCTGCTCACACTGTCTCTCTCTTTCTCAAAAATAAAGATTAAAAAAGTTTTTTCAAAGAAAGTTGTATACATGGCATATAATAAAAGCAATATAATACGGTGGCATAATAATAACAAACAACATGTATTGAGTGTCCAGTATATGTTGGGAATTATTTCTAGCTCTGTACAACTGGGAGCTCATTGGTTCCCTTCAAAAACCCATTACAA